>NC_137147.1:66702527-67441663 GCF_951394435.1 Stenella coeruleoalba | reverse complement strand
TCTCCAGCATTTATTGTTTCTAGATTTTCTGATGATGGCCATTCTGATTGGTGTGAGGTGATACCTCATTGTAGTTTTGATTTGCATTTCTCTAATGATTAGTGAAGTTGAGCATCCTTTCATGTGTTTGTTGGCAACTGCATATCTTCTTTGGAAAAATGTTTATTTAGGTCTTCTGTCCAGTTTTGGATTGGGTTGTTTGCTTTTTTTTTTTTGCACTACGCGGGCCTCTCACTGTTGTGGCCTCTCCCGTTGCGGAGCACAGGCTCCAGACGCGCAGGCTCAGTGGCCATGGCTCACAGGCCCACCTGCCCCGTGGCATGTGGGATCCTCCCAGACCAGGGCACGAACCCGTGTCCCCTACATCGGCAGGCAGACTCTCAACCACTGCGCCACCAGGGAAGCCCCGTTTGCTTTTTTGAGACTGAGCTGCATGAGCTGCTTGTAAATTTTGGAGATTAATCCTTTGTCAGTTGCTTCATTTGCAAATATTTTCTCCCATTCTGCGGGTTGTCTTTTCATCCTGCTTATGTTTTCCTTTCCTGTGCAAAAGCATTTAAGTTTCATTAGGTCCCATTTGTTTATTTTTGTTTTTATTTCCATTTATCTAGGAGGTGGGTCAAAACGGATCTTGCTGTGATTTATCTCATAGAGTGTTCTGCCTATGTTTTCCTCTAAGAGTTTTATACTGTCTGGCCTTACACTTAAGTCTTTAATCCATTTTGAGTTTATTTTTGTGTATGGTGTTAGGGAGTTTTCTAATTTCTTTCTTTTACATGTAGCTGTCCAATTTTCCCAGCACCACTTATTGAAGAGGCTGTTTTTCTCCATTGTATATTCTTGCATCCTTTATCAAAAATAAGGTGACCAGGGCTTCCTTGCTGGCGCAGTGGTTGAGGGTCCGCCTGCCGATGCAGGGGACACGGGTTCGTGTCCCAGTCCGGGAGGATCCCACATGCTGCAGAGCGGCTGGGCCCGTGGGCCATGGCCGCTGAGCCTGCGCGTCCGGAGCCTGTGTCCGCGGCGGGAGAGGCCGCAACAGTGAGAGGCCCACGTACTGCCAAAAAAAAAAAAAAAAAAAAAATAAGGTGACCAGATGTGTATGGGTTTATATCTGGGCTTCCTATCCTGTTCCATTGATCTATATTTCTGTTTTTGTGCCAGTACCATACTGTCTTGATTACTGTAGCTTTGTAGTATAGTCTGAAGTAAGGGAGCCTGATTCCTCCAGCTCCGTTATTCTTTCTTAAGATTGCTTTGCCTATTTGGGGTCTTTTGTGTTTCCATAGAAATTGTGAAATTTTTGGTTCTAGTTTGTGAAAAATGCCATTGGCAGTTTGATAGGGATTGCATTGAATCTGTAGATTGCTTTGGGTAGTATAGTCATTTTCACAATATTGATTCTTCCAATCCAAGAACATGGTATATCTCTCCATCTGTTTGTATCATCTTTAATTTCTTTCATCAGTGTCTTATAGTTTTCTGCATACAGGTCTTTTGTCTCCTTAGGTAGGTTTATTCCTAGGTATTTTATTCTTTTTGTTGCAGTGGTAAATGGGAGTGTTTCCTTAATTTCTCTTTCAGATTTTTCATCATTAGTGTATAGGAATGAAAGAGACTTCTGTGCATTAATTTTGTATCCTGCTACTTTACCAAATTCATTGATTAGCTCTAGTAGTTTTCTGGTAGCATCTTTAGGATACTCTATGTATAGTATCATGTCATCTGCAAACAGTGACAGCTTTACTTCTTCTTTTCCAATTTGGATTCCTTTTATTTTTTTTCTTCTCTGACTGCTGTAGCTGAACCTTCCAAAACTATGTTGAATAATAGTGGTGAGAGTGGACAACTTTGTCTTCTTCCTGAACTTAGAGGAAATGGTTTCAGTTTTTCACCACTGAGATGATGTTTGCTGTGGGTTTGTCATATATGGTCTTTATTAATGTTGAGGTAAGTTCCCTCTATGCCTATTTTCTGGAGGGTTTTTATCATAAATGGGTGTTGAATTTGGTCAAAAGATTTTTCTGCATCTACTGAGATGATCACATGGATTTTCTCCTTCAATTTGTTAATATGGTGTATCACGTTGATTGATTTGCGTATATTCAAGAATCCTTGCATTCCTGGGATAAACCCCACTTGAACATGGTGTATGATCCTTTTAATGTGCTTTTGGATTCTGTTTGCTAGTATTTTGTTCAGGATTTTTGCATCTATGTTCAGCAGTGATATTGGCCTGTAGTCTTCTTTCTTTGTCTGGTTTTGGTCAGGGTGATGGTGGCCTCGTCGAGTGAGCTTGGGAGTGTTCCTCCCTCTGCTATATTTTGGAAGAGTTTGAGAAGGATCCGTGTTAGCTCATCTCTAAATGTTTGATAGAATTCACCTGTGAAGCCATCTGGTCCTGGGCTTTTGTTTGTTGGAAGATTTTTAATCACAGTCTCAACTTCAGTGCTTGTGATTGGTCTGTTTATACTTTCTATTACTTCCTGGTTCAGTCTTGGAAGGTTGTGCTTTTCTGAGAATTTGTCCATTTCTGCCAGGTGGTCCATTTTATTGGCATACAGTTGCTTGTAGTAATCTCTCATGATCGTTTGTATTGCTGCAGTATCAGTTGTTACTTCTCCTTTTTCATTTCTAATTCTATTGATTTGAGTCTTCTTCCTTTTTTTCTTGATGAATCTGGCTAATGGTTTATCAATTTTGTTTATCTTCTCAAAGAACTAGCTTTTACTTTTATTGATCTTTGTTATTGTGTCCTTCAGTTCTTTTTCATTTAATTCTGATCTGATCTTTATGATTTCTTTCCTTCTGCTAACTTTTGTGTTTTTCTGTTCTTCTTTCTCTAATTGCTCTATGTGTAAGGTTAGGTTGTTTATTTGAGATGTTTCTTGTTTCTTGAGGTAGGATTGTATTGCTTTAAACTTCCCTCTAAGAACTGCTTTTGCTGCATCCCATAGGTTTTGGGTCATCGTTTTTTCATTGTCATTTATTTCCAGGTATTTTTTGATTTCCTATTTGATTTCTTCAGTGAGCTCTTGGTTATTTAGTAGTGTATTGTTTAGCCTCCATGTGTTTGTATTTTTTACAGATTTTTTTCCTGTAATTGATATCTAGTCTCATAGCATTGTGGTTGGAAAAGATACTTCATACAATTCAATTTTCTTAAATTTACCAAGGCTTGATTTGTGACCTAAGATATGACCTATCCTGGAGAGTGTTCCATGAGCACTTGAGAAGAAAGTGTATTCTGGATGGAATGTCCTATAAATATCAATGAAGTCTATCTTGTTTAATGTATCATTTAAAGCTTGTGTTTCCTTATTTATTTTCATTTTGGATGATCTGTCCATTGGTGAAAGTGGGGTGTTAAAAGTCCTCTACTACGATTGTGTTACTGTCGATTTCCCCTTTTATGGCTATTAGCATATGCCTTATGTATTGAGGTGCTGCTATGATGGGTGCATAAATATTTACAATTGTTTTATCTTTTTCTTGGATTGATCCCTTGATCATTATGTAGTGTCCTTCTTAGTCTCTTCTAACAGTCTTTATTTTAAAGTCTATTTTGTCTGATATGAGAATTGCTACTCCAGCTTCTTTTGATTTCCATTTGCATGGAATATCATTTTCCATCCCCTCACTTTCAGTCTGTATGTGTCCCTAGGTCTGAAGTGGGTCTCCTTTAGACAGCATATATACAGGCCTTGTTTGTGTATCCATTCAGCCAGTCTATGTCTTTTGCTGGGAGCATTTAATCCATTTACATTTAAGATAGTTATCGATATGTATGTTCCTATTACCATTTTCTTAATTGTTTTGGGTTTGTTATTGTGGGTCTTTTCCTTCTCTTGTGTTTCCTGCATAGAGAAGTTCCTTTAGCATTTTTTGGAAAGCTGGTTTGGTGGTCCTGAAATCTCTTAGCTTTTGCTTCTCTGTAAAGGTTTTAATTTCTCCGTCGAATCTGAATGAGATCCTTGCCGGGTAGAGTATTCTTGGTGGTAGGTTTTTCCCTTTCATCATTTTAAATATGTCCTGCTACTCCTTTCTGGCTTGCAGAGTTTCTGTTGAAAGATCAGCTCTTAACCTTATGGGGATTCCCTTGTATGTTATTTGTTGTTTTTCCCTTGCTGGTTTTAATATTTTTTCTTTTTATTTAATTTTTGACAGTTTGACTAATATGTGTCTTGGCGTGTTTCTCCTTGGATTTATCATGTGTGGGACTCTCTGTGCTTCTTGGACTTGATTGACTATTTCCTTTCCCATATTAGGGACGTTTTCAATTATAATCTCTTCAAATATTTTCTCAGTACCTTTCTTTCTCTCTTCTTCTTCTAGGACCCCTATAATTCGAATATTGGTGTGTTTAATGTTGTCCCAGAGGTCTCTGTGACTGTCCTCTATTCTTTTCATTCTTTTTTCTTTATTCTGCCCTGCGGTAGTTATTTCCAGTATTTTATCTTCCAGGTCACTTATCCGTTCTTCTGCTTCAGCTATTCTGCTATTGATTCCTTCTAGAGAATTTTTAATTTCATTTATTGTGTTATTCATCATTGTTTGTTTGCTCTTTAGTTCTTCTAGGTCCTTGTTAAACGTTTCTTGAATATTCTCCATTCTATTTCCAAGATTATGGATCATCTTTACTATCATTACTCTGAACTCTTTTTCAGGTAGACTGCCTAGTTTGTCTTCATTTGTTTGGTCTGGTGGGTTCTTATTTTGCTCCTTTATCTGTTGCTGTGTATATCTCTGTCTTCTCATTTTGCTTCACTTACTCTGTTTGGGGTCTCCTTTTCACAGGCTGCAGGTTCGTAGTTCCTCTTGTTTTTCGTGTCTGCCCCAGTGGCTAAGTTTGGTTCAGTGGGTTGTGTAGGCTTCCTGGTGGAGGGGACTGGTGCCTGTGTTCTTGTGGATGAGGCTGGATCTTGTCTTTCTGGTGGGAAGGACCACATCCGGTGGTATGTTTTGGGGTGTCTGTGACCTTATTATGATTTTAGGCAGCCTCTCTGTAATGGGCGGGGTTGTGTCCTATCTTGCTAGTTGTTTGGTGTAGGGTGTCCAGCACTGTAGCTTGCTTGTTGTTCAGTGGAGTTGGGTCTCAGTATTGATATGGAGATCTCTGGGAAAGCTTTTTCCGTTTGATGTCTTGTGGAGACAGGAGGTCTCTGGTGGACCAATGACCTGAACTTGGCTCTCCCACTTCAGAGGAACAGGACTGACACCCAGCCAGAGCACCAAGACCCTGTCAGCCACATGGCGCAGAAGAAAAGGGAGAAAAAAGGAAAGAAAGAAAGAGAATAAAGATAGTAAAGTTATTAATATTAAAAATTATTAAAAATAAAAAAATTGAAAAGTAATAAAAAAAGAAAGAAAGAATAGAGAAGCCAAACCAAAAAACAAATCCACCTATGGTAACAAGCACTAAAAAACTATACTAAGAAAACAAACAAAAGAAAACACAGACAGACAGAACCCTAGGACGAATGGTAAAAGCAAAGCTATATAGACAAAATCACACAAAGTCCATCATCTCAATTTTGGGATGATTTGTTGTCTATTCAGGTATTCCACAAATGCAGCGTACATCAAGTTGATTGTGGGGATTTAATCCGCTGCTCCCGAGGCTACTGGGAGAGACTTCCCTTTCTCTTCTTTGTTCGCACAGCTCCTGGGGTTAAGCTTTGGATTTGGCCCCGCCTGAGGGCGTCTGTTCCCACACAGACAGGACGGGGTTAAAGAAGCAGCTGATTAGTGGGCTCTGGCTCACTCAGGCTGGGGGAAGGGAGGGGTACGGAATGCGGGGCGAGCCTGCGGCAGCAGAGACTGGCATGACACTGCACCAGCCTGAGGCACGCCGTGTGTTCTCCCGGGAAAGTTGTCCCTGGATCACGGGACCCTGGCAGCGGCGGCTGTGCAGGCTCCCAGGAGGGGAGGTGTGGATAGTGACCTGTGCTTGCACACAAGCTTCTTGGTGGTTGCAGCAGCAGCCTTAGTGTTTCATGCCTGTCTCTAGTGTCCGCACTGATAGCCATGGCTCGCACCCGTCTCTGGAGCTTGTTTAGGCGGTGCTCTGAATCCCCCTCTCCTCGCACACCCCGAAAAAATGCTCTCTTGCCTCTTAGGCAGTTCCAGACTTTTTCCTGGACTCACTGCTGGTTAGCTGTGGCGCACTAGCCCCCTTCAGGCTGTGTTCACACACCCAACCCCAGTCCTCTCCCTGGGATCTGACCTCTGAAGCCCGAGCCTCGGTCCCCAGCCCCCACTGGCCCTGGCAGGTGAGCAGACAAGCCACTCGGGCTGGTGAGTGCTGTTTGGCACCGATCCTCTGTGCAGGAATCTCTCTGCTTTGCCCTCCGCACCCCTGTTGCTGTGCTCTCCTCCATGGCTCTGAAGCTTCCCCCCAGCCACCCCCTGTCTCTGCCAGTGAAGGGGCTTCCTGGTGTGTGGAAACTTATCCTCCTTCACAGCTCCCTCTCAGAGGTGCAGGTCCCGTCCCTATTCTTTTGTCTCTGTTTTTTCTTTTTTTTCTTTTGCCCTACCCAGGTACGTGGGGAGTTTCTTGCCTTTTGGAAAGTCTTAGGTCTTCTGCCAGCATTCAGTAGGTGTTCTGTAGGAGTTGTTCCACATGTAGATGTATTTCTGATGTATCTGTGGGGAGGACGGTGATCTCCACGTCTTACTCCTCTGCCATCTTGAAGGTCTCTCCCTACTGATTTATTTTTATTTCTGTCTGCATTGGGTCTTCGTTGTGGTGTGCGGGCTTCTCATTGCAGTGTCTTCTCTTGTTGCAGAGCACAGGCTCTAGGCACATGGGCTTCAGTAGTTGTGGCTCGTGGGCTCTAGAATGCAGGCTTGGTAGTTGTGGCGCATGGGCTTAGTTGCTCCACGGCATGTGGGATCTTCCCGGACCAGGGCTTGAATTCATGTCCCCTGCATTAGCAGGCAGATGCTTAACCACTGTGCCACCAGGGAAGTCCCCACATCTTCCTTCTTAATGTCATTCCCCAAATTATTTAGTATCTTGTATTTTTATTGAAGCATATCTGAGAAAAATGTTAAAGTCGCATACTCATGTTTATCTGTTTCGCTCTGGAGAGAATTCCATGTTCCTCCACATTGCCTACGTCAATGTATGTATGTGCCACACGTTTATCTAAACTAAATTTAAACTGAAGAACTCTGCCTACAATTAAATTTTGCCAAGAATAAAGAAATGTTCACTATTGTTATTTCTGAATTATCGCCAAAGCCCATCGATTATTCTTAACTGTAGTGGGCACATGTGCAAGAAGGCATGGGCATGTGAATTTCAGTTTGTCTAGGAGAACAGAGCATCTGCTATTTATAAAGCGAAAATCAGCCAGAACCCTGACTTCTGACACCAGTCATACAGTCCTTACCTTTTATGGATTTTAATTCTTTAGCACAAATTACAACTGTTCATATTCAGTGCCTTATTTTAAGATATGTATTTATGTAACCAAATATGATAGTTGAGACATTTTTGAACCTTGATAAGGCACTGAGTGGACTCCCAGGATTTTATTAACATATATGGGAAACACAATCCTAAATGACTAGCAAATGGTCATACAACTCTCTCTCCAGTTAGGTTTATCTTATAGAAGTTACAAGATAAACTTGGTAGAATTAAATCAACCATTAGAAAATATGGGAAGCATATTTTCTAGAAAATCAAAAGATACCTTATTTGTTAATTATTTATTTGTAACTTGCCTTGTTCCAAAAAGTAATATGTGATGAACCTAAGAGATTAGATCTCTGTGCCCTTAGATTAGTATGTTTGGCATTTACACTAGATAATATTACAGCCTATGTGGAAATTATTTCGAAAGGAGAGGTGAAATAATTTATGTTCTAAAAGAACTTGTTACAAAATAATTCATCACAAATTGAAATTTTGACTATTTACACAAAAAAAATTCCTGTATAAGTAATTATTCAGAAATTGGTCAGATGCAGAATTAGAACTCTACTTTGGGAAATTATATCTAGAGATCAGGGTTTAATTAGGAAAAGTGAAGCCACCCTAGGCATTTTGATTAGACAGAAATTCAAAACAGAGAATTATACACCTATACAACAACTATAAAGAGGGCTAGAGGAATGAAGGTGAAAAGGTTATTTTCAAAAGTTCTAGAAGTGAGGTGATGGAAGGGAAGCTGCAGCCATAACCTAAGCTGTCTGCAGCACCGTAATAAGAAGCTCCAGGTCCAAGAAAATTATCATTGATTATCTTCGTTAACTACTCACAGCTCTGCACTGAGTTGAGTACAAACCAAAACAGAAAGGAACTGCAAGGTGGTGCTGGGTGCACTTTTAGCCATTATGCTTAGGAAATCAAATGGTAATGCTAATAGAGTCCTTTCAAGTAAAGGAAATTATTCATTTTGTAGGATTATGGCTGCACTTTCCGTGGATGCTTTTGGAAGTTCTACATCCTGTGGAAAACCGTACAACCTGATGTGACCTTGGCAGTAAATGAGCCTGCATTGCATTAAGCGGAAAATCCCAAGTCTTAATCAGATCAGAGCCAGATGATCTTGTTGTCTCATCAGGATCATTTGGATTCAATTTATTCGCCTCCTGTCAACATGTGCTCGGATATTTCCAAAGTTAGCTTTTGTCCACTTCAGGATCCTTTCTCAATCTGTTTTCCCTACATCTCACGATCACTTTAATATCTCTAATACCTGGACCTTTTTGCCCTACTGCCAGTTTGGCTTTGCTGTCTGTTGCAACGCGCATAGGGATAAAAAAAATGCTGATGGCTCAATATTTTGTGTATGCCATGCAAATTTATGTGTGACAAATCCATCAGGGACTGCAGACAGGAGATGTGATAAAAATTCTCATTTCTTGAATGTACTAAAGCGGAAAAAGTACCAGAATGTGGCAAACAAGAGAAACCGCAATAGTTAATTATCATGACACACAGCTCATCTGTAATTAATCCTTTTTTTCAGCAGGATTCTGCAACTGTAGCATAAAAAAAAAAAGCAGGTCAGATGATGCTTTAATTAAGGCTGCACAGTGTTGCTGCTTCTACAGCAACAAGAACTGTTTTTTGTCTATAGGTGTGTGTGAAGCACCACAAATATTTTCTTAACATCTTTACAGAGTGCTGTTTAAGCATCTTTGCTAGCATTATGTCTGGAGACAGACTGATTACAATTCAAAGGAGTTTTTCTGTTCTCCTCACACCCATCTCAGGAGCCACTAAAACAATCTAAATGTCATGCCAGTGGGAGGAGACACTCTCACCAAGGAGCTAGAAATGAAACATGAGGTGCCATTGCAATTGGGAATGGCACTGTCTTGAAATTTACAACCCTCTTAAGCAGCTACCCAGGCTCAGATTAAGGGCCTGCGGTGTATGCTCACTTGACAAGATCTGACTGGTCGTGAATCCACCACTGTCGCCCTGAAATATTGATCCCTAGCTATGATATTCAGTGGTGGGATGTATATAGTGAGAAGGTAACACAAAAGGAAAATTTTACAGTCACCCTGTTGTGTCTGCAATTCTCTTACAAATCATGACATGGAATAAGCCTGGCAGTATGCCCCAGCTAAATCCTATAACAACGATGACAAAAAAAGGCTTGTCCTCTGTTTACAAAGATACTGCTATTGCCAGAGTAGAGAGTTGCACTGTGATAGACACACACCCTGATCTGTGTCCTTTTCTTTGGTGAATGGTTGGCCCCATGTCCCAGACCCACTGCAATTAGACAGTTCTCACAATAACACCTGAGAAGAAGCAATATGTCACCTCCGTGTCAAGGCAGGTTAGAATGGCTGTTACCTTCTCCATGCTCTTTCTTCTATGTTAGCTGATATCAGAGAATAAAATGGAGCCCTTCAAGGTCCTAGAATATGGAAGAACCTTGCATGGAAGATCCGCATTCACTCCACCGACCTGCATTAAACTGTGACTTGAGCCAGTAGTCAATCTTCGCTGTGCTGAGCCCCTGAGATTCGGGAGTTTTTGCTATGGCACTTCACCTATGCTGACTCATACGTGCGCTGTATTATTACATGCAGTCAGCCTCCCAAATCTGTTGGTTCCACATCCACCAATTCAATCACCCACGGGTCGAAAATATTCAAAAAAAAATTCCAAAAAATTCCAAAAAGCAAAACTTGAATTTGCCACATGCCAGCAACTATTTATATACCATTTACATTGTACTTACAACTATTTACAGAGCATTTACATTGTGTTAGGTATTATAAGTAATCTAGAGATGATTTGAAGTTTATAGGAGGATGTGCATAGGTTGTATGCAAATACTATGCCATTTTATATAAGGGACTTGAGTATCTGTGGATTTTGGTATCTGTCGGGGGTGGGGGAGCTCTGGAATCAATGCCCCGCAGGTGCCAAGGGACGACTGTATTTGTAATATTCCCCTAGTTCCTCCTGTGATTAGTAATATGTATTTGCAAGACAACTGGCTAAGGACCAGGATCTGGTGAGACTTTTGTGTCATAGTTTGTGTGAATAGCATTTTTCCCTACACTATAGCAAAATAATTACATTGGTCTTAAAAACCTTAGTTTTCCCTTGACCAAAGTAATCATCTTGAACAACCTAACCGAGAAGTGACCAACACCTGACATTAAGCAGTCTATTTCTAAATCCTAGGAAACATACCTAGCCCAGTCCTGCAGACTTCAATACATTTACAGGGGAAGTACGCTGCTCCATCCAGGGTTACAGAGTAACCAGAGAAAGTCCTCCCTTGTTTGGAGGGAACACTCTGGAGACAGTCATTACAGGCCTGTCACCCTACATTGCATACAGAGTGGCTGATCATTCTTCCATTATAAGCTGTATGAATTTGAAAAGGCATATTGACTTCCACCTGCTTTATTTGGTGGAATGATGTGTCTACAAACTGTAAAACATCTGATAGGCAATGGGAGAGGGATTTTGCTTAGTGTAGCTTATATGCAAAGGAATTTGCCTACTGCTTGCCCCAAGAATATTATACTGTTCTCCTTAGTGGAGATCCCTGAGGTTCTGAGGAATGACTCTCCGAGATCATATCTTTGAGGCTCTCAAACAGGTCTGGCTGTTCCTGTACACATAAATACATTGTAAACCACAGCTTTCTAGAGAGATAGGGATGGGAAGAATAAGGAACAGATATTAAAGCCTTGATCCTTTCCATTTCATCTCCCAAAAAACTAAATTAAGCCCAGGTAACTCTTGACAGATTATTTCCACTTTTGTACTCGTTTATTGGGCATGGTGATAATCACCTCAATGCCATTACTTTCCTTCAAAAGCAACTGGCATTCTGGGACATAAAACTCTAAGCTAGCCGCTTTCAATTCTTTGCCTCAGATCTCGTAATAACAGGGGGGCTGCACTGGCTTTGCAAATAATCAGAGAAGCAGACAGCCAGAAGCAGTCCTTCTCTTCTATACCCACTCCGCCCTCTAGGCCCAGCACTGGGCTCCAGTGGAAGTTGGCACAGGCAAGTGGCAACGGCCTTCACCACTGAAAGTAAATGAAGTTACATTTCTTTAAAGACTTACTGCCTCTATTTAGAAATCAGAGCCATTTTACCGTTCATCCCATGGCAGGAATGCGGTCTACTTAGCATGCACAGAACAGCAAGGGCCCTGTGACGTTGCCTCTTAGCCTTAGAGCTCCATCTTAATGGACTCTGAAAGAGTGATACAAATAGGAGGTAAAAACTAGAAGGGAAAGCCCTGTTATTAGTGTTAAACTGTTTCAGGCCCTGGAAATTGACTTTACTGTATTTGACTTTTTGCAAATGTATGTAAGGTCACCAATGTCTTGGCAAAGCCCACATTTCCACCATGCTGTGCCACATGGGAAATATGCCCACAGTGCTCAGGCTGTCTGCTGTTGGTAAATAGCAGCTACATTTCAGCACTTTCTATAGTGTGTGGACTTGGCCCGTGGTACTCCAGTGTTAGGATAGTGTGATGTTGGTAGCTGCTGAAATGGAGACGTGGGAGCTGTTAGGAATATTTCTCAGTTGTCATCATGACAGAGACCAGCAGAATAGAACTGGCCCACTTGTGATATACACAGCTCTTCCCAACTCCTCCTCCTATTTCCCTCCACCCATTACCTTTAGAAGTATAGAAAGAGAAAGAGAGGGAGGTGGAGGGAAGGAGAGAGGGAGGAAGCCAGCATTTAACTGGTTCCACCAAGTATATAGCCTTGATTTTCTTCCCTTCTCCTCTTTCTCATTATTAACAATAATAAAACAAATTCCTAAACTTGGAGGTAGTTATGCAAATATTCTGTGCTTTCTTTGTTTAAAAATTCTTAGCAGCTGCTACTAGGACATCAGAATATAAGTAGCATCAGGTGTGTATTATTATACCCAGCTGAACAGCTGCAGCACTTACATTTCATTCCATATATTACACTTAACCCTTACTTCCCTGCAATAATAGTGGTTCTTCGTAAAGTTTTCGTGAGGTTCTCTCCAGGAGGCCTTGCCAGTAGTAATAGAGAATGCATGAATAACTGAAAAACCACAGAGAACTAAAAAATCTCATTCTAGGCAAGGGTTTCTCAAATTCTATTTCATCAAAGGGTGGACCAAGAGACCAGATTACCTTTCCTCTGTCCTGTCCATTGTCTGGTGGAAAAGCTTGGAACTGTAAAATAGGTAAAACTGTAGAGGAGGAAGAAGCAGCAGCAGCAAGAGATCCAAATGCAGTAGTCCGCATTTTAGATAATTACTCCCTAGATTATGTCATCCACCAATCAATAAACATACCACAGAGAAAAATATGATATGGACCCTATACACTTACAGCTGAATATCTGGTTGGAGAGATGTTATTAATATGGAAGAGATCATCTCAGAACTTGTAACCTGTAATGACCGTCAGAGTTCCCAAAGGCAAGGTATGGTTATGGGCCAGCATGGAAATGAGAGATGGTTATGGACCTGCACAGAAAATCTGAGACAGGCCTTTGAAGGATAATTTTTCTTTGTGTGAAGAAAATAGTGACTTAGAGTTCCTACAGTCTTGCTCTAAGTCATGTGATTACTCAATGGAACCATAAGCCTGGAGCCCAGAATTTAAAGTCCCCACAGTAGACATAAGAAAATATGTCCTCACATCAGAAGTATGTGCTATTTAGGGCCATCTTGTTACTATGTCTTAGCTTTATATGGAAAATGAAGTGAATTTTCTGGGAGGACAGGAAAAAGAGGATTATATTATGGTTTCTAAAGTGAGAAGGACAAAAGGAAAGGGCTAAGCCATTGTTTCTGCTCAATATGCCAGGTAGGAGGAGAAAGTCTGTTTGGTGGACACAGGCTCAATGATAGGCCACATGCTGAGCACTTTTCTCGAGATGCTTAGTTTTTTCCCTCATAACAACCATCTGGGGTGGTTATACAGCTAGGATGTGTCTAGGCCAGCACACCAGCCCCCGAGGTCTAAGTTCCTTCTAGAACCCCATGCTGTCTTGTCTGGACTGCATATTGGTCTATCAACATTTGAGCTACCTGGCAGAATTAACAGCAGAGTATATTAACTGAAGGTACAGTTTAGTCCCGCTTTCATTTGACCCAGCTGCAGATACTTGGAAATGCCAATAATATAAGTGAACAATTTGCCTAAAACCATATAATAATATTATTCCCATTAACTCCATTAAGCTATGGAAGATAAGATTCACCATCCACGCACACACACACGCACACACACATGCACACACATTCATATACTCCACACCGCACACACCACCACACCACACGACACCATACAAACACACACAATCCTGTGATTCTCACGCTTCTCCCTAAAACAGTTCAGCTCCCGGCACAACAGCAAAGGCAAAGCTGGTCTTCTGGCAGTTGAGGTAGTTTAGCCTGAGTCACTGTAAAGGATCTGGTGCCTTAAAGATTCACTACTTAATTGGTCGCACAGACCTCTTAATTCTGTAGATGTGTCGCTTACAAAGAAATGATCAGGTTTTCCGTGGCTGTTTTTAAAAACATAAAATAGTACAGTACAGGCAAACATCACAAAGACTGAAAGAACCTGGTACATTGGACCCAGGTTGCAGGCCTTCCCCTCACTCCCGCTCTGGTTGCTGTGTCCTCTCCTGGGCACAGTTCCCATGGAAACATGTATTTCCCTGGACCTCTGGCTAGGCCAGGTGCAAGACAGTTACAGAAGGATTTGGAGGGCTTTGATAGGAGGGCCATCAACCAGTAAATTAGTATGTGCTGTTTAGACCTGAGATGGAGCACACCTGTACCTGAAACCTCAGACCAACCTGGCAGGACACCGAGAATATAGAATTGGGATCTTGCCCCTCCTCCCTTCCCCAACATCCCACAAAATAAAAACTAATAGACTCTGGTTCCTTCAGACTTTTTTTTTTTGCTGTACGCTGGCCTCTCACTGCTGTGGCCTCTCCCGTTGCGGAGCACAGGCTCCGGACGCGCAGGCTCAGCGGCCATGGCTCACGGGCCCAGCCGCTCCGCGGCATGTGGGATCTTCCCGGACCGGGGCACGAACCCGTGTCCCCTGCATCGGCAGGCGGACTCTCAACCACTGCGCCACCAGGGAAGCCCCCTTCAGACTTTTGATCCTCTCACTTCTGGTCTCAAAAAGTTTTCTTTGTTTATAAAAGCAGGTACTAAATCTAAGTGTGAGCTTCAGGACCAATCTTTTTGCAGCCTAATTATTTGCACTGTCAGGTTTAATCCCACCTATTCTGTGGGAAACTCCCTTTGCCCCTCTCCTGAGGGCAGGTACATACTCTCTCTCTTCCACCTGCAAGGACTCATTTGCTGAGACACTTCTGTCATCTGTTGCAAGTTGAGACTTAAAAGGATCCCTGAGATTTAAGGACAGTTAGAGGCAGAAAACAGAGAACTTGCTCACCCCTTGCTGGGTACGGGCTATGGGGATTCTATATCCCTGAGCTGGGAACACCAACCCTTGGCCTGGATTTCTGTGTCTCTTCTCACTGACTTGGATCTCTGTCTGATCACTGTAGAAAGTGAAAGTATTTCCACCTTCTTGTGGCCATCCATAAAGCCTTAGGAAGAATTCATTACCTGTTGAGGAATTCATTACCTGTTGAGAATTCTAACACTAACACAGGAGGGGGGAAATTAACATTTAAAGTATTCTCACACGAAGATCAGAATTTTCCTTTCAGTGTTTCCAAATTTCTATTGACTCTAATTAATTATAAGCTGAACAAAGATTGTTTTAGAATTTTTTACCCCTGAGTGATGAGTTTTTTCCTTTCTGCCCTCCTACTTATTCTACTGGGGGAAGGTGGCGGGGGGAGTGGAAGGTTGGGGGAGTAGTGATGCAGATGCTGAGAGAAAATTAAATGACCTAAAGAATTACTCTTTGTTAGTAATTTCTAAGGTCTCTGCCAGGTCATATCCATTTTCATAGAAATTTTCTAGAGGTGATGCTTTATCCAAAATAAATGATACCAAAGATTACACTATAGTAGGTCAGCAGGGGAAAATCTGTGGACTTCGAATTCCACCATATAGATGGCAACATATTGCCTACATATAAGCCAATCTGGGCTTATGCATACAGAAAGCAAGGGAGGGAAAAAACTTCATTAACCTCTATGTTGAAAGCTTGTTTAAAAAAAATCATTGAGCATTTAAATGATTCATTCCACTGAATGCTAAGTAGGAGGAAATCAACCTACTTTTTTATGGTCTTTGCTTCTGACTTACATCACAAGCTGTAAGTTTCAAGCCCTCCAGACTCTATCCAAGGCTATACCTGGCATTTGCTCATCTCCTGGGTAATGTGATCCAGTTTGGTCTGTGGTTGTTTACAACTGGCCCTTTGTGACTAGCTAAAAAAGAGATGATGGACCTAGATCACTAAAATGGGCAATCAGCAGGCTCCAGGAATAAAGCAACACGGCCTCTTTGTTGGTTTAAATGCCCACATTGAAAGAGGATGATTTCACCTGGTGCAGTGCCCCCACACAAAAGATAGCATCTCTACCTGCCCACTCATGCTCAAGTGCCTGTAGATGGGATTAGACTGGAATGTGCCACCACAGAAAGGCATGACCACACAGAATTTACAGATTTAAATAGGCAAAATGTGAGAAGCAAGTAAACTGATATGTGATGACAAGCACTGCCCTCCTAGACCTGATACTCTGGTTGGGGAAACATGACTCACCCACATGAAACAACTGGAGAACAATGCAAGAAAACCTAAAAAGAAGTGCTAAATTATGTGGCAATGGCCTGTATGCTACTAAAGAAACTTACAGACAGCTTTGATTAGTAGATAAGATTTGAGGTAAGTTTTGACCTTAAAATGGAGAGATCCTCTGGAAAGAGGCAGAAGGCCGGCTTGGGCTGGACCAAATGAGGCCAATAGATGGAGCTTCCATTTTCATTCACTCCATTCATTCAACAAATAAACGAGAAACCACTAAATGCCAAGCGGTCCGCGAAGTGCTGAGTATACACTACAGAGCAAAACACAGCAACCCTGGGGAAACAATGAGGGAAGTGAGAGAAATTTAGGTATAAGAAGTAAAGAAATGATATCTGGAAAATACCCTTTCCTACAGCAGAAGAAGTCTGTATGCTCACTCAATAGAAAGAGGATCGCTATTGAAAAGAGCATTTGTCCTAGCTGTAAATAAGCAATCAAATAACCTCAAACTAAGGGTGAAATGGTCTTCCTTAGCACCCTACTTTTGTTTTTATTCTACCTTTAGTAGAACATGCCTTTATTCCTAAACATCATTTACTATACAAATAATCATATAGCACTTGAATTCAAATCTTTGATCTGAATTTCACACATTTCTGAGATAAAAATGTTTTCAAGAGGAGAAGAGCTTGAAATGGCACAAAATCTGACAAGCATTTTCTTTATAGTTGTGTGGCATAGTGGAAAGACGTTAGGAATTAGAGTCAAAAGACTAGCCTCAAATTCCACTGGTTCTAGTTATTGGCTATGATCTTAGGCAAATTACTCATTCTGAACTTCAGTTTTGTCACCTTTAAAAATATCTAAACTACAGGGTTATTGTGAGACCCAAAAAAGATATTGTGGATCTATGTGTCATGAACTATAAGCCATTATGCCAGTAGTAACTATTACTATTATTGTCTTTGTAATAAATAAGTTGTACATTATGTTATATACTGTTTTGGGTTTTCAGGGGTTTTTGTTTATGTTTTGTTTTTAGATCTGTTTCACTGCCCAGCACAATGCTTGGCACATCGTAGATAATAAATGGTTTGTTGAATTAAAAAAAAGAATAAAATGACAATGTTTCTGACCAGCTTGATTGGATTTATGCTCCGAATTATTTTTCTAGGTGTGGTAAAGACTCTATTACTGCTGGTTGAGTGAGGTTCACCATATACGGCCTGGAATAGTTTTTGCTTTCCTTCTTCTCTGCAGCATGCCAGCTGGCCCTTCCTGGTATCAAATCCATGTCTTTGGCATCTCAGACTGTACCTTGTTCTGACCAAGAAAATGAATCGGCCTAGATGACAGTGTGTACAGAGCCCAGTCCGATATGCTAGGATGTGGGCAGGCATAAAGGGTCCATTTTTGAAATGATGGAAAGGCATTATTTGTGTCCCCCTTTACAAAAAACATATAATGAACTCACACTTTCAGCTTCCACCCATCCAAACACTCAGTTAGGGAACCACAGAACAGTGCTTCCTTCTAGAATCCCTTGTAACTAGACTTTTAGACATGTCACACCCCTCACCTTCCTAGATTTTCACCTCTGTGTGTTGTCTATAGGCATATGGGCAAATCATCAACAAACCTCAAGGAAGCTATAAACACCTAGCACGTACATGTTGCAACTCCTTCAACTTGCTTCCCATCCTGCCCATCCCCTGCACAAATCAGGTTTGAATGCCCAAGCTTGTCGTCACCTGGTATACAAAAATGCAGTCTAACACTGTATTTATTAACAACCCCTTTCCCTTATGTTTAATTTATTGTTACATTTTTTAAATGTACAAACAGTTATATCAGTTTTATACACAAAACCACAGGTACCGTTTTGTATCTGTCAAAATTCCAGCAGCCTGTGGTGAGAGACAGTTGAATAGATGTCCTATGCTGCCATCTAGTGCTCTCACTAAGACATGGGTTTGTTCATTTTTCTGGAAATGAGGAAACAAAGGCAGTGCAAGACACCCAAATTCTGGAACAGCTACTGATATGCATTATTAAACAGATGCATTTATGACACTTGAACCGTATTCCCTGGAACCGAGCAACTTAACTTGTTTCACACAGCAGCAGCTTACATCCTTGTTCTTGACTGGCAAAGCTCTGGCCTTTTACCCTGGAGGTACCTGATTTAAATCCAAACTGACTGGGCAACAAAATGCCCCTCCGAGGATTTTTCTACAGCTCCCATCTGGCCAAGGTTCTGTTGGCATGTCTCATCCTCCAGGAGGAACGGTTTGATCCGAATGCCTTGCCTATTACTTCAGTTTTGGGAGAAGATACAAAGGAGTCAGACAGCTTTTTTTTTTTTTTTTAATCATTATCTTTAAAATTGTCTAAAACAGCAGCCATTTTCTTTTTAGTGGCCAATAGTGATGCTTCTGAATTTTCTTTTAGTCCTCAGCTCACACAATTTGTATCACTAGTTAGATCCCAGATCTGATTTTGAATTCCTCCGTTTTTCTTTTCCTGGATCTCAAAAATGTTTTTCTTCTCATTTAATCAATCAGCACATCTCTCTACCGCACGCATGCTATGCTAAAAGCACTGCATTAGGCACTGGTTAGTGGGTAGATAAATAAAAAGAAAATAACCATTCCATCTGTGTCTCTGATCACTTCCTGCCTCTGGCTTCTAAGAGGCTTTATCATCCTTCTCTCTCTAGACTCTCTAATGCTTCTTTTTCATGTCCTTTAAATATGTACAAGCTCTCGTCTAGTTGAAATAAATATAGGGATTTAATCCCTCTATAGTTTCCTGCTACCGGCAAATTTCTACTTTCTGTGCTTGTATCTTTCCATATTTTATCTCAAGGAAATGAGCAATTCATTGACCCAGTATCCTATTGTTCAAATACAGAATCGACTGCCTGACAAATTAGGAAGCGCCCTTCCAACATGGGGAAGTGACATCTGCTAGGGCTGCCGATCTCAAAAGTGATTCCTGAAATGGAGAAGCTGTCACAATAGATGACCTCTAAGTTCCTTCCAACTTTGATTCTGTCCTTTTAAACTTAGTTCTATTTCAATCTCCACTTCTTCTCCAGCCATTACCCTACTTAACCCTGTCTGTAAACTCGCTACTTTCCAAAAAGGAAGTTAGCCATTCTAGGGCAAATAGTTCACTTCTTTTCCCTCTTCTTGAAATCACTGCTTCATCGTGGCATCCTGACTGCACCCCTTTCTTGAAGCATTCTCCTCTCTTCTCTACTTTGTTTATTCTGTTTTTCAAATAACTCAGTGTCTTACATTTTTCACTGATTTCTTGTCTTCCTTTTTGGGGACTTTATCGAACTTGGATTTTGTTCATAGGTATGCTTGTGAATTTACAAATATATTTACTCACTCCCACTGTATCCTTATACAGTGCTTCATGATGATAGCAATGGTGGTGGTGATAGTGACGATTATGATTTGCTCACATGATTTTAGCTACCATTCTACCAAGACAGTTCCCCAATCCTCCATTTCTACCATGATTTTTCAACCTCTTTTCAGACCCATATCACCATTTACCTTCACATCAGAATAGTTCTTCTTGGCTGTCCCATCAACACTATGGTAAGTAAGTAAATTCTGGGCTCTGACTCTCACCCCCAAACAGACATGTTTCCCAATTCTGTCCATTACTATCAATGGCAACAATATTCCCAATCTTCAACTCAGTTCAGTACCTTAGGTCCATTTTAGATTTACCCTTATTTTACCCCCAATATTTAACTTGCCCCAGGACTTGGAAATTCCTTCTTGATCCCTTTCAAATACACATCTTCATTTCCACTTCTGCAGCCATTGCACAATGAGTTTAAATTCTCACTGCCTTATACGTGGGCTGTGGAGTAATTTTAGGGCAGTTGTTTGGGCTTCTAATTCCACTCCTGTACCAGTTCATCTCACAAAAAAGCTTGGATAGTCTTTTAACTATTGCTACTAGGCCGTCACGTAGCTCACCTGTTAAAATGCCATAATAGCTCCTTATTGCCTCTCAGCACCACCAAGTTTCTTAGCCTCACACACGTGAGCCCTTTCCCAACTCTAACCCACTTTCACAGAACACATGCTCCCTGACACATGTCCCAAGTTCCAGTCAAGCTCATCTCTTTGGCATTCCTGGTACAGGAATGTTTTGTGTACAACAGTCTCCCCCTGGAATGCCTCATTCACTCCTCTCAAAATGTGTTTGTCCCTGATTGCAGTCTAAGATGAATCACACCTGTCTCTGATCCAACCTCTTCTCTGAGATCCTCCCTCAGTGGGCCCACTTTCAGGGAACTACAGATGCTCATAAAAATGTTGCTGACAGGCCATGGCCTGACAGCCTCATCACCCACCCAGCCCCACCCCAGAGCTGCTCCCTGCTCTCTGACACTGGTGCATGATGTTATGGCAGGAGAGCCTCATGATGTCTGACCTGTGTGATTTGTTGCTGAGGTTGGATGCTCATATCATGTTCAGACTAAGGAGTTTCCTGGAATAGGCCTCCTCCATCATGCCCTAGATGAGTGGTGAAGACAGGAAGAGGACGATCCAAGAACTTCTGACGTGACTTGATGCGTTCACTTTGACATATTCATTCTGCTGTAGCTGTTTTGACATCGAATGGCACTTTCAATGTACAAAATCACTGTTTTCTTTGTTGTGTCATTACTAATTAACATGTGAAGCCAACGCCCTCGATTCTTACTACACCTTTAACTCTCACCATGATGCGTATTTTAAAACGCTGAAAGTCAGAAGTTAAAATATTATGTCAAAGCCACGTTTCCATGTTGAAAAGTTCCTGGCATCAAAATGGCTGTTACAAAGCAGCTGGGTCTCAATATCATGACACAACTGGCGACCTTGATGTGAGCTGGTGATCAGACGACAGAGTGACAACAGAGCTCTGAGGGGAAGGCTCTAGCATATTCATGGGCCTCAAACTGCTGGAACAGATACCCAAGAGGAATCAGGGCCACTAGGCATGGTTCCCAATGAAAAAGTCGTTAGGGGCAGACTTAGAAGTCCACGGTCCCTCTAGCAGGGAGTGTTTGTCATGAGCAAAAAATCGACAGGTAATTGGGCCTGCAAGCAAATGCTGAAGTTGCCTAATCTTCCTGCATCTATCACAGGCCAAACCTGGGGACAGGTGGTTATTACTTCCGCTTTCCTGCAGAGCTAGAAGTGAAGGTGCAGTGCGAGAGAGCGTGGCTTAGAGGGTCCTGACAGATGATCTTCAGTTTTGTCAAAACTGTGGTTTATATTTTTTCAAAGGAAAGTGCTTTGCAGGGAGCGAGTTTATTTTTCACCTTTGGTATTCCATAATTTTCTGAATCTACTGTGGTATTCTGCTCCCCATAGTTGCTTAGTGTTAACTGTTCACATGTGTATGATTTCACCCTGGCAATTCAAAAATGGTTACTGTAGTTTGAAGACACAGATCTCCTTTCTCTCTGACAGAAAAAAAATAGTGTATGTGGGTAGGGAGGGAACCTTGTGTATAAAAAGTATTTTCTTGATCATTTATTTGTCTACTTGTTTGTTGCCTACCTCCCTGCAGCCCACCACTCACTAGAATGTAGGCTCCATGAGAGCCGGAATATTGCCTATATTCATTGCTGTTGCCCCCTGCTTTGCACAGTGATTGGCACATAGTAGATACTCAGTAAATATTTATCAAAGAAATAATTACTTTTTTCAATTGGAAAACAAGGTCCCCAAAAGGAGTGGTTTGGTCCGTTCCAAAACAGCTTTGTGATTAGCTATGTTTTTCTCTGGGCCTTTTACTGCTCAGAATCCCTGCCAGGAAAGAAATGCTAAAGCTCCCATCTTTTAAATATGTAGATCCCTGACATTTGGTTGCTTCATGAATTTTGCATTGCATAATGACAAGTGTTTTAATTTTATAAACTCCTCCTGTAATAGATCATTTTCAAGGAGAGGCATAATCTGGAAATGCAGTGTAAAGTGCTGTTCCGAATTAGACAAATGTCTTCCCCGAGCCAGCGATCCTTTCCGTAGTAAATGTTTTCAAGCATTGACGGATTGGAAGCCATGCAAATAGTCTCAACACCCAGCTGGCTGACTGAGTCAGAAATGAGATGGTCCATGGATCCTTCCTTCCTCCAGGCTGGTGTGTACCAACCCTCAGAATATCTCTGGAGTGAAGGAAACACAAACAATTGACTTGTTTTCTGAGGCCCAAATGGCCTCGCTAGGTCTAATTTCTAACTCTTTTTCCTTTGCCACAAAAATGGAAGGGAGAGAGGTAGGGAAAAGAAAACTTATTTCTGTGTTCTGGAAAAGGGAGTTTAATGCTTTATGGTCTACCTTAAGCATCTATGCAATGTCCCAAGGCCTCTAGATCAGCTCATGTTGGCTTGAGGTTATCACTGGAAGAGAAGCCACACCACTGGGTAAGTTGTGGATAATCCATGCTTCATGCCCCACACTTCGTCACTGTTTGGCCTCAGGAAACTCACTGATCCTCTCTGTTCCTTGTTCTCCTTGGCAAAAAATATGCTCAATAGTGTTCCCTTTTGAACAGAATCTGATGAAGAAAACTGAGATTAGTCTTCAAGTGAGTTGTTGTAAAAGCTATATGGTCAAAAGAAATGGGACTGGCTTCATAAATTACATACAAAGATTATTCATTACATGTATTTCAAGCGAGATCATCCTTATTGTGAAGCCACTGTGTCAGTTCAGTAGGAACATTGAAAAAAATTTTGGTGTGTCAAAGGTTAAGAATGCAAATTCATATGAAACACGGGCCCAATATATTTAATATGGTTTGTAAAGAAAAGGGTTGTTCCAAAAGAGACTGACAGTTACCCAGTCAATCCTCAAGGGGGTCTGTTAGTCAACAAGGCAGCCCCATGTAGCAGAAAGAACAGTGGACAAGAATCAGGAGCCCTGAGCCTAGAAAACGTTTATGGAGTGACTACTACATTGCAGGTGCTGGATAAGCTTTATATAGTTAAGAAACTTGCCCCAGGTCACACAACTGGGATTCAAACCCCAGAAGTCAGATCCTGGTGGCATTCTCTTAACCATTATAACATACTGCCTCCTACTAAAACAATTTCTGGCAAGTCACACTCAGTTCTCACATCTAAGTTTCAGTTGAACTACATAAACTCTAAAAGTCTTTTCCAGGTATAATATAATACTAGACTGAGCAAGCTATTCTGCTTCTTTGACAGAACGTAAATGTGTGTGTGTGTGTGTATGTATGTATACACACACAGCTTTCCAGCTCTGTCGTCCTCTTCTTCTATTGAGAGCCCATCTTGCCCAGCACTGACAGTGTTCCACAAATGGAACTGACCAGTAACACTTTGGACACACACTTTTTTTTTTTTTTTTTCGGTACGCGGGCCTCTCAGTGCCGTGTCCTCTCCTGTTGCGGAGCACAGGCTCCGGACGCACAGGCTCAGCGGCCATGGCTCACGGGCCCAGCCGCACCGTGGCATGTGGGATCTTCCCGGACCGGGGCACGAACCTGTGTCCCCTGCATCGGCAGGCGGACTCTCAACCACTGCACCACCAGGGAAGCCCTGGACACACACTTTTTGATGCCTTGCTAATTTTTTCAACAGCAAACTCATGCCATCCAGGCTTTACAGACCTTCCTTACTTCTAAGCAATCCTTCTCTTGTTTTGTTAATTCCCTGCCCCAATACCCATAGCAGTTGTTCCAAATATTATTTATTCCCTTCCAGTACCCAACACCATTTACGACCCCTCCCCCACCTTACCTCCAGAAGATAATCTTTCTTCCAACATTTCCGAGATTGGTGATCCTAAAACCCCTATTCTTCACTTGACAGAATTTCTTTAAATGTTCACTATTCCTTTTCTCCTTTCTGCCTGTTTAAAGGTAATTATTGTCAGTCTTTTGTTTCAAAAACACTTCCTCTGTTGCTCCAACTTATGGAAACTTGTTCTATAATTTCTCCTTTCTCTTATGTTTTCCATCTCACAATCTTCTTCCCATTTGTCTAGAGACGTACTCAAGGCCTGTACATGAATGAATACCATTGAAGATCTCCTATGTGACAGACACTGTGTTAGACAATTTGCACAAAATGTTTCCTTTAGTCCTTACAGGAGCCTCAAAAGGTTGATTTGATTATTGGCATGTTATATGACAGAAAAGAACTAAATAGACATTTCTCCAAAGAAGATATACAGATTGCCAACAAACACATGAAATGTTGCTCAACATCACTAACCATTAGAGAAATGCAAATCAAAACTACAATGAGGTATCACCTCACACCAGTCAGAATGGCCATCATCAAAAACCCTACAAACAATAAATGCTGGAGAGGGTGTGCAGAAAAGGGAACCCTCTTGCACTGTTGGTGGGAATGTAAATTGATACAGCCACTACGGAGAACAGTATGGAGGTTCCTTAAAAAACTATAAATAGAACTACCATACGACCCAGCAATCCCACTACTGGGCATATACCCTGAGAAAACTATAATTCAAAAAGAGTCATGTACCACAATGTTCATTGCAGCACTACTTACAATACCCAGGGCATGGAAGCAACCTAAGTGTCCATTGACAGATGAATGGATAAAGAAGATGTGGCACATATATACAATGGAATATTACTCAGCCATAAAAAGAAATGAAATTGAGTTATTTGTAGTGAGGTGGATAGACATAGAGTCTGTCATACAGAGTGAAGTCAGAAAGAGAAAAACAAATACCGTATGCTAACACATATATATGGAATCTAAAAAAAAAATGGTTCTGAAGAACCTAGGGACAGGATAGGAATAAAGACGCAGCTGTAGAGAATGGACTTGAGGACACGGGGCCGGGGTGGGGGAAGGTAAGCTGGGACGAAGTGAGAGAGTGGCATAGACATATATACACTACCAAATGTAAAATAGACAGCTGGTAGGTAGCAGCCATATAGCACAGGGAGATCAGCTCTATGCTTTGTGACCACCTAGAGGGGTGGGATAGGGAGGGTGGGAGGGAGACGCAAGAGGAAGGGGATATGGGGATATATGTATACATATAGCTGATTCATTTTGTTATACAGCAGAAACTAACACAACATTGTAAAGCAATTATACTCCACTAAAGATGTTAAAAAATAAATAAATAAAATATATGCATACTAATAAAAAAGTAAGAAAGTAAATAAATAGAGAAATAAGAAAAAAAATAATGCTAACAAACATTGAGTGACTGGGTCAAGGTCACACAGAAAAATAAATTGGTAGTGCCAGGATTTAAGCCAAGTTTGACTCCAACTTGGAGGTTCTTTCTACTATATCTCACTTATTTCTTAATATAAATAAATAAACCCTTTCCTGCAACACTGCTGTTTTCTGTTTGTTTGTTTGTTTGACTGCGTTGGGTCTTCGCTGCTGCGCATGGGCTTTCTCTAGTTGCCGTGAGCGGGGGCTACTCTTCGTTGCGGTGTGCGGGCTTCTCATTGGGGTGGCTTCTCTTGTTGTGGAGCACAGTCTCTAGAGCGCAAGCTCAGCAGTTGTGGCGCACAGGCTTAGTTGCTCTGTGGTATGTGGGATCTTCCCGGACCAGGGCTTGAACCCGTGTCCCCTGCATTGGCAGGCGATTCTTAACCACTGGCCACCAGGGAAGTCCCAAACCCTGCTGTTTTAAGCTTTCCTTTTGTCTCTCACTGCCAAACTTCAGTTAAATACAGCAAGTGTTTATAAAATACTAGTTATGTGCAAATGACCAAGCTACATGCTTCTTCCCAAAGGAAGACCAAGATGAACAGCATAATTCTTCTCTGCCAGAAACTTCCAACCTAATAAGAGTAACAGATATGTAAATAACAAGGAAACAAGGCAGAAAAAAGTGCTAAATAAAGCTATCAGAATCTTCTGAGAGCACAAAGAACAATTAACTCTAAGGAAGGATCAGAGCAGAGAATTTCACAAAATGTTACTTTCTGAGTCCTCCTTGAAGCATTCAAGGCACTTCTAATTGCCCTGCAATTCTCCCTTGGGAATGTGTCTTCTGCCCATCTCTTCATGTTCTCTCACTCCCAACCTACACTACCACAGAAGCCTCAGAACCGGTCTACCCAACTCCAGACTTTCCCACTACAATCCAGCCCACAAAAGATCCTTTCTGCTGGGTTGTCCTTCATTATGCCCAACTCAGATTCAGCACTACCTGAAGAAATACCTTCTGTGGCACCCCACTGCCCGATGAGTAGGAATAAATTCATTAACTTGGTCCTCAACAATCATAGGCCCACCTACAGGGCTGTTATAAGGATCAAATGATAACATATAGGAGAAAGATGTGAAAAACATACTCTCTAAAGATAAGCTGCTATTTATATTATGGTACACTTTACACTTGGGTCAGTGTCTGTTCCCTGAACTCACCTTTGGCTCATGTCATCCCTGTTCCTATAACGCCTCCCTTCCTCATTTCTAACTCTGAAACTCTATACTATATCTCTCAAGGTCCAACCATATAAGGTACAGTCTTAAGAAAACGTTTTCTGACGCCTCAACGAGGGCTTCCCAGGTGGCACAGTGGTTGAGAGTCCGCCTGCCAATGCAGGGGACACAGGTTCGTGCCCCGGTCCGGGAAGATCCCACATGCCGCAGAGCGGCTGGGCCCGTGAGCCATGGCCGCTGAGCCTGCGTGTCCGGAGCCTGTGCTCCGCAACGGGAGAGGCCACAACAGTGAGAGGCCTGCGTACCGCAAAAAAAAAAAAAAAGTAAATACTTAAATATCTGGAGAAATGAGTTATCTAGAAATCCTTCAGGCCATTCTGTGTGACTACTGTTTCTTTCAGCTGAGAATTTGCAAAGAGTTGGACAACAGAAAGCTAGAGATTATACTTTCAGCAAGAACCTGAAAAGCCAATAGCTGCTGACTAACAGCGGCGCCATAAACTCTATGGCTATCAACTAAGCAGGGGGAAGCATCAGGTCACTTTATTAAAGAAGGAGGGGAAGGAGGAGGAGGAAGAGAGGGAAACGGAGAGGGGAGCGACTCTTTTCTAGGATACGTGGTAGACTAGATGACCATAAGGAGTTGAGCCAAGCAAGAGTAGGGATGGAACCAAAATAATTGTGAATTTGATCTCTATATCTTTAAACAAGCTCCTTAAATCCAAAAATCCTTGATTAATTCCAACTCCAACCAAGGAGATAATACTTTTCATTTTCTATGGCTATGTTTTAAGAATGACTGTATTTTAATTACAGGCAAGATGATATTTTAGGACATTTAAGGAAAGATATCTATAGCTTTTCCATCTATTCAAGGGAATTTCAAAGTATTCTAGGTTCCTTTAGTATGAGAGTATTGAAGGTGCTATGTAAATATAGGTCATTATTACAATTTGATGACATTCCCCTTCAAGCAAAAACTGCTAAAATCCACAAAGTACAGAATGAAGCAACACATGTCTTATTATTTGAGGGTAATTAATTAGCAAGCATATAAACAATTTACTCAGTCACAGGAAGATCGAGTAATACTATTAAACATGTGGGCCTGGAAATCCAATGCTGGTAGCTATCTTATCTGCCCCAGTGCAGAGGAAAAAATACAGAACTGACCCCATTTCCCCCCATCTCCTCCCTCCATACCCACACCCACACCCACACCCACATCACACACACACACACACACACACACACACACACACACACACACACACCTCTAAGACGAGAGTGCAGACTCTTTAGGGACTGACGTTTTCCTCAGAATGACACCAAATAAAGTCCACATTAAACTATGTATTCAATCCTTCCAGAAACATTCTTTGTCTGCGAAAGTACTGAAACAAAATCGTACATGCTGCACACTAGCCACTACTCACCATCCCTACTAATGGTGCAAGAGGAGGACAGGTCATAAATATAAAACAACAAAAATATTTTTTAATGTATCAACTTGTATTAGACTTTGGAATGCAGGAGCTTTATAGTTTAGTTTAGAAGTGTTTTATCCTAGACACAGTATGTAACTGGAAAGACAAACTGGAATTACAGTAAACAGAGTGAAATAACCAGCCTTAGATGAACATTTGCCACAGTCAATCTATGTAGTAGATAATCAACCTTCGTAGAAAATGGAGAGCCACCTCAGTTTAAGAACCTATGCAAGGGCTTCCCTGGTGGCGCAGTGGTTGGGAGTCCGCCTGCCAATGCAGGGGACGCGGGTTCGTGCCCCGGTCCAGGAGGATCCCGTGTGCCGCGGAGCGGCTGGGCCCGTGGGCCATGGCCGCTGGGCCTGCACGTCCGGAGCCTGTGCTCCACGACGGGAGAGGCCACGGCAGTGAGAGGCCCGCGTACCGCAAAAAAAAAAAAAAGAACCTATGCAAAGTTACACAAAGACATGTAATCATGTAGGTATAAATGGAAGTCACTTACTCCATTAGAGTTTGTCTCTAAAATTGTAATGTCTTTCTCCAAATCTAGTTTTCCAAATGTGCTCATCACTGGTAACTTTTTCTCTCTCTATTTTGAATGTGTCTATAATAACTGAAACTGGTTTAATGGTCATCACATTAATCCAAGAGTAAGAAATGAAAAGAATGATTCATTTCCTATTCTAGAATTTTAAATACAAATTAACAAAAAAAAAAAAAAAGCTCCTCTAAATCTTCCTTAAGGATTTTGATGGTTGAGAAATATGCAGAGCACTTGAAAGCAATAAAAGAAATAACCTAAGAAAATTAAGCAAAATGAATTTGCAATTAGTTTGTGAAATTGCGATAAATGCATTTTGAAAGCAAAGAGTAAAATGTAACTTTGTTCAGTATAATTTGAAATTGCCTTTTGTGCTTAATATAGTTCACTTATAATTAGATGAAGATTTTGTTCTGGTTTGAAACATTCAAAGTTCCATCTTGAGATTGCTATGTACTATGTACACAGAACTTTTCAGCAAGAAAGTCTGCTGCTGCTGCTGCTGCGATTGCTTTGACAGCCTTTATCCTAGTTTTATAGAAACGAAAGAGTGAAAGAACACAGCTGGTTTGAACAATGGAGCATGTTCAACATTAGGCCAAACACTTTAGATATTGCAAAATATTGCAGGCTATATTTATAGCTCTTAGCAGGTTTTTGAAATTCATGCTGATACTGCCTAACTCCTGCTTATTGGACCAAACTGCCATTTAATGATTAAATTATCTTTTGGTTTAAAAGTTTGCTTTCAAAGGCAATGACACTCAGAATAACCTCTTGGCAATATCAAAACAGTGATGACTTAAAACCCTTCCTAAAGTATTTCAAGATGTCTTAAAAACTCAAGATCATTCTAGTTACCGAGAGAGAGTTTAAAAGACTTTTGTTGATTTGCCTTATTTTTTCCCTATAGAAAAGGAATATCCTGCCTCTGATAACCTCTTCCAGTCATGTCTGTGTATGACTTTTTTTTTTTTAAGATGTTGGGGGTAGGAGTTTATTAATTTATTTATTTATTTTTGCTGTGTTGGGTCTTTGTTTCTGTGCAAGGGCTTTCTCTAGTTGTGGCAAGCGGGGGCCACTCTTCATCGCGGTGCGCGGGCCTCTCACTATCGCGGCCTCTCTTGTTGCGGAGCACAGACTCCAGATGCGCAGGCTCAGTAGTTGTGGCTCACGGGCCTAGTTGCTCCGCGGCACGTGGGATCCTCCCAGACCAGGGCTCGAACCTGTGTCCCCTGCATTAGCAGGCAGATTCTCAACCACTGCGCCACCAGGGAAGCCCTGTGTATGACTTTTAGTCCTAATGCACAGCACCATGAAATACGTGTTAAAGCCTCAATTTTATAGATCTGAGGCCCAGGAGGGGTCTATCCTGCTGAAGTCAATTTTTGAGAAGTCACACAAGGTAAGTAGTGAAGTCATCACTCAAACAAAGGGTTTTCTGATTCTGAAGCCAGTGTTCTTTCTACCACACCATGGAGCTTCTTGTTAGCAGAAGAGTCTATCTCATGGTTGTATCCCATTGACTTTGGACAGCAGCTGCCATATACCTACCCAAGAAATATTTGTCATTTGAAGGATCAAGGGAAGCTGACAAGTTGCTACTGACTTGTGAATAAAATATTTACATAATATTTTTAAATTGATCCCAAATATTCTAACTGATTCTCCCTAGAACAGTAGGGCTTGGTGAAGTCCTAGTCTTCATACCCTAGAAGAGTAGTCAAGCTCTTTCAGAACCAGGGAAGAAGGGCTCCCAGAACACAGAGGCTTCCACAGAGAGCACTTTGTGGTTCTCAAACTTGCCTACATATAAGAATCGCCTGGGAACATTTAAAACTCACAGCAGAAATTAACACTGCATTGTAAATCAGTCAAAAATAAATAAATCAATATCTTGCCCAGGCCAATTGAATAAGATTCTCTCTGAGGGTGGGGCCAAGATTCCTAGACCTGTAAACTTCCTTGAGGAGCCCCTGAGGCTGACCTGCAATGTCCAGCTGGATCCCTAGAACTTCTGAAACAGCTTGGAGGCCGGCCCTATGAAGAGACAGTGATTCAAACTGGCAGCTTAATCGTCTACCCAAAGCATGTGAGTCGTGGTCTTACTATGTGAACCACACAGAGCTGCTCCCCCGCATTTATTCCCAGGAGTCATAGCGGGGAGACAAACAGGAACTGGGCACCACCCATACACTTGGTGGTAGATGGGGCAGGTGCTACAAATGAACTAACTGGTTGCAGTGCACTAATAAAAGCTGTCAGTGACCTCAAAAGAGGAGAGGACCATCGAGCTATCTGCTCTCAGAGAAACACCTGAGTCTCAGACGAGAGAGACAATTGCTCTGAGTTCTGAGCTCAGGCAGTGGGTAGGAAAGGCTTATCAAACATGATACTGTCACTGGGCCTTTCAAGGCATAAGATGATGCTTTATACAAGTAGATTAAAGGTTTACATGATCCACTCAAATAAAAAATACCTAGGGTTCTCATTTTTATTGTTTTATTGCTATGAAGACTTTGAGACCCATGTCCTCTGCCTTTTCATTTCCCGTAGTAACCGATACATTGAAGGTTCTCAGTATGATTTTTCTGTTTTGAGAGACTATTGCTTTCACCCATAGCATTTTTATTTCCTTCCTCGGTGATTCTTTTTTTTTTTTCAGGTTGACCAAGAATTTCTTTTTTTTTAACAACTTTATTGGAGTATAATTGCTTTACAATGGTGTGTTAGTTTCTGCTTTATAACAAAGTGAATCAGTTATACACATACATATGTTCCCATATCTCTTCCTTCTTGCATCTCCCTCCCTTCCAGCCTCCCTATCCCACTCCTCTAGGTGGTCACAAAGCACCGAGCTGATCTCCCTGTGCTATGCGGCTGCTTCCCACTAGCTACCTATTTTACGTTTGGTAGTGTATATATGTCCATGCCATTCTCTCACTTTGTCACAGCTTACCCTTCCCCCTCCCCATATGCTCAAGTCCATTCTCTAGCAGGTCTGCCTAGAGCAGAGTCATTTGAATACTTATCTAAACTCCCAGCCTACTTCCACTCTTTTCATTCCCAAATAAAACACCTGGAGGGCAGGGGCTATGTCTTTTTCATCTCAGAATTCTCCAACATAAACTAGCAAGGTGACAAGTATACAGGAAGTACTTAATAAATGTTTGTTTTCGTCTGCCTTCTGAAAGTGTTCATGAAAGCAACTGCTGGAAAAAAAACATCAGAAGGTAAGTAGTGATCCAGGAGCAGCAGGTGAATAAAATATAAATTTCTCAGCTGTATATACTAGGCTATTGGGTGCAATGAGGTGCCTGTTACCAACATACAACAGGCAAGTAGCTCAAAGGAAAACTTATTTCTTTGCGAATTCTACTGAACTTTAATAATCAGAATCACAAATTTTATTTGTTGGTTGCTTCTGTTTTTCACTTGGGTAAGTTCTGTATCTTTCTGATCTGCAAGTTCCTGGGAAGCCAGCATATTCCTCATGATACATAATATTACACTTGACACATAGAACATATTAAACAATATTTGATTAAAGAAGAGAACATATGTGATAAATAGTCTAGGAAGTCTTGTTTCTCTTGTCTTGTATAAGTAAATTACAACAAGATATCAGAATGTTGATACTGTAGGATAGTTTTCTAGACTACAATATGTGAAGGCTGAGAGGAGGAAGGCTGAAAACATGCATATTTATGGCTCTTCAGCTCTATAGTTTATCGAAAAAAATTAATAGTAGTTTTTAAAGCCTAATTTAGTCCACACTTATTCGTTCCAAACTAAAGTCTTCAAATATCATCAGGGTTTACTCATCAGTATTGATGCTATTGTTCACGTAAGAGTATCAATACGTCATTCACTCACTGATTGAAGGAATAACTTAGTTGAATTATTTCCCGTTTCATTTAAGTGGGGAAAATTATGCACACCATTTCTATTTACTTTATGCTAAAAGCATAACAATATAGCAATCCTACAAACCATGAAGTAGAAGCATATTTTCAAGTGTGCATGTTTTCTTAAGAAAAAAAAATGATCGTCATGTGATAATCCATACTAAAATAGAGCTCAAAACCACTGTCTTAAAAAGACATCCTTCTTCAAGAGTTTAAAACAAAAGATAGACGCACTTCAATACCAACATGCCTTTACAAATGCATTCCCATTACCTCAATTGTTTCTCAGCCACTCTCTGCCTTCAAGACCCAGATTAAGTGCCACATTCTCTGTTAAATATTATCTGACTTTTACTCTCCACTCAAAAATAGTTCATTGTTTTCTCAATGGCCCTACATCATGTTTTATATGATTGTATGATAGAACTTCATTAATGAACTTATCCATTTATTCAATAAGCATAAGTGGCTCACCATTTGTCAGGCAGCATGCTTGGCATCGGGAATATGGAGAGAGGCACAACACTAGCTCATCCAAAGTTCTCTCCCATACCGTAAGCTCCCTGAGGTGTGATGTGTTTGTTGAATCAGCTGAGCAAGCCAAGGGCAGCAGATGACAAGAGCCCCCAGAATTACTGTGAAGCCCACAGCCCTGCCATTTAGGCCTCCACCTTCTCTTGTTTGGTTCCTTTTTCTTCCTCTGCTCTAAAGTCAACATTTCCCCTCCTCCCTCTACTCCTCTCCTTTGACCGTTCCTGCTATACTTTCATCTGTCATCCATAAAATTGAACCCATTATTTTCTCCACCCAAACATCGACCATCTCCCCAGTTTCCCAAGATACAAACCTGAGGGTCATCTTCAATGTCCCTCTTTCCCTGACCTTCCACATGCATGAAACAACTAAAAATTGGGGGTTCTGTGCCCTAAATTACTATTGCACTCATCACCCTCTCTCTCTCTCAGTCTTCACTGGTCTCACTTTATTTTCCTTTGCATCTTCTGCCTGGACTATTTCCATAGCATCTTAGCTGGTCGCTGCTTATTGTAGGCTATCTCTACACCAATTTGTTCTTTACTTTATGCCAGAGTTTTCTCTCTAAAATACAAATCAGATCATTTCTTTCTCACCACCTCTCCTCTCACTAAAAGGTACTGATGGCTTTTCATCACCTTCCTAATAAGGTGCTGAGAGGTCCAAGTCTCTCTCTTGCGGCACACAGACTCTTTGTGAGCTGCCTTGCTTTAGGCAGAGCTCTCTGAACTCTCTGGGGCTCACTCCTTCGGCTCAGGAACGCACACTAAGGTGACCAGGGTTACCCTTAGAAAAACATCAATGTGAAATGTGGAAAGCTAAAGTCTCTCACACATCGTGTACTGTGTTGCTCAGGGAACTAACATAGAGGATAAGAATTTTATCAAGCGCTGTCCAAAGGACAGTGATTCTGTTCCTCATAGATGTGAATAATCCAATCACTATACCAGAACAAGATTAATAATGAACATCACAAAGTAAGTTGGGGCATCTTCTGAGAACTGTGCTTCCTTCCAGGGCACTCAGCTCTTATGTAGAATGTTTCTCTCCTTTCTATGACTGAATCATGGAATTTTAAAACTAGAGGAGAACTACAATAATCTAATCCAATCTCATTTCACAGATGAGAAAACTCAAGCTGAGAACACTGAGACATTTGTCCAACTAATAAAGATCCATCCCCTTACCTCCTCCCAACAACAAAAAATAAGACTTTATCATATTAAACAATAGGTTCATTTATGAATTTTTCTGAGGAGCAAACTCATTCATATGCCAGAGTCTTCATTCCACTGTGGTTTCATCTTTAAAACTCACTTCTTATTTTGCATTTTCAATTAGACACAAGGTGAAATGTCTCTTTATGGAAATCTTGACTCACTTTTACCTGTCGCTGTGGGTGTATTAAAGTATATGAAGTTATAAAAAGATACGAAATATGAATATAATCTAGTTTAATTATTTCCATCCTCCAAAGGCTATGATTGCACTTAGCTATCAGTGAAATCTCCAGTGGCTGAACTTCATGCTTAGAAAAATAGTGAGTAGAAAGAAAGGCTAGGAGCTGAGTGAAAAGCACCAAAAAAGAGCATTTATCTTCACCAAAAGAACATGTCCCCATGATGGAAAAACTGTAGCTTCGTATAGCACCAGTGAGTCAAAGGTGATGACAATATTTGGCAAAGTTAAACCCAGCCAAGTTCAGTCCATTTATAGATCACTGAGCTACTTTTTAAGTGAAAAACACCGGAGGCATTTTTATTTGATAAATTACTTGTACTTCCTTGTCTGTTCCTTTCCATTAGCCAAGGGCTAAATCTCTTGGCAAATGAATCACAATCGCACTTGAGACCAACCAGCCACTGAGGTACGCAATTCGTTGCATAGACTGATGTCAGCAGCACTCTCTAATTTTCAGGATGGTTAATCTGCATCAATATAATAATTTGTACCTGAGTTTTAAACATCCATGTTTGCATACATCATTTTTTTATCATGCTGATATATTTTGATCCCTGGCTTTTCCATGCTAGGCAACTGGAAGCCAAGATTTTGCAAAACTCTGAACGAGCATACTGAGGGTAGTATCTTATGCACCTCTCAGACTGCTAGGGAGTTGAATTTGATCTGGAAAGGAAAAGAAGACTTTTTGTCTATTTCACTTGGCCAAACAATTCTCTTGACCAAATATTTCTTAGGAATCAAACTCAGTGTCATAAGGGTCTTGCCTAGTTTATATTTCCTGTGATATTTCCCTTTCCTAGGCTGCATGCCTATTCTTTCTTCAGTTGCATCTCTGGACTTGAGAATTTTTCCACACAGGCACACACACTTACCACCATCCTCATGCCCCTGTCCAGAGCACATACCGTCTCATATAAGCCTTACATGCTAAGACAAGTCTCTGCTCACAGCATTGTCCCCATGTCCTGACCAAGAAAGAGACTTGGCATGTAGATCTATCTATGTCCAAAGTATACAACTGGGAAAAGAGAGAGAGGTGCTCAGCTATTATCTGAGCTCCAAACTTTGGAGGGAGCCTCAACTGTCAGAACTTATTACTTGCTCAAGGAGGCAACTGGTCGGGGTAAATGAGGGAGTTTCTCTACAGATGTTAAGATGATTTGAGACTCAAATGCACACCCACTTGACATACTACCTCCTCTATCATCACGAAGGCAAAGTGATAGTACTTTCATATCTCCTTTCCATGCTCTTCTTAAATTACTTATTGATTGACAACTTTTGACTTGTTTCCCTGCAAGCCTTCCCTCCTTGTTTACTTTAGTCATTTCATGTGTATAAAAAAATGTTAAAGCGTTGGCAATAAGTACCTTTTTACGGATGATTTTGGCAAGACTGTCCCTCTCTGTATTCTTCCGTGGCACCAATATGACACAGCTCCTCTAAGTGGGAGCTGGATGAATGCAAACAGGTTCTAAATCTGTCACTGTGGCTTCAAACCATATGGGGTGTAAATAAATGGAAGACTCAAGATAAGGAGTCCTAATCCCACCAAGGTCTCAATTCTCCTGAACGACCTTGGCATTCCAGATCTCCAGGCTGCTTTTATAAATTCACTCTTTACTGTGAAGAATTTTAGACACCAAACCAATGGCAGTAAGTGCTAAGACCCTATTAGTTGATCAGTCTTCTAATAGAAACTCCTTAGGCTTACAATTAACCACAGTATAAAAGAATTTTTTATTAAATATATAATACATATTTTAAATAAAAAAGATAAATGTGCTTCTCATTCCTCATTTCTGAAACAAAGAAAATGGTATTTGCCTCATAGCATTGTGAAGTTTAAATAAGATAATATATTTAAAGTGCTAGTTCTTAGCACTGAGCCCAGTATTTAAAAGGTACTCATTAAATATAATGTATTATTATTGGATCAGAGATCTTGATGATATCTGTTGTCTATACATAACACAAATCAGCGATTTCCGTGGTTTATGCTTAACACTCACAATGGACACACTGATGACTTTTCATTGGGCATCAAAATAGCTAGGTGATTGACCTAATTTTTCATCTTTCAGTGAGCTGATGTAGCATTATGCAGACCCAGCCTAAGTGGACCATTAATTCCAAAATAACTGAAGGATAAGCCCACACACTTGACCTGTTTTCAGCCTCTCTGTTGAGAGTGACAGCAGAAAGTTTAAAGTTGAGTCCGTTTGGCATTCAGGCATTCACAGATATTAAAGAACTGCAACCTAATCACACCATCACTTCTCAGCTTATAAGTGAGTCTGTGGGATTATTAGCTCTGCTCTCAGTGACACAGAGGTTGTTTGGAAACTAAACGTCTGCAAAAACCCTCATTCTGATGGGGTTCAGATCCTTTATATTGTACAATTATGCAACTTATCTCACAAGATTGTTTCCAAGGAGAATTTATTCTACGATACAAGCTTCTGTGAAGCAAAAACTATTAACATTAAATAATGAAAATGTTAAAGGCTGGCGTAACACAAATTGTACGCTCAGTGATACCGAAAAAGCTTATATGACTTTGGCAAGGCACTTATTCTTCTTTCCTCCCTTCCTTCCTTCCTCCCTCCCTCCCTTCCCTTCCTCTCTCTCAGTCTCTCTCATATAGAAAGGAGATCAGCCTAGATCTGGATGGCAAATAGGCTTCAACTTATTTATCAACTCTGATCAATTGGGAGTGTCTTTCTGGAGTGTTACATCGGGAAGGATTTCAGGGTTGAACAGGGGTTCATCAGGAAAGAGCTCTATGATTGATTAGTAATGTAGGACATGGGGGAGGAAATGAGCATCACTCTGAAGTCTATTTCCTAGCCCTAGATTGGAAAATCTTCAAATCTCTCCCAACTGATAAAACGCTATCACCATTCTTATAAAGAGCCACTAAAATTGAGAAGCCCTGGCTCACAGAAGCACTTCAAATTTGATGTCTATTCAAGTGCCACCAGAGGGATTTCAAGGTTGTACTAACAGAATCACCCATGGAGGTCCCTAAAGTAGAAGGACAGTCCACTGGAATTTGTACTTTTAACCTAAGCTGTAGTGAGAAGAGATGCTGAAAAGACTCTTTTTATGAGGATAATTCACCTCTGAGCCACAAAATTTAGCTCCACCCACCCCCCACCTTCAGAAATGATGAAAGCGGGTAGGACTGGAACCCCTCCTGGGAAACTGGATGGTTAGCCGTATCATAAAAGAAAGGGAGGTAAGGAGACTTTTGGGGTTTCAAGAATTGAGAAGGAAGAATTTACCCAACAACTGGAGGACAGATCCACATAATGGACAGACAGGTATATCAGGCCCTTGGCAGGAGGGGTTGACTAGACCGTCTCTGATGCAGTGTGCCTGGGGTTGTGGGTGCCTTGGGGGACATCTGTGTATGTGACTGAAAGAGCTAAGCTCTAAGAGCAATGACTCTGGGATGATCCAGGATAATCCTGGGCATTCTAAGCTTAGCCATTTTCCCTCCATCTTCCCTCCATCCTCTCTTCAAGATGACCATCCTGCCCTTAAGGACCATGGGGGCTGATGAAAAGACTTGGCCAATAGGTATCCGTACTACTATAGTCTGTGTGGGACTTGTTAATAACCACACTGTGTATGTAGCATTACAGGAACCAATCCCCAGATCTATCCTCATTGGATACAGAATTCAGACCTACAACTCAATTAGGCCGTGTAAATTTCCAGGAGTAGGCACAAAAGAGAAATGCAGGTCTTACTGAAGAAAAATAAAAGACTTTTGTCCCCAGAGTTTTTGAAACAGTTCCTATGGACTATACTAGAACCACAAATTAAGAGATAGTTCCTGGTATATCTCACAATACTGTTTCAATAGTTACTATGGAAAAGCAAACCTGAAAGCCAAAAGGGACATGGCTTCATGTGACACAGCAGGATATATAGAGGGTCCTTTTCAAGCCCTCAGTTACCCCATATCTATGGATAAATTCATTCCTTCCCTTTCCTTCCTTCTGCTCCTCTCCTCCCCTTTTCACAGGTGCTTGCTCTCTCACTCTCTCACACTCTGTGCTCTTTCTCCTAAAATCCTTAAGTCCTCCTAGCCTTTACTAAGTGCTTTCAGCAAATCCAGCCTCCCTTCTTTCTTCCGTCTCTCCTGTTGTTGGCACCTCCACCTGCCCTTACTCCATCCGTGCTTCTCAGCATTTTCCCCAGCTTCTTTCAAAGCCTGTAATTAGAAGGAATCTGGTCAGCTCTCTCATTCAAAGGTTTACTTCATTCATAAGACTTGATATGCTGACTCTCCCAAGGGTAGTTACATTTTTACAGGAGACAAAATCTTACATAAAAAGGAATAAAGCTGTAGTGCTAAATTTTCAATCATTGTAAAACTAATGGAGGGAGCTATTGAGATATCAGAGGAGTCTTCCCAAAGCCCCTAAAAAAAGCTATATCTTCAATTCCATAATACAGAGCACTTCTCGGTTTTCTAAGCGGTACCTGCTGGGATTTCTTGGCCCTGATTTGGATCCTACCCTGTAGTTTTTCTGGGTTGGTGTTCTCTCATCAGAACCGGAACTGCTGGTGCCCAGGACTCCGTAGCAATAATTCTCCTGGAACATTCAAAGACTTTAGAGCCTGGAAAGGCTTGGGAAGGAAGGAGTTAATTCTCTGAAGTGCCCATCAAGGTTGAGTTAATGGGTCTTAACAGAAACCTGAGCAGGAGACCAATCACCTGCATTCAGACTGACCACTTTTCTGTTGGAATCCTAGGTGGTCTGCCTAAGCAGGTTTCCCCATGCCCTGGGGGGCCAGAGGCTCTGAGAAGAATCCAGTTCAATGAAGAGCAAAAGAATGATTAATAGTGCTTCCTGCCCTCGGGTTAGAGATGGGTGGGCCGCAGAGTGCTGGAAGACAAGCAAACAGCTGAATATTGGATTGCATGTGGACGGAAACCACTTACAATTTAGATTCAATATCATTCTGGTGATTGAGGGATACAATTGAAGCCCACTCTTAGCATGGCAAAGAGTAAGCTGCTGTGTCCTTTTTATTTAATTTTTATTAATTTGTTCATTTGTCATTAAAGATCTTTTAAAAACTCAGTAGCATGGTCTTTATTATCTCAAAAGGTATAGTAACTATTTAGTACCACATTTATATTTTAAGGAAGAAGGAGATTGCACATGTGGGCCTTCTTACTGGATGTATATATTATATATGCACATACAGAATATACGTACGTATGTGCATATACATTTACAATATACAGATTACAAAACACGAATGAATTCATACTATCAGGTGAATCTGCACAGCCCTGTTTCTCAACATAGGGGTTTGGAATGGTGCAGAGTGTAACAGCAATATGGGCTCTGTGGGAGGGACTGAGAGGCTGGGGAGAGATAGAGGCTTGATGAGTGAGACTGAAAGTCATTTCTCTAGTTCCGCCTCCAGTGCCCTCCTGTGAATCCAGGTTGCTTGTGACATTCCTGGTGGCAGTTTAAGTAAAACAGATGAAAAACAAGGTTGTTATTCCAGAAGTAAAATTTAGACTGGAAATTAAATTTAAGCACACTGAGAACTCTCAATATACAAAGAACATATATCCTGTGTGAGCGTTTGTACTGGTTATCTGCATATTTGTGCACACACATACACGCAACAGACATGTGTGGGAGACAGAATTCCTGAATTCAGACCAGGCTCTGCTGCTAACTAGCTAGTGAGGTAATCAGGCAATTCAAGTCAACGCAAAATCTCCATTTGCTTATCAATAAAATGAAGGAGTTAGATATCCTCATGGTCCTTTACAACTTCAAGATTTCTCAACATTTGTGTATAGAAGGTCATTATCAAGCAATTAGGAGAAACTCTTGTTCTTTGATCTGACCCCTGGAATGCAGTGTGTAGAAAGGAGCCACTCTCGGGAAGGTAGGAGAAGCTCTAGCACCGCTATGACAAAGTGCAGGCCATGTCCCTCAATCTCTCTCCCTGACTCAAAACTGATGGTTACACACATAGACTTCAAAGTCTGACAGGTTCATGTCCAAGCCCAGCAATACCAGTCACTAGCTATGTACCTTTGACCTGTTACTATATGGTCAACCCTCCATATCCAAGGGTTCTACATCTGCCGCCGTTGGTTGAAGCCCACAGTCCTACATATTTTATATAAGGGGCTTGAGCATCCATGGATTTGGGTATCTGTGGGGAGTTCTGGAACCTGAGGGACAACAGTACTATCCTAATCCTCAGTTTTTCTCCCCTGGAAATTGAAGATCACAATGTCCACCTCAACAAGCTCTTTTAAGGCTTAAGTGTGAGAATGTGGATGACATTTTTGGCATGACGCTGAGCACACATTAAGTGTTCAAAATAACTCTGTGTATTGATATAGATGCATGCCAATATATATTGAACATATTATATATTTATTTTTAAATCTCTGGTAAGCTTGATTTATACAGATTTATAGAAAAAAAGACTATTGTTATTTGGCAGTGGGAGAATAGAAATTATTCATGAAGAATAAGGTTTTCATTTTCTATGGAAAAGAGCATTTGCAAATCAGGAAACATAAGTATGATGAGATGAAATGTACAGACAACTGAATACTATATTTTAGATACCCAGTCAACCACTGAGAATTATTCCAAGAAACTTCCTTATTTATGTCCTATTTACTGCCTATAACATGGCTGGAGAGGCCCCTTGATGATCCCAGGGCTAAAGCCTCAAAGATGAAGCACCCTATCTATGCATTCATGTATTTACTAAATACTTCCTTTGGATTCCTCCGCAACAAAGGCTCCAGGAGAGCAGGGGCCATGCCTACCTTGCCCAGTGCTGGATCTCAAAGGCTTAGAACAATGCCTGGCACATGACAGGTGCTGAAAAAATACCATATTATAGACATCATATTTATTTGTTCTGTTCATTGTTTCCTGTCTCCTCCTGCTAAAATGTAAGCTCCGCAAGGCAGTGAACATTACTTTGCTCGCTGATGTGTCCTAAGTGCCTAGAACAGTGCCTAGCACATTGTGGGGCCTTCATAAATGTTGTGAGGATGATGACTGAAAGCGGGTAGGGAGAGTGATTTAGAAACAGTAAAGTCTCTATACTCTAGGCTGTTCAAGGAGCTTCTTAATCTTCAGTTTCAAATGGAGGTTTCAAGGAAAATAGCTTCTACTGCCCCTTAAATGCAGAGCATTCAGCTAAATCACCAGACCTTTCAGGAGTTTCTGAGACAATGAAGACAAGGTAAAAAAGTCAGTTCCATATCCAAGGTTGCAAAGGCTGTTCCACATTTATCCAAACTCACGCTCTCCTACACTGGTTTGTCAAATCTTTTATTTAAATATCTCATTATCTAAGACAATTTTGTACTTACTGTCATGAAGGCTTATGAAACCTACAAACCTGTCTTGCTGGAACAGGTACAATTTAAGCCAGTGATTGTTCAAAAGAGAAAGGAAAGGTGAAGAATGGCACCACTGTGAAGATTCAGAGCAGGAAGGTAGACAGCCCTTGGAGCTAACCTCTATTCTCCAGGGTGTCTGTTTAGGCTCCTTAGACAATGCATGTAGCCTAAAGATAGAGGGGGAAAAACTGTAAGTCTTCATGTATAATTTTTGTTGTTATATCTAAACTGATAGTTGAGGGTTAGGAGCTGAAACAATATTTTATAGAAGTATCATGTTGAAGTTTTTGCAGGTTTCAAAATATTTAAATATGTAAATTTCAATGAAGAGATGTTCAGGTTTTTTGATAGTCTAATGATTTTAAGCATCTCATTTCTAGTCACACACTGACAAAAGATGTTCAGATTGCAGTGTGAGATCGTTTCTATGGTTACAGTTGTTTCCTAGCATTTTAGTGACATCTTTTGTGAGCATTGGCTGCTTCACTTATTTGTCACTAATGTATGTGTAGAACTATAGTTAATAGCCTTGGGCGGACAAAAATTTTTTCTTCTGAATGGCTGTATTGTTTTTTAGCAGCATTTTTCAATAAGGTGACAATGCATTAGAATACTAATGGTATGTACGTTATTTTAAGATGTCAAGTTTTCAATAAAATGATAATGAAAATTTTGCATTTCATTTAATAGTTAAATATTCATGAATTTTCACAGCATGATGAACTGAGTGAAAAATAAAGAAACTGTATAATGTATAATACTAAACATCATAAATCAAGTTTCTTTTCATAGAAGCTACTCAAGAGTGTTTAATATATGGTTCTTCGTGGATTTAGACCAATCTGAGCTAAATTAAAGGCACCTAAAAAGGAAACTTGTTTAAACCAATTTAACATATTTTAACACAGCATGTTTACAATGTAACAATATAAAGGAAAATGACACATTACAAACAATATATACATTATAGAAAAATTATGATGACTAAGTGGGGGATATAATCATCCGGCAACAATATTTTAAAGAAAGAAATTGTGAAGTAGGAGGTGGATGCATGCATGGGAGTAGAGCCCTGTGACATAACCACCTATTACTATAGGATGAAAGTAAGCATAGAAATTGGGAATCTAAAAGTTCTGTCCAATGATGAGCTGTTTCAGGCATTAGGCTAATTTCTGGAGAACCAGGCATGGACATCATGTCTTCCCTCTGGCCCAGGACTGATCCAGTCCTAATGCAAATGTCAGAGTAAGGAAAAAACACTGCCCAATATTAGGGGTTAAAAGACTTCATCCAAATTCACATATCATTTGTTGTCTGGAGCAGGATCCACTCCAGCTGCCTGTTACAAAGGATGCATCTACGATGAGTATCTGGAGATGCTGTGTATGGAGTTGAGCTACCAGTGAGGAAGTGACTAATGGAATTCTAATTACTGATCACACTGATGTGGAAGATTTGACTCCGTATGAGAGAGATATTGTCAATCACTAAATAACCCATGACCTCTTCTGCCAACCTCATGGCTGAGAATTGTTCAGCTACACTCTCCTGACTGGCCAGGCATTCCACTGACCCATCCAATTAGGACTGCAGGATGAGACTGAGAGAACCATAAGACTGAGACACAGAAGGCAGGCTTGGCTTCTACTGAGAGCAAATCAAGAGCAGAACCAAAATAAAGTAGACAGAAAATCATGGAGGTTCCTTAAAAAAACTAAAAATACAACTATCATATGATCCAGCAATCCCACTCCTGGGCACATATCCGGAGAAAACCATAATCTGAAAAGATGTATGCACCCCAATGTTCACTGTAGCACTATTCACAATAGCCAAGGCATGTAAGCAACCTAAATGTCCATCAACAGAGGAGTGGATAAAGAAGATGTGGTACATATATACAATGGAATATTACTCAGCCATAAAAAAGAATGAAATAATGCCATTTGCAGCAACATGGATGGACTAGAGATTATCATACTAAGTGAAGTAAGTCAGACAAAGACAAATATGATATCTCTTATATGTGGAATCTAAAAAAAAAATGGTACAAATGAACTTATTTACAAAACAGAAACAGACTCACAGACTTTGAAAACAAACTTACAGTTACCAAAGGGGAAAGGTGGTGGGGGGAGGGATAAATTAGGAGTTTGGGATTAACATATACACACTACTATATATAAAATAGATAATCCACAAGGACCTACTGTATAGCACAGGGAACTCTATTCAATATTCTGTAATAAACTATATGGGAAAAGAATCTAAAAAGGATGGATACATGTATATGTATAACTGAATCACTTTGCTGTACACCTGAAACTAACACAACATTGTAAATCAACTATACTCCAATATAAAATAAAAATTAAATTAAAAAAATCACAGACTGATAGGTGCTGCAGATTTGTCTAAGAATGTGGATTTAGAATGCAAAACTTTAAATTCTTGTAGTTTAAAAGCATCATCAGAGTAATGCTTTACCCAGATTGGTGATTAACTTGGTGCTATACATCTCTCACAGGTATTATTGTCACTAATTTCTTTAATGCCTAACATACATGTATAATAATATTTACAGATACATAAATACAGATGGGAATCAAACATAGTTTTTTGTTTTTCTTTTTTAAGGAGGATTCTTTTTTTTTTAACATCTTTATTGGAGTATAATTGCCTTACAATGGTGTGTTAGTTTCTGCTTTATAACAAAGTGAATCAGCTATACATATACATATATTCCCATATCTCCTCCCTCTTGTGTCTCCCTCCCACCCTCCCTATCCCACCCCTCTAGGTGGTCACAAAGCACCAAGCTGACCTTCCTGTGCTATGCGGCTGCTTCCCACTAGCTATCTATTTTACATTTGGTAGTGTATATGTGTCCATGTCACTCTCTCACTCCGTCCCAGCTTACCCTTCCCACTCCCCACAGCTCTATTTACAATAGCCAGGACATGGAAGCAACCTAAGTGTCCATCGACAGATGAATGGATAAAGAAGATGTGGCACATATATACAATGGAATATTACTCAGACATGAAAAGAAATGGAGTTATTTGTAATGAGGTGGATGGACCTACAGTCTGTCATACAGAGTGAAGTAAGTCAGAAAGAGAAAAACAAATATCGTATGCTAACACATATATATGAAATCTAAAAAAAACACAAAAAAACCCAACAATGGTTCTGAAGAACCTAGGGGCAGGACAGGAATAAACATAGTTATTTTAAAGGTATTTTATACATGAGAATGCTACTGCTAACTATCTTATTTAACCTATTTAACATTATCTTTGATTATGCTAAATGGGTAATCATTTTACATATTAAGGAATTGAATTATCAATGAAAATAAAATAACTGACAAAGGTTAAAAAACAGAAATTTCATATAAGGTTTCCTTAAGTTTAACAGACTGTGCAATTCTAGTTCATTTTAACAAAGGATTCTTTTTTTTTTTTTTTTTTTTTTTGCGGTACGTGGGCCTCTCACTGTTGTGGCCTCTCCCGTTGTGGAGCACAGGCTCCGGATGCGCAGGCTCAGTGGCCATGGCTCACGCGCCCAGCCGCTCCGCGGCATGTGGGATCCTCCCGGACCGGGGCATGAACCCGTGTCCCCTGCATCGGCAGGCGGACTCTCAACCACTGCGCCACCAGGGAAGCCCCAAAGGATTCTTATTTATTAAATATCAACCAGGTAAATTTTGTTATTCAGTGTCCTGGCTCTACCACTTACTAGCTATACGGCATAGTGCAGGCAACCTCACCTTTCATGCTTCATTTTTTTCATCTGTAAATGGGGACAGCTGGAGTACCTACCTTATAAAATGTTGTGTAGAGTAAGTGAGATCAATACATATATAAAATTTATCATTATGCTTGTCAAATTGTAAGCACACAATAAATATTAGCTATCTTCAACATCATTATAGTTAATGTTAATTTATTGAGAGAGAGCATAAGATAGAACCTGTAGAGAGATGATGGGCAAAAGAAGTTGAAGACTTTCTCAGCACAAATGTCATGAAAGTGAATATAGGTATAAATAGTGTTTTACTTAAACTGGATAAAATGTTGTGGACTAGAAGTCAGCAGAGCAAATTAGCTAACTTTCTAGTAATCAGCCTCCCTTATCCATGTAAGTAGATTGGCATAACTGCTCTCTTCCTGGTCTAAATGGTGATGACCATATGATTTTATGAAACCAGATGCTTAAAAAGAATTTATAATGCAGAAGAACAAGTATCATATGATTCCACTTATAGGGGGTACCTTGAATAGCCATATTCATAGAGACAGATATTAGAATAGTGGTTTCCAGAGTTGAGGGGGGAGAGAATGGGAAGTTCTTATCTAATGGGCACAGAGTTTCAGTTTGGGATGATGAAAGTGTTCTGGAGATGTACAGTGGTGATGGCTGTACAATAATGTGAGGTACTTAACACCACAGAACTGAACACTTAAAATCGTTAACATGGGGAACTGCCTGGCGTCCAGTGGTTAGGACTCTGCACTCTCACTATTGAGGGCCCAGGTTCAATTGCTGGTCGGGGAACTAAAATCCCACAAGCCAGGCAGCACAGCCAAATATAAATAAATAAATAAATAAATTTTTAAAGAAAATGGTTAAAGTGGTAAATTTTATGTGAAGTATATTTAACCACAATAAAAAAAAGACAAATGTAAGTGGCCAATAAATGTTTGGGGAAAAAACAAAAACAAAAAGGAATATACAGAGTTAATCCAATTTATTGAGGTAAAAAAAATGCCCCTTGTCCATAATTTCAGGCACTTAGTCAAATAACATATTATGGTTTTAGTCTCAGTTTGCATGATGCCCAAGACTCTAGGACTTTGATTTTACATATTATCTTATCCCTCATTAATTTTATTTTATTTTTTAAAATTTTATTTATGTTATTTATTTATTTATTTTTGGCTGTGTTGTATCTTCGTTGCTGTGCATGATGGGCTTTCTCTAGTTGTGGCGAGCAGGGGCTACTTTGCATTGCAGTGCGCGCAGGCTTCTCATTGCAGTGGCTTCTCTTGCTGCGGAGCAGGGGCTCCAGGCATGAGGGCTTCAGTAGTTGCAGCCGGCTCAGTAGTTGTGGCTCGCCGGCTCTGGAGCACATGCTCAGTAGTTGTGGCACACGGGCTTAGCTGCTCCTCGGCATGTGGGATCTTCCTGGACCAGGGGTCGAACCTGTGTCCCCTGCATTGGCAGGCGGATTCTCAACCAATGAGCCACCAGGGAAGCCCCAAAAAGTATCTCATTAATTTTAGATAAACTCCTTTAGCTTCAGACTTGAGAATAAAACAATTACATCACATCACTATCAAAAGTGTCCACTTCAGTGCCTCAGGAAGTCTAATGAAACCATTATGATCAGCACTCCTAGCAAGGTGATATTCTTCTTCAGAATACATCAGTCTCTTGAACAGAACGAGTGAAGAGAGCATTAAGACAAATTGTGGGGCTTCCCTGGTGGCACAGTTGTTGAGAGTCCGCCTGCCGATGCAGGGGACACGGGTTCATGCCCCGGTCCGGGAAGATCCCACGTGCCGCGGAAAGGCTGGGCCCGTGAGCCATGGCCGCTGAGCCTGCGTGTCTGGAGCCTGTGCTCCGCAACGGGAGAGGCCACAACAGTGAGAGGCCCACGTACCGCAAAAAAAAAAAAACAAAAAGACAAATTGTGGCTAATGCATTCTCCTGTATGCATTCCTGGGCTCATGCCCAGCCCCATTAAATATCACCTCAAGTGGATTGGGAATGCTACTGAACAGGAAAAAGAAGACATTTTCCTCCTGCATTAAGTATAGCCAACACAAACATCACCTAACACAAGTGCTGCCCTGCCATTTCTTCTTCATTTTGATGTGTTTCTTGTGTGTCTCAGGAGATAGGAAACTAATATCCTGTCTGAAGAGATTCCAATCAAGCAAACACTGCTCATTTATTAGCTAGGATTAGACTAACAGCAAATTTGATCTTTGGTTTCAAGACCTTATCCTTTCACCCAAAAGTTACCCTCATTTCAAATAGCCCCATTTCTCTGTTTTATCAAGAAGTAGCAACAATCTACTACCACCACTGTTATTATGGCATTTCAATCAACTCGTTTCATTGCGGTTTGAGAAAACACTTTGTTGAAAACCAAAGGAAAATCTGCCACGTTTCCATTCAGACATATGGCAGGAAAAAAAAAGCTTAATAACCAGTAATCAGAGTCTGCCTTCTTTGGGTGGAATCCACTGTGGATAAAAGCAATTTCTGCTGCATTGGACAAAAATAGTTCATCGATGTTATTCTTCAAGAGATAGTAAAATAACTCCTCATCTGATATCCCAAAACCAAGGAGGGAAAGAGTTCAGATAATGTTGGGATCAATAAAGTCACAAAAGCAGAGTCATGGAGGAAATACATCTTGAAATTACTGTCTTGCTCTTTTTGTCACAGAACTAGCCAAAGAATAGTCAGGGCCATAGGGAAGGGCAGTATTACAACAAGTTTTAGTTCAGGGAATCATAGAAATTAAAGACAACAAAGATACAATATGTATCTACCTAGAGTAGTGATTTCAATGATCAACAATCTGCAGTGTTTTTCCCTTTCAGGAAATAGACCTCTGATTATTCCCCAAGGCTTAAATAATTCAGAATAGTGAAACATCAAAACTTACCTTTTAATATATTTTGAACTGACATTTGAATATGGATATATATTTTATAGAAGATTAAGCAAATGAACGAGGCTTCATGAAAGTCCAAACTCGGGAAAGGGAGAAATATCCCTTTTCTTCATTAGGTATCAAGACCCTTTAACTCTTTCCCATAATCTTCCATGCTCAGAATATTCTCCTTTGGTCCATGCCTTATCACACTCTCAGGCAAAAGCGCCCCTCTCTACAAACTACCCTTTCTGCAAAGGGCATGTGTTTTGATATCAAAAGGTTTCTCAGTCTACATAGTGAACAGTGAGAGTTCTCATGTCAACAAAACAAAAAGTAGGCAATACATGTTTTCATTGGCAATGCGGTGATTCCTAAACTTTGCTGCACATTAGAATGGTCCAGAAAGTTTTTTTAAAACCTGATGCTCAGGTCATACCCTGTGCCCATGAAATCAGAATGTCTGGGGGTGGGAGCCAAACACAGTATTTTTTAAAGATCCCCCAGTAATTCCAAGGTGCAGAAAAGTTTGGGAAACCTTCCTATCATGGAGGTCAAAATTTGTTATTAATTATATGCCAACAAACCATCTCTTCATACCAATAATCAAGAATTGATCAATGTTTTGATTTCTTAGCATTATTTAATTATCTAAGACAACCCTAGAAAAGTCAATTCAAAGTGAAGTTGTCAGGATAAATAATAGAAAGCGTTTCTTCTTTTTTCGTTATTACTATTATTACTATGGTGTCACGAAACATTTTCTTATTAAAGATTTTCTTCTTATGGTTTTATTTCTACTATCATTTTCCTGACAGGTCTGGCATAGACTCTACTCATGGGGAAATTTGTGTCCACTCCCTACAAGGGACAGATTTTTCTAGGAAGGTTACACTTTATAAATGTGGTTTGGTTTTCCAGTATGGTATAGGTTTTATGACATAACAGAGGAAGAGTCAAGCCACACCCATTGTAATCTCTTACTTTTTGTCCTCAGGCTCCAAAAAACCTTACTCCCACCTGGAAACAGTGGGCTAAATCCTTATTTTGCACCTTACATTTGTAGATAATGCAAGTATCTTTCCTCTCAAAATTCTTATTCACTATATTTTCATTAATGATTTATATCAGCAGAGAATTTTAAAATCTATTTCCATCACCCAGTAATTTTTCTAAGAAAAGTAATTTCTATATTCTGATTGAAAAACTGAAGAAATTACTAGATAATCCATGCTTATTTTGACCATCTTCCTTAGCATACAGCTTAACCAGCCTCTTGCCTTTGCCTAAATGTCACTATGCCTTTTATATATGTATCCTCAGACATCTGGCTCCTTTTCTTTCAGGTTTTTTGGACTAAGACAAACCTTGGAAACAGTCAACTTCATTAAAAATATTTTTGTCTTGTAGAGTCTAGATGACTTTATTATCTGAATGTTTCCTTCTCTCTTCACTTTTTCTTGTCCAATAACTGATATATTCATACATAAGAATACAAACAGAAAGAAAATTAAATAGCCCCCTTCAAAAATTCCTTTGGTATTATGAGAGCTAATCAACACAGACAATTTTTTAAAAATTAATTCAACCGAGTTAATTCTTGCTCACACTGTGATTTCCGTGAATATTTTATCAGTCTCCTTAAAGATTTTGGAAGTCTCCTTGAAGTTCAGAATATTACAGTTTCTAAGTCCTTATACTATGCCTTATTTATGAACCTACTTACCATGATTCTAACCTAAGTTAACAATAAGTTAACAAGTATTTACTAAAGGTCTACTCTGTGCCTGGCACTGTGCAAAGCATCATAAAGAATGTAGAAGGAAAGAAGCCAAAGATTGTCCCTGAATTTTGCAAACTGGTTGAGGAGGCGAGATGCTATTGGTTATAAAGCACAGCTATTTTTTGAAGAAAAAATACTAAGAAAGGAAAAATAGGCATCTGATTAAATTTTGACTTGTTATCATGTATGTCAAGATGCATTGACATTTTAAGATGCATTCTGATTTTAGAGATGCAAAAATGCAAATAAATAAATAAAAGTGCATCTTAGTATCAAATGTAATAAATAGGGTATATACTGTAACAACCAGGAAATAATACACAAAAATGCTAAATACATAAGAGGTTGCACACACAGTGATGGGCACAGGGTTGCTGCAATAGATACCACTGCAACCACTCGGATGGTTTGCACAATGACTAAAGCTAAATGGAACAAAAAGTCAAAAGCACTAGTAAAGTCCCTGGAGTTCTATATCATGTCAGGGTAGCAAATTCCTACTTACTACTCACTTTAATGAGACAGGCACATTGAATACCACACTCACATCTGATCCACTGTCACGTCCTACTTATCCTACACCCACAATCTTTCACATCCATCCCCTTTTCTCCTTTCACTTGCCATTGTACTATTTCTTCTCACTGTTTTCTCTACCAAATCTCTCTAGGCAGTATCTAACTTAATCTTCCCTAGCCACAGCTCTGAGCACAACAATCCCAACATTGTGGGGATGGCAACAATGGCTAATCAATGAGGACTAAACTACTTAGCTTGGCATTCAAGGCCCTAGAAGATCCGACCCCAGTATACGTTATCTCCTACTTTTCCATCACAACAGTAGTTCTCTTAAAATATTTCTATTTAATTGACTCATCAGATCAATATTCTCCACTCCCTGTGTAGAATATGGCCTCTGTAAAACATGGATGATTAAACGCTTTGAGCTAGCAAGTAATACAGTACATCTGTGCCCTTCTCCCACCAATTAGCTACATGCTTGTCCAAACCTATTTATGCCAGTCTTACTTGTTTTTGCAATTATGTGATTTAATTAAACACAAAAACTGATAAAAGTACAGAAAGAAAATAGTTTCTATGAAAACTGAGTTATATGCTTGATTAAAAAAAGAAGCCAACAAAAGAATGATGTCCCATTAAAAACGGGCAATACAGCTATAACAGATTGAGAAAATAAATAATAAAAATGCAGAAAAATATCAGACTCAGACTGCTCTCAGGTGTCTCCTAGTTTTGCTCCACTTTAAATAAGCCAAACTGGTTTATATCAATTCAGGCATAAAATGGTGTGTTTTGGGCAGGGTCTCCAATCAGCAGACTCATACTCCAAGAAAATGATTTGGTTCTTCAGGAAAAGATTGGCAAATAAATGCATGCCTGTACGTTTTATGTTAAAATTAAAAGCCTACATGTGTTGTTTTTTAATGATTCCTCACTTTTACCAAGCTTTCAACTTAGAAACTATCTATGGTCCCAACTCAATACGTACAGAAACTCTGCTCCTACCCTGGGCTCCAAACAAACTTTAACTCCTAGGCCCATACTATTTCTTCTTCAAGAAATAAGCTTTTCTCAGGCTTCCCTGGTGGCGCAGTGGTTGAGAGTCCGCCTGCTGATGCAGGGACACGGGTTCGTGCCCCGGTCTGGGAAGATCCCACATGCCGTGGAGCGGCTGGGCCCGTGAGCCATGGCCGCTGAGCCTGCGTGTCCGGAGCCTGTGCTCCGCAACGGGAGAGGGGAAAAAAAAGAAATAAGCTTTTCTCACCTCTCCCACTGTTCAAATCTACCAAATCCTCAAGAACCTGTGAATGCCCCCATCTCTGTGACGTGTCCCCTAAAGCCTTTCTGTCAGAAATCAGAGTCAGAGGTACCTGAGGATTCTAGTATCAGCTGTATCTATTGTGGGGACCTATCAAATGGATTTTAACCTCTAAGGCTCAATTTCTTCATCTATAAGATGGAGATAATACCTACCACATAGGGTTGTTAAAGTGTTTAATGTGTAAAACACTAAGTAAGAATAATGCCTGTAATGTAGGTGGGTTAAAAAAATGAAACCCCAATCTCCACCCATGTATCCTTCTTTTGGACGCTTACAGACACCTGCTTTTCTTTCATGGTGCCTCTTCTCTATCCTGTACTACAATAGCGTCAGTACTATCTCTTCCCGTCTGCTAGATGATATATTCCTTGACTGCTAAGCTGTGCAGCTAACACTTTTTTGTGATCACTTGCCTTTCTCTTAAATAAATAAACCATTAAATGAAAGGCTGAGTGGTTGATGAACTTCTATTCTGGTCAGATAAATAGAGGCCTGGCAAAAGAATAAGGAAAAGAGAAACAGAGTATTTTATGTGCTTTGTATTTGACTTTCTATAAAACTTTTTTCAACAGGATAGATAAAATGCTTAATTATAGCAAATTATAGCGGCTTACAGATGGGTGCATCTATATCTCTTTTTTGAATGGCTTCATCTTTTGTTTTCTTGTTGATTCTGCCTTTATCCAAAAAATGTTGAAGGGCTAGATTACACCTGACAGCAGTCTTGGCAGTCGCTGGAGAATTCCAGCCTTTGCAATGCAACATTCTTTGGGAGAAGAGAAAATTTTGCCTGCTTTTCCCCCCAAAAAGGATTGAAATTCTGCATTCTTTTTAGTTGACAATTGACTGGAACATTTTGCAAATAAGTGCCAGGCCTCGATGAGGTGCAAAATACTGACTGTATTAGCTAGTTATTTAGAGAGATGTGAAGATGCTCTTGCCAACATACATTCAATTTAGGCTTTGGATGCTTTGCGTGATCTCCCAGGCAGCACTTGTTTGAAAATGTTGGAATTTAATTTTAAAGTTTTCACATTTTTTTTTGTTCTTATTTTAAAAAGCAGCAATAACTTTAGTTCTTTAGAGCAGACTCTAGGGTTAATCTTTGTATATGTGTGTATGTTTATACACATATATGTAAAATCTAGAAAAGTTTTTTTTGCTCTGCTTTCTTATTCTTTTGCTCTCTTCTAATTTGTGTCTTTGAACTTCAACTTTCTCAGTGTCAGAATACTGAAAATGGAATAGCAGTGCTGTTTTTTGTAGAGATGACCTTTTTAGGTCCACACCCTTCTTGGGTTAACCATGCAGATCAACATATAATTCTATAACCACAGACTACAAGGTCATTAAGGGGCAATGAAAGGTCCTTTACCCACCTGCCATGTAAGGCGTGTGACAGAACCCACTTAAGTCACATATGACCAAGAATTTCTCCCCAACCAGGAGAAACTCTGTTCCTTGATAAAGCTCATTCCAAATTGTCACAAATTAATATTTATAATAGTAACAACAACTTACACTTGTATATGCAGAAAACATTCATCACTTCTACTGTCCTAGTGGGAGATTTAGACATGTCTGGGCATGTTTAGCAAACTATTAGGTTAGGCTTAACTAGGGCTTTGTCATACATGAACGGGTTATGCACTTTACAGCTCTAGGGGAACCATTCACACAGGCTATTTCACTATGACAAGCCTTGACCTAGGGTGGAACATGAGCTCTGGGTGGTGAAAAATACCAGCAACAGGGTCAGAAGCTTAGAGAAGAGCAACAGTAGCATCAGAGATCCAGCTTTAGGATTCACCACAAGAGCAGAAAAAGTAAACTGTGGTCCAGGATGATTCACAAGCAAGTAAGATTTCCCCTGGGGAGTCCCAGAAATGCCTGAAAGAGAAGAAATTTTTGAAGGGCTGTAGTTCCTCCATGAGAAGGAAATGAGGTTCAAAAATATAAGTGACTTTCCCAAGGTCGTGCAGGTAGACAAACCAGGATCAGAAGTCACTGGGAGTTTCATAGTCATGTATGACCACGAACAGTCTATAAACCAGGACTCTGTGAATGACATACTTTGCATCTGGTAGAAGACTGAAAGACAGGGACATCTCTGAGAGTGTGCCATAGTGTTATCAATATTATCCTTATAGGACTGGTCTGAGAATTACTTAATAGCCATGTGCTTTGAGATATCAATAAACAAGAAAAAAAAATTCAAACTTGCATCCAGTCCTGATACAATTATTTCATTAAAAGATTCTTTTGTTACGACAATGACCAAACAATGCCAGATGTAGTCTACCACCCATCCATCTTACCCCGAAGTTGTAGGTCTTTTTAGAGAACAGCATTGAAAGAGAAGTTTCAGAACTATTTTTTATATTCTCCAGTGCAACCTGCTGCAATGAATAATAGCTGTACTTAGGCCCCATGTTTGAAAGTTTTAAAATCTAATATTGCTGCATATGTCTTCTACTGTTTACTTACGATTGCATGCGCTTTGATACCAACAGACTTGGATGGGAATTCCAACTTGATACTTTTAAACTGTGTAGCCCTGGATCGGTCACTGAGCCTTTCTGAAGCCTTTTCCTCATGTGTAAAAAAAGATTATAACATTCACCTTGCAAACCATACTATAGAGATGTTATCTGATACAGTTTTTCACAGATGGTACTGGTATCCACTTTTATAGTCCTTAAGAACTAAAGGTTAAGTATACTGCGGGATTTCCCTGGTGGTCCGGTGGTTAAGACTCCGCTCCCAACGCAGGGGGCCTGGGTTAGATCCCTGGTCAGGGAACTAGAGCCCGCATGCCACAACAAAGATCCCACAGAGCCAAAAGAATCTAAAAAATGTATACTGCAACAAGGGAACTCCCTGGCGGTCCAGTGGTTAGGATTCCGCACTTTCACTGCCAAGGGTGTGGGTTCAATCCCTGGTCAGGAAACTAAGATCCCGCAAGCCGCGTGGCCAAAAATAAAGAAATAAATAAGGTCATAAGAAGATAAGATGATCTAAATCTGTTCAAATACTTACATATATACAAATCTATTAGTATATCACAGGATAGGGACCCAATGTAGCCTTTTTTATATTTATAAAATAATTTTATTGGGTCTTTTAAAATTTTACCAATGTAATACTTATATAAAATAATTCAACCAATGGAGGAGCATATAAACAAAAACCTTCATAGTCTTCCCCTTTCCGCCATTCAATCCCATTCCCCTGATAGCACTCCATTTGATAAATGTCCTTCCCCACATCATCCTGAGATTATACTACCATACACCAATACCTAAACTTGTCAATCTCACCACCATCACTCCAGCAACAAAGCACCTTGGAAATGTCAGCTTCTGTTGTTCTCTTGTGTGTGGGCACTCTCTCCAACCACACCTAAACTATGATATGCCATGGGTGGGGTAGAGGACCTCCTACTAAGAAATTATCTTAAATGTTAACAGGAGCCTGTTGGAGTCCTTGTGAATGGGGGCTCTAATCACCAAAAAAATGGCTGACATCGCTCACTAATTAGGGTGATCTTTACTGTCCAGATCAGGACACCTGTGAGAGTGAAGGGGCACACTATTAATAGTTACAGCTGGATAACCAGGACTGTTGGACACTAACTGGTATATGCTGTCTCCCTACATTTAATTCATACTGAGTCCTCTGCCTCCTTCTCATTCTCCCTCAAAACATGCCTTTAATGATATTATGTCCATTTCAGAATTCTTCAATGACTCCCCACTCTCTAGAACAGTATTTCTAAAACCCTTTGTCTCAGGATATTAATGCCCCTAGTGGCTTTTTTTTTTTTTTAACCAGAAGTGCAAATTGGAGCCCTACAGGTGCCACCTTGCCCTATTGTCTTCACACTACACTACATTCATATGACCTGCCTGGTCTCTGAAGGTATTTGAGTTTACGATCCCTGCTAACTTAACATTCCCAAACTTATTTAACAACAAAGTCCTTCTCTCCCTATCCCAGTGTGTAAGACTTGTCTTCCAACTAGGTTGTTAGCTCCCTTTCATTTTCATACTTTGCTATATTCAGAACAGATGTTCAGTAAATATGTCCTGAGAGGAGGGAGGGAAGGAAAACAGGAACAAAGGGAGGGAGGGAGATTTATTTGATTAAGTCAATGGATACTTCCCATGTATTCCTGCCTAATCTGTTTTTTTTCCCCCAGTGTTATTGAGTGTTATATATAATTCACATACAACATTGTATAAATCTGAGGTATACAACATTGATTTGATGGGTGTATATTTTGTGAAACGGTTACCACAATAAGTTTAATAAACATCCATCAACTCACACAGTTACAAATATTTTTTCCTCGAGAACTTTTAAGATCTACTCTCTTAGCAACTTTCAAATATGCCATACATCCCCAGAACTTATTTATCTTATAACTGGAAGTTTGTACCTTTTGACCATCTTTACCCAATCCCCCCCTCCCCAATTTAATCTATTGTCTGATTCAGCCTGTCTTTTGGCCGATCAGTGGATACTGGTGATATGAAGAGTACACAAGTTTCTGTCTACCCCTATGTATTTCCCCGTCACTGGAGTCACTAATGGGGAAAATGATAAAAGCATGAGTACTAATTAGTTAGTTGTAAAAGGAGAAGCAGAGAGCCCAAAGGTATGCCACAAAGAGTGGGCAAGCTCAGTGGTTGGGAAGCTGCACAGAAGTGTAGAGGGACTAGGAGATATAGGATCAAGGACTGAGGGATGGGACTCCTTGAAGAAACACCAAAGGCAGCACTAGAGTTGCTTAAGACCAATTATTTTGAGTTGCTAATTTTGCCATCAACATTTTCACTGTGGTACTTGCGATCAGAAAATGTCAGCAATTTCTTCAGATGTTTTAGGAAGTATGGTTTGGGGACACACTAAATGTCAACCCTACTGTTAACTGCTATTGAGGAGTTAATGGTAGGATGGGGTCCCTAAAACATAGTTAGGTGTGGTCATCTTCCCTACAACCTCCTAGGCAACCAAGAGGCAAGTTTGGGGCAATGGTACTGTAAGAGAGATGCTATTATATATCGAGATCTGCTGATCTTAGAAAAGTTACTATCGTGGGAGAAAGAAATGTGATGATGATGGTGTTGATGCTGGTGGTGGTGGCAATGATGATGGTCGTAATGATGACAATGATTTCATAGGGTAAAAGGAGTACACAACCAAAATTGAGAAAGCCTGGGTACTAGCTCAGCTCTGCTATAGACCAGCTCCATGACTGTGAACAAATCAATTATTCTAAGATGTTGCTTTCTCATCTCTATGATGGGAAGATTAATACTTTCCTGTGTGCCTCTTAAGGCCGTTACATGGGCAAAGCAAGAAATAGATGGGATCACTCTGCAATAAGCGATGTGCTTAATTAAGTAAGTAATGACACAGATTTGCTCGATTGCCTTTGCCAACCAAGTTATCATGAAGAGTTGCCAGCCAGGTTGCTAGCTTTCACATGGGATCATGTGAGGTGAAAAAAAACTCCATATGCAGAGGCTGTTGGATTTTGGGAGCTTTGTGTGAAAAATGTAACGAAATATGTGAGGTTTTAATAAGTGTAAGGTTTGCAGTCCTAATTCAATGTAACTTATACAATTTTTTTTTAAATAACACATTTTTATGGCATTTATATTTTCAAAATGTTTTCTAAAATAGCTGACCCATAATAGAAAAGAAGTATTCGTAAGGATGAAAGGGAAAACGGTACAGCTGAGAAGGAAGTGTTGGCCTAGCATTTAAAACTCTAGTCCATTATTATTGCAGGGCTCTGAGCAAGGACCTCAGTTTCCCCATCTGCCAATTGAAGATGAGGAACCGGATGATTTTCAATGTCCTTACTAACTCCAGCATTTGATAATTCTATGAAATTACCTATGTTTTCCCATGTTTCCAGATGGAGATGACTTTGAAAGGCATTCTCATTTGAGCCAGCCCTGCTGTCATCTCTGGTAGTACTGGTTCTCCTGTTATCGATGGAATGTGACAAGTAAAGAAGAGATGGAGAAATGTGCTTTGAAAACCAAACATGATATACATTTATATCTCAAAATATCTGCTTACAGTTTGCATGTAATTTGTAGGACGTAAATGTCAAAGCAAAAACATGATAAAGTTAGCACACAAGTAGTTGGGTTTAACAGAGAACCAGACATGAACCTGGACACCACTAATGAATGGGCTACCATACACAGGCTGGACCAGAGCCCTCCAGATCACAAGTGGCAGAAGACAATCTATAAGAGGGGGGAGTACTGGGAATCAAGACACATTGCTGAAGACCAACCAAATGTCCGTAATGATCTGGGCTTTCTTCAGTGTAGTTTCCGGAACCGAGTGCATCCTGTTTCTAAAAGTTGCAAGGATAGCATGTTAGAATTTACTGTAAGTAGTTTAGATGCTTTAGGGTTATTAAATAATCTTAGTCCATTATGCCACAATCATCATCTTGATATTGAAGCACCCCTATATAAGATCCCACAGTGTTTGCACCATTTTGCAGTTGCATTCCATGCAGTGTCCTTCCCCTTCATTAATCTTTCCCAACTCCTTTTAGTCAGTTTTGGGAACAAAGAGAAATCCCAGAGATGAAAGAACTCTTTATTAGTTTCCTTACTTTCTACACCACATCTTTCAGAGAAGGAAATCTCTTAATCTTCTCCTACAACTTCCTCTAAGTTCTAATCAGTTTTGTATCAGGAAACACTTGATATATAAGCTGATACTGTCTTGCCATGAAAGAAAACCTTTACAAAGACCCCAAAAAGGTGCTACTGAATAAGGCATTTGGCAGTTCTTGACTTCCATGTCTCCACCATATCTCCCAGCACAATGTACACCATGTACTCCATAAATGTCCCTTTTATGAATCTGAGCTTTTGTATATATCCTTACCTCCAACAGGAATGCTCACCTATCCACCCACTCACCCATTCCTCTGACACATCCTTACTTACCCTATAATACCTAATTCAAATATCCCCTTCTCCTGGAAACTTTCTTTGACCAATACCACCCTTCATACATGCATATACACACATGCACACACATGCATACAGAGTTAGATGCTCTTTAACTCAGCTCCCATAGCAAACTTTACTTCATTCCTACCTATTGCCACAGCACACTGTAATTGTTGGCTTATTTCCCCCTCCAAATTTAGATAATAACTCTCTTGTGGTCAGGGACTGTCTTATTCATGTCCATATCTCTGCCACCTAGCACAGTATTTGGACTACAGAAAGTAGTCAAGAAATATTCAGTAAATGAATAAATGCATCCATCTCAAGTACTGGTCCCTCCCACTACTTCTCTAAAGCAATCTTTTTTGCTTCCACATTAAAATTATGAAAATTTAACAAGTTCTTGACGACAATTTGGAAGCATCACTAGGACCTCTCAGACGGTATTTCTCTTGTGCTTCAAAATGTATCTGCTTTGCATGACAGTCCAGATGTCAGCCTTTCCACATTTTCCCAGAATTACCTTGAGCTGAATATGTACCTCCCGTGTACTTCCAAACCTTCTATCTGGGCAGGCAGCTCTGTTGTTAGCTAACTGTCGGCGTTACACTGCTGTATTCATAAAGGATTGTCAGCACGGTGCAGTATTACTATGCGAGATCATTTGCTCATGTAAAAGACACATTAAACCTAGCAGTTGCTTTGTCTCTTGTCAAGGGAATTGTGTGCTGTTACATTAGAGATGAGAGTTTGCAGTGTCAACATGCTACTGCTGTTTTTGCTACCCACTTTGGAAGAAACAACAATTCGTGTGTTTCCTTGTTCTTCTTCTCTGTTAACAACTTAGCCACTATCCAAACAGGAATCTTATCAGTGCCAGGAAAATAAAATCCCTTGGGGCAAGGGTCATTTCATGCAAGTTTCTCTACCATGGGCTTGAGTCATGTTCTTTATCCTCAGGCCAGTGTCTGGGGCACTGCCACTCCCTACTAAGAGGCTTCCCACCATCTACCATATGAGTTTCCAAACTGGCATTCAGGATTTCCCATTGTCTCATTTTTACCAGGCTTCCAACAGGCTTCATACTGAATGCCCCCTCCAACACCAACTTCTTACTGGAATTACTACCTATTTGTTACCTAAACTTTTGGAAACCTGCTCCACTGGCCAGGCTAACTCGTTACCTACACATGCAGCAGAGTTCCCCTCCAGAACCGCACGTCCCCAACGGGCAGTCTAATTCCAAAGTCCTTTTCCTCCTAGTCTGCCCCATTCTACAGACATTAACTGTGCCATATCTGCCCTATCCTGAAACACGACACATGATAGGATATGATATACAGGATATTTCCAGTTTAAAGAAGAAGGAGAAATGATTACTGAAAGAAAAAAATCCAACTTCCTGCCTCTGTTCCCCGCAAGATTTTCTTCCCTCCTTCATCCTTGTTTCCAAAATCCCTAGCAGAAAACGAAATATCCAAACCAAGCAAAAAAAAAAAAAAAAACAAGAAGAAAAAGCTTAAAGAACCAGAGGCTCTTGGGGAAAATTGGAGTCTTTGCAAGTAGGGAAAGGTGTTAATGTTAGCTTAATCACTGGCCAGGACTACTTTTTTTAAGGCTCACTTTGGTAACCTCTATTACTACTAAGAAACAGCACATTTTCAACACTACATCTTGCCTCAGCAGGCCCCTTTCAACACTATTATGGCTCTGTTATAGACTCACCAAATTGCATTAATCACTTTCTTCAAGATGCAGGTTGTACTGGATAATACATTTTTAAGTTTCCTTTGCTGCAAGAGCTTTCTAGCAATGGAGTAGCCTGTAAAAAGCCAGCCCTTTCCATTCTGAGCCCAACAATGCAGTATATTCTCTTTTCCTTTAACCGTCTCCTGCTCTCTGGTGTATACCTCCCTAGCTTTCTGGTCATGTTCTTAATCTCAGGTTCCTTAAGGATTCAGCCAGTATAATAATCTGTCTGACTAGCCATCTTTCTGGCTCTCCATTTTTTTTTTTTTTTTTTTTTTTTTTTTTTGCGGTATGGGGGACTCTCACTGTTGTGGCTTCTCCCGTTGCGGAGCACAGGCTCCGGATGCACAAGCTCAGTGGCCATGGCTCAAGGGCCAGCCGCTCCGCGGCATGTGGGATCTTCCCGGACCGGGGCACGAACCCGTGTCCCCTGCATCGGCAGGCGGACTCTCAACCACTGTGCCACCAGAGAAGCCCTGGCTATCCATATTTTTAATGAATCAAATAAACAATGTGATATAATTATTTTATTCCTTTTTGGTTAAACTCATGGAAAGCCTGAATTTTACAAATAAGAAACTTTTGCCTACCCAAGGATATGGCTGACAGCAGGTGGCTTTCAAAAGCAAGATATGAAGTAGGAGCCTGTTTTTCTTAATGAAGTAAAATGGATCCTAACTTTGTCATTCCTCAAGAGTATGGTTCAACTAGAAAAATCTTAGGTAATATGTGTTCATTTCTAGAAATTAAAGTGTATATAAGTGATTCTATGCATCTCAATCTAACACTGAAGCACAAATTCACTTCAAATACCTATAGTCTATTAGTGTTGTGGTTTTAATGAAATTCTAGGTACAAGTTTATATTTTCTGAAGAATTTTTTAACTGTTTACATAACAAAATAAACAAATATTTTGAACATCTATTCTTTTAAAGCTATTTTTCTCAGTTTTTCCCTTGAGCCCTCTGCTCTCTTTTAAAGATACCATGTTCTTTTTTAAAAAGTAATTTCTTCACTTCCCAGAACTACCATGATTTTTATAAAAAAGTCAACTTTAAATGATCTATTCTCATTTTTCTCTTGTCAGTTTCATTGCCAAGCCCTGTGACCTTAATTGATTATCAAATTGAATAACTGGAGCTTGCAGGTAGCAGCCTGCAAAAGAATTCCGGGGGGAAACCTTCAAGATGGCAGAGGAATAAGACGTGAAGATCACATTTCTCCCCACAAATACATCAAAAATACATCTACATGTGGAACAACTGCTACAGAACACCTACTGAATGCTGGCAGAAGACCTCAGACTTCCCAAAAGGCAAGAAAATCCCCGTGTACCTGGGTAGGGCAAAAGAAAAAAGAAAAAACAGAAAAAAAAGAATAGGGACAGGACCTGCATCTCTGGGAGGGAGCTGTGAAGGAGGAAAAGTCTCCACACACTAGGAAGCCCCTTCACTGGCAGAGACGGCGGGGATGCTTCGGAGCCACGGAGGAGAGTTCAGCAACAGGGGTGCAGAGGGCAAAGCGCAGAGATTTCCGGACAGAGGATCGGTGACAACCAGCACTCACCAGCCTGAGAGGCTTGTCTGCTCACCCACTGGGGTGGGTGGGGGCTGAGAGCTGAGGCTCGGGCTTCAGAGGTCAGATCCCAGGGAGAGGACTGGGGTTGGGTGTGTGAACACAGCCTGAAGGGGCCTAGTGCGCCACAGCTAGCCGGGAGGGAGTCCCGGAAAAAGTCTGTGCCTGCCTAACAGCCAAGAGACCATTGTTTCGGGGTGCTCGAGGAGAAGGGATTCCATCCCTGCCTGCCCACAGAAGGCAGAACACCACCTAAACAGGTTCCAGAGATAGGTGCGAGCCACAGCTACCAGCACAGACCCCAGAGATGGGCATGAAACGCTAAGGTTGCTGCTGCAGACACCAAGAGTCCTGTGTGCAAGCACAGGTCACTATCCACAACCCCCCGGGAGCCTGTGCAGCCCTCCACTGCCAGGGTCCCGTGATTCAGGGACAAGTTTCCCAGGAGAACACGTGGCGCACCTCAGGTTGTTGTAATGTCACCCCAGCCTCTGCAGCCACAGGCTAACCCCACATTCCAATTATAACTACTGTATCCCCTCCGTCCCCAAGCCTGAATGAGCAAGAGCCCACTAATCAGCCGCTGCTTTAACCCCCTCCCATCTGGGTGGGAACAGATGTCTGAGGGCTACCTACATGAAAAGGCGGGGCCAAAAGCAAAGCTGAACTCCAGGAGCTGTGTGAACAAACAAGAGAAAGGGAAATTTCTCCGTGCAGCCTCAGGAGCAGCGGATTAAATCCCCACCATCAACTTGATGTACGCTGCATCTGTGGAATACCTGAATAGACAACGAATCATCCCAAAATTGAGGTGGTAGATTTTGGGAGCAACTGTAGTCTTGGAGTTTGCTGTCTGAGACTGATTTGTTTCTGATTTTTATATTTATCTTAGTTTAGTTTTTAGCACTTGGTATCATTGGTGGATTTGTTTATTGCTTTGGTTGCTCTCTCTTCTTTCCTTTCTTTTAGTTTTTTACTTTAATAATTTATTTATTATTATTTTTTCTTTCTTTTTTTCTCCCTTTTCTTCTGAGCTGTGTGGCTGACAGGGTCTTGGTGCTCTAGGTGGGTGTTGGGCCTGAGCCTCTAAGGTGGGAGAGTCGAGTTCAGGACATTGGACCACCAGAGACCTCCTGGCCCCACGTAATATCAATCAGAGAAAGCTCTCCCAGAGATCTCCACCTCAACGCTAAGACCCAGATCCACCCAACGGCCAGCAAGCTCCAGTGCTGGATGCCCCATGCCAAACAACTAGCAAGACAGGAACACAACCAAATCCATTAGCAGAGAGGCTGCCTAAAATCATACTAAGTTCACAGACACCCCAAAACACACCACTGGATGCGGCTCTGCCCACCAGAAAGACAAGATACAGCCCCACCCACCAGAACAGAGGAACCAGTCCCCTCCAGCTGTAAGCCTACACAAGCCAATGAACAAACCTCACCCACTGGGGGCAGACACCAAAAACAATGGGAACTACGAACCTGCAGCCTGCAAAAAGGAGACCCCAAACACAGTAAGGTAAACAAAATGAGAGGATAGAGAAGTATGCAGCAGATGAAGGAGCAAGGTAATAACCCACCAGACCAAAAAAATGAAGAGGAAATAGGCAGTCTATCTGAAAAAGAATTCAGAGTAATGATAGTAAAGATGATCCAAAATCTTGGAAACAGAATGCAGAAAATACAAGAAACGTTTAACAAGGACCTAGAAGAACTAAAGAGCAAACAAACAATGATGAACAGCACAATAAATGAAATTTAAAATTCTCTAGAAGGAATCAAAGGCAGATTAACTGAGGCAGAGGAACAGACAAGTGACCTGGAAAATAAAATAGTGAAAATAACTACTGCAGAACAGAATAGAGAAAAAAGAATGAAAAGAACTGAGGACAGTCTCAGAGACCTCTGGGACATTAAATGCAACAACATTCGAATTATAGGGGTCCCAGAAGAAGAACAGAAAAAGAAGGAGTCTGAGAAGATATTTGAAGATGATTACAGTTGAAAACTTCCCCAACATGGGAAAGGATATAGTCAAGCAAGTCCAGGAAGCACAAAGAGTCCCATACAGAATAAATCCAAGAAGAAACACACCAAGACACATATTAACCAAACTATCAAAAATTAACCACAAAAAAAATTATTAAGAGCAACAAGGGAAAAACAACAAATAACATACAAGGGAATCCCCATAAGGTTAACAGCTGATCTTTCAGCAGAAACTCTGCAAGCCAGAAGGGAGTGGCAAGACATATTTAAAATGATGAAAGGGAAAAACCTACCACCAAGATTACTCTACCCGGCAAGGATCTCATTCAGATTCGATAGAGAAATTAAAACCTTTACAGACAAGCAAAAGCTAAGAGAATTCAGCACCACCAAACCAGCTTTACAACAAATGTTAAAGGAACTTCTCTAGGCAGGAAACACAAGAGAAGTAAAAGACCTAAAATAACAAACCCAAAACAATTAAGAAAATGGCAATAGGAACATACATATCCATAATTACCTTAAATGTAAATGGATTAAATGCTCCCACCAAAAGACATAGACTGGCTGAATAGATACAGAAAACAAGACCCATATATATGCTGTCTACAAGAGACCCACTTCAGACCTAGGGACACATACAGACTGAAAGTGAGGGGATGGAAAAAGATATTCCATGAAAATGAAAATCAAAAGAAAGTTGGAGTAGCAATCCTCATATCAGACAAAATAGACTTTAAAATAAAGACTATTACAAGAGACAAAGAAGGACACTATGTAATGATCAAGGGATGAATCCAAGAAGAAGATATAACAATTGGAAATATTTATGCACCCAACATACGAGCACCTCAACACATAAGGCAAATGCTAATATCCATAAAAGGGGAAATCGACAGTAACACAGTAATAGTAGAGGAATTTAACACTCCACTTTCACCAATGGACAGATCATCCAAAATGAAAATAAATAAGGAAACACAAGCTTTAAATGACACATTAAACAAGATGGACTTCATTGATATTTATAGGACATTCAATCCAAAAACAACAGAATACACTTTCTTCTCAAGTGCACATGGAACATTCTCCAGGATAGATCATAACTTGGGTCACAAATCAAGCCTGGTAACAAAATTGAAATAGTATCAAGTATCTTTTCCAACCACAACTCTATCAGACTAGATATCAATTACAGGGAAAAAACTGTAAAAAATACAAATACATGGAGGCTAAACAATTGCTACTAAATAACCAAGAGATCACTGAAGAAATCAAAGAGGAAATCAAAAAATAGCTAGAAACAAATGATAGTGAAAACATGACAACCCAAAACCTATGCAATGCAGCAAAAGCAGTTCTAAGAGGGAAGTTTATAGCATACAATCCTACCTCAAGAAACAAGAAAAATCTCAAATATACAATCTAACCTTACACCAAAAGCAATTAGAGAAAGAAGAACAACAACAAAAAAAACCCCCAAAGTTAGCAGAAGGAAAGAAATCAGAAAGATCAGATCAGAAATAAATGAAAAAGAAATGAAGGAAATGATAGCAAATATCAATAAAACTAAAAGCTGGTTCTTTGAGAAGATAAACAAAATTAATAAACCATTAGCCAGACTCATCAAGAAAAAAAGGGAGAAGACTTAAATCAACAGAATTAGAAATGTAAAAGGCGAAGTAACAACTGACACTGCAGAAATACAAAGGATCATGAGAGATTACTACAAGCAACTATATGCCAATAAAATGGACAACCTGGAAGAAATGGACAAATTCTTAGAAAAGCACAACCTTCCAAGACTGAACCAGGAAGAAACAGAAAATATAAACAGACCAGTCAGAAGCACTGAAATTGAAACTGTGATTAAAAATCTTCCAGCAAACAAATCCCAGTACCAGATGGCTTCACAGGTGAATTCTATCAAACATTTAGGGACAAGCTAACACCTATCCTTCTCAAACTCTTCCAAAATATAGCAGAGGGAAGAACATTCCCAAACTCATTCCACGAGGCCACCATCACCCTGATACCAAAACCAGACAAAGATGTCACAAAAAGAGAAAACCACAATCCAATATCACTGATGAACATAGATGCAAAAATCCTCAACAAAATACTAGCAAACAGAATCCAACAGCAGATTGAAAAGATCATACACCATGATCAAGTGGGGTTTATCCCAGGAATGCATGGATCCTTCAACATATGCAAATCAATCAATGTGATAAACCATATTAAAAACTTGAAGGAGAAAAACCATATGATAATCTCAATAGATGCAGAGAGAGCTTTTGACAAAATTCAACACCCATTTCTGATAAAAACTCTCCAGAAAGTAGGCAAAGAGGGAACCTACCTCAACATAATACAGGTCATATATGACAAACCCACAGCAAACATCATTCTCAATGGTGAAAAACTGAAACCATTTCCTCTAAGATCATGAACAAAATAAGGTTGCCCACTCTCACCACTATTATTCAACATAGTTTTGGAAGTTCTAGCCACAGCAATCAGATTAGAAAAAGAAATAAAAGGAACCCAAATCAGAAAAGAAGAAGTAAACCTGTCACTGTGTGCAGATGACATGATACTATACAGACAGAATTCTGAAGATGCTACCAGAAAACTACTAGAGCTAATCAACAAATTTGGTAAACTAGCAGGATACAAAATTAATGCACAGAAATCTCTGGCATTCCTATACACTAATGATGAAAAATCTGATAAGAAATTAAGGAAACACTCCCATTTACCATTGCAACAAAAAGAATAAAATACCTAGGAATAAACCTACCTAAGGGGACAAACGACCTGTATGCAAAAAATTATAAGACACTGATGAAAGAAATTATAGATGATGCAAACAGATAGAGAGATATACCATGTTCTTGGATTGAAGGAATCCGTATTGTGAAAATGACTATACTACCCAAAGCAGCCTACAGATTCAATGCAATCCCTATCAAACTACCAATGGCATTTTTCACAGAACAAGAACAAAAAGTTTCACAATTTGTATGGAAACACAAAAGACCCCAAATAGCCAAAGCAATCTTGAGAAAGAAAAACGGAGCTGGAGGAATCAGGCTCCTGGACTTCAGACTATACTACAAACCTATACTGGACTTCAGACTATACTACAAAACCAGACAGTATGCTACTGGCACAAAAACAGAAATATAGATCAAAAGAACACGATAGAAAGCCCAGAGATAAACCCTCGCACATATGGTCACCCTATCTTTGACAAAGGAGGCAAGAATATACAGTAGAGAAAAGATAGCCTCATCAAAAGTGGTGCTGGGAAAACTGGACAGCTACATGCAAAAGAATGAAATTAGAACACTTCCTAACACCATGCACAAAAAGAAACTCAAGGTGGATTAAAGACTTAAATGTAAGGCCAGACACTATAAAACTCTTAGAGGAAAACATAGGCAAAATTCTCTATGACATAAATCACAGCAAGATCCTTTTTGACCCACCTCCCAGAGGAAAGGAAATTAAAGCAAAAATAAACAAATGGGACCTAATGAAACTTAAAAGCTTTTGCAGAGCAAAGGAAACCATAAACGAGATGAAGACAACCGTCAGAATGGGAGAAAATATTTGCTATTGACGCAACCGACAAAGGATTAATCTAAAAAATATACATGCAGCTCAATATCGAACACAAACAACCCAATCCAAAATGGGATTACTAATAGACATTTCTCCAAAGAGGATGTACAGATTTCCAACAGACATATGAAAGGATGCTCAACATCACTAATCATTAGAGAAATGCAAATGAAAACTACAATGAGGTACCACCTCACACTGGTCAGAATGGCCATCATCAAAAAATCTAGAAACAATAAATGCTGGAGAGGGTGTGGAGAAAAGGGGACCTTCTTGCACTCTTGGTGGAAATGTCAACTGATACCACTATGGAGAACAGTATGGAGGTTCCTTAAAAAACTAAAAATAGAACTGCCATACGACCCAGAAATCCCACTACTGGGCATATATCCTGAGAAAACCATAATTCAAAAAGAGTCAATGACCACAATGTTCATTGCAGCACTATTTACAATAGCCAGGACATGGAAGCAACCTAAGTATCCTTCGACAGATGAATGGATAAAGAAGATGTGGCACATATATACAATGGAATATTACTCAGCCATAAAAGGATATGAAATTGAGTTATTTGTAGTGAGGTAGATGGACCTAGAGTCTGTCATACAGAGTGAAGTAAGTCAGAAAGAGAAAAATAGATACCGTATGCTAACATATATATATGGAATGTAAAAAAAACAAAAAAGGTTCTGATGAACCTAGGGGCAGGACAGGAATAAAGTCACAGACATAGAGAATGGACTTGAGGACACAGGGAGGGGGAAGAGTAAGCTGGGACGAAGTGAGAGAGTGGCATGGACATATATACACTACCAAATGTAAAATAGATAGTTAGTGGGAAGCAGCCACATAGCACAGGGAGATCAGCTCAGTGCTTTGTGACCACCTAGAGGGGTGGGATAGGGAGGGTGGGAATATGGGGATATATGTATACATATAGCTGATTCACTTTGTGATACAGGAGAAACTAACACAACATTGTAAAGCAATTATACTCCAATAAAGATGTTAAGAAAAAGAATGACAGTCCTCCAAATAAGGAAGGATTTTTCTGCTTGATTTCCTTCAAACTGGTACATCTGCATCTTGAGCCTTTCAGCCTTCAAGCAGCAACCGCATCTTTAGGTCATCTGGTTCTCAGTCCTTTAGACTTCAGACCAATATATCTTATTGGTTCTATTTCTCTGGAGTAAACTGACAAGTACATCACACACTTCCAATCATACAACAAGTAACTTTTGGTGAATGGCTTCCTTAACTCAGCATAATGTCTTTGAGATTCAACCAAGTCATTGCATTATACCAATAGTCCATTCCTTTTTTTTCTAAGTGGTATCCCATTGTACAGAAGGACACTTGGGTTGTTTCAAGTTTTGGGCAAATACAAATAAAGCTGCTATAATCATTCAGCTTTTTTGTGTGTGAACTTATGCTTCTTGAAGCATAAGTCCAAGGTAGAGACTAATTACTGTGAATATTTAGCTTATAAGAAACTGCCAAACTATTTTACAGAGGGGCTTTACCATTTTGCATTCCCACCAATAATGAATGAGAGTTCTAGTTACTCTGCATCCTTAGAGGCAAATGATATTAACAATTTCCTTTTAACCATTTTAATAAATGTGTAGTGGTATCTGATCATGGTTTTAATCAATGGCTAATAATATTGAACATCTTTTCATGTGTTTGTTTGCCATCCTTATATCCTCTTTGGTGAAGAGTTTGTTCAATTATTTTGTCCATTTTTAATTGGATTCTTTTTGTTGTTGTTGAATTTTGACAGTTCTTTATATTTTATGTATAGATTTTCTTTGTTGGATATATATTTTTTAAAATTTTCTCCTATGCCAGCAATTTGTCCTTTCCTTTTTACTGTGTATTTTGCAGAGCAAAATTCGTAAGTTTTTTGAAATCCACATTATCAGTTTTTTCTTCCAGAGGTTGTGATTTTTGTGTCACAAAATTTTTCTCCTATGTTTTATTCTAAACGATTTTAAATTTTATATATTACATTTAGATCTACAGTCCATTTTGAATTAATTTTTATATAAAGTATGGAGTTTAGATTAACATTCTCTGTTTTCAGCATTTGTTTAAAAGATCATACTTTCCCCATTGAATTTCTTTTGCAGCAATGTTAAAAAAATCATGTAATTTGAAGCTTTATTGTTAGATGAGTACATATGTAGGGTTGTTATATCTTCTTGTAGACTTGACTCCTCATTTTGTAATGTCCCTCATTATTCCTCGTAATTTTCTATACTTTAAAATTTACTTTTTCTGTTATTAATATAACCACCTCACCTTTTTTTTGATGAATGTGTGTACAGTATATCTTTTCCTACCCTTTTAATTTTAATCTTTCTGTATTATATTTCAAGTGCATTTATTGTGGAGAGCATATGGTTGGGTCATATTTATTCATCCATCTGGTAATCTTGGTAATTTCATTGATTTGTTTAGATGATTTTAACTTAATGTAACTTTATATGTTTAGATTTAGTTTTACCATTTTATTATTTGTTTTCTCTTTGTTCCCCCCTTCCCTCTTTTCTTCCTCCTACTGGTTTATTTGAATACTTTCTTTAGTATTGAATTTTTACTTATCTGTGGTGTTTTCATCTAATCTCTTTGTATAGATTTTTAGTGGCTGTTTAAGTATTAAATACATATATATTATATATATAAAAAAAAAGAATTCCAAAGGTACCAGGGATACATATACCTATAAGAAGTTTGGATATATATGATAGAAAAAATAAATGATGTATTAAAATTTTAAAATGGAGAATTTTATGTAATTTTTCTAAAACTGAGAGATTATAGGCACATAAGCCATATTTCAACAGCTGATGACAAAAATGAGATTTAAATACATGGCTGTCCCTTGGTATCCACAAAGGATTGGTTTCAGGACACGCCATGGATACCAAAATCTGTGTAAGCTCAAGTCCCATAGTTGGCTCTCCATGTCCATGGCATCTGAATCCAAAGATTCAACCAACTGCAGATCATGTATTAGGTCTGTGATAAGATTAAGGCTCCCAGATACAGAGGGCTGCCTCTATTTACTGAAAAAATTTCCATATAAGTGGACCCTCACAGTTCAAATCCACGTTGTTCAAAGATCAACTGTATACATTTTATTAATAAAGGAATGTAAATTGTTAAAGAAATGCAAATTTAAAGAACACTAAAATATAATTTTTTGACAGTAAAATTGGGGGAAAAAAGATGATACTACATAATGTTGGCAAAAGTATAGAGGAAATACTGCTCCTGTTTTCTGCAACTGGGAGTGCTAATTGACAAAACATTTTACAGGGCAATTTGAAAATACATGTATAATTCAAATATCATATATCCTGTGACTCAGAAATTTTATCTTTTTATTGAAGTATAATTGACATACAATGTTATATTAGTTTCAGGTGTACAACACAGTGATTTCACATTTTTATATGAGATGATCACCATGATAAATCTAGTTACCATCTATCACAATTTAAATTTATTACAATATTATTGACTATATCCTCTATTCTGTGTATTACATCCCTGTAACTTATTTATAACTGGAAGTTTGTGCCTCTTAATTGCCTTCATCTATTTTTCCCAACAGCATCCTCCTACTCTCTGGAAACTACCAGTTTTTTCTCTGTATCTATGAGTCTCTGTTTTGTTTGCTTGTTTTGTTCATTAGATTCCACATGTAAGCAAAATCATACAGTTTGTTTTTCTGTCTGCTTATTTCACTTATCATAATGCTCCATAAGTCCATCCAGGTTGTCACAAATGGCAAGATTTCATTCTTTTTTATGACTATTTCATTATTTATATATATATACGTATATTATAGATAGATTCTTGAGGTAGGCCTGTGTCACTATAAACTTGCCTCTTATAACTATTTTTGCTACATCCTATAGATTTCGGAAGGTTGTTTCCACTTCCATTTCTCTCAAGGTATTTTTTGATTTCCTCTCTGATTTCTTCATTGACCCACTGTTTGTTCAGTAGCATACTGTTTAGTCTCCAAGTGTTTGTTGTTTTTTCATTTTCTTCTAATAGTTGATTTGTAGTTTTGTATCATCATGGTTGGTAAAGATGTTTGGTATAATTTCAGTATTCTTAAATTTATTGAGACTTGTTTTGTGACCTAACGTGATCTATTCTGGAGAATGTTCCATATGCACTTGAATGTGTATTCTGCTGGTTTTGGATGGAATATTCTGTATACGTCTATTAAGTCCATTTGCCTGTGTTGTTTTAGGTCAGTGTTTCCTTATTGATTTCCTCTCTGGATGATCTATCCATTGCTATAAGAGGGATATTAAAGTCCCCTACTATTATGATATTACTGTCAATTTCTGTTTTTAATGTCTGTTAATATTTGCTTTATATTTTAGGTGCTCCCATATTGGGTGCATAAAGATTTACAAGTGTTACATCCTCTTGTTGGATTGATCCCTTTATCATTATGTAATGCCCTTCTTTGTGTCTTGTTACAGGCTTTAAGTCTATTTTGTCTGATGTAAGTATTGCTACCCCAGCTTTTTTTTTCATTTAGATTTGAATGAAATATCTTGTCATTCCTTCACTTTCAGTCTCTGTCCTGAGATCTGAAGTGAATCTCTTGTAGGCAGCATATAGACAGGTTTTGTTTTTTTATATCCATTCAGCCATCCTATGTCATTTGATTGAAGCACTCATGTTTAATTATTGATAGGTGTGTGCTTATTGCCATTTTATTCATTGTTTTTGTAGTTCTTTTCTGTTTCCTTCTCTTGCTCTCTTCCTTTGTGCTTTGATGACTTTCTTTAGTGTTAGGTTTGGATTCCTTTCTCTTTGTTTTTTGTGTATCCTTTATAGGTTTTTGGTTTCTGGTTACCATGAGGTTCCTGTATAACAACCTATGTATATAGATGTCTATTTTAAGTTGATTGTCACCTAAGTTCAAATGCATTCTAAAAATACATTTTTACTCCCTCCACCCCAGTGTTTTACTTTATTGACATCATATTTTACATCTTTTAATTTTGTGTATCCCTCCACTAATTATTGTAATTATAGTTTATCTTATTACTTTTGTCTTTTAACCTTCATACTAGCTTTGTAAGTGGTTGATCCATTACTTTTACTATATGTTTGCTTTTACCAGTGTGATTTTTTTCTTTCATATATTTTCTTATTTCTAGTTATGGCCTTTTCTTTTCCCTTAAGGAAGTCCCTTTAACATTTCTTGTATAGCCAGTTTAGTGGTGAAGAACTCCTCTAGCTTTTGCTTATCTGGAAAACTCTTTCTCTCTCCTTCAATTTTAAATGATAATCTTGCTGAGTATTCTTGTAAGTGTTTTTTCTCCTTTCAGCACTCTTGCTGAGTAGAGTATTCTTGGAAGTTTTTTTTTTTTTTTTCCTTTCAGCACTTTGACTATATTATGCCACTCTCGTCTGGCCTGTAAAGCTTCTGCTGAAAAATCAGCTGATAGCATTATGGGGATTCCCTTGTACATAACTAGTTGTTTTTTTCTTGCTGCCTTTAAGATTCTCTCTTTATCTTTAATTTTTGACATTTTAATTATAATGTGCTTTGTTGTGGGTCTCCTTGGGTTTATCTTGTTAGGATTCTCTGTGCTTCCTTGAGTTGAATGGCTGTTTCCTTTGCCAGATTAGGGAAGTTTTCAGCCACTATTTCTTCAAATAAGTTTTCTGTCCCTTTCTCTCTCTCTTCTCCTTCTGGGACTCCTATAATGCAAATGTTAGTACACTTGAAGTTGTCCCAGAGATCCCTTAAACTACCCTCATTTTTAAATTTTTTTTTACTTTCTGCTGTTCCTATTGGGTGATTTCTACTACCTCATCTTTGAGATCACCGATCCATTCTTCTGCATCATCTAATCTGCTGTTGATTCCATCTTATGTATTTTTCATTTCTGTTATTGTATTCTTCAGCTCCGATTTGTTCTTTTTTACATTTTCCATCTTTTTGTTAAAGTTCTCCCTGTGTTCATCCATTTTTCTCCAAACTTCAGGGAGCATCTTTAGGACATTATTTTGAACTCTGTATCAGGTAAATTACCTAGCTCTGTTTTGTTTAGTTCTTTTTCTGAGGTTTTGTCTTGTTTTGTTTGGAACATATTCCTCTGTCTCATTTTGTCTAAATCTCTGTGTTTGTTTCTATGTATTAGGTGAATCAGCTATGTTTCCTGGTCTTAAAAGAGTGGCCTTATGTGGAAGGCTTCCTGATGGGCCCAAAAGAGCAATCCCCTCTGGTTACCAGAGCCAGGCACTTCAGAGGTATCCCATGTTGGGCTGTGTGCACCCTCCTGTTGTGGCAGTACCATGGTTGCTGTGGGTGTGTTGGTGGGCTGGGCTGGCCCCCTGTGGTGGGAGCCACTTGGGAGTGGGTTATCAGCTGGTGCAGGGTGAGTGGTGCTAGCAAGGTAGATGGCAAATGTCAGAAATGGTGCCCTCCAGCACTGGGCCAGCTAAGTAGAGGGAGAATTTTTAAAATAGTGCCTACCAGTGCTTTGTTTCCCAGAGAAAGTTCCCTCAGATCCCTGCCCCTTCAGCACTCACCCTAAAAGTAGGCAATGAATCTCCTTCATATATGATCCAGATGCTTTTCAAATTGCTGCCTCCATACTGGGACTCAGAGCAAGTGGGTTTGTGCACAAACCCTTTAAGAGCAGAGTCTCCTTTTCCTATAGCTCTCTGGCTCTTCCAGATGTAAACCCCACTGGTTTTCAAAGCCAACTCTTATAGGGGCTTTTCTTCCTGGTGCAGGTCCCCAAGGCTAGGCTGCCCAATATGGATCTCAGACCCCTCACTTCTTAGGGAGGACCTCCACTGTTCTGATAACACCTCCCACTTGTGGGTTGCCATGCCAGTGGTATAGGTCCTGACTAGACTGCATCTCTGCCCCTCCTACCCATCTTAATGTGTTTTTTACTTTATATTCTTAGTTGTAAAAGAGCTGTTCTACTAGTCTTCAAGTCATTCTCAGAGAGTTATCCTATATGTAGTTGTAGTTCTTGTGTGTCCATGGGAGGAGGTGAGTTCAAGATCTTCCTACTCCACCATCTTGATCCCCAGCAACTTTATCCTTATAAATGCATATGCACATATACTAACACAAATATACGTACAAAAATATTTTCTGACTGAGTGTTGAGCACTAGCCCTGGAATAAGACAGACCTGAGTTTTGGAATTGCAACTCCATTATTTCCTAGACATGTGACCTTGGACAAATTACTAAAGACATCTAGATTTCACTGTCCTCATCTGCAAGGTTATTTTGAGAATTAAATGAAATGAGGCCTATTGAGCATGTAACAAACTGTCTGGCATAAGTACTTATGAAGTGTTTATTACTCTTCATAGTGATGATAATATTATTATAAATACTATGCAGCATCATTTATAGTAGCAAAACACCCAACTATCTGTCAATTGTGGAATCAGTTAAATAAACTTAGGTCCATTCAACAGAATAAAACATAGTTATTTAAAAATGAGATCATTATACATAGAAATAGAGCCAAGATATACTACGAAAAAAATCAAGTTTCAGTATTAAAAGTATTATTCTATATATGTGAAAAGACATAATAATACATTTTTACTAGGATATATAGAGAGAGAAGGAGAGAAAGATGGAGCAAATGTGAGTAACAGATACAAGAATATGAACCAAAATATCAATAGTGATTATCTCTGGAAAATGGATTAATGGGGCATTTTAATTTTATTCTCCATTATAAATCTCTATATTTTATTTTTTTAAATGAGAACATATTATTACTTCTGTAATAAAAAGATTATTTTGAAAGAGTAAAAATGAATTCAATACATAATTCTTCATATTGAAACTTCAAATCAGAGAAAATAAGATGTGTATTCTTATCAACTCTTAGCAAATAGAGCTGTTTCAAGATGAAATGCTCAAGTATAAAGGGAGCTTTATTCTTTTCCCCTACCTTAGCTTAGGCCTGTTTGTTTGTTTCAGTGTATTGAATATGTAGGGCATTGAAAGAAAAACTCAAGGATGATAGATACATATAAAACACACAGGAATATTTTTAAATGAGTCAACATGAACAGAGAGATATAATTTATTAAACTAGCAGTTTTCTATTTTTCAATTATGTATATGAAGGATTATCTGGATCATTTTCATCCTCAGATTCCCAGAATCTACTTTATAGAAAGTGTTCAAATCTAACCCAATCTAACTCTTACTTCTATGAGGAAACTGAGTCTCAGAGAAGGTGAGTTGCCCCCCGTGGTCAGATTGCTGGTTAGTGGCAGAGTCAGGTCTTAACCCAGGTCTTCCACTTGCAATTCAATTTCCCTTCCTACTCAAGTTGTTCCTTCCCCAAACAGTGTTACTAAGTAGATAAATTGGCCTAGATTCTTCCCTCCTTAAGGGCAGTGGTGATAAGAGGGAAAACTCTAATAAAGCTATACAACTTTATAATTTTATTTCATCCTAAATTGTTTCCCCAGTGAGTATTTTAAATGTAAAATACTAGGCAACTGGAGTGTCTACTATTATTGTGTCCCTTTAAAGATTCTTCTGCCTTACTAACTTTCTTCTGGTCACTTGATAAATCAAGGATGTCTGATATCTTTGTGTTAACTTTACCTAGGAAAAACTAAAAAAGGACAGAAGAAAACTTTCTCAAAATATAAACTAGATTGGAATACCATTATGAATTTGGAAGTGTGATCCCCTTCTTTGAATGGCTTTTTCCGTTTCTTCTGCCCATTCAAACAAATTTCTTCTTAGTCATGATTTAATGCACTTCCTCTGCCTTAGCTATGGCAGCACTCATCACAAAGGAGATAAAAATGTCAAAGCTAAAGAAAGGTAAATGAAAGGGAATGAAGGATCCAAGCACAAGGGATAAACAGGCAATGCCAACCAAGGAGAAAGTGAACTCTGAGCAGTGGTAGGAATTTTACTTAGCTGAATTTACTTAACATGGTGGCAAATGTAAGCGTGGCATAACACATAAGGTTTTTATGAGACCTGATATTTTTCCCCTAGATTCGAGTCCATCTGAATTTAAGCAGGCAGAAGAATGATTGATTCAACAGTATATCTTTTACTTAATTCAGACCCAGTTAAGTTTTTCCCCCTATTACCATGTTACACAAGGGCAACCCCACACTGGCATTTGGTTGTTAATTACATTTGATGTGCAGTAACACAAGAGAGCTAATTAACTTGCATCAAAAAAGCTTTATTTACTGTGACAAATTAAATAAACTCATAAAGTGTTCAGCCACAATGGCTCTCAGTTATTATGCAGTCCAAGTAATGTAGTGCAAACATATTCCCAGGCCTCTCTCAGGTATCACTTCAGTCTCGCAGCCCTTCTGCACATGCAGATTATAAATGGATCTTTTTAGTGAATAGAACTGAAAGTCAACTGCTCTTTGTTTTGCTTTGTTTTATGTATGTGTGTGCATGCGTGTGTTGAGTGTGTATGTGTTCTCTAAGGTACAGCTGGATACATTGGTCATATTCAATTTCCTTAATCCTTGCTTACTTCACAGTTCAACAGATTTTTCCTGGACTTTAATCAGAGAACTGTCATAAAGCAAAAAGGGAAAAAATGTTTAATGTTCCAAAGCCCATACTCTCTGTTAAGCATGACTGCCTAAAACTGGTCACCTTCAGACTCTTCTTCTAGATAGTGTTGACTCTTTAACAGAACATCACTACTCTATGATGACTCAGAAACAGTGCCTTTATCTTTTCGTAGAGTAAAAGGATAAGATTAGCTTCCTCAGCCAACAGAAAACAACAGAAGAACTGAGTGTCTTTGGAGCAAGTTTTCTTGCTTTGGAAAAACTAGTTATAATTTCCACCATTCTTTGCAAAATAGGGTTTAAAATTCATTACCTGTGGTACTTATTTAAGAAAATACATTCTCCTTCTATTTAGTTAATTGGTAAGGTAATTATTTGAGGTTGGTAGCACAGCAAAGTGGAAAAAACCACTGAACTTGAAACCAGAGGATAATAGTAACTAGTTCATGCAGCTAAATAAGTGGCAGAACCAGGACTAACTCAGAAGCTTGCCTTCAACTATTATCAGCAAAGCAACTTTGGGCAAGTTATTGAACTCGCATTTCCTTTTCTGCAAAATGTAGACAACATTTAAGAATGCTTATAAATGGGAATTACAATAAATGAAACTGTAAATTGTTGATGTCATTATGAACATTTGTTGATTGGCTTCACCAAAAAAATTCATAATGAAAGTCTCTTAATTGCCATCTTTCAATAGTAGAGTTCTATATCTATAGGCCAAGAAATGACTAGGGAAAAGGACTTTCTTGAAGAACAAAATGTTTCCTTATCTACACGACAACTCAGAATAGCAGTATCTCTTGAAGAGACTACTGTTCTGTGTACTTTGAGTAAAGAGGAGAAGAACTGAGAAACCGAAGCAAGGTCTAGGGAAACTGCTGGCTCTCTGATAACCTCCCCAGGCATTTCTGAAAGTGAGCCATCCTTGAGTCCCTCGTAGAACCCTCCAAGAGAAATAAAGGCAAAAGATTGCCTTGGAATTGATCTTCCTTTAAAACTGAACTGAGTGGCCTCTAAAAATTTAGCCCAGGAGTCATGTTTGGTCATTTCCCATTAAACCTCAATCCAAAAGGAAGTCATGCTTCCCAGAGATGGATGGGAAGACACCCTCAGGGCAGGATGTCTTTCTGGAATAAGCTGTAGTTTGTAGCTGAGGTCCAGAGTCACTCTGTTCCTGAAGGACTTCTATCCTCCTTCTACCTAATCAGTGTTTTTGTCTTTTGGACAGTCATCAAGTTCAGGTAAAAAAGGCTCACCAATAATGCACTGTATCTGGCAATAGGTCACAGCAGGTTCTGGTAAAGAAGTCACAGTAGGAAATGCAGCTGAGTGTGGGCATAACAAAATGTCCTTTATTTACAGGAGCATAACCTGTAATACGCAGTTTCAACATTGGGGTACACCATAGTGAGTCTAAAAGACTGCTGATTCTCTAATGAAAACTTTGAGTGATTCCAAAGGTCTAGGGTCTTGTACGCTGGGTGATTATTATACACTAACAAGGCAAGGTGATTATTTTACCTCAGAATATTCATAAAAACAATGGCACACTTCTACGCCTGCCAACATTTCCTTTCCAGGGCACTACAGTTCACAACTGTCACATAGGTCTTCTAATTGAAAAGATGACAAAAGACTGAACAATTTTGTTTTTCACTAACTGCCTTCTTCATAAACTACATCTCACTTAAGTGGCTCCCAAAGACCTATACTTCATAAGCAGAACCATTTGCCTCCCCCTCCCTCAGGAAAATTATGAGATAAAATGAAAACAAAGACTCAAAACAGAAATAAAGCCTGAAATAGATCATCTGTGCAAATGGAGAGATACAACTAGTAATACTGAAAATCTTACAGCCTAGTCTACAAGGAACAATCTTATAGTTCTCTATCCCATCAGGAAAGATAGGCACATAAGAGGCTGACCAATTTACTATAAACAGCCCTTTTTATGCTAGACTGATTGCAGAGATGTTACTATAATGGAGAATTCTGAAGAGGACATTAAAATACAACTACAATGCCAAATGGAGTAGTTGACTTTTAGAGCTTTATTCAGACTGAACGTGACACTACCTTCTGCGTATGGAAGTGTCCATGGGTGGCCATTAAATCAAACTGAGCATCTTACAAGCCTATTCATATTTACCAGAGTATGGTGGCTCTTTTAACCAATTCTGCAAGTGCATATTGCAGGGACCTAGAGGGGATGTAAAGACCCTTCTAACACTGTTCAGAGCTCTCTTTGATTACAATGCTCCCTGTGGGACTACAGGAGTTACTCACCACTCCCCACTCCCCATTTTGAATGTTAAGAAATTGTGAACCAAGCAAGTGACAGTGCATTCCTTTCAGCTTGAATCATTTCAGTGAGATTCAAAGAAGTCAGTCAAATCAATGCCAGTTTGTAATTCCCCCCTTGTATTTTAGGGGAGAAAATTGGAAGGAGACCCACAAATCTCTCTGATTCTGCCCTGCTTCTGGGCACAAAACTTGCTGTGACTCTATTGTGAAGATATGCCTTGAGCTGCAGTGGATATCCCAACTTCTCAGGGTCAGGGACTTGAAAAGAACGACATGACTTTGGCTTTTTTTGACCATAGGAGTCTGTGAGACTTTACACTGTTGAAGCAGGAGATGTCAATATTCTTTCCCCTTCAAAATACCAAATTAGGGTGATTCTCCTAATCTGAAACATCCTTGAGGATCAGAATAGGGCTCTTACCTCTCTCATTTTCTCATCTTAATGGGTCATGTTGTATCAGTCGACAATTACAATTGTAATTGTATTTCAGGTAAAGTTTATGGAGTAGAAAAGAAAAGGAATAGCTTGTTTACCTTTAGGACATCCTAGAACTTAGAGGTTTAATGGAGTATTGGAATACAGTCTCCATCGAAGAACCACAGTGAGAGAATACAAGCTCACTCCATGCCGCTGTCACTATTGAATTCATTTTGCGAAATGCCTTTGAATATTTTCAGTGATAGCCAAGTTTTCCTACTTAGAGGATGGACTTTTAAAAACAGTTTAAATACACTGATTATCAATTTCAATGAATTAGGTAATGAATTAACTGTCCTAGAGAATATTATCTTTATTTGGAAAAAAAGAAATGGGACTGTAATAATCTAATGCTAATCTTCTTATGAGGTTCTAGAATTGATTCTGAAAGCAGTATGAAAACTTGCTTGCGAAAAAATGTTATGCCCCACGTAAAATGTCTGCTTCTTTGAAAAATACTCAGAGTCCTACATACCTATTAAAAACTGGCCAAGGACCAGATTGCAAAATATTTTACAACAAACAGCCACTTGTTCATGCAAGAGATACTGACCGAGCACCTACTACATAGGAGCCAGGCACTGTGTTAGGCTGGGGATCCAAAGATGATCAATAAATATCCTCAAGAGGACTATAATATAGTGAGGAAAAAGCCATGGAAACAAACAATATTATAATGTGGTTGTTATGAGAGACAGTTGTACGAAGTGTAGGGGCAGCATAGGAAAGGGAGTGCTTAATAATAATAGCTAACACACAGTGCCTTTTATGTGCCAGGTTCATACTAAATAAATTAACTCATTTACTCCTCATATCAACCTTATTATAAGGTTAGCACTATGTATCTGAAAGAGGCAAAGGTTATCTGAGGAGTAACATTCAAGCTGAGGCATGGTAACCTGAGATAGTGGGACGTAATTGAGATTACAAGTAGTGCATCATGAATGGTGAGTGAAGTCCTGGGTAGAGATGGAAAGGGAGCCAGAATGAGACTGTACATAAATATACACACATATGAAAGGCCCAATTCATTGAGGGCCTTAGGTGACAACCAAAGGAGGTTAGGATTATCCTGTAGATGATGGGGAACTCTTAGAGAATTCTGAACACCTGTTTGCACTAAATCCCACCCCATATAGCCAGTCAACTATAGGGGAGGCTTACAAAGACAAAGGTCAGAATTAAGTGCTGAAAACGTCCTTCAGGGCATCAGCAAAATGGAGTAAGCTGCAAGATCTCTGAACGCAAGGGATCTGCTTAGCAAGGCATGATGAATATCCAAAGCCTTGGCTCTCTTGATAACCTAAGATAGTCGTCTAATGCTCCTAAGAGGGCCAGGCAAAGTGGCCTTTGACTCGGCCTTAGCGCTCCACTGAGGACCCTTGGCCTAACCATGGGAACGAATTCCAGTCAGAACCAAAGCTCGTTTGTACAGTTAAACGAATAAACATGTTTAAACCTAGGCTCTGACTTCTTACCAGTCTGTGTGGTTAAAATACCAAAGAGTAATTATAACAGGAGTTCTAGTTACCGTTTTTCTGTCCGCTATAGCATTTAAATGAGACTAAATTCAGCTGTTTGAGTGCCCTCTGACAATATTTTTTCTCTTAGCTCCATGACTGTTTTATCACTACACACACACTTGACCTAATCGGCACCATTCTGCACTCTAAAATGTTTATACTGTTAAATGAATTTTTAATCTAACTTTTACAGCATTCAATTTCAGTTGCATCAGCCATCCACAGTGTAATACCTAATGTTTTAAAATAATCTAGACAGCTTAAAAAAAAAAGCAGGGGGAGGGGGAAGAATCACCATGTTATGAAGCAAATGATTAATTAAAGCAAATTAGATTCTGGCAGCTCTTGTTATCGTTAGCATGTGTTCCCTGACTAGACTAATAAATCTTGGTTGAGAATGTATGCTTTCACAAGGTTCAAGAGTCACCTGGGAAAGGACATTATTGACTAATATTTTTGTGTTGCTGTTAGTTTTATATTCTATTACCCTATGGAATAACAACTAATATTTTTCAAACATTTAAGAGTGCATTCAGGAGTCTGACTTTGCTCACTGTTTAGAGATAGACTTGGGGGCGGTGGAACCCAGCAATTTCTCTGTATGCTTGAATAAATTACAATTAGCCGATACAGCTAATATGTCGGCAAATGCTAGAAAATCTAAAATACGCAACACTGTGAGCGCCTGTCGCATAATAACGTCCTTGCTGTGGCACAGCCCCGGGATCTCAGCAGCTGCAAACGTTCTCTACACCACACCACACAGCACAGCGACAACAGCATGGCTCTCCTCTCTTCCAGAGGTTTGCCTTCTTTCCTTTCCTAGTATCTGGCACTTCCACATTGAGTAAAGTAACAATGCTGGGGCAAACAGCTCTCTGAATCCAACCAAACGCTGCTGCCATGCAAACTAAACAGTCTTTGCATTGTTCCTGAGGGCACAGAAGGGAGATGTTGACAACTATTTCAAGAAAGGGGCCACATATTTGCGTTTATTTAGACTCTTCCAAGTGTTATTACCCCAATCAACCTTTCATCATTTTTTTCTAAACTAAATAGTTGCATTTTTCAAACTCATACTGTTTATTGCCTAATTCTTAGGTTTGAAAGTATATTTCCTACAACATCCCCATTTGCTTTACCTTAGGCTCAGCCAGCTGTGTCCTTTTTGCCCAAATCCAGGCAAATGCCAGTGTAAACTGCAAGCTCGGTTGCCTGCAGTCTCTAGTCATCATATGTCACATTGTCTTAAAACTCATCAGGAGAAAGCATACATTTATTTGAAGTCTGTGACACTGTGACAGGAAAAAAAAAAGGAACATAATCCGCAAAAGTGAAATTTTGATTATAATAAATAATTACATGCTATTAAATATTTGTACTGGTTTTGAAATAGTATGGCCCATAAAACGCTGAGACATGGTCAGATGAATTAATGTTCCTCCTCACAATTCTATACGTGTTTAACCTCTACCCCCTGCCAGAGCTGTGTTCATTTTCATTTCTAAGTGAGCTGGGTAGGACTACCAAAAACTAACCCTACATTTAAATATGTACATTATAGATATTCCCTTTTTGTTCCTTTCAGCTGAAGACTCTGAAGTGAGCTGTGATTGCCCACCAAAGTAATTTCCTCTACCCACTCCCTCTACCATCCTTCCACCCTCCACATTTGACCACGTTTCTCTTTTCCTTGGGGCTCCTTTGCATCCTTGGGCAGCACAGCTTCCTGGTGCCTCAGCAGACGGGACGACAGCCTACGGTGCTGCTCAGTACGGCAGCACAGCCCCACGGCCTGGGTGTTTATTCAGACAGTTTTAAAATGATCCGGTATTGCATGAGTTAAAAAAAAATTCCCCCTGGAAAAGCTAATTATTGCATGCAGATACTTCTTTGTGTGATCAAGGAGGGGACAATTTAATAGGCTCTGTAATACAACCAAGAACAAAATTGCTTTAAAGGAAGTCTCTTGTTGAGTGACAACTCTGTTGCCTGAGCCAATTAGGTCCCAATAAAGAGTGTTGAATTGGCTCCTGCTTTCTCATTAATTATGTTCTGTCACAGACATGGGGCTTGATTTAGCAATTTTGTATTACATTAAGATACTGAAAGGCCGGGAACAAATGGCTCACTCTGATAATAGCCATTCTCTACACGGTGTGACATTTACTATCCAGCTGTCCGTAAGGCAGCCTAGCACTTCAGTTCAGGGGTTTATTTGTCATTGCTTCAAAGGGACACTCAGCTTTTCACAAAAAAAGAAACAGAGAGGCTAATAGATAGGACAAAATGTACTGCTGATATGCTTTATTAGAGATAGGATGCTAGGGTTTTGCTAACAAGCTCATCCGTTGGGACTCTGCCGAGTTTGCTGCCAATCATCCTACACACAAAGGCACACTAGTTAACAAGGAGAAATGAATTACAGACACTTATTCTGCCGGTGGGATCACAAATACACCAATCTGTGAAAGAGGCACAAACTCCAGAGACAAACTACATATTTGTCAATAACCTCCTAGAAAGAAACCTAGTGATTCTTTGAAGACCTTTGATTTAGCTTCCCTCTAAAATACATGTATAGGAAATGTTTTCGTTACCATGACATTCCTTCTTTGTTATTTGTACAAATTTTCATCACATTAAAAACAGAAAACTGAGGAGGTCTGCAAATGTTTTAGTAGGTATCTACACACTACTTTTCATATCCCGCCACAGGGAGCTGCCGCTTTGGTTATTTCATTAAGAACAATAGAAAATTAAATCTTTAAACTTTCAGGTTTGAGCTATAATCTACCAATGCAATAGGAAATAATCTATAACTCAGAATCTATCATGTATACCAGTTAAATGAATAGGTTAGGGACCAAATGAAAACCAAATCCCTCTAGTTAAAGAATTAGATGACTTTTTAGCATAAATAGGTATACATGTACCACTACAAATGTACACACAGACATATTTATAAAATCTTTACATACATATTTATACATACATGTGTGATTTTATAACATATAAACATGAACCTAAATCAATGTTTCTCTGTATTAAGTAGAAACATTTTACACATTCTATTTATGAAACTGAGACAAATCTCTGGGCATGGCATCGATCAACATTTTTGCCACTTCTATTATTTAAACATTCTCCTGCAAACACATCATAGAGAAGGGCTTATTGTTGATTATAACAAATGATAACCTTCAACTCAAGCTTACCTACTGACCACATGAGATTAATCAAATCTGAATATGTCATTTGCAGGTTAATTACAAAACGGCTCTCCAAAATACTGTCCTAGAGACAGTACACTGTTCCTCTGATTGCGGTCTGCATCAATTGGTTTAATTATCCTTCCCACCATCTTGGATTATGGGATAAAAAAGATAAAAGGAAATTTACCAGATCCCCTTTTCTCAGGCAGAAGCTCAAAGAATATAAAGATCTGTTGGGTTCAGTTTCAACCTCAGGGAGAACAGTCCAGCCCCCCATCTCTGCTGCTTTTACCCTTTCATGAGACTCAAAGCATTCTCTACCAAACCGTAAAGGCGTCAAGGGAGTGGCTTTTTAGGAAAAGCTTCCTTCATCTTTTCCTAAACAATTCCCCACCTAGATACCCTGGCCTCCTCTAGTCACCCCTACTCTAATTCCTCTGGATCTGAGATCCTAAATAATTCTTTATCTTTGTTGACCTACTAATAATTCTATGGAAAGGAGGCCATGAAGCAGAGATGTAGGATGGCTATATGCTTCAGTTGTATGTGTGATACATCCCTTTCTTCCTTTAGCCCTCATCAGCAGCAAGGGATGGGTGAAAATAATTTGTTTGGAGAAACAGGCCTTACCGAATGTAACACCTAACCATTTTTTTTTCCAATTTCTAAGTATTAAAAAATCATTCTTGAGAAGGCACACTCCAAATCATCTCCTTCATTTTAAAATAATGCCTTAAAAATGGTAGAGGAGGCAAAAAAAGAAAATTATACAGTGTCAATTTTTCTTCCTTCTCCCCACTTCCCCAAGAAAACATCATATGCAAGAAAGCACTTGCACATTATGTCTTAACACCAATAATACCCATGAATTATATATATTTTTAAAAGCACGTATTGAACACAGACCTGGTTGAAAGAGCTTACAAACTAAAGAGAACCATGAAATACTTTTCTTCCTCTCTAAAATTTGCCATGTTTCTATTTTAGAAATGCCTTTGCAATAAATAATATATATAATAGAGGCAAGAATCACTTTATTCTCACTAAGCAGGAGCTTCATCTTTGCTATTCAGGTACTCCATAAGGTTGAAATCTTTCAAAAAGCCTGATCCCCCCTCAGGCTGTAGCGAAGGTATTTATATAGACATTAAGTATTTATGCAGCAATTTATATTTTCAAAATCCTTTGTAACCATTCGTTAGTTCATCCAAATAACTTCCTTCTGAAGTATCTGAGCGCTTTGTTTCCCAAGCACAGAGAGTCGGGTTCAGGGAGGTGACTGACACATGGCACGAAGGACTTGGATCACACATAAAGAACAACTGTATCTCAGAAGGGATTTCCTAAGGGTTTTGTGGAAGCTTCTCTTCTTCAAGTCTTTAAATATAGGTTGGATCCCTATTGAAAAGCTTTATTTATGACTTTGTTGTGGTTTATCTGCAGGCAGAGGAACTGAGTAAGTGATTCTGGTGCTTGCAGTCCTAGCTTTATGTGCCCTTGGGACATTTATGTCCACAGGACAGCTCAGGAGCAGGCTGCAAATCAGAGGACACAACTACTATCTCCACTTAAGGGATCGTGGCTTGCCAATATGAAATATTATGAAAGGATAGTTGGGAGAGCTGTGTCTTCAAAAAGGTTCTCTTGAAAATCTACTCCCACTGCTACGCCAAGGCAGATGTAGAGAACAGACCCCATATGCAAGACTGTGTTCAGCTTGAAAGACCCTACTTTGTCACACCCATTAGTTTCCTACTAATATGCTGATTCTACCTCTCTTCCTACCTTAACACTGTGGTATCTTTGGAATCACAAAGATGGCCCCCATAATTCCTGTCTTCCACCTACACTCAGGTGGTCTGTAGAATTTGAGATGCTATGACTGCTTTGACCACTAGATATGGAATAAGTGATACCGTGCCAGTTGTAAACCTACCCTGTAGAAGAACTGGCAACTTCTCCTCTCTCTTGGAATGTTCACTCTTAGAGCACTCCGTCTTGGAGCCCTGAGCCTCTATGTAAGAAGTCCAGGCTCCTCTGCTAGAGAGAAAGACCACATGCAAAAGCACAGAGGCTCCAGATACATGAGTAAAGAAACCACTTTGGATGTTCAGCTCTGTCAAAGCCTTCAAATGACTCCATCCCCAGCCACCATCTTAGGGTAATCACACGAGAGAGACACCCAAGTTAGATCCCAGCTGAGCCTCATCAATTCCAGAATGATGAGACCATAATAAATTGTAATTGTAAGCCACTAAGTTTTGGAGTGATTGGAAACAGATAAGAAGAATAACCACTATTAACATTGCTTTCCCCATTTCCCTGTGTCCTCACAGAGCTATGAGAGAAAGCTAGAGGCAGGGCTGAGCTAGACTAAGCTAGAAGGATAGGGCTCTTGAGAATTGGCAGCATGGTATAGAGGACTAGACTCAGTCTTGTGAAACCTTGGGCAAGTTATTTAACTTCTCTGAGTATCAATCTCCTCATCTATAAAACGGGACTAATGACATGACCTCAAAGCATTAGGACGATTTAATGAGCTAAAGGATGTTAAGCACCTAGCAGAGACAGGCAGGTCCTCAATAACTCGAACTATTATCATTATTGTTATCATTAGTAACATTGCCTAAGCATACTAGACTTCCTTTCCAATATCTGCTAAATCCACAAGCCATTGCCTTTTCCCAAACTGCCCTCAGCCTCATTAAAGGGGGCATCCAGAAGACATTTACGTATGATCTCACCCCAAGATCATAGCTAATTGGATTTAAAGAAGACAGCTGACCTGAGATAGACCAGTCAGATTCCTGATCATTTCAAATTGGAAATGAGACTGAGAGAAGCCAGTTCATTTCTGTGTATAACTGCAATGAGAACGGGTAAGGAAGCTTAAAGATGCCCAAATTCTACCCTGTGGACTGAGAACAGAGAATATCATTCCAGAGAGAAAGAGAAATAGACAGAGCGAGAGCAAGAGAGGGAGAGAAAGAAGAAAGGGCATTTCCTAGAACCCTGATGGCTATCCGAGTTCTGTTTCTTGGCTTTTTCTGAGACTCAATTGTAATCCTTCTCTAGAATACTATAAGCAGCACCTATATCCTTATAACAGTGCCCTCTTTTCTCTTGATTAAGCTGGTTTCTATCAGGCATTCAAAGAATTCAAAAAATCCAAACAAAAGACAAGGAACTAAGAGAGGAAGCTTCAGATAGGACAGTCAGTGGCCTCCCTATGCCAAAAAGCAGTTAGGATCCGTAATGGAGCCACTGAAGCAGTGTTTAAGCCTTGCATATCTCCTTTTCTATATCACTAAGGTTCGGTTTATCATTGCTAGAATGGTCCAATGTCCTCTTTTTTTTTAGTAACAGCTTTATTATGATATAACTTACAAAACATACAGTTTAAAGTGTACATTGCAGTGCTTTTAATACATTACCCCTAGAAAAGAACCCATACCCATTAGCAGTCATTTTCCATTTTTCTCCCACCACTAATCTCAGTCTTATGCAACCACTAATTTACTTTCTATTGATTTGCCTATCCTGGATATTTCATATAAATGGAATTATACAATATGTGGCCTTTTGTGACTGGTTTCTTTCACTTAGCATAATGTTTTCGAGGTTCATCTATTCTATTCTACATATCAGTACCTCATTCATTTTTATTGATGAATAATATTCCATTGTATAAATATACCTCATTTTATTTATCCATTCATCAGCTGATGAACATTTGGTTTATTTCTACTTTTGGGCTATTCTGAAAAACAATGCTGTGAACATTCATGTACAAGTTTTTGTGTGGATATATGTCTTCATTTCTCTCCAGTATATATCTAGGGATAGAATTGCTGGGTCATATGGTAACTCTATGTTTAACAGCCAGACTGTTTTCCAAAGTAAAGGCACCATTTTATATTCCCTCCAGCAGCATATTGAAAGCGTTCCAATTTCTCCACATCCTTATCAACATTTGCTATTCTTTGTTTGTTTAATTATAACAATCCCAGTGTATGTGAAGTGGTATCTCACTGAGTTTTATTTGCATTTCCCTGATGATTAGTGATGTTGAAAATCTTCTCATGTGCTTATTAGTCATATGTATATCTTGTTTGGAGAAATATCTATTCAGATCCTTTGCCTGTTTTTTAATTGGGATGTTTGTCTTTTTGTTGTTGAGTTGTAAGACTTCCTTACATATTGTACCTACAAATCCCTTATCAGATATATGATTTGTAAATACTTTCTCCCAATCCCTGGGTTGTCTTTTCACTTTCTTGATAATGACCTTTGAAGCAAAAAAGTTTTTAACTTTGATGAAGTCCAACTTATCTTTTTTTTGGTTGCTTGTGCTTTTTATGTCATATCTAAGAAACCATTGCCAAAACCGAAGTCACAAGGATTTACCCCTGTTTTCTTTTAACATTTTATAGTTTTAGTTATAAAACTTTAGGTCTTTGATCCATTTTGAATTAACTATTTTATATGGAGGTACGGATCCTACTTCATTCTTTTTGCATGTGAACATCCACTTGCCCCAACACCACTTGTTGAAAAGACTATTCTTTTTTATGTTCAACTGAATTGGCACCCTTGTCAAAACTCAACGGACCATAAATGTGTGTTTATTTCTGGTTTCTTTTTCTTTTCTTTTTTTTTTTTTTTTGGCCGCACCATGCAGCTTGCAGAATCTCACTTCCCAGACCAGGGATTGAACCAGGGCCATGGCAGTGAAAGCCCAGAATCCTAACCACTAGGCCACCAGAGAACTCCCTATTTCTGTATTCTTAATTCTCTTCCATTGATTTATAGGTCTATCCCATGCTAGTATCACACTATCTTGCTTACTGTAGCTTTGTATTATAGTAAGTTTTTTTTGTTTTGTTTTGTTTTGTTGCGGTATGCAGGCCTCTCACTGCTATGGTCTCTCTCGTTGCGGAGCACAGGCTCCGGGCGCAGGCTCAGCGGCCATGGCTCACTGGCCCAGCCGCTCCGCGGCACGTGGGATCCTCCCGGACCGGGGCACGAACCCGTGTCCCCTGCATACGCAGGCGGACTCTCAACCACTGCGCCCCCAGGGAAGCCCCCAATATAGTAAGTTTTGAAATCGAAAAGTGTGAATAGTGCAACATTAATCTTTTTCAAGAGTGTGTGGCTCTTCCAGGTTTGCTGAATTTTCACAGGAATTTTAAGATCGGTTTGTCAATTCCTGCAAGGAAGTTAACTGGAATTTTTATAGGCACTGTGCTGAATCTGTAAATCAATTGACAGAGTATTGGCATCTTAACAATATTAGATCTTCCAATCTGTGAACATGGAACGTCTTACCATTTATTCAGGTCTTCTTTAATTTCTGTCAGCAATGTTTTGTGGATTTCAGAATTTAGTTTTGCATTTGTTTTGTTAAATTTATTTCTAAGTATTTAGTTTTTATTCTTTTCTGATGCTGTTGTAAATGGAATTAGTTTCTTAATTTCATTTTCAGATTATTTATTACAAGCGTACAGAAATATTAATACAATTGATTTTTGCATATTGATCTTGTATACTGCAACCTTATTTGCCAGTTCTAATAGTTTTCAGTGAATTCCTCAGGATTTGGATTTTCCATATACAAGATCATATCCTCTATAAATAGAGGTAGTTTTACATTTTCCTTTCCAATCTGGATGCCTTTTATTTCATTTTCCCTCCTAAGCGCCCTGGCTAGAACCTCCAGTACAATGTAGAATGGAAGTAGTAAGAGCAGTAGTCTTTGCCCTGTTCTTGATCTTAGGGGAAAGCATTCAGCCTTTCACAGCCAAATATGCTGTTAGCTGTTAGTTTCCAAGGTCTTCTTGGTCACTAAATATTTTGTTCACATTTTTGAGATATTTATATCAAATCTTCATGTTTTTGTACGACCAGACATTGTTCACTTTTTACAGAGTCTTAAAGTTAACATCCCATATTCCACCATACTCATACAGATATAACAGCATCAGTTTACACTGGGTTGTGCGAACAAGTATACTGGGTGAATCTCATAATAGAGTCCTGGACGTGCCCTTAACTCTTGCGCCTATTCTGAACCTCACCCTTCTGCCAATTGACGAAAGCAGCCCTGGCTCCTACCACCTCTCTTTGAGAATCACGTGAGCGAAGTATGAGAAGTACTTTAGAAAATGCAACACTTCATGCAAAGAGATAATTCTTTATTCCTCCTAAAATATATAAAGATTTTTCTCATGTATATGTACCAAATGTTGTTGAAGACATCAACTCCTTTCCTCCCTTATTTGTATAATTGATGATTCTGTTGCAGCAGGCAGGTAGCTAGATAAGAGCAGAGAAAGGGGGCAGGGGCCAAGGGGCAGGAAATCACACATCTTGTGAACAGGGGGGTTCCATGGGCAGACAAGGAAAAGCAGAAACCTCCAGACTGACAGGAAACTACACATTTGGGGTGATAAGTGTCCTGGAGGCACACAAAGAAAGGTGGGGAAAGGCGGGAATCTCCTGCGTCCAAATTTAACCTGTTGCTCATTATGCCATCATTACAATAAAAGTAGTCGCGCAGATAAGAAGTACCTATCATGCCCTGATGCCATGACACTTCCGATCAAAGATAAAAAAGGACAAAAATCTCTCCTTCCCTCGGGAAGGTGGGGCTGGAATGAAAATCAAGGAATACACCCCCCAAACCTCTCCTTCCCCAGTGAATATCCCACCCCTTCATTTGGATGCCCCTCATAACCAGCTTGCCAAAGAAACCCAGGGCAGCAGCTACTTACTTGCCTGCCCGCTCTCCCTCTGAGAGTGTATTCTTGCTTAAATAAATCCTCACTTTACTTTCTTGATGCCCCCCTGCCTCGTCTCTGAATTCTTTCTGTGACGAGGCAAGAACCCTAAATTCACCGGGAACAATTCTGCATCATGATTAATGTAGAAAGTTTTTTTAATTTCCAAACTACATAAAACAAATTTTTTAAAAACTAACTCCATTTATTTGTTAGTTTATTTATTTGTTTGTTTAGGTATAGTTGGTTTACAATATTAGTTTCAGATGTACAACATAGTGATTTAAAATTTTTATAGATTATATTCCACTTAAAGTTTTTATAAAGTATTGGCTATATTCTTTGTGCTGTATGATATATCCTGTACCTTATTTATTTTATACATAGTAGTTTATACCTCTTAATCCCCGATTCCTATGTTGCTCCTCCCACTTCCCTCTCCCCACTGGTAACCACTAGTTTGTTCTCTGTATCTGTGAGTCTGTTTCTGTTTTGTTATATTCATTTGTTTATTTTTTTATATCCCACATATAAGTGATAACACATAGTATTTGTCCTTCTCTGTCTAAATTCTTTATTTTTAATGCAGAACCAGAATTCAGACTCAACCTCTAAAGGTTTTTCTGTATATATTAAAAGGTGAAGTTTTTACCTAAATTGGGGATATATTTTTAAATGACTCACCAATTATATTTTCCTGGAATATTTTTAGACTTGTGTTATTGCTAGAAACATGGCAATTAAAATCTTTGCCCCTCAGTTTCATTATTTGTAAATGGAGGGGATTAAAGAACATAATAATAAAATCCCTTCCAATGATAAAATTCATAACTTTCAGATTCCATGAAGAAGTCTACCTAAGGTTGTTAAGATAATGTGAAACTTTTCTAAGGACTAATTCAAGTAGCTGTCTGCTTTATCTTATTGCCTTTTTAGTTCAAATATGTTTTGATTCTTTGTTAAACAGTGTTTTTTAATTTTTTCAGAAATCAGCACAATTTTTTCCTTTGATATTAAACAGATTACTTGCTTTCCAACAATTAATTATTTCTATCATAAAAAAACTTTTCACTTAGTGGAATTATTTAAACACTGTTACATTAATGGAAAATATTATTCTCAGGATTAATTTCTTTGATATGTACTTACTTACATTTACCATAATGCACACTACTGTCTTAGAGCACCACGATTTACAGAGCAATTAACAAAATGTGGATTTAAGTTGAACATTTGCATAAATTAAGAAATGACATCACTTTCTCTGAGAGGCCTTCCCTGATTCATCAGCCTAGATCTGATCCCTCTAACACATATTTACACAGCTATATACTTTTCCTTCACAGTATTAAGTATCTAATGTCATATTTCTCTGGGTAGTAATTATTAATATTTGTCTACCCACCAGAGTAAGCTCCTCAATGATAGAGGTTAGATCTTTTTTCTCTTTAGGACAAACATAGTGCCTGGAATTTAAGGATTAACTGAAGAGAATGGAAGGAAGGGAGGAGGGAGACATAGCTTTAGCTGAAAAGTCTGTGTCATTGCCATGGGGCAGGGTCAGCCAGGGAGTCCTGAACCACTGACACAAAAGGGTTCACCTGGCTTCCAGATTCAGCAACGGTTTTCACTTCTAGTTCGGTCCTCCTTCCTTGCTTCTGTCTTGCTTTCTAGAATCCAGCCTACCTTTCCCCAGACTCTGGTTCCTCTCACCTCTCTACTTTTGGCCCTTCAGTGTCACTAATCAGCCACCTTTCCATAGAAGGTTTCCCAAGCCTGGTTACCAGCAGAGAAATCCACCCACTCAAACCTAGCCATTCCGATTTGGTTCAAGACAGAGTCAATGCTTCCAACTTGTTTGCAGGTATGAAAATCATATTTAACTCAAATTCTACATGTTATTTTTAAAGTCAGTTTAAGCCGAATAATAAGGATTAGAAAGAGGTCCATTATAACTTTGAGCCCACTGAATAGTCTAGATTTGCAAGGCAACCACCGAAGATATTATTTCCTCCTGAGACTATTCTTCCAATCCAGGTAATGGCATGCTGGCGATAGTCAAATAAGATAATGTATATCCATTGATGGATTTGTGTGTGTCATCCTAACTAGAGTCATAAAAATTAAAATGCACACTTCAATTGTGAACACATTTTATGTATCTGGGGAAAAAAGTTATTTATAAAATAGCAGAATTCATATTATTGGAACACAAATTGCACATGTTGTACATTATCATTTAAAGTAAATCAAGAAATCACAATTAACAGTAGTTCATCTGGGGAGAAATGATTATGGCTGGGGAAGAGGAAGCAGGGAAAGGCTGTCACTTTTTATTTTGTGCCCTCCTAATCATTCTGAAATTTCTAAAGATAATACAACTTTTATTTTTCTTAAATATCAGCAGGAACTATCTAGGTAGAGAGATTATGGAGAATATTTTCAATATCTTCTTTATATTTTTATATTAAGAAACTATTAAAATTCCTTTTAATAAAGAAGGCACAGATTTTTTTTAATCAAGAAGGTGACATTTAAAGGAACAGTGAAGTAATAAAACTACCTAGGTATAGATCAGGTATGTCCTGATCAATTTAAAGTGTGTTTATTCACTGCCTAATGATCTAACATTGAAGACCTAGCTCATATGTCTCCCTTCAAAATCCTGCAATGCAGTCCCAGGTTTCAATCAGCACAGAGGTCTCACTGAGAGGGACGTGGCTCCTCTTGCTTCAGGGAAACAGTTGTGTACGCAGAAGTAAGCACTGTGCCAGGGGTTTGTTATGGGCTATGTATACAAATATGACTCGGTTGTAGTTCTTGCCTCCCAGTTACACAGTCTAGTAGAGGAGTAAGATATAGTAAAACAAATAACTAAAACATTCTAGGACAATTCTGTATCTTTCTATACGATTAAAATATTCTAGGTACAACATGCCACGGGTGCACAGAAGAAGGAAGAAGACAGAAGACGTTTCATTGAAAAGATGCTCAACATCTTATGATAAGGCTGGAAATCAAACTACTTAATCAGGAAACAGTTCAAAATGTGCTAACATAAGAGCATGACCCTCAAAATCTTCCCCACACTAGCCCCAAGCTCTGTTGCCAACTTCATCTCCTACTGGATGTGCCCATAATTACTATGTTCCTGCCACACATAAAACCAAGGGTCACCCAACATGCCACGCACTTTCAGGGGATTCTTCCGCTGGTGCTCTTTCCTATAGGTTGAATGTCCTTATTTTTCCAGACTGTCAAAATCTTAATTATCCTTTAATTATTTTCATCTAAATGCCATCCTACCTGATGCTGCCAATTAGAGTTTCTCCCTTCTTCCTCTAATATTTATTATATTTACTACATGCTAGGCATTGTTCTAAATCCTTTACATGTATTGATGGATTTAATTCTCAAGACAACAATTTTAGAAAAGCATCGATATTGATCCCATTCACAGACGAAGTAACTTGACTCACAGCAAGTAAAATAACTTGCTCAAGGTCATACAACAATAATGGCTAGTTTGTTGAGAATCAACTGCTCTACAGAGGTGGTTCGTTAATACCCATAACAACTCTGTGAAAGCGTTACTCTACTCAATATTCTGTGATAACCTATATGGGAAGAGAATCTGAAAAAGAATAGATACATGTGTAAGTCAATCACTTTGCTGTATACCTGAAACTAATACAACATTGGAAATGAACTCTACTCCAATAAAAAATGAAAATTTAAGAAAAAATTTTTTAAAAAAGAGTTACTGCATTCTCCTATTAGAGGTGAGGAAATGGAGGGTTAAAGAGGTTACTAACAAGCCCCCACTGCAATAAGTGTGTGGAGCCAGGATTCAAATCCAGTCAGTTTAACCATCTTGACTGCAACACCCACCTCAGTCCCACCACTACCACAACACTCTCTTTTTACTCCACTTCCTAATTTGGTTCAAAGACCTCTTGGAACAGTGACCCCCCCCCTCATCTCATTATATGAATGTGGAAACTGAGGCCCAGAGAATTACTCAGGTCTCAATCACAGACCATGTTTTTGTCATCATATCGCTCTGCCTCCCTCAAAAACCTAGGAGGGAGCTGATAATGAGCCACTCTAATTGCTGACCTCCCGCGGTTACCTTCCTGTCCTGGGTGACTGGGCTCTGGCAAGACAGAGCTACAAGAAGAAGGTAGCAGACTCTGTGGGGGGATGGCAAGAGTCTAAGACCCGTTATTTATACGTGCTTGAACGAGTGCACATACATGTACCAAGTTAATCTGTGGGCTACCAGGATAATTAATTTAATGTATGAATAAAATAACATACAGATGTATAATAGAAATGAGTAAAGATGGCTATTGCTAAGCCAACGCAAAATGGAGAATATGCCCAACACAATGAAAGAGATAAGTTATCATCTGCATGTGCCGCCGTTTCACGTGAGTTAAGGTGCAAATTACTGATTCTGTCATCCTGTACAAATCATTTTAACTTTTTACCTCTCCTTCGTCTAACATAATGCCTAATTTTAAAAATGGACAGTCTTTAATGATTTCCAAAAAAAAAAAGGATACTTCATTTAATGTCATTTTTATACAGGTGAACATCTAAAAGGAATACCAGTGTTATTAAACTCTCAGAAGTTCTTTAAATCTCTTTTCATCAGACTTGGCATGGATTTACTGCACCTTATGATGCATAGGAGTGGTATTTTACTATTTGTCAGGGGTATTGCCTGACACCTTAATATGAACTCGTTTTAAAATGAACATATGATAAAGTGAGAATGGTTGAATCTTTGCTCCTCAAATAGTATCTAATAACATATTCTAGTTACACAAATAATATGAATGTGTGGTTAGGAGAATAATGTAAAAATTTTATAGCATCTTAATTTTGCAGAGCACTTCACAGTTTGTGAAATACTTTCATAAACATTATTTCAATTTGATCATTACAACAACCCTATAAGATAGAGAGAACAGGATTCATATTCCAATATTACATTATGTGCGTGTATGTGTGTGTGTGTTTGTATGATGATTCCCTAGATTAACACAGCTAATAGGGCAGCAAAGCCAGTTGAAATTGCTTTAAGTCAAGTCTGTTTCCAGGCTCTGTTTATCTTTCTAATGGCCAGGATGATTTTGAGAAATCATCTACTCTAATTCCCACAAGTCGTAGATGAAGAAACAGCCCCAAAGAAGTACAGTAATCCAAGGCTATTGACCAGTGAGTGGTAGAGTCCCAGAAATCAAAGCCTCCTGCCTTGAACATTTTTTCACTAAACTGAATTAACTCAAGCTGAGGGCATCCTATTATGAGAGGAAGTAGACAGTGCTGCTAATTCAGTCATGCATTGCCTCAGAGTTCTGCCCCAGGGACAAGTCTCGGTGTGACTACATTTTACAATGTCTTGTTGGGCTTCTCCTAATGAGGCTAAAGATGCAACTATATTAAGAAAGAAATATTACTGAACCAGCATCCCCTACCCCCCCCCCACCATGATAAAATTCTAGGCGCTAGCAGCACCTCTACAGCCCTACATTAATGCAGAGGGAACCACCGCTTAAAGAGGTATGGCAAGAAGAAGAGATAAGGCAAGCCTGGAAGGAGGCTAAAAAATAAGGCAATCGTCTTGGTTGTGCTTACAGAGATCTCATGTCTCCATACAAAGCTAAACGCCCACAGTGAGCCCGCTCTTCAGCAAATGTGCCTGGGCTCACCACTCCCACCACACTCCGCTGCTCCCCAGTTAAATTTACACTCGTGTCCAGCACTGTGGGAATGAGACCGCAGCCTGTCCTATCCGACCAGATGGGTTGAGAGTCTCTGTCAACACCAACACTATTTTGTACCGCTGACTGAAATACTTTCAACATTATTCTTAGTGATTTTTTTATTATAGAAGTAAAACTCTGAAAACTTAATAAACTCTTTCTTCAAAGTTACTGGCCTTTTAAAAAGAGTCTTAACCACTATTTTGGGGGGAGTGGCAGTCAAGAGAACGTGCTTTGTAATTTGACAACCTTTGTAAATTGACAACAATTTAGGTTTAAATCCTAAACCTTCCATTTATCTGCTATGGGATCTTAGACAAGTTACTGGACTTTGCTAAACTTTATCAACTGTAAAATAACTTCTGCCTTTCAGGGTTGTTAGGAAGATTAAAGAAGATTATATATTTAAAGCTATTAGCACAGTGCCTGACATTGGATGAACACCAAATAAATGATAACTCTTGTCTTTATTTTTCCATAAAAAGTATCAGGGTTCACAAAGATATAATGATTTTTGATTTTACAAATGACTGAGGCTAAATACGCCCACTGGGTGGTTAATTGACACTTATTCACTCGTTCATTTGGCAAACACTTCTTGAGAACCTGCCATGTACTAAATGTTATATTTGCTATAATGGTGACTAAAACTCCCTCCACTGTCAAGGTGTTCAGAGACTAATGGATATTCAATTCAATTATATACATTGCTAACAAATTCCTTATGCATCATCGAACATTTGTAAGTGTCTGTCTCCTCCCCTACGGAAAGCTGCTGATGGCACAGACTACATCTTACTTGCTCAGCATCACAATACCTACTTAATACACTATCTGGCACTTAGTCAGAACTCAATAAGTACGTGCTCAATAAATAAATTGACTTGAACGAAATGAAATCAGTGTTTCTAGGAAGCACTTGTTTTTATGATTTAAATATTTAGTTAATATTTTGGATCCATATAACTTATTTTAAGATTCAACACCTTCTTATGTTACTTCATTTATTCAAATAAATATCTCTTTAGGAAAAATGGGAGTTGATATTATTATATACTATATATATCTATGTAAAATTAACTAATAAAGTTAAATTAGTAAAGAAACTGACACTTTTAATTTGGTAATATAGAAAGATATGAAACTTCATTGTAGGGTATTGGCGTGTTCCAATATTATAATGGTATAGTGACCATCAACCAAATGACATTCCAAACTGGGTATGGCATCTGTCACCTATTGATGATCTAATTTGATTCTACTGACCTAACTGGCCAAGAAGAGCCCTTTACCCAAAATTACATGAATATCACACTGCAATCTATGGACTTCATTGTAAAGGATGACTTCCCCAGACAGGTGGATTATTCAACAAAGAACTATTCTTGACCATAAACTTACCCCTCAATTCTATCTCTTACAGGTCTTGATCTTTAACGGACTCTTCCTCTTCTTCTCCCAATACCAGAGTTTAATGCAATTTCAGCCAAAAAACTCTGTAGCTGAGAGACTATAAGATAATCTTCAGTTTTAAAGCTGTGGGTCAATAACACAACTTCTAGGAAAGGGGCTCACCCTCTATTATAAATATTGCCTGGTTCACTACAGGCAGAGTTCACATACACACTTTACTATGCAAAGAAATTTTTAAAAATTAGAAATGAAAATTCATTGATAAAAGAATATAATTCCACTAGACACCCAGAGCCTCTAGCAATTGATTTCAAGTAGATGCTGCCTGATTGCTACTCACCTTATTTAAATGCAGAAATCTCAACTTCAGCTTGTGTTAATGGCAATCTTACTAGCACGACTGTATGTCCTACATTAGTGACTGTTTTTTCTGCTCATTGTGCATGTAAGGCTAACTTCATGATCCACACAGTGGAGCATGGGACTGAGGAAATGGTCCCACCGATTCTGGCAACATCTCAAATATTTGCCACTTTCATGTAGATTTTGTGACAAACAGACATATACACATTCTGACTACCTGAGAAAACAGTTACAGGAAGAAAATCCACAGCTGAATATTAATTTTTTAATAAGAGAAATGGGGAGACAGAATGAAGATCTGATTGGAACAAATCCCACAAACTGAAGGCATACCCTTTGGGAGATCAGGCATTCTCTCCTGAAAAACTGATTCCTGGTTCTCTGCCATTTTCTATCTTTGTCCCAGACTGAGGGCTTAAATGGAACCTGAAGACTAGAGGCCCAGACTGGTAATGGATTTCTAGGAGTTCATTAATGGTGATACCTGAAGTAGAAAAATGAATTTAAAAACCTTTGTGTTTATTCTACATTATATCCACATAACTGTAAGTACTTGTTGCACTGAATTCCTCTTTTAAAAAGTGTGTTTCAAGGGACTAGATGATATGAACCAGACTGTGGGTAAGCATTTGTAAAGCAAAGGAATGGAATACCTGAAGCAAAGAAGAAGTCAAATGCTTAATCCATCCTAGAGTTTTTCCTGGAAGGGTTCCCAGGGTGCTTTATTTGAAGTTTATGTGAAGGTGTGAAGTTTAGCAAGGTTTAGCAAAAAGCACAATAAATCCCCCTTGTTTTCTTATTTATAATTTTGAACTGCTGAATAATTCTGGTATGGAAATAAAAACCAAAACATGCATTGATGTTCAATATAAAGTAATGCTAAAAGGCTGTCTTAAATACACAGCAACTATACTCTATTACAAATAATTTTGAATTTCTTAAAAGTGCATTCAACATTTTAGTTCACCTGACTTGATTTTGGGGTTTAGGATGAGTCTTCTACTGATTTCAGTTACATTAGTTAATTCCAATAAACATTAATTAAATACTGGACATTTCTTTGCTAGATGCTTCAAGGCCTGTGAACTCCTTGAGAGTAAGAACAGGGCCTTATTTATTTAGGTGAAGAATAAAAATAGAGAAACTAAATTACCATTCATGGTATATATAATGGGAGAAACGTAGAAAACAAATTGCTATGCTGTTCAAAGCATGGGAAAATCACCACTGTTTGTGAAAACCAAAATAGGCATCATTGGAGAAGCAGCATTTATATGGGCCCTGATGGATGGTGAAGATTTTGATGGGCCCAGAGGCACAGTTAGGAATGTGACAAAACAAGCAAAAGAAGAGCATGGGCTCTGCCCAGATTCCAATTCAGATCCTACTATCAAACAGCTGTGTGATTTAGGACAAGTCATTTAAACTCTCTTATCTTGATTTCCTTATGAAAAAATGGAGCTAGTAATAATACTTACCTCTTAGGATAGTTGTAATAATTAAATAAATTATTAGAGGGATGGACTGGGAGTTTGGAGTTAGTAGATGCAAACTATTACATTTAGAATGGATAAACAACAAGGTCCTACTGTATAGCACAGGGAACTGAATCCAGTCTCCTGGGATAAACCATAATGGAAAAGAATATAAAAAAAGAATGTATATATGTGTATAACTGAGTCACTTTGCTGTACAGCAGAAATTAGCACAACATTGTAAATCAGCTATAAGTCAATTAAATAAATAAACAAACAAACACAAAGTGCTTAGAGCCTGGAACATACTAAGTCCTGTAAAAGAGTTACCTATTAACATTCTGTGTAGAGCAAAGGCATGGTTAAAAGAAAATGTGTACAGAATGATGAATAACTGGCTGGAGTGAAGGGCAAAAACAGGGGAGTAGTAAAAGATAAAACTAGCAGGATAAATTCTATTGTAGAGTGCATCAAATACCCGAGAGTTTATTCTAAATCACGTAGGAAGTAGGGAGCCAATGGAGTTTTGTTGCTGTTTTTTGCTTTCTGTTCTTGCCTTTAACTGAGGTACCAGGTTAAATCAGAGTTGCACTTTAGGAGAATTAATCTGGCCCTGGTGCAAAGGATGGATTAATGGTGGGATAGACAAGATGTGAGGAAAAGCTAATGCAAAAAGCAGACCAGAAGTAATAAGAGACTTAGCTAAGGTTGCAACAGTAGAAATGGAAAAGAGAAGACAGGTTCTCTCATCTGTTCATGATAAAAATTAAATAACTTAGGTATCAGGGAGAATTTTTAAAAGGTTACCAATGACTCTGGTTCAAGTCTAGGAGACTTTGATGTCAATAAATAAAATAGGAGAGTCAAGATAAGCAATTCTCACGCAGTGACGATGAACAGCTTGCCTTTGGATAGGCTGAGTTTAAGGTATCTAGAGGACAACCCACTGGCAATTAAAACTATGTATCTGGAGATGACAATATGAAATTATCTGTATAGAGATAACAGATGAAGAAACAAGAACAGATAAGACTTCTGGGAAAGAGCAGGAGAGAAAGAGAAATATTGGGTTGGCCAAAAAATTCGTTCAATTTTTTCCGTAAGATGGCTCTATAGTAGCACTTAGTTGTCTTTAACTTCATTCGAAACAAGTTTGTTAGATTGTAGTGTGACAGCTGTCATATCAGCGTGAGTTAAAAAAAAACTTATCAAATTGGAGAAATTTTGTGTAGCCATATTAATATTGAAGATGGAAGGAAAAAAGCAACATTTTTTGGCATGTTATGCTTTATTATTTCAAGAAAGCTAAAAACACAACTGAAATGCAAAAAAAGATTTGTACAGTGTATCTTTTGTGACTGATCGAACAAAAGATCAGTGACAGATCAAACGTGTCAAAAGCAGATTGCAAAGTTTCGTGCTGGAGATCTATCGCTGGACGATGCTCCACAGTTGGGTAGGCCAGTTGAAGTTGAGAGCGAACAAATCAAGACATTGAGAACAATCAAGGTTGTACCATGCGGGAGATAGCCGACATACTCAAAATATCCAAATCAAACATCGAAAATCATTTGCACCAGCCTGATTATGTTAATCACTTTGATGTTTGGGTTCCACATAAGTTAAGCGAAAGAAAACTTCCTGACCGTATTTCCCCATGTGATTTTCTACTGAAACATAACAAAAACGTTAGTTTTTAAAACAAATTGTAATGGGTGATGAAAAGTGGATAGTGTACAACAGTGTAGAATGGAAGAGATCATGGGGCAAGTGAAATAAACCACCACCAAGCACACCAAAGGCCGGTCTTCATCCAAAGAAGGTGATGTTGTGTATATGGTGGGATTGGAAGGTAGTCCTCTATTATGAGCTCCTTCCAGAAAACCAAACAATTAATTCCAACAAGTATTGTTCCCAGTTAGACCAACTGAAAGCGGCACTCGACAAAAAGCATTTGGAATTAGTCAACAGAAAACGCATCATCTTCCATCAGGATAACGCAAGACCGCATGTTTCTTTGATGACCAGGCAAAAACTGTTACAACTTGGCTGGCAAGTTCTGATTCATCCACCATATTCACCAGACATTGCATCTTCGGATTTCCATTTATTTCAGTCTTTACAAAATTCTCTTAAGGGAAAAAATTTCAATTCCCTGGAAGACTGTAAAAGGCACCTGGAACAGTTCTTTTCTCAAAAAGATAAAATGTTTTGGGAAGATGGAATTATGAAGTTGCCTGGAAAATGGCAGAAGGTAGGGGAACAAAAGGGTGAATACATTGTTCAATAAAGTTCTTGGTGAAAATGAAAAATGTGTTTTTTATTTTTAATTAAAAACCAAAGGAACCTTTGGCCAGCCCAATAACTCCAAGAATAAGACAGGAAATCCCATTGTATAAGGAGCACAAACAACTAGAAAGTAGGCAGGGACCAATAGCAATGGAAGTGGACAGAGATCACGTAGGAGTCACCCAGGCCTGACAGTTGCATCAGTTATTTATCACCATCGTGTTTGCTGTGGAAGTGATCCCACACCTAACTGAAACTCCATAGCTTTAAGAGAAAAATTATTTCTTCCTTAACTTGTTATGCTTTTTATTACTTTTTCCTCACTGGAGAAATCATAAAAATCCCCTCTGAATGTGAGACTTAACTTGGTCTTAAGTTCACACTCCAAACCTATGAAAATTAAATTATAGAATTATCTCTTGCATTTATGCTTAAGGACATAGAGACTGCTCCCTCTGCTCTTACTTAAGTTTATTATAAACAATGATGATGGTGATGATGATGATATCTAGAGAGATAACTATTTATGCCTTGCATATATCTCTTTTTACAGTCACTGCATATTAACACTTCAAGAAGAAAATATTTCCTACACCTTAATCTTCCGACTCTTTAATAAGAGGAAGGTTCTCATATCCCCAAAGTAGAGCCTGTAGAATTAAGGGAACTTTAAATTGATATAAAAAATCATTTTCTTCAATGAATTCAAGTTGTTATGTGTCAACTTCAATTTGGCATTGGTAACCCCTGCATTCTCTCTATCTCCCTCCTTCTATAAATTAAACTTTTTTCTTGACACCAAACTGATCCCATTACCTAGGCTTCCTATTAACCTCTCTCCATATCCCATCTATGCTTATCTGCCATCCCAGGCCACTTGTTTTCATTGCCTCATTACCTCTAGCATCTCTGAAGCATTTAGCCCATAACATTTATGCTGAAATAATCATAACCCATGTCTTTTTCTCTTCCCCTTTCTCCTTTTACCATCAGAAAAAGACTTTCCATTATAAATGTGTCCTTTGGATCATTTATAAACTGAATCCTTGCTAAAACCCCATAGCCTCTGATCAATTCCTACTTGTGTGATTTTTAAATCTACTTTTGTTTACTCTTTCATTTTTATTCAACTAGAATTTATCAAGCATCTACAGTAGTAGACATTTATTGATTTTACATCTATTTCTTCACTTTGGGGCCCCCTAATTTTACTTCTTCATTCCCACTCTTAATAAAGACAGTTTAGATTGGGTCCCAGGGGTGGAATGAGACCTGGGCATGAGGAACTCACAGCATTTCATAACCTGGAACCGTAATCATTGGTACACGGATGAGCAAATGAACCAATTTAGGCCAATGAGAATGGATCCGAAAACTTCTGCAGGAGCTAGAAAGAGAGTCTCTCTCTTCTAAGAGGCTGAATGCTGTGATGATAGGAGCCTGAAGTTTCCTGGGGTCACCTCTGAGATTTTCAGGTAAATCAACCAATATATTCCTTTAAAAAAAAATGTATCTAGTTTGAGTTGCTTTTCTGTCACAACCATTCCCACTTCTGCATCTACTATGGGTCAAGCACTATCTTAGGTCCTAGAGAAATAGAAAAAAAATAAGACATATTTCTGCCCTCAAAGAACTCACATCTAGTAGGTAAGATAGATGTATGTAAAGATCACAAATCACAAAAAAGGAAGGACTAGAAGGTGCCTTGCACTTCAAGATTTAAAGAACTGGTTGAACTACTTTGTTTTCCAGCTGAAGAGAATGGAGTATATACACATGCAAGGAAGTTTTTCTAATTAGTACCATTCCATCATAAATGAATGAATGAATGAATGAATGAATATCCAAACTTAACAGGAGAATGAATAAACTAATACAGTCATAAAAGGGACTATCAGCAAAGAATTCATAACTATGTGAATAATACTGAATGAAAAGTAGATCACAGAAGAATGCATGGAGTATGACATCATTTATAACAAAGTTCAAAAACAAGCAAACTCTAAAAATAAGGAAGTTATGGATAAATACATAGGTATTAAAATTACTTTTTAAGCACAATTCAGTATAGTCGTTACTGGAGTAACACTATAGCAGCAGGGGTTTGCAATGAACAAGGGATCTAAAGAAAGCCTCAATAACATTGGTAATATTCTACTGCTTAAGTGTAATTGTGGCCTCTTGAGTGTCTAGTTTATAATTACGTTTTCTAACTTACACACTTTAAAAAGTGAGTACTTTTTAAAACTATGCTTTTAAAAACTATCTCCCAAATATGCTGCCTTTCTCATATTTACTTTCCATGTTTATAGTTTTAAAAACCTATCACTAAACATGTTGACCCATAAACCACTAGGGTTTCAATAAGTCTTACTATGATTAATTATCTGAATCCCTCTTCTAGATTTATGCAACAATAGTAGAGGATGACATTAAGTTCAAATTAACATATTTTCTTCTTGGTTCCATATTTCTATAATGTGATTTATATTTTCAGGGTCATTCAATTTTGAATAATGAAAAGGAGATTCAGAAAATGAAATTTACATCATTAATCCAAATATACATACAAATATCCCCAAAACATTTGTCTGTAAGTTGCAAAATCTCTCCAATATAAACAATAGAGGAATGATTTGATGACAGCCACAGGTACAGTTCTGTTGAACTCCTGGGTTTGTTGCATTTGAGTTTAATTATTTCTAATGAAACTTCTCCCTCTGTTTGGCCCTAACTAAGGTGTAGGATCACTTAAGCTGTGCCGGCAGCCTCAACTTGTAAGCACAAGAGGCCTCTTTAGCCCACAGGCGGGCTGCCTTACACCTTGTACAGGCAGATAGAGAGAGATTAGGGTCTGTGAGTGTAACTCAGTTGTGTCTGTCAACATCAGTCAATGCCAAGCTGTGGGGACAATTGTCAAAAATGTAGGATCGGGTCCTGCTCATGAATTAGCTTTTCATCCCATTCAATCACGTTACTAAGTACCTACCACATACAAGGCACTCAACCAGGTGTTTGGCATAATTAAAAGGATGAGACCTAGTTTCCACTTTGAGGAATTATTCCCAAGGTATACATTAGAGCAGTGGTTCTCAAACTTTAGCTTGCATCGGAATCACCTAGAGGGTTTGTTAAAACAGTTTCCTGAGCCCCACCATCAGAGTTTCTGATTCAGTAGATCTGGGATGGAGCTGAAGAATTTGCATTTCTCATGTGTTCCCAAGTGATACTGATGCAGCAGGTCCAGGGGACCACATCTTCAGAACCAATGTGATAGACTGTTTCAGAGGTCCAGGAAGCCTCTCAAGTTGTTGGCATACTTGATTAAATAGTCATTGAAAAAAATGACTTGAAAGAAAGAATTTTTCTTCCAAGTGTACAGCAAATATATTTTTTAATATTATTGGTACTATTAATTTTTAAATTAATAATTATTGCTGACATATAGGGAGTCTTTATTACATGCCAGTCAGGGCTAGCTGCTTTACATGCATTGCTTCAATGGATTGTCACAGAAACTTAATTAGGTTGGTATTATCATCTCCATTTTACAGATGAGGAAACTAAGGATTAGAGATGTTAAGGAACTTGCCCTAAAGCAAGGTTTCTCAATCTAAGCACTTGACATCTGGGCCTGGATAATTCTTTGGGCAGGAGGCTGTCCTGTGCATTGTAGGATGTTTAGCAGCATCTCTGGCCCATATCCATTAGCCAGTAGCATTCCCCCTCAGTGTGACAACAGAAATGTTTCCAGACATTATCAACTGTCCCTGCCTCTGGTTGAGAACTATTGCCCCAAACAGTTTAGGAAACACCTAACCATTTAGCATCCTCATCTATCAGGAGGTCATATGTATTTTCACTGCAGAAGCACAGAACTTTAAAGCTGGAAAGAAAGTTAGAGATTATTTGAATGAATCTGCTCACATTCAGAGAAGGAACCCATGGTCCACAGAGGTATTACAGCATTCTGCCAGGAATCAGGGGGAATTCACATCAATATCAACTTCTTCAACAATGTATAAACCTTTCTTCATTTGGCTGCCCCATTTATTCTCAAGAAATATCCCAAGCCCACGTGCACACATAACAAGTATGTTGTTTTACTCTGCCAGCAAATGCTCAAAAGGCGAATGGCCTGGCTCCTTCTCATTGCATGCCCCAGAATGCATGAGAAAATGTATTGGGACCCCTGGGGAAGTTCTGTAAAAGGGCAGGTCCAAACAGAATAAACTGATGGGAGCTGAAGACACTCATGTAAACTCATGTAAACCTGCCTGGGTTTGCCTTTCAAAAAGACAGTTCTGTCAGTGAAAATACAGAGTTTGCCCAATATGAAGAAATCTGGTAATCATATACAGTTACAAAACCTCTAAATGTTAGCAAGTTGAATCAATCATCCAAGTAGTTTTCCTTGTCCAGAGTCCAAATTGCAATAATTGGATGAAGACATCTGCACTGTTTTAACCTGTCATGTTAAATATCTGTATTTTGTAACTCATCTTGATAGCTAATTTTCATGGAAGTATGTGTTAATTGAGAAAAAAGACATCTTTAAGATGGTTATCATAAGATAATCACACCCTAGGGCATTGTGAGGCAAGAGGTTCTGCTCTGGATCTGTGATTCTCCAAGGATATGATTATCACATGAAAGCTGCCACACCTCCTGAAGAGCTACCTCTGTGCGCCATCTGACTCAGGTGGCGGGTGTTGAGTCCCTCCATTTTTCACAGCATCACATTCATCTCTTCCCTGGAGGCTGTGTGGTTTCTCAAAAATAATACCTTGAGGCAAGGTACAGTCAAGAAAACAGTGCTCTTCAGAAGATGACCACAGGGAAAGTTAAACTTGGTTTTTTGGAAAACACACACACACACACACACACACACACTCACAGATTTAGATCCTATTTCAGTGACCATTCTTTCCAAATCTCAAATGGACACTCTTACTCTATATACCTTCATTCTTCCCTAGTTTTTACCAGGTCATTGCCACCCCACTACCACTCTGTTTATACAATATATTCCTTTTTTAACGAAAAATCTGTTTATTTTTATCTAGCCATGCATTGCCCATGTAACTAGTCAAGTATCAGGCTTTTATTTCCCCCCGAAGACTCTTGCTTAATACAGTGTATTTCTTCTGTTCTAATAACATGATGCAAAAGACAATCTAATGAATTAAATCAAATATATCAATTTGCAGTGTTGAAAATGACCCTTATTCAGTTATGACAATTAACTCCTACAACTAGCCAATTTGTATGCCGAAAGATTTCAAAGTGTTAGCAGGTTATGGGGTTATATATACTCTGACAAGCAACAACAGAAGATCTGTTCCACTGATACTAACGCTAGCCTTAGGAGTTCTAAAATTAACATATAAGCTATAGCAATATTTGTTAAAGGTGCTGCTACAGAAGTCAATATGGAATAAAAACATTTTCTTTATTTAAGCCTTTCACTTTTTAAAATGAAGAGTTGCTATTTTGTAATGTTTACTTTTGAATATATAAACTGTGAAATAATGGTGAAAACACTTGAAAAGTAGCCAAAAGATAAGAGAAAAAAACTCCCTATCGACTGTATCCTAGATTTAAAAAAAACATGTGAAGTTCTTTAAGGCTGTTCTTTAAAACTCCAGTTAGAGAAAGGAAGGAGACTGTCAATCTGCAGTAGCGTATAAAGATTTGAGGTGCTGATGCATTTTCCTGCTTTGAGTGCACGAAGTCGTCCTTGTTTCGGGTTTCCCTGGCAACCCTTCTCAAAGTATGTACAGGAAGAGCAGGTCCTAAATGGAGTCTGGTCTGAAGAGGGGCCATAAAAAAAAAAAAGAGTCTAAGTTCCATATTTTTATTCTTTCAGAAGTGCATGTGTGTAATGAAGGATGGACAAGAAAGGAGAACACATCATTTTTCAGTCATGGCTACCCATGTGAGAGTGAGATAACAATGATTTTTGAAAGCCTGTGTTGTTTTCCTGGATATGAGACATGCAAGGAGACATGGACTTCCTAGAAAGTTTCTTTCAAAGACCATTTTCATCTCAGAGCTGCCTCAATAGCCAAAGATGAGTAGAAGCTTTTGCTTTTTTTTTTTTTTTAATATATCTTTACCAGAGTATAACTGCTTCACAATACTGTGCTAGCCTCTGTCGCACAACAAGTGAATTGGTCATGTGCATACATACATCCCCACATCCCCTCCCTCTTGAGCCTCCCTCCCACCCTCCCCATCCCACCCTTCTAGGTCCTCGCAAAGCACTGAGCTGATCCCCCTGTGCTATGCTGCTGCTTCCCGCTGGCTATTTTACATTTGTTAGTGTATATATGTTGATGCTACCCTCACTTTGCCCCAGCTTCCCCCTCCCACTGTGTCCTCAAGCCCATTCTCTATGTCTACGTCTTTATTCCTGCTGTGCCACTAGGTTCATCAGTACCATTTTTTTTTTTTTTTAGATTCCATACATATGTGTTAGCATACGGTATTTGTTTTTCTCTTTCTTACTTCACTCTGTATGACAGACTCTAGGTCCATGCACCTCACTACAAATAATTCAATTTCGTTTCTTTTTATGGCTGAGTAATATTCCATTGTATATATGTGCCACATCTTCTTTATCCATTCATCTGTCAATGGACATTCCACCCTGAACACACCAGATCTCATGTGATCTTAGAAGCTAAGCAGGGTCGGGCCTGGTTAGTAATTGGATGGGAACTATTTGCTTTTGGTGATGCCCTAAGTCTAAGTGATTTCTCTTCATAGAAAATTTTCATGAAGTCATCCCCATGGACAAAAGCTTATTGAAATTGTTAACAACTGACTTCCTCATTTATAAAAGCAATACTATGCTTAATCATTGTCTTTTATCAGTGGTCTCTGCTTCCTAACCACCCACTTAGACTCTACCTCTGCCACATGACTGCAACTGGTACCACAGCTTGCCCAGCACAAGACCCCATGAACTCTGCTCAGACTGTACGGTATGTTACCTCTGTTGATGCCCTTCTTAAAACTTTCCTCTTACTTGGCTTTGTGACTCTGCTGTTTTCTCTTCTTCCATTTCCTTATTTTCCCTGGCAGGGCTGGGACCAGGGTAAGGCAAGTAAGACACTAGCCTTGGGCACAAAATTTAGGGTTGTACCATAAAACTCGGTAATCAAAATAAATGATATTTTAATGCAATATTTTTTTAAAAAAATAATTATATGCAAACAATTAATGATGAACAAATGTCAAAATTATAAATAAAACAGGATCCATGTTGATTAGATCAAATCAGTATTCATTAGAATACTTTTACTTCCCTCATTCCCCACTCTACTATGACACATCCCATTCCTAAAGTTTGCATCATTAGTCATACTACTTCTATTTCAAGAATCTTTATTTAGCAGTTATATGTTCCCATCATGCTACAATAATACACACACACATTTACACATATACATTCATCATCTGTTCTCATTCAATTATTCAATTTTTCTTTGTCGGAGATTTTCTTGAATATTCTCCCCAGATATGGTATGTAGGTAATACATTCTCAGGATTATTATGCATCCTCAGGTGTTTTTATCTGCAAACAAGTAAGGGGTATCTTGGCTGGATGCAGAATTCTCATATTGCCTTCTTTTTCTCTTGGTAGCGTTTGGATTTCACTCTACTGCCTTCTATTTTCCAGTGTTGTAGACAAGAGGTCTGACTGCCAGTTTGATTCTTACCTATTTTTAAAACAGTTTGTTCCCTCTCTGGGAGTCCATACAATTTGCCTTTTATCCTTTGAGCTCAGAGAGATTCTTGGGCTAGGACTGGGTTGTTTTTTTTCTTGACAATAATGCCAGGAACTCAGTGAGCCCTTTGAATCTCTGGCTCAAATTTTCCTTCAATACAGAGAAATTGTCTTCTATTATTTGTCTAATTATTGCCTCTTCTCCATTGATTCCTACATCTCCTTATGGAACTCCTATTTGTATCTTGAGTACCTGTTCTCCAAAACCACTATCTTTTCCCTCTTGATTTCTCTATCTTCCCACTTCTGTTCTGCAGTGTTCTTTTTTCTTTCCCCCACTTTATTTCCCAGGCCCCTAATTCAGAATTCAATGGTGACTATCTTTTCCTCCAATTCATATATTGATTTTTTTAATTCAAAAATTATGAGTTTTTTTAGTTCCAAGACTGTGAGAGATTTTATACTGTATTTGAACCTCAAGTTCTCCTATTAATTTTTGTTCAAATTGTCTTCAGTTCTATTTCCTTTAGGAGCTACATATTCTGGATACTGTTCTTCTCCTATCACTGCTGATCCCCTAGTTTTCTTTTCCAATTTCTAACTCATTCTCAGACCTCATATGCAGAGTTTGGGGTGCCCTAAAGAGAAGCACGCTGCTTCCACAGACCATCTCCAGCAGTCAGTTTATCAGTTTGCTACCAGGGAATTGTAAGGAAGCCCTTCATCTCCCCACTCTCCCCTGTAGTCAAGGCTAGGGCTCCTCCAGCCTCCAGAGTAAGGTGCCTACATTCACCTGATCCACTTCCCCTCACCTCTTGGGAGTCAGTAAGGCCACTTCCTTGGGGGTGCTGCTCTTCCTCAGGAGGTGGGCAAAGGGGACCCAAGTCGAGCCCTCTGCAGGGTGCACGGCATTCTGGTCCTCACACCTGAGTGTTCTGCTGCAGTCTGTAGGCTTCTCTTCAGGCCCAGAGAGCACAAGGCTTTGTGCTTGCTCCCCCTCCAGCCCTGGTAGAGGCCTTGCTCACACCTTCCATACCCTGCACACAGCCAAGCAACTTCCTCAGTGTGGCAGAGGTGACTGGGACTTAGGAGCAGAGCTGGACAAGGAGTAAAGTACCTACTGATTCAAGCTCCATCTTTCCAGAATCAGGTAGGTATTCAATTTTTTCAACCCCTTAAACTATCCTTTCCTTCTTTCCTTATTTCAGTTAATGTCATTGGGGTCTCATAGTACGCTGATATAAAATATCAGTCGTTTTCGAGAACTCATTTTCCTTATCACCCTCTTTCAACTAACCTACAAATAGTTTTAAATTGTAAACCCTACATTATATCTTGAATCCACTTCCTCCTTTACTTTTCCAGCTGCCATACATTTTTTTCAGGCCTTTATTGTATTACCTCCAGCCTAAATGTATGCATTAACTTCATCACTTACTTCTCTCCCTCTATTCAGTATACTGTTGGCAGGTACTATACGAAAACATAGTTGTGACTGAGTGATTCTTATTATTTACTGAAATCAAATCATCCAAGGTTTTCTCCCATAAATCTTCGTGAACTTATCACACATACACACTCATTCATGCGCATGCACACATGCGTGTGTACACACACACACACACACACACACACACACGCCGCCTCCTCCTCAGACACATAGCCTAGCACTTTCCCAAGTCCCGGTTAGGCTTATCTTGTCTTTTCTCCTCTTTCCCAGTCCATCTCCTCTCAAGTCCTATTTATCCTCCAGGGCTCGGCTCTCAGATGTCTCTACCATGAAGGCTTCCCCTGTTCTCTGTCTAATGTAATACATACCAGTTTCATTCCCCTGCAACATTTTCTTTGAATCTTTATTATAATTTGCATTTCACTCACGAGAATCTGTAAACTCCTTGAATGCAATGATTATGTGTGTGGTTTACCTTTGCTTCTTCCCCACTACCTGGAAAATTGTAAGTACTTCTACAGTAGTGAATTGAATAAAACTATTCAGATCAACATTTATTTGGCCTCTCCAATGTGCCACTCAGTGAGCTAATGCTTGAGATGAAACAAGCATAGACCCTGTCCTTGGAGATTCAAATGCCAAGTTTTATATTGCAATATTGCAATTAAATGATCTGATATGTATCCATGTGTATAAGTATCAGATTATATATAGTTGAGGGATTTCTTTTTTGTCTTAACCTCACAAACCCTACTACAGAGCGTGTTCCAATACTAGCCTGCACCTTACTGTCCAGCACACACATCCAGGCAATGATCAATGTTTCTTTCTGTCTCTTTAGACTGAGAAATTGAGGATGTCCTGGGTTAACTGCCAATTTCCCCATGAGTTCCCAGCTACTACCCTGATTGACAACCTTTTGTTCTAGCTCTATGCCTGGTACCCAGGTGCACAGGATGCAACTCTCTGTGGATCATCATTGCTCTAGGTTGGCAGGCTCACTGAGGGTCTATATTGGTTCCTGATTCTGGCCGCATACTGCTAGCCAGACAAAACCATGCATATATGGAGATGGACAGGTCAACACACATTTAGTTTCTGAGATCTCAGATGAAAACCACGACATTAAAGAAAGTAGGAGTTGGGACAAACTACTCTCTCCCTGATATTGTCAGAGACAAACTACAGGCCTGGATAATACTTAGATCTGACCCAATAAAGAGTGTTATATTAGGGCTTGTCCAAAAAGTAATGGTGCGGTTCCAGGTGTCCGCTCCTCTGGTGAGACAGGGCCGGGAGATGCTCTCCCCAGCTCCTTGCCTGGGTGAGCAAGTCAGGCTCTAGGGCCGGCAGAAATCCTCGTCGGAGGGTCCCACCGAATTCCCCAGTCAGAGTGCTGCAGCTGAGCGGAGTGGCTGCTTGGGACGACTGCTCAGGAGCTGCAGAAAGCCTTCTTGGAATCTGCCATGTTATCACTTTGGGACCATTGTCCAGCTGCTCCTGACTTGGCCACATGAAGGCTCAGACTGTCCTAGTCTCTGAACTGAAGAGAACCAAGACTATTAGCATATCTCTCACCACCATCAATGCAAGGTATTTCAATGAAGAGTACCAGGAGGACATCTACAAATCCCAGACTGGCATGTGCAAGTTCTGAGGAATGGTGGAATAACCCAATGTATCTAGGTGACCTTTGGAGACAGCTGAGTCAGTTACAACAGGGCAGTGGCTGACAGCCAAATCATAGCCCATCTTCTCCAGCCATGTGACTGACAGGGGCTTGTGCTCCTGCCAGCTGTCAGGCCTGAGCCTCTGAGGTGGGAGAGCCAAATTCAGGACATTGGTCCACCAGAGACCTCCCGGCCCAACTTAATATCAATCAGTGAGAGTTCTGCCAGAGATCTCCATCTCAACGCTAAGACCCAGCTCCACTCAACGACCATCAAGGTCCAGTGCTGGACACCCCATGCCAAACAACTAGCAAGACAGGAACACAACCAAAACCATTAGCACAGAGGCTGCCTAAAATCATACTAAGCTCACAGACACACCAAAACATGACACCGAACGTGGTCCTGCCCGCCAGAAAGACAAGAAACAGACTCATCCACCATAACACAGGCACCAGTCCCCTCCACCAGGAAGCCTACACAAGCCACTAAACCAACCTTACCCACTGGGGGCAGACACCAAAAACAATGGGAACTAGGAACCTGCAGCCTGAAAAAAAGAGACTCCAAACACAGTAAGTGAAGCAAAATTAGGAGACAGAGAAATGCACAGCAGATGAAGGAGCAAGGTAAAAACCAGACCAAACAAATGAAGAGGACATAGGCAGTCCACCCGAAAAAGAATTCAGACTAACGATAGTAAAGATGATCCAAAATCTTAGAAATACATTGGAGAAAGTACAAGAAACATTTAACAAGGACCTAGAAGAATTAAGAGCAAAAAAACAATGATGAGCAACATAATAAATGAAATTAAAAATTCTTTAGAAGGAATCAATAGCAGAATAACTGAGGCAGAAGAACAGACAATTGACCTGGAAGATAAAATAGTGGAAATAATTACTGCAGAGCAGAATAAAGAAAAAAGAATGAAAAGAATCGAGGACAGTTTCGCAGACCTCTGGGACAACATTAAAAGCAACAACATTCGAATTATAGGGGTCCCAGAAAGAGAAGAGAAAAAGAAAGAGTCTGAAAAAATATTTGAAGAAATTATAGTTGAAAACTTACCTATTATGGGAAAGGAAATAGTCAATCAAGTCCAGGAAGTGCAGAGAGTCCCATATAGGATAAATTGAAGGAGAAACACGCCAAGACACATTAATCAAACTATTGAAAATTAAAAATAAAGAAAAAATATTAAAAGCAGCAAAGGAAAAGCAACAAATAACATACAAGGGAATCCCCATAAGGTTAACAGCTGATCTTTCAACAGAAACTCTGCAAGCCAGAAGGAGTGGCAGGACATATTTAAAGTGATGAAAGGGAAAAACCTACAACAAAGATTACTCTACCAAGCAAGGATCTCATTCAGATTCGACCGAGAAATTAAAACCTTTACAGACAAGCAAAAGCTAAGAGAAATCAGCACCACCAAACCAGCTGTACAACAAATGCTAAAGGAACTTCTCTAGGCAGGAAACACAAGAGGAGGAAAAGACCTATAATAACAAACACAAAACAATTAAGAAAATGGGAATAGGAACATACATATCGATAATTACCTTAAATGTAAATGGATTAAATGCTCCAACTAAAAGACATATACTGGCTGAATAGATACAAAAAACAAGACCCGTATATATGGTGTCTACAAGAGACCCACTTCAGACTTAGGGACAAATATAGACTGAAAGTGAGGGGATGGAAAAAGATATTCCATGAAGATGGAAATCAAAAGAAAGCTGGAGTAGCAACTCTCATATCAGACAAAATACACTTTAAAATAAAGACTATTATAAGGGACAAAGAAGGACACTACATAATGATCAAGTCTAAGAAAAAGATATAACAATTGTAAACATCTATGCACCCAACATAGGAGCACCTCAATACATAAGGCAAATGCTAATAGTCATAACAGGAGAAATCAACAGTAACACAATAGTAGGGGATTTTAACACCCCACTTTCATCAATGGACAGAAAATCCGAAATGAAAATAAATAAGGAATCACAAGCTTTAAATGACACATTAAACAAGATGGACTTAACTTATATTTATAGGACATTCCATCCAAAAACAATACACTTTCTTCTCAAGTGCTCATGGAACATTCTCCTGGATAGATCAAACCTTGGGTCACAAATCAAGCCTTGGTAAATTTAAGAAAATTGAAATTGTATGAAGTATCTTTTCCAACCACAACACTATGAGACTAGATATCAATAACATGGAAAAAACTGTTAAAAATACAAACACAGGGAGGCTAAACAATACACTACTAAATAACCAAGAGATCACTGAAGAAATCAAAGAGGAAATCAAAAAATACCCAGAAACAAATGACAATGAAAACATGATGACCCCAAACCTATGCAATGCAGCAAAAGCAGTTCTAAGAGGGAAGTTTTAGCAATAAAATCCGACCTCAAGAAACAAGAAACATAAATAAACAAGCTAACCTTACACCTAAAGCAATTAGAGAAAGAACAAAAAAAAACCCCAAAGTTAGCAGAACAAAAGAAATCATAAAGATCAGATCAGAAATAAGTGAAAAAGAAATGAAGGAAATGATAGCAAATATCAATAAAACTAAAAGCTGGTTCTTTGAGAAGATAAACAAAATTGATAAATCATTAGCCAGTCTCACCAAGAAAAAAAGGGGAGAAGACTCAAATCAACAGAATTAGAAAAGAAAAAGGAGAAGTAACAACTGACACTGCAGAAATACAAAGGATCATAAGCGATTACTACAAGCAAGTATATACCAATAAAATGGACAACCTGGAAGAAATGGACAAATTCTTAGAAAAGCACAACCCTCCAAGACTGAACCAGGAAGAAATAGAAAATATAAAGAGACCAACCACAAGCACTGAAATTGAAACTGTGATTAAAATACTTCCAACATACAAAAGCCCAGAATCAGAACAATTCACAGGCAAATTCTATCAAACACTTAGAGAAGAGCTAACACCTATCCTCTCAAACTTTTCCAAAATACAGCAGAGGGAGGAACACTCCCAAACTCATTCTATGAGGCCACCATCACCCTGATACCAAAACCAGACAAAGATGTCACAAAAAGAGAAAACTACAGGCCAATATCACTGATGAACATAGATGCAAAAATCCTCAACAAAATACTAGCAAACAGAATCCAACAGCACATTAGAAGGATCATACACCATGATCATGTGGGGTTTATCCCAGGAATGCAAGGATTCTTCAATATATGCAAATCAATCAATGTGATAAACCATATTAACAACTTGAAGGAGAAAAACCATATGATCATCTCAATAGATGCAGAGAAAGCTTTTGACAAAATTCAACACCCATTTATGATAAAAACCCTGCAGAAGGTAGGCATAGAGGGAACTTACCTCAACATAATAAAGGCCATATATGACAAACCCACAGCCAACATCGTTCTCAATGGTGAAAAACTGAAACCATTTCCTCTACGATCAGGAACAAGCCAAGGTTGCCCACTCTCACCACTATTATTCAACATAGTTTTGGAAGTTTTAGCCACAGCAATCAGAGAAGAAAAAGAAATAAAAGGAATACAAATCGGAAAAGAAGAAGTAAAAGTGTCACTGTTTGCAGATGACATGATATCATACAGAGAATCCTAAAGATGCTACCAGAAAACTACTAGAGCTAATCAATGAATTTGGTAAAGTAGCAGGATACAAAATTAATGCACAGAAATCTCTGGCATTCCTATACACTAATGATGAAAAATCTGAAAGAGAAATTAAGGAAACATTCCCATTTACCACTGCAACAAAAAGAATAAAATACCTAGGAATAAACCTAGCTAAGGAGACAAAAGACCTGTATGCAGAAAATTAAAAGACACCGATGAAAGAAATTAAAGACGATACAAACAGATGGAGAGATATGCCACGTTCTTGGATTGGAAGAATCAATATTGTGAAAATGACTATACTACCCAAAGCAATCTACAGATTCAGTGCAATTCCTATCACACTACCAATGACATTTTTCACAGAACTAGAACAAAGAATTTCACAATTTGTATGGAAACACAGAAGACCCTGAATAGCCAAAGCAATCTTGAGAAAGAAAAACGGAGCTGGAGTAATCAAGCTCCCTGACTCAGACTATACCACAAAGCTAGAGTAATCAAGACAGTACGGTACTGGCACAAAAACAGAATTATAGATCAATGGAACAGGATAGAAAGCCCAGAGATAAACCCTTGCACACATGGTCACTTTATCTTTGATAAAGGGGACAAGGATATACAATGGAGAAAAGACAGCCTCTTCAATAAGTGGTGTCAGGAAAACTGGACAGCTACATGTAAAAGACTGAAATTAGAATACTTCCTAACACTGTACACAAAAATAAAATCAAAATGGATTAATGACCTAAAGTAAGGCCAGACACTATAAAACTCTTAGAGGAAAACATAGGCAGAACACTCTATGACATAAATCACAGCAAGATCCTTTTTGACCCACCTCCTAGAGAAAGGGAAATAAAAACAAAAATAAACAAATGGGACCTAATGAAATGTAAAAGCTTTTACACAGCAAAGGGAACCATAAACAAGATGAAAAGACAACCCTCAGAATGGGAGAAAATATTTGCAAACAAAGCAACTGAGAAAGGATTAATCTCCAAAATATACAAGCAGCTCATGCAGCTCAATATCAAAAAAAAAACAACTCCATCCAAAAATGGGCAGAAGACCTAAATAGACATTTCTCCAAAGAAGATTCCTTAAAAAACTAAAAATAGAACTACCATACGAGCCAGCAATCCCACTACTGGGCATATATCCTGAGAAAACCATAATTCAAAAAGAGTCATGTACCACAGTGTTCATTGCAGCACTATTTACAATAGCCAGGACATGGAAGCAACCTAAGTGTCCACAGACAGTTGAATGGATAAAGAAGGTGTGACACATATATACAATGGAATATTACTCAGCCATAAAAAGAAACGAAATTGAGTTATTTGTAGTGAGGTGGATGGACCTAGAGTCTGTCATACAGAGTGAAGTAAGTCAGAAAGAGAAAAACAAATACCGTACGCTAACACATATATATGGAATCAAAAAAAAATGGTTCTGAGGAACCTAGGGGCATGACAGGAATAAAGACACAGATGTGAAGAATGGACTTGAGGACATGGGGAAGGGAAGGGGTGGGCTGGGACAAGGTGAGAGAGTGGTATGGTCATATATACACTACCAAATGTAGAATGGATGGCTCTTGGGAAGCAGCTGCATAGCACAGGGAGATCAGCTAGGTGCTTTGTGACCACCTAAAGGGGTGGGATAGGGAGGGTGGGAGGGAAAGGCAAGGGGGGGATATGGGGATATGTGTATATGTATGGCTGATTCACTTTGTTATACAGCAGAAGCTAACGCACCATTGCAGAGCAATTATACTTCAATAAAGATGTTGGAAAAAAAAGTAATGGCGTGGAAATTCAAAAATTCCTGCTTGAGAGGACTTAATGATGTCCTGAGTTCTACATTACATAGTATGACTTAAAATCACTTCCTACTAAGCCCTCTGATTTGGGGCAAAATATTTAACCTCTCTGGTTTCAGTTTCCCATTTGGTAAGATGGAAGACTAGAACTACTGACTTTTTGGCTATATAGAGCAATAGACTGTGGGTCTATAATATGTTCTGAAATTAGAAATTGCTAGCTAAACATGAATCTGCTGAAGACAAAAGAAGGGAAGGACAAAGTCAAAATTCCATGTCAGAGATCTGGGAGGAACTCAATCGTGAGATGCCTTGTTAATCAGTAGTCAGTCACAGCAGATAGAATTCTGGAGTCTTTCATTACCATCCACTGCGTAGTGCACCTGGCTGTTTTGTTGAACATACATTGATTAGTCCTCTAAATTCACTCAAGTAGACATGACTGAGGATGATTCCAAAAGTACCATGACTGTATTTGTCAAGAAATAAATGGGATAATGTCAAAAAGCCACTGACTCTTGAATTCCAGTATCTAAATGGCTACTGTTCCTCTCAGCATAGAATTTTCTGGAAGACAGAACACATACTAAAGCTCCAAAAAAGAAAATATCCATTAAAAATACGAAGAGACAGGGGCTCCACTAATGTAGTATGAAAATTCAACTTGCAAGTAAGATGCCAGAGTTGAACTGATTGCTGTGTATAACAGTGACACAAATATAAAGACTCCCTAAGGCTAAATTGGGCTCCTGCTTTGAAATTCTAATTAGAAATATGAGTGCCCCAACTCTGCAAAAGTACATGTGTGTTTAATTATTCTCCTTTTTCACCTTATCTCTTCCATTATTTTATACCCTTTTCCCTCCTCCTTTCTTGCTGTTCTCAAGCAACCCATGCTCCTCACTTAATCTAAGTGTAGGGCCTTTCTTTAAGTTGGCATTAATTGACAAGCAGTGTTTAATTATTATTTTTTATGTCTGAAGAGGGCTAATATTAACTCTCCATGGGCTTGAAGGCGAGCCCGGCCCCCTTGTTTCTGGTGGCATTGCTCTGCCTTCACCACCTGCGTTTCTTGAGTCAGGCAGACATGCCACATATTCTTCATCTTAATGGTATGTATGTTCATTTATGCTAATTGAGGCTGCTGGGCACCTCACTTGTCTTCTACCATTGCAATTGGCACTTTGGACAGCTGAAGATTAAGTCATCTTTACACGATCTAAGAGGTGTATGGAAAAAACACAGCCTTGAGGACTCTGAACCTGGAGTCTTCTTAATGCCAGGAGTGTGCCTTGTCAAAATGGCATCCTCAGTTGGCACCCAGCACCTAACGTTGCTCCATATTTGACTGACCAATAAGTAATATCTCAAAGGACCTGTAAACCATATGCTTATGCACTGGTGCTCTGGATTAAGAGTGCGAACCCCACATATTGCCATAATCGTGATGATCTGACTTTTCCCTAAATTCATCAATCACACCAGAAATCTATCTAGTTCACTGGCATAATGGTCAACCTTCTGAATCAAAGCTGGAGAAACCCTTGTTGACATTAAGTATGAGGTAATCTGCTTTTCAAGAAGAGACATTTTATTCAGTTTTCCTTATCACCCTATGTTGAGCTTGAACCTCTTGGGTTAAAACAGGACCTGAACCACCAGACAGAAAGGGCTAATGAAAGTTACCCCAGTGAGCTACAAGTCAAATCCAATAAGGACAGCTGAAGTAGAAAAGTATCCAGGATTAGGTATAAATGAACAAGTAGGAACTCTAGGTCTAAGATCAACAGGCGCTAAGCCAGGAAATTAGGGTAAGAAGAGTGAAAAAACAGACTTAGGTTCATGGGTTGAGGCTTCCAGGCACAGTCACATGTCCCTAGAGTCTCAAGGTCCTAGGTGACACTTAGAAATACCATGGCAAGTGGAAATGGCACAGGATCTAGAGTCAAAGAACCTGGATTCCAACCCTGACTCCAACATATACTGATTGTATGAAAATAGGCAGAACACATCTTTAAATTTATTATAATTTAAATCTTTCTTACAGAATTTTTGTGAGGATTAAATGAGATAATATATATGAAAGCAGTTTGGACATCTTAAGTTGCTTTATAAATTTTAATTATTATTAACTTGAGACATATTTCCTTAGAAGTAGTGGAAAATAAGAATTCAACTGGTACTGTGGTTCAGCCGCATATGGATTTAATAGGCATTATTGTCTTCTAGTTAGTTTGGCCATCTGTGGATCATTCAAAAAGAAACAACAAACTTTGGAAAACAAGCCATTCATAAACCAGGAACTGCCCATATATGCCTTGTGATTGAAAGCTTTTGACCTATTAATGCCCATAAAGAGCAGAACTTGGAAGGAATCCTGTGTTGAATGTTTTTCTTTCAATCTAGATTTATCAATGTACTGGTACTAGTCATCAAGTAAATAAATCACAAACTCAATTTATCTCTGCCAGGCTCCACAAACACCAACTTGTGTGCTAATAACATAAAAGAAAACAGTAACTGTGTTTCAAATACACACACACACACACACACACACACACACACCAACCATCAGTGGTTCTCAAAGTGTGGTCCCAAAGCTGCAACAGCAACAGTCTAACAAACCTGGAAACTTGTTAGAAACAGCAAATTCCATTGAGCCCCATGATCTCTGAGGATAGGGTCCAGTAATCTATGTTTTAACAAGCCCTCCAAGTGATGCTGACACTCTCTGGAAATTTGAGAGCCACTATATTGCACTGAGAACAGAAGTAGCAACATAAGCACGATTTGGGCTTCCCTGGTGGCACAGTGGTTGAGAGTCTGCCTGCCGATGCAGGGGACACGGGTTCGTGTCCTGGTCCGGGAAGAACCCACATGCCGCGGAGCAGCTGGGCCCGTGAGCCATGGCCACTGAGCCTGCGCATCCGGAGCTTGTGCTCCGCGATGGGAGAGGCCACAACAGTGAGAGGCCCGCGTACCGCAAAAAAAAAAAAAAAAAAAAAAAAAAGCACAATTTTATTTGTAGATTACTGTGGGACCTTAACTAGTTTTTAAACCTTAACATGTTTTAAAATGGCTGAAGTTTCAATACAACATGTGCAACTAAATGTCACAACTATAAAGGAATGACCAAGACAATATAGATTTTAATTTGTATTTATAGGTTTATTATTTAATGAAGTTCATTTTTCCAACCTTAGTCTGAATAGATGAATGTCTTGGTCAAGTCTAATTTCCTGTGATACTTGAGCAATTCAAACATTCCAAAAAAAACTGAGCATATTTTTATTTACTAAGGGCTCTAATCAAGGTGTAAGCTCTTACAATTACTCTTGGTAACAGAAATGTAAATTAAACTCAGTTCATTCATTTTAGCAATCTCTCCTTGTTTGGCTTTTAATAGTATATAAGTCTAGCTATTATGTTAATACCTTGTTATATAAAGTTTATAATATACTTTAATAATATAGACAATAAAATTACAATTTAATATGGTAGGGTAAGAACAAAATAGATTTTCAAGAAAAATAGAGGCTATGATTTTTTTCTATATAATTATTAAAAGAAAAATCTTATTTGACTAATGATTGGAGGTGCAAGGTCAATTTTTCTCCTCTTATTCATTTTAACAAAGTAAGCTACACAAGTATCAATAACAGTATAAAAATCTCCTATGAGTCAACCATTTCTTCTTTCATAAATACTATAATTTAAAAATATTATGTAAAAATAAAGTTTTATTGCACATATTACAGCAACTTTATTTTCATCATGTTTAGGCCTGAGGGTTAGGACCCAGAACTCTCTGCCCTAGAATTCCATCAGCCTCCGTTACACTTCTGGGTCACTGGAAATGATGCCCATGTAGTTCCTGAGGAAGCACGGTACAAGTATTTGTGAATGACTTGGCTTTTCCTGAAAGTACCTCATCAACAATTACCAACACTAAATGCAATCTTCCTACCACAAACCACAGTTTGTAACATTAAGAAGAAAAGCAGACAAGCAATCACAACTTTAACTTACTCTGACCAGCCCTTCTGGTGATATCTGGAACTAGCATCAGGGCTTCCTTCTGTTTCTCATTCCTCAGTGTCCCACAGCATCCTCCTGGGAAAACCCACCCACACCCTCCAGCCTGACCATCATTTTGTCTCCAGTGAAACCGCAGAAGAATTTCTATCCCTTTCCTACTCCCCCTTATTTAAAACATTGCTCCACACAGTTTGGCATGACACTTCTTGCTTAAGAGAAAGTTCTGTTTCTTCCCAAACGAAAACTGAAAACTACAGAATAAGATTTCTAGCCTTAGAGAGTCTACTGATGAGAAAAATGGAGATCTAGGATTTAACATGAAAATCCTGGAATTATGGGAATGAGAAAAGGGGAGAGAGCTGCTGAATTTATGAGAACACCACATATGATGAATCATGTAGGTATAAAACTTAACATATCTAAATATTTTTAAATAACCCTTTATAATAGCATTTTATAATTACAGTGGGACCCTCTGGTGTGTGAATTATGGTATATTCATGTTTAGCTGCATTAACTGCACTCAGCTTTTAGCTATGTGCCTAGCAACACACTGGGTATGAATTAATGTGCAATAATTCATGGCCTGTTGTGTCTTATTAAATATAGCATTGATTCAATTTTAGAACTGCAACATAATGACTCAAATATTTTTCAGAATGCTAAGTGCCCCGTACGATTTTCACTTGAGAGCCTGTTTTCACATTTGCAACCCTCACTTACAATAGTAATATTTTTCTACTGCAGAGAAAAAAAATGCAATTGCCCACCCAAAAAAATAAAATACCAAGAGGAATTACCTCCTGAATAGCCCTGTTTACCCTAATAAATATGAGTCTCTAAAAATCTGCTTTAAACGGGGGGAAAAAAAAGTTTTCTGTCTTTCAGGCCACTTTAAAAACTACTTTAAAAGACTCAGTTTCTTTGTTCTCCATTATTCTGTGATTCAAAGCAAAATAATAATATGTCACATTTAGAGGGGAAAGTGCCCAGCAAGAGAGCTGTGGTCCAGTTCTGATTCTGCTAATTTACTGTGTAATTACCAACAAGTCACAATCACTCTGGCCCTCAGTTTCCTCATCTGTAAAACAGGTTTGATGCTGCCTCTTTTCCCATGGCAGGTGGTGTTATGAAAAGAAAAACAACATAAATTTGTGAAGATGCTACATAAATCAGTACAGGCAATGTGCCTAGCTAGCTCCATACTAAGCATACTTCATGCTAAAGAGCTTCCATGTCCATTATCTCATTGTAAACTCCCAACAATGCTGTGGGTGGATAGGTACTATTATTCCCATTTCACAGCTGAGCTTTGGTCACAGGATGTTCTTCCCTTCAGTGGCAGATGCACATGAAGCAGTGAAAGACCTAACCTGAATAAACCACGATTTCCAAAGTCACAGTTAGAGTGCCCTAACATCTACTGGACAGAGGAAGAAACAGAGAGGAACTGACAAGTGTAACTTAGTGGCAAAGTTACAACCCAAATCCTGGTCTAGAGACTTTCAGGCAGACCAGAGACTACCCTTATGATGAAAAGGATGAGCAACTACCTGACCTCATAATTTTCACTTGAGCCAGTGAGAAGCCTCTCAACACTGGACACACTGGACACAACTAAATCACAGTTTTATAAGTGATAGTGAGTGTTCCGTCAGTCCAAATCTCATACTGCAATACTTTTCCAGTGGACATCCTTCCATGTCTTCATGTTCAGAATTACATTTTGAAATGACTTTTGATTTGTTTTAAGCAAAATATAAGATCTATATTTTATTAACTGAAGGAGGTTACAGAACTTTCCTTTTGTTACTAGCTACCACAGTGCTTGCTATATGCCCTAATTCTCCCAGAATTCTGACGTTCTCTGCAAGGATGAGCTATAAAAAAAAAAAAAAACAATAACCAAAACCAGTATTATAACAGAGAAGAATAAACCTGAGTCCATATTGGATCTATTCCCTCAGCTCTAATCCTTGTGCTCTATTGCCTGTGCTTAGTCATGCTGGCTCTGCACCTTTGTAAAAGAATGTTGCCTGTAACCTGAAATATATATGATAGCACATTCTTGAGGCTCTACCTTTTAAAGGTATAACACTTTTCCATTCATATAGAGATAAAAAGTTTCATAACAGAAAATGAAAACTGTTTTGTTGGAGGTTTAAAGGAACATTGTGACCACACCTACATGGACAGCTACAAGAACAAAGGATTCCATCACCAAGAAATATGCAACCACCAGCCACATCCCCCCTCCTTTTAGTATAAAAGAAGCCTGAATTTTAACTCGGGTAAGATGGTTCTTTGGGACACTAGCCTGCTGTATTTCTGAATAAGGTAGTGACTTGTCCCAACACCTGTCTCCCAATTTACTGGCCTGTAGTGGGGCAAGCAGTACAAGCTTGAACTCAGTAACAGTATCTCATGCCCAGCTCATGTTCATGCATCTGACAGTGCCACTTCCAGCATAAAAGCACCCCTGGCACCAATACTGCAAAAAAACTTTTAATTTTGGCCCAAGATAATTTATTTCTTTTGTGCTATGAGGAAACCTGAGGAAAAGTAGCAGGTTGGGGCCACGACCAACCTTACTGAGACAGAATGTACACTAGGGATACACTAGGGATCAGTGTATCTTGGTACATCCATGCCATATACACAGACATGGAACAAAGAAATATGGAGTTCTTTTAGAGTAAGTCAAACCCAGTTTCTAATTCTAGCTTCCTCATTACTAGTATGTGACCCTGCAGACTGATTTAATCTCTCAGCATGTTATTTAATTGTAAATGGAGCAAATAACAGTTGCTATCTCACAGAGTATGAGAATTCAATGGAATATTCCATATACACCATGGAGGACAGAGCCTGACACATAATAAGCACTCAAAAGTGCTAACTAATATTACGTTACAGAAATTATTGTGGGTCCATGTTCTAGATAAGATATGGATCAAATGCTAGTTATTATAGGTCAAACATGTCTAAGCCTTTCCATTCTATAGGTCCCTCATCACAGAATTTTATTAAATATATGAATGCTCCTAGCATTCTCTTATATTATCACTACACAAAATTTTCATTGCACTCAGCATGTACCTACATTACAGTTCATTCTGCCTTATGGCAGAATTACTTGTACATTTGTCTCCTTCCCGACACAGTAAGCATGGGAGAGCAGGAAGCACAACTGACTGTCCTGTTCAAGGACTAAGACAGTGCGGTGCATCTATCCAGCTGGAGTCCAATAAAAGTCAGTTGAATTATACTGAAGATGCCACCACAGAGTAAGGCATCCACTTGCTCATCATATCAAAGCAGATGCTGTTGGGTAACACAATTATTGCTTTCTGTTAGGAGTTGTACCAGAGGCTCAAGTGAAGACTCTATGAACAGAAGAAACATGGGGGAAATTAGATGGCTAGCCCAGTTCACCGCAAGTGAATGTTATTTTGGGTCAGGCTTTTTAGAATTCCAAAAGATGCTTCTGCACGCTGGAAGACGAAGGGTTATGATTCTGAAACACCAGTGGCTTTTTCACTCTTCAATGCAAAATAAAAGCCCATTTAGACTTTCTTTTGCAATTATCACCTATTTGAATTCTGGTAACGCTTATTTAGTTAGCAATCTAGCTCTTTTCCCTGTTTAAAAGAAATAAATAGCTGAGCAGATTTTTTCTTTCATACGTTGATATGAGGAGACCAGGATTTTGATCTTCTTTGATATGACAACAGAGACTTGTTTAGTGGCAACAAGTCTTCTGAGGCCTGATCTCCTCTCCTCCACAAGCTGAATGAGCAGAAGAGAACACAAGGGAGGCAGACCTCTTGGCGCCAGGACTGAAGTAGCAGGACCTGTTTCTGAGAGCTCAGGTAGTAGGTGGACTCTACTCTTCCTGCCCAGCCAGAGTGAGAGAGAATAACGGGGCAGACAACTGCAGGAGGGGTGATGCCAATTCCTGAACAAGTAGGTGCCCCTGGTTTCTCCTTTATATGGAATTCCCTATTATTCTTCTCGTCCTCTTTCTTACCAATCTTATCAACCTGCTGGTTTGGAAATTACATCAAAATAGGACCACACAGATTTTTTTTGTGGACCATGCTTAGAAATTTTCAGAAGAAAGCAAGATGGACCAAGCTGTATTATCCCTGTCTCAGAGAAACCCTTATGCATGTCACAAGGAAATTCAGCTGTCATCACCCTGCCTCCTTCAAGACGTCTGTACCCTATTCTTCAAAGCACTGGAGCACATATTAGGCAGAACAGCTAGTGCATTACTAAAATACCCTGACAGGTGTGGATAGACTTTACTGCTTCTCCCACACCACACACACACACACACACACACACACACACACACACACACACACACCATTTACCACTTCAGAGATCTCTATTCACTGAAAAGATTTCCCAGTCCTCTGTCATCAAATCTGGACAACATCTTGCTTCTACCTCCACTGCAGCTGTCACTGTTCTCCTGACCTTCGACTGGACCCCCAAGCCAATAAAATTTCATGCTTCTTTTGAAGGTTGTCCCATGGGGTTACCAGAGGCAATGGAACATAACGGTTATGTAAGTGGACTCTGGAGCCAGACAGCTAGATCCTAATCTTGGTTTAATCCCTTATAAGCTATTTGTTTGGGGACAAGGTTCTTAATCTGTCAATGCTACAGTTTCCTCATTTGGGATGATAGTAATCGTGCCTACGTCAGGTTATTGTAAATATTAAATAAATTGCTATATGCTAAGTATTTAGAAAGTACCTGGAACATAGTAAGTACTTAATAAATGTTCACTCCTAACAATGTTCTATCCCCCATCATCCCCATATTCTACTTGATATGATTTTGTTCTTGGTTTATTACTAATCTTAATTTAAAACTCTGAACTCGGGACTTCCCGGTAGTCTAGTGGTAAAGAATCTGCCTTCCAATGAAGGGGACATGGGTTCGATCCCTGGTCGGGGAACTAAGATCCCACATGCCGCAGGGCAACTAAGCCCACGCGCCACAACTACTGAGCTCATGCGCCTCAGTGAGAGAGCCCGTGCACCCTGGAGCCCACGCGCCAACTGGAGAGAGAAAACCCACACACCACAACTAGAGAGAAGTCTGCGCGTCAACAAAAGATCCCACACACCTCAACGAAGACCCCGCGTGCTGCAACTAAGATCTGATGCAGCCAAAAAAATAAAGAAAATAAATAAATATTAAAACTTTGAACTTCAGATTTCTTTCCCTCGGATGATATTTTTCTAAGAGGATGTTCTCTTTTTTCTTTTCAGTTCAAGGTACTTAAGTTGCATAGACTTCTTATGATGGAATACGAGACAGAGAAACAAGTAAAACTGCCCTGAAAGCTTGATTTTCAGACCTAACTCATATAATTATTATTCTGGAGGGTTAAATAGTGCCTGACACAACTGGCTTTCAATAAATTCGAAAATAAACAAATACATTTGCTCTCTTTTCTCATTGAGCACAAGGTGGCTAATCCCAGAAGGGGGGAAAAGTCTCTTCCTTCTGTCCTACTTCCCCCAGCCAATTTCTCCACCATAACTTTCAAGGAACATTCTAAATATGCTCTGGGTGACTTATCTCCCCAAATGGGTTCAGGGACACATATCACGTCTTATAACCCCTTGGGTCATTTGAGTGCTTCATAGACTGTGAGGGCTAATTCATTTGTTCAGCTGCAGACAGAGATGATCTCTTCCTATTTCTTAGAACACTTTTTCCCCTGGGCTTCTAGCCACCAAAATCTCCTGCTATTCTTCCTTCTTTCAGCCATTCTTTTTCTGTCTCTTTTTCAGATCTTCCTCCTCTATTCAAACCCTGAATGATGATGTGCCCAAGAGCTTGGTCCTTGGCACTCTTACCTTCATATCTCTGCCTGCTTCCTGCACAATCATCTCCCATCCCAGGGCTCCAAAGAGTCTACGCCTCTGGGACAGGCCTCTTCCTTGAGATGTGGACTTCCGCATTCAACCTCCCTCTCACCTGCTCCAGTCATTTATCAAACACACAGTTCAAGCTCAACACAGCCGAAGCACAAGTCTTGATTTCTAACTCAAACCTACTCCTCCCCCAAGCTTTGCACTTAGTACATGGAAACACCATTCTCACGGTTACTTGGACCCAAAACTTAGGCCTCACCGCTGATTTCTCCCTCACACGTACTCCACAGCCAGGTCAATCGCAAGTTCTGTTACCTCCATGTTCAGTGTGTGTCCCAAACCTAGACTCCCCTCACTGCCCCCTCTTCTACCAGCCTGGTCCAAGCCACTGCCATACCGCACCTAACTGATGCAATGGGCTGCCTAACTGGTCTCCGCTGCCATCTGCCCTCTCCCACCCTAACAGTCCATTCAACACAGCAGCCAGCCGTATCTCTAAAACAAAAACCAGAGTCAGTCATATCCCCGTTAAAACACATCAACTTTCAGATTTTCCTACTTGAATAGAAGCTCCAAGAAGGCAAAGATTTTGCCTGTCTTGTTCCTTGCTTATGCCTAGCAACTAGAGCAGCACCTTGCACATGACAGTACCTCAATATTTGTTGAATGAATAATGACTTCATTAAATATTCAATGAGAGTCTACTTTGTGTTTGGTCATGTGCTGAATTCTGGGAGCATATCAAAAAAATAACAAATATGGTCCATGTCCTTATGCCTAGTGAGGAATGCAAACATTCACATAGGTAAACACTAACAGATATGACAGTGTTACATGAGTGTGATGGTTAATTTTTTTTTTCAGTACGCGGGCCTCTCCCGTTGCGGAGCACAGGCTCCAGACGCACAGGCTCAGCAGCCATGGCTCACGGGCCCAGCAGCTCCGCGGCATGTGGGATCCTCCCGGACCAGGGCACGAACCCGTGTCCCCTGCATCGGCAGGCGGACTCTCAACCACTGCGCCACCAGGGAAGCCTCGATGGTTAATTTTATGTGTCAACCTGGCTGGGCCACAGTACCCAGATATTTGGTCAAACATTATTTTGGATGTTTCTGTGGGGATGTTTTTTGGTAAGATTAACATTTAAATTGGTGGACTTTTAGCAAATCAGACTACACTCCATAGTTTAGATGGACCTCATCCAATCAGTTGAAAGCCTTCATAGAACCAAGACTGACCTTCCCCAACAACAAGTAATTCTGCCAACAGACAGCCTTTGGACTTGAACTGCAACAATGGCTCTTCCTTGGGTCATCAACCTGCCAGCCCAGCCCATCAGATTTTGGACTCTCTAGGCCTCCAGAATTGTGTAAGCCAACTACTTAAAACCAATTAATCGGTCAACCTCCCTCTCTCTCTCGCGCTCTCTCTCTCTCTCTCTCTCTCTCTCTCTCTCTCTCTCTCTCTCTCTCCCCCCTCCCACCCCCATCTAACTATCTATCTAACTACACACACACACACACACACACACACACACACACACACACACACACACACACACACACACACACACATCCTGTTGGTCCTATTTCTCTGGAGAACCCTGATTATTACAATGGGGAAATGAAGGGTGATGTAGGGGCATATATTAAAGGGTCCTCCTAACATAGTTTGAGAAATCAGTGAAGGCCTCCTAAAGGAACAACATTTACGCCAAGATTTACATCATGGGTAGATGTCAGACACGACCAGTGTAAAGGGGAAGCCAAAACTATTCCAGGCAAGGGAAACAGCATTTTCAGTGGCCCTACTGTAAAAGAAGTGCTTTCCAGGCACTAAGAGGTACAGCCTTGGCTGGTTGATTGTCCTCATATGAGAGGTGCAACCTAGATGCTTCATTTGGCAGGCCTCACACTAAGAAAGTCAAGCACACTGTCACACAGTCCCTCTCAGCAGAGGTCGCAGTCAGCCTGATCTGAAGAAAAACACCATACATATTCATCCCTCCTGTTGGCAAAGTTCATGCCCTCCCTCTCTGCACAGGGATATAATCAGTGAAGTCTGACATGACTCCAGGCTGCAGACACCCAAGAAAACAGCAAAGTCCTTATGAGGAGAGACCTAATTCAGCCTCGGAGCAGTCCAGTCAGCAGTCACTCCATTCTGAAACCTGTCAGACTGCAATGCTGTTCAAGGCTGTTGTTTTGACATTAGCTTGACACGTTCACATGTCACCCTCATTGTGTGAACTCCTACTCAGTGTTTTGTAATAACAGCAAAGGCATCAATATTTAAAAACAATCAAATGTATGTTTGGTTTAAATAGGCAGTTGAGCCACAATCACTTACCAAAAATCTTCTATGTGTATTTGCCTGTTACATATATTTTAACTTAACCTTTCATATGGGAAGTCTCTTATCTGAATTAATTAACTACAAAGGGTCCGTAATTTAACAGTTCCAGGGTTCTACTCTCCTCTCTAAAATATCATAAACTAAGTTACTTCCACACTTTATATGCTGCTTTCATCACCACTCTAAAGATGACATAAGATTCTGTAGGTATATACCAATAGATGAATGTCCTAAAAACTGCTCATAAGGTATAAATACCTTAACAGACATCTCCCTGATGGAGGCAAACTGCTGAACTCATTCACTTTGTTTTCACGCTTCCATTTGGCAGGTGTAGATGAGAACTGACACCAGATGCCTATGGAAGTGGCTGAAGTGACACTCATGTCCCCCCACATATTTCCCCAGGCCCCTACATTTTACTACAATGGTATATTTCTTTTTGCTAAGAGATTGATGAATAAGGACTTGCCCGGAAGTTGTCACATAAGCTGAATTTGCCCACACGGCTCACTAACATTGAATAGAACTAGTTTAATCCAATATTCTCTCTGTGGTGTCAAGGCTGAAAACATAAATGGGACAATTAGAAAGACAGTTAGCTAAACAACCTGTCTTGTAGGTTGCTTGAAAATAGCCATCGGCTCTTCGGACAAAATTTTTGAACCAGAACATACCTGAGGAGTAGGTGTACCCCCTATCATTCATCCTAAAATGTTGGCTGAATTCCAAAAGCCCCACAGTCTCCAAAGGCATGATGTGGCTCTCCATATATCAATCCTGGTAGATCCCAGAAAGTTTTTCCATACTGCTCTCCTAAATTTTGATGTTTTTCAAAGATTGAGTAAAGGGAGTAATAGGCATCTGTGTAATAGGCATTATATTTAGTATTTTGAAAACCTAATGGAAAACATACATAACTAAAATAAACATAAATATACATACCAGGCTTTCTTTCATTTTGTTTTATCTAATTTTTATGGCATTACATCAAATCAATAACACTGGTCATCATATGTCAGTCCAAAACTCTGATTGGCAGTTATCCCTAGTTTATCTTAATAAACAAGGAAAACAAAGCAATTATTACTTGATAAATACTATTTGGTAAATAAAATTGTTAAAGTGTGAAGTCCCTGAGGGGAAAAAAAGCAATTTTTAAAAAGGCCTTAGTGATGACAAAGGGTTGGAACCCTGGCCCTGACTGTACTTATGTCTCCAACTGTCTGCACAACTTCCCTGGATTCACTCCATTGGAGAAGATGCAGAGTTAGGTCAAGAGACTCTGAGTGAGGCACATGCCAGGCTTGAACAAGTCCTTCCTGGTCCCCACATGCCTCCTCTCCACCACCTCCTACAAAGGCCAAGTCTAGAGCAGAAGTGACCTGGACATCAGACAAAAGATTTCAGAGAATGACCACAGGTTCTCCTCAGGGTCAAAATTATAGGAATCCTTTGCAGCTCTCCTCTGAAACATACCTTCAGACAAGAACTGTGGCATCAGAGGTTGAAATGTATGGCTCTTCTTTGACAGGACACTGCTCATAATCAGCAAATGAGGGGTAATCAGTCTCTAAGGATTTCCATCTCAACTTTTCAGAGGAGGTCTTGATTCAGACCCAGTGTTAGAAACGCCATATACCAGCGGTCCCCAACCTTTCTGGCACCAGAGACCGGTTTCGTGGAAGACAATTTTTCCATGGATGGGGCGGGGGTGGAGGGATGGTTCAGGCAGTACTGTGAGCCATGGGGGGGTGGGATGGGAAGCGAGAGACAGATGAAGCTTTGCTTTCTCACCCACTGTTCACCTCCTGCTGTGCAGTCCCGGCCCACGGCCCAGGGGTCGGAGACCCCTGCCATATACCAAAGCAGAACACACACAGTGGCTGACGCAAGTGAAAATACTCGAACCTAATTTTCCTTTTGGTATTTGGTCTTCTTTAGCTACAGTTACCCACCTCATTCCTGACTTGTCTTAAATTTTGCTACTAGTGAGAGTGAGTAAGGCCATCTGAAAGTACAACTGCGGAGTCATCAAAGCTGGATTTAGTACTCTCATCGTTTTGCCCCTCCACGCCTATCTTTTCCAATATTCTCCAGCTGTTCTCCTATCCAAGTGTGCTCCTAGAAAAATATCTTAAAAACCCATACATGTGAAGGTGTAAATGATAGATATGACTTAATCAGTTTTTTAACCTAGGGGTGCTCTTCTCTGGACTGGAGCCAGGACCCAGATGCTTTTGGTGAATGGGGCTGGATGATCTTCATGCTGGCAGTGTTTAAGTGCACGAGTACTATTCACCGGAACTACATGAGGTCGATGCGGGGAATGGCATGGTCTCTATCTTCACCTGCCTTCCTGCCCCATACACATAAAACCCAGCCTGATAGCCTGATTTTGAGCTTCTATAAGAAGAGAGGCTACTGCAAGAAAATGGGAGATCTACATTTATGAAAGACCGTGTGATAGAGAACTACCATCCTAGCTCTGCTGCAGACCACAGCCTGAGTGGACAAGATAGCCTCCCAGGGAAAAGGGATTGTACTGGCAGGAAGCATTCTTACAGAGGCAACCAAGTCAGAGTCAATGTCCAGGTTCTTCGACAAGGAGACCAAAACATCTGAGGTAGCTTATTCTAGGGCACATATGAGACACCATCTGTCCTGAGGACTCAAAAAATAACTAAAGAGTTTGGGGATGAGGGTAGGGTGAGGGTTGAAGCCTACTGAAGCTTAATTAAAATTGCAGCTAATGGAATTTCCCCCATAATTGTATAAGTTAGGAGAAGTATTTGAGAGCCACTGACCCATCTTGCAGCTTATGTTCAACCCTTGTAGGCCAATACCTTTTCAGAAAATATCCCTTCACTAACTGTGCCTTCCAAATAAAGTGTGTTATTAGTAACATCATTAGTTAGCATTTATAGTGTCATCTTATTTTTCATATCTTCTTTCTATTTTTCAGCTACTAGATGGTGTGGCAATAAATACCTTTGAAATTGGCATGTCACTTTCCTTCCGCAGGAACTTAGTTGCCTGGTACCAAAGCTTGAATTTAAATAAAATAACTATGACTGTACATTGGCCCTGCCCGTGAATGCCAAATGAATGCACTGCTGTATCAGTAAATAGCAAATTCATTATGGAGTGTTACTCGAGCTCTTACAAATAAGCCACTTGAGTCAGACGGTTCCTCAATCTCTGTGCCTGCCTTTGCGTGTCATCTACCTAGGAAGGTGATGCTTTGAAATCGTGTTAAGAATTTTAATCACGGATATTCTCTGCACATTGCATAAGATAGGAAAAAAGGTGGGCTCCTGCTTCCCCAGACTCCTGTTCAACCCCTGCAGTTTTCCTCACCTTGGATGATGTATTCAAGACCTTGATTCATTTTTCCGTATTGTAAACATCTCTTTCACAGCTGGGGTGAAGGGAAGGAGTGAGAGTGTTAGACAGCTATAGGGAAGGTCATAAGTTAAGGGTCAGAAACCTTTTAAAAGTGGTGTACTGAAGTTTGGGGTTCTATTCCTCTACTGTGTCCAAGAGAGCAACCCCTTCGGTCCATCATGCCGTGTAAAATCTGGCCATGTGCTAGCCCAGCTTGGCTAAAATTGAGCTGCTCACTATGGTCTTATAACTATCATTACTCATTCAAAAATTATTGAGTACTAATAGGAATTATTTCATTTAATTCTTTCAGTAGCACTAAGAAAAGCAGGCGCTATTATTAGTCCCCACTTTATACAGAAGAAAATGGGAGCTTGGAGAGCATAAATAACCTCATCTGTTGTTGCACTGGCAATAAGCAGGAGACCTTCAAACCCGAGTCTGTTTGCCTCCAAGCCTGAGTGCTAAACCCTGTGTTGCTCAGCTACCCAGCAGCTCTTGCAAGAGGAATGAAATCCAGGACCCTCCTAATCACTGGAGCATCATGCTGATTGACTGTGCTGCAGGTATGACTCTCCCCCAAAACTGGGGGCCTGTTTGGGGTATCTTCAGTTCACAGTTTTAAAGCAGCAGTCCCAGAACTTGTACTTGGCTGATGGCTTGGCTCCCAAAACTTGAAACTTCATCTGGTGTTCCTGAGACCTACCATTCCTCAGTCTCTCAAGAGAGGTTGATTTGAACCATTCCTTCTCTCTCCTCCAATGTACTCTTTATGAAAACTTCTGTGTTATGGCTTAATACAAATAGAGATTTTCTGGTGGTAAAATGCTTTTCCAAGGGTTAAACCCATAGGAAATATAAAAATTATGACAATGGAGATCAAATATATGTACTATTCCATTTAGCTTCATAATACCCCCATATAAGGTGAGTACCATTAGTGTCTGTACCAATGATACTCAATGTCTAGTCTACAAACTGTTAACGATGTCAGCCCACAAATTGTTACTGATTTGCAATAAAATACTATAGAAATGGAGAGTACATATTTAGAAACTTTAAAAGCAATCTGACAGAGTAACTTCATGTCTTTTGAATTTAAGAATAAAAAATTTAAGTATTTCTAGGAATTCATTTTTATTGCATATTACCAAAAGTATCAGTCTATAGATGGATTGGAAATTTTTTTTTAAACCTGGTTCTTCAGCACAGACAGTTTGAGAAACACTGGAGTTTACTGTACAGCTGTGAGAACCACGGTTTAATTAGAGAGGTTAAGTTAATTGCCCAAATATACACAGCCTCAGGAAAGCAGTGATAGTCTGGACTTGAATTGTGGCACTCTGCTGTGGATTTCTCTCTTTGGGTGCCCCATTAGAGGCCTATGATATAAACCTCTAGGTTTTTGATTAGCACAGAGCCAGGAGGTGAAGAACCAGCAGTTCAGCTCATTATTTACGTCAGCATCTTGTCTGCCATCCCCTCCGTCAATGAGGTCCCGTGCACTCAGATCGGTTTGCCGCATCAGGTCCAAGCAATTTCCATCTACCTTGGGGTCTGGGGTCCTCATGCTATATACAGTACTTCCAGTTATACCCTGTGAGTGACATGATTTCTGGCAGTTGGATTCTAAAATCCAGATGTCAATTAAAAGACACCTAAGAGGATCTCTGCACAAGCCACATCAACACTTTACAGGGCATGGTGACATTTCCCCATCCCCAGGCTCACCAAGGGCAAAACAATCTTTCCTAACCAGATGGAATATGCTGCAGAGAGTCTGTGTCCTTTCTAAGAGTACTCAGGTTCCCACCCCACCCACCGTACTTTGACAAAGTACCAACATGGCGCATGTTATCTACATCAGTAGAGCTACTTTTTAAGACTATGGTACCTGTCCTGTTGATCTGAAAGCCATTAGAGAAAATCTGCCAAGTCAACCAGGAGAAACTTCACCACCAACAGAAATCAAACTTGCAGACAGACTTGTCTGTCTTCAGAACCCCAGCTCCCAAACACTGGGCAAAGCAGAGATAACGGAGCTGTCAGAGTATAAACATGTCTGTCTCCTGCCTACTCAAGCTGACAGGATTATGCATGAAAGACTGCCTTTTTTTTTTTTTTTAAAGGGCCAATAGACGAAACCAAAGGAACAGCTATACCAGGGGATCCCAAATTGTGCTTCTGGGAACCCCGGGGATGCTGGGAAGGTATCATATGATTATAGCAGATAGAGGAGGGGAGGAAGGAGAAGCTAGGGAGGTGAAGGGTAGGCCTCTCTCTTCCTTCTTTAACTCGAGTAGCCTTACTTCTGTTTCCCATTTTAGACTTCTCTGTGGGATTCAATTTGAAGAAAAGATTCCACTCCTCTAAATTTTTTATTTAACTACAATTTTGTTTCTCAACATTTTGGTTTGATTTAAATCAACAAGTTTTAAGCCTATTTCAGAACTGAAATGGATTTTTTTTTTTGTAACTCCAAACTTTTATTTCAGAAATATTTGGCTGTAGAAATGAGTCAGACATCTCATTTTAACTACGACATTTTTGCCAAATTGAAAAGAAAATATGAATATTCTCTCCTCTTGAAAGAGAGATGCTGCTACAGGGTCTGATTTTCCTTTGTTATAAGAATTTCTTGAAGACTTCTTAGTGGAAATTCAATGCTGAAAATGGGTAAGAGAGTAATGCCCTATCTCTATTAAATATTTTATTTGCATTTAAAAAGATGCATTTAAATATTTCACAAGTGAAGCTATTCTCTAAGGTCTTGTTCTGTAGTTAAGGAAAAACTTCTAACCATGGAAGTGATATTCCATTGGGCTCTACGGTTAACTAAGGCCTTAGGCTGATTAACACTTGGAATACTATGAAATCCATTCGGAGATACAAGTGCAGCAAACTAACCTATGATAATCTAGGTGTGCACCTAGAAACTAACAAATCCAGGTGTAAGACCCATGCCCAAAGATATCTGCCATCTTGAAAAATTCCCAAGATGCAGTTTAAAATTTTGTCAGTTTTAAAAATGCAGGTGTTAGTACACATTAAACTTCTTATCATCTTTGTAGAACAATCTGGACCTCATTAAAAGGTTATTATCCTAAGATTCCTTTTCACAATAATCATAATTATTGCTCTAAATTCTTTATGTATATTGTCTTTAATATTCATGGTAATCTGGGAAGAGAAGTATTATTATACCCACTTTACAAAGAAGGATTCAGGACTATACACGTTAAATGACTTGCCTAGGACCATTATAGCCAAATAAATGGTAGAACATGGCTCCAATTCCTTCTAATACCTCACACTGCATCCCATGAAATTAGAATCCATAAAGCTACCTTGAGGGTATAAAGGAGGGTATGTATGAGTTGGCATCACTTTTATTGGGTGCTTACTACATGCCAGGCACTGGGCAAGACTCTTTACATACACTACCCTCTTTAATCCTCACAATGCCACCAGGTAAATATTATCATCTCCATTTTACAGATGAGAAAACTGAGGCTTAACATGGTTAAGTAGCCCAGATCACACATTTGAAATATATATGAAGCCAGATCTAAAGTCCAGGTCTGTCTGATATCAAAACACAAACAAACAAGACCAAATTTATACTTACAAATGAAGAATTCCGCTCAAGGGCATACATATCTAGTCTCTGATGCTTCTATTGTTTACAAGTTTTCTCAAGCTCATCTCTTGAAATTGCCCTCTTAGAATCAGTTTGTAAACCACTAAGAAAAAACTGCCCCCTTAAACCCACTTTATGGCAACACCACATTCCAGAAGACTTTTGGATTTTTCAAAAATTCAAATTTTCTCTCAAACAAAGGTTTGATATCACTGAGAATTTCCCCCCAAACCATGCCCCTGATTTCAAAGTAACTCCAAGAATGTTTTGAATAATTATAGCACCATTGGATTAAGCTTATGGTTTCCCTGGGTACCTATTGTGAAGGAGCAATGTGAACTTAGGGACATAATTTCTACATGTTCTTTACTTTTTTAAATTAATTAATTTATCTATTTTTGGCTGCGTTGGGTCTTCATTGTGGTGCGCGGGCTTCTCATTGTGGTGGCTTCTCTTGTTGCGGAGCACGGGCTCTAGGTGCACAGACTTCAGTGGTTGTGCCACATGGGCTCAGAAGTTGTGGCTCATGGACTCTAGAGCACAGGCTCAGTAGTTGTGGAACACGGGCTTAGTTGCTCCACAGCATGTGGGATCTGCCCACACCAGGGATCGAACCTGTGTCCCCTGAATTGGCAGGTGGATTCTTAACCACTGCACTACCAGGGAAGTCCCTCTACATGTTCTTTAAAAAAAAAAAAAATCAGTATCCCACAACTCATGATTATCTCTCAGTCCCATTGTTCAACCAGCCTTCAGCACTACTTCTGCACTGTGTCTATCCCCAGACATATTTTCTATACCTCCCCTCACAAAATGATTCATTGAAGAAAGTCAAGCAGCCCTATATGAAAGGGGCATCAACCTACAGAAAGGAATCAGGAGCAGCAATACTTGAGGAGAATTCCTAATCACCCAGAATTCTCTCCATGACAACTCAGAACATTTCCCTTCCCTTTCCCATAGATGAAAAGTCTAACCTGGCAAAATGGTCCCACATTCCCTTGGAAATGATAGATCTTTCAATATTTGCCTCCACTTTGTGGAAACCTTCTCAAAGGGGCAGATAAAGCCTGTATACCTGTACCCATTGAGTATTTTTATTATAATCAGCTTAACTTTGATATTCAAATCACTCATAGAATATCACTTTTGAGCTAAAATCCTACTAAGTTGGAAGGAGATTGGCATTTAAACAGATGTCACCAGTGTTTTGGGAAATGTAAATTGAGGTACAGATGGTGACTGCTAGGGAGTTAAGAGCATCTGTGTTCTATGAAAAAAAACTATATTTGTGAGAAAATTTTAAATAATAACTGAAACTCCCAACTTGATTTTGAAAGAAGACAAGAAAATATCCTCGTTGGATGGCACTGTTTGATAATTTCTTACCATGTCAAAGATGACTCAAATTTCTGGATATTAATAAGATTCAAGATGGGGGATTTTACCCTATGTCTTCGTAAGCCAAAATTAGAACTTGTATCCTTAAAGAACAAGTGCATAATCTTGGGAACTGCTGATTCTTCTATGTCAGCCAGTTTTGTATCTTAATGTAAGTTCTAAGGAAAATATCAGTTATCTGCCACACAGTGGTAAAGGGCAAGGGGTCTGGAGTCGGACCACCTGAGCTCAAAATCTGGCACTTCTGCTTTGTAGCTGTGTGACCTTAGGACACATTACTTAACTTCTCCAAGCCTCAGTTTCCTCATTTGTAAAATAAAGACAAAAATAATAGTACCTGCCCTTATGGGATTGTTGTGCTTACAGCCTATCATAAACATCAATAAATGTTAGCTCTTATTATTACAGGCTTTCTTCCTAATCCTGGGAGATCTATACAGGCCTGGGTATCAGGGACTTACTATTTCCCAGGTCCTACATCCCCACACCCCTGTCTTGACCCAGCATAAACAATGACCTAGAAATTTGGATCTCATGAACTAGTAAATCCACAGTTCATGCAGATCATCAATGGTCTAACAGAGGACCTTTGTTATGCTTTCTAACAGGCCTCTAAACATTTCCCATCAAAGAATCAGTCACTCCAATACAAACAATTGCAGTTTTTAGGTTAGGCCCTTTTGTGAGATGCAGAAAGCTTTTCAGGTGGCCAGGATAATTCAGAAAGTTAACATTCCCAAGAATGTGATAAACGTTCTAAAACCCCGAGTGTGCTACAACAGGTTTGCACTAAAAACCCAATTTAGAACCAGGAAGAGACTGACTCGCCATCTCTCTATCCTGTGTATTTGTTTACTTGTTTGTTTGCCTTTAAGGATTCTTATGCTCAGTGGCTTGCATTAATCCAGTTTTTCAATGAGTTTTCTCCCTCAGGGAAAATCAAGAAACCAAAAGGTAATCAATTCAATCAGATTAAGAAACCAGGTAGGAACCATACAGGAATCCAGACTCCAAGGTTAGAGTTTAATGTGCTATACACCCTACCTGATTGGAATGAGTTTATGAATTAGATCCCACACACAATTGGATACATTTGGCTTCGTTCACAGCACATCCGCAAACTCATTTACCAGATCCATAAGCACTTGTAAACATTGCTAATGGAGTTTGCTAAATGAGTATTATAAACGTAATCCAAATGAGCCCTCCATGGAAATTGCAAATCATATGAAAAATATAGTGCATTCGGTTGTAGCACATTTCAGGACCGGTATATTTGAGTTAATTGTGTTAGTATATCATACATGGCTAAATGTCAGTACTAGCACCTAGAAAGAAGATTAGCTCTTTCTGCTGGCTTAAAATCATTCAATCTGGGATACTGAATACTATAAAATCCATCAATCAAAGGTTCTTCATTGCTAAAGCAGATCATCCTGGTTCACACTGTATCCCTCAGAGAAAGCTAGGGCACTGAAGGTGTGTAAGCTTCTTTGGCCTCTGAGAATATCAATAGGATCCCTGAAACAGCTTCCAATATGGCACCCTGTGGCCTGAAATTGTTACTGCAACTTTCAAGACAGCCTTATTCACGCTGGGACTTAACTCAAAAGTTATGCTCTTTAATTAATAAAATAAAAGGACAGAGGAAGTTTTAAACGTATGGTAGTCTTTTTTCTTTATCTTTCTCATACAGCCATATTCTCAACTTGAATTCGCTAATTTAGAGTTACCTTATTTGAATGAAATTTCTGTACTCATGACACTTCTTGCCCAAAATACAAGCAAGGCATAATCTGAGTCTTCCAAAGGTTTTCTTATCTTGGTGATGATTTATTTCAGGCATTAGAAAACTAAAGACGCTATTCAAAAATGGAAGGCATGCTTTCAAGAGTTCAATGCTGTCAAAATGTGAACTTCATTTCTTGTTTGATGGAGTGAGAGACTGAATATACAAATGGACAATGGCCAGACCATATATAAAAATAGAACTCTGACCCACAACTTGAAGCGACTTGCCCAGGAAACCAACTCATTATCTATAGTAGCTGGCCTCCTGCAAGTCAGACTTGCAGACATTCAGGCTGTTATCTCTAGTAACGACCTGGGGAACCAAACAATAAGCCTTGTAACAGTCAGCCCAAACATGCAGACCTTAATAACTGACAGCTTCTCTAATTCTAATCCCTGCTGCCATCTTAGAATCCACCAGAGAAAAATATGTACCCCTAACTAATCACATACGATATCCCACATCTAGTTAGTCCGTCTACAGCTTCCCTGTGCCAACAGCCTCCAATCAGAGCACATTTGAAGCCTTCCCTTTTTTCCACCATGAAGCTTTCCCATTCCTCCGCATGCTTTTAAATCTTTGCCAAAACACAAATGACAGAAGTCACTGAATCTCTCGCCATAGCAAGGTCTGAACAGATGGCCTTTGCTTGTTCTTATTTGGTTGGTCTTCGTTATACCTACAAGAGCAACCCAGATGATGTTTTAGAGACAGAAACAAATGTTGAAATAACTTCCATCTAGTTTATGGAAAGGCCTGCTGGAGTTTATACCCTGGTAGAGATGATCCTTTGAGGCATTAAAGAGTCTAGGTCATTCTGGAAGAAACCATTCCCAAGATGCCATTTATCATATAAATAGACTCCCCAGGAAAAGAAATTATGAGCCAAGCTAGTGTAGACAATCGCAACATTTCTTAAATTAGCCTAACTTGATTATTACTCTCACTACCAAGTACTAGATTCTTCTCTTTTTGAGCTCATCTTGCACAGTATCTCTCAGTCCCTCCTTCAAAGCAAATTCTAACAGTCAGGGGCTGTGTGGGTACATACAAAGATAATAATGGAGATAGAAACCCTCACTGCTCCACCTCCACCCACCCCCACTCGTTCTCAAGTCCCCAGGCAACAAGAGAGAAGACCATCAAGTGCCTGACCCTTCCCTTTTTTAGTATCATGTGTTGTTTTTTCTTTATCTCATTTTTACAGTTAACCTGGATGAAATTCTCAGGCTAAATAGAGACTGGAAAACAATGATAATAACTTATCTTTGGTGGCCAAGGATTGGAATGTACTGAGTAAATAAATATTATGGTTAGTAAATTAGTATACTGACCAAAAATCAATGCCCAACTTTTAGAAAAATAGTTTAAATTTTATTCATTCAGTTATATTGAATAAAATTTGTTTGTGTTTTTTGTTTGTTCAGGTTTTCGGATTTTGAGAATTTTTTAAGAATCATGTAGTGACCTCGAATTATCATTATGAATACCAATTATCACTATAAAAGTGAAGTACAGACAAGCATCAGATCTGGCCCAAAGAGGTTTTCCAAGATGTTCTTCTTTTTTCCCCCAAAAGAGGCCACCAACTTATACTACTTTCAGTGGACTCAAGATACTATTTGAGGATAAAAATGTCTTGATTACTCAAGTCTAGAAACTACAGTGCAAAATGTGAGTGCTTATTTTCTCTTTAATGGGCATACCTCAGATGCTATTGAGAGTCATAAATGCCTGTCTTTTATATCACTATAGGATTTTTGTAACAGGAGATCTTTAAATGTGGCATAAAAATATTTCCTTCATAATGAAGCTTGTCCTATATTTCTAATCAGTTTAGCTGGCCTTCAGAGAATTTTACTGTTGCTTCCATTCCATTTTTATGATGAGCTGACAAAAACTCAACATAATATTCCAAGCAAGGCTGTCAATTTATATAATGGCACCTTAATATTTTCCACATTATTCTCACTCCTATTCCAGTGACTTATTTTTAGGACTGTTGCACATTGAGCAAAGCTCATGATCTTTTTCTTGGAAGGTTATGGCTAATTCAGTATCCATCACTGTGTATGATTAGTTTAAATTGTTCTTTCAGACGTGCATCACCTCACACTTGCCTGTTTCAAATTTCATCTTCATCATATTGCCCAATTACCTAGTTTTGTTAGTCTTGCTGGAGTCCCTAGTAGTCCTTACCGGACTGAAAACCTAGGGTCATTGAATAATATCACTCCTTTATTCACCTCATCTTATAAATGGTTAATAAATATATTCAACAACAAAAATCTACTCTGGTACAGATTTCCAGGGCATTCTGCTATTAACTGCATTCTGCATCCACAACTGGACCCGACCCCCATTCTCTCAGGGCTCTTCCTGGTCATTTTAGTCCCTGGTCTGACTTCTACCTCTAAGGCTACAATGACAAAGTTTTCTTTTCAGGTGCTTGGAAGGTAATTTATCAAAATGCCTGTATGGGTCAAAATAGCTCATATGCACTCCTGGCAGTGTTCGTGTGATCGAACACTGTGTACACAATACTGTAGCCAAAGTTATGCTGATGAGTCATTTTGTATTCTGCTCATCTTATTCTTTCTTTATTCTTTTTTTTTTCTGTTATATGAATAAAATGTTTACTTTATTTTAGTTATTTATAAGCCCTCTGGGCTCCTCTTATTAAAGGTCTATAGTCTTTGGACCTACCATCTGTCCACCACCCTATCTCCTTATCTGTTTAGAATAGCAAACAGATTTGAGACTTGAAACTTACATGTCTTTGAATTGGTTTATAATTCATACACAGTGCATTATTTACCTTCTATGGAAACTACACATACTAAAAAAAAAGAATCAAGTTTCAATGTCATCTTATTGAATGATTCAATATGAGAAGTCAATCCAAAATGTATTCTTATACACAATGGCCAACCAAGGGAATAAAATGTCTCTTAAATAATTGGTTTTTCACTCCCAAGGGATAGTTTGATTTACATATAGGTTTCTAGCACTCTTAACTGCAGAGAACCAGGTGCATCTCTCTGTGTGTGTTTGGCTCTCTACATATGTGAACTATTAATTCTGATTCACTGCCATTACAACCTTGTCATTCTGACTGTGCAGAATTTAGCACTGTAGCCATACCTAATGTAACTCCCTCCTGAGTCCTCCCAGATAAATTCCAAAATGCCCTCCTGGTGCTCTAAGGTAAGTAGAATCCCATTTAATCACATAACTTTGTGATTTGAAATCACATAAATGAAGTAACAGATTCCACTTATCTTTGAGATTCTAGCAGCAGTTAAAAGAACTGAGAGGAAAAAAGCAGTTTTCCAGATAGCGAGTCCATTTCAAAACATGTGTTATACTTTCAAAGATACTAAGATGGCTAATGATGTCATTTAGTTGCACAAACTCTCCTCACAAAGGAATATTCCCTTCATCTCCCTAGTTTGTTATCCTGTGAAATAGAATGCATGGAAGCAATGCAAGGCTGCCCTTTTAAATTAGGAAAATAATGCATGGCAAGAGAAAATAAAATAATAATGCTTCATTAAGAAAAAGTACATTCCATGGTTCTCAAATCCCCATCCAAACCTAAAATTGACAGCTCAGTTCCATAGCCAGATAACGTGTAGATTCAGGCTCATCTGTGCCTGCTATTTCAAAGCTGGGATGTGTTATGAAATCCTCCTTAGCAACTTAATAAATATATTTATGCGTGGCTTTGAAGAAATGGTCATTTAGCACTAGCATTGTCACTACTAGCATAAATCAAGTACTTTTGACTTGTGGAAAGAGGGTGAAAAATCAAATCAAGCCAAGACAGCAGACCCGCAAAGGAAGGTGAATTTCTCAGAGGTGGCTATTAACTTGAGGGAAGACACCATGTCTTACATTTATTTCCTTCACTTCCCTGTAGTTCCAGACATTTGGTTCAACAAACAGCTCCTTCGGTGAGTTAGACAAGCTTGTGCTCTGGCTTGGCCATTCATTTACTCATCCAACAAAGATCAATGACTGCTACTATATGGCATTATTCATCATGCTCATGGGTATAAAAGTTTGAACAGGTGTCAGAACTGAGTAAAGGTCCACCCTTCGAGCCTGCGTTGTCTGGGTTTCTCATCCTAATTTTGCTTTCGTGTGTCTATGATTTTTCCATTATTATATATTCTGAAGATTGTTACCATACAGAGAATAGTGGTAAAATACTTTACTTCCCCTTTTTGGATTTTCCCTTGCCTTCTTCACCTCTTTTATAGACCATGTAGTCATGCTAACCAAACATAAAATGCAATAGCATGGAGAACATGTTCTGGCTTTGGCTAAGCCCCAAAAGCTTTAACAACCATTGACGATATTCACACAAAAACCTGGCTGATGTCACCCACTCTTGGCATCAGGAGCTCTGAAGTTATCAGTTCTAGGGAATTTCTATTTTCAAAACTACTTAGTGGAGAAGTGTTTCACAATCCGTACATTATTCTTTAATTATAAGGTCCTACTGAGTTTCATGTGTCATCTCAAAGAGATGGGGGGAAAGGGGAAGAAGCAAAGTAAGTTAATACTTTCCATGTCACTGGAGAGGCAGAAATTAGGAGGTGAATCCATTTTCCCTTTGTGATGATTATATTTTAGCAGAAATGTTTCCTTTTATTTGTTTTTAATTTGAATTGACAGCATATAAAATAACTTGGATTGTTAATCCTACTAAGCTATTTCTTTTCTGTGACACTCATGTTGTCATATTAAGGCCCTTTAACATTTTTCTGATTAGTCAATAAATCTCTAGTACTTATGATGAAATTCATGCCATTTATTCCTATCTATAATAGGTGATTTGACTATATTTTGTCATGTTACTATATGAAACTATAGTATTTTATTTTTATTTTAAAAAATTCCAAAATTTTCCAAACATTAAGATGTATTGCTACTCCCAAAGTCCTATCTAAAATTGTTCTACATATTGAAGCCATTATTTCTTCCCTGATCTTTCAAAGTCTAAGAGGGACTCACAAATTGTGTTTCTCCCAGTTATCTCTTTCCTAATCTCTGGCCATTCTTTTCACCTCCTTGCTCTTAAAAATTCACCTTGTTGAGGTTTTTTAAACCCTTTCCAACGCAAGCAACCTGCATAGTAGACAGGAAAGGATAAGGAAAAATAAAGAGTACCTGCCAAAAAATGAGGAATGGAGAGAAAGAGGAAAAGAAGCAAGAATGGAAGAAAAGTTTTGAAAGCTTGTCCCTGGTGGCTTTGATGAGTACTTAAGAATACTGACTTTGTGCTTCTGGATTTGCTGGGGCTGCTTGTCGAGAATGGCTGGAGTCCAGGAGGTGGCCATTGGTCCTCTGGCTCTCTACTTGTCTATTATTGTATTTATGCAGAGTGCTGAAGCAGTGTTACTGAACACTTAAAATCCTCTCTCATTCTCCTTGTTCTACTGCCTCAATTAGGACTCAAAGAATAGGTGGGAGGAAGGAGGGACTGGGAAGTACAAAATGGGGGAAAAACATGTTAAATGGACCTTTGCCTTTTAAAAGCAACATGAAGGGTTCTGCTTATGATATCTTGAAGTCTGTTTATCATTCCTTCAGAAATTTATTTTCAAATAAAGATGCAAAACAGTAGAAGAACACTCCATCTGCTTCTCAGAACTTAGAACAAATCTTGGTGCAATCCAATCTTGGGAAGAAATAAGGGAGCATATAAAGCTTCAAATATAATATGAAATTGTAATAATATAAACTATGTCAACAGGTTCTCCATGCCAAGGAATGTTGAAATATATCATCCTTTTTGTAAAGCTCTGTGAAACTGAGACAAAATTCTTCCCTAAAACAGCAGAAAAAGTAAATGATGACTAACTACAGTCATTTGCTCCCAATTTTCTGACCATCCTGTACTGTGTTGGAGCCTCACCCCACCCCCATCTCAGGTGTTGGAATCAAGAATGACTGTGTAAGCAGCTGCTGTTACCTAGAAACCACGTCAAGGTGTTGAGTGTCATAAAGCAAGCCAGCTTATATTCCTGCATTTGTCTCTCAAACATCCTCAGTTTTATCAACCATGGAAATCATCTCATGACAGGAAAGTGAAGAGAAATGAAGTAAAGGTTTTTTTTTTAATCAGGCAGCATTTAATGAGCTAAACACTGAACAGTTAAGCAGCAAAAATCAGTGATGATCTATGCAATAAGAACAAAACTAACTACAAAAAACTATTAGTTAAATGATCCTACTCTAAATAAAACTACTCTAAGGCTGCAAGGAAATAATAAATAAAGCTCTCTGCAATAATTTCCTTTATCCCTAACGCTGTCCAGAATGGGTAAATTAATCTCTTTCAAAGTTGGTTCACTTACAAAAAAGCCAAAAGTCTAAATGTGGGCTTGATGGTAAGCACATGAAATAAGGGTTGATTGATACCTAGTAAAGACTTGGTGAGTTGAGCCATTAAGCTACCTTATTTCAAAGACCCCCAAATACCTGGCCTATCCTGAAAAAAAAAGTTTTTTTCAGAAATAGAAATTGTTATAAAAAATACACTGGATGTAAGTTTGACTAGGAAAAACAATAGTGACATTAATTAAGCCCATCACCTCAGACCCTCATCCACATGACTAGAATCATCTGAACTCATTTTTTAATGAACAAAAGAGGCTTTCATTAAAGCTTCAAAATGTCATCAAATACTCATTGTCTTTCAGGTTTTTAATTTCGAACACATTTTCCTCCTGAAATACTGTGCTTTTGAATTAAAACAAACAAAATTCAGTACAATTCAAGCTGGTTCAGTGGAGGTTATTTCAAGGCTCTGAAATTATTAATCATTTGCTTTGGCTATAAATGTGGTGACCCAGTTCCCTGATTTTGGTCAGCATTTCATAAAAAGCCAATTTAGTTACCTGATTTAAAAAAAAAAAATTCAAGTACAGTCTGAATAGTAAATATTTCTATTCAAAGTGTGAACACAAACATGTTTCCTTAACAGTTTATCCACTGGGAAATATTTTTAGAGATGGGTGATGCTGTTCTTGCTCTAAGTGCTCCTAGGAGCAAAAATGTGTGTGATTTCTTTCAAAATTCAAGAAACAGCATTAATTGAAAAACCACGTGCCAAGAACCTGACAAAATTAAAACTGTGCTTCCAGGGCACTTTTTTCCCTACGTTTAATCTTCCATGAGCTGTCCTGACCCATGTTGACTCCTTCAGGGCTCCCCCATTGTCTGTTGCTTTCATTGTATGTTACACCACACATAAGCCCAGAGCAATTTTAATTAATAAAAAAGAGCAGTCAAAAGTTGAAAATCAGGACTTGAAAATTCACAGAGTAGTAATACCAAAAGAAGTGTCATTTCCTGCTGTTGCTGGATGCCAGGTGAAATAGATTACTGTGGTTGTTGGCGCTTTGCAACTTGGAAAGTGACAATGTCAAAAATTTAAACATCTACAAGTTTAAAATGCTTAAAATGATAAGCTGGGAGAAAACTAGCCAGAAGAACATAAAAGTGTAAAAGCTGGGGTCTATTATTTTATTAAGAAAAATGTAAGGGAATCTAAAATCTGAATGGGAAAATCTTTAAGGAAACAAAGCAATGCACCTCATTAGCTATAAACCTAAAACAATCTTCTCAGGCCCTATATATAATTTCCTTATGACAGGGTTAGGGTTTGAAGTCATGCCAAACTGGGCCTCACACACACATCTGGCTGGACAAAACAGAGAGAAGACGCGGCGGCAAAGCAGATCACAATGGCTATCTTACTGCTATGCTGTGCCACATGTTCAGTACAATGACTCCCCCCAAGGATATAATACTAACGAAAACTTTTTTCTCAAGTACGTATAAGTATTTTTAAGGACTATGGCACTTTCAAAAACTTGCTAGGGTCAAGAGAATGTAGGAATTCCAAATATTTTAATATTTTTGTTCTTGTTGCTCCAGAAAGGAAGTGCTGGCTTTATGAGTTTGATGTCGTTAAATCTCGCCACACAGCTCTCCAGGGTAGGGACCATTTTACATACTAGCTGTCCTGTTCAAGGCCCGTCAGAAGCAGATCCAGGGCCAGGACCCAGATGCTTTTGCTTCTATGACTTATTACACTTCAAACTATAAGTGCCAGAAGCAATTGGCTTCTCAATTATAGGAGAAAATCTTAGTAAGAAAGTCTGCATGTACCCTTGCGGTAAAAGTGGGAGCTCTAAATGTGGGTGTATTTATCAAAGTACACCAAACAGGAGTCCACTACCTTATTTATCATTGGATTCTGGGTGGACAGTATTTTTAGCCACCCAGGACTGGGACATTAAACTCATCATCCTATTACCTATATCACACCAAACAGATGCCAAATCAATGAAATGAATTAAAATCAAAATCCACTCTAATCCTCCCTGGACAGGTAGTGAGATAGATTTAGAGAAAAACAGGGCCACTTCAAAAGCGCTCTTTCCATCCTGAGCCTGGCTACCACTGGCTTGTGGTACCAACAAGGAGAACAGCATTGTTTGGGGGAAGAACACAGTTAAACAGTTCTACCATCTTTAAAACATGCCATTTTGCCAGTGGGTATCTCAGAGTTGAGTACTGTGTGTGGCAGGAGCATGAACTGATCGGCGTTACATATTGGACTTGGTATGGTCTCTAGTGATCCCCTGTAATTTAATCAATTTTCTTTTTGAAGATTTGGAGTGACATATTTTGCAAATTAATCATTTTTCACTAAAAAATTAGAGCTGGTATTCAGACAGTTCACACCCAAATAGTCATGCCAGTTGTTCACAGCGGGCATCCATTCTGATTAGTCAGAATTAGTCCCTCAGCTGACCAGCTGGTGAATATTTTGAATATCATCCCTCTGTGCCTGAAGTCAATATCTATGTTCGCTTTGTCTATAATTTGTGTTCATGGCTGGACCAGATGGAGCTGACAGGAAAGTCAGACTCATCTTTCACTGCTTGGATTGTAATCCCAGCTCCACCTCTTAATTAGCTGTGTGACTAATTTCTGGAGATCAGTTTCCTCATCTGTAAAATAGACAATAATACATGTCACCAGATAGACAGACAGGTAGATAGATAGATAGGGAAAGAAAGAGAGAGAGAGAGAGAAGGAAGATTACATTAACTCTTATAGAGAGTGCTTTGATCAGTCCCGGCTCATGGTAAACCACCCAACTTATTGGCAGCTATTATTACTGGGCATTTAAAAGCCAAACCTCCAACTGCCTGCACTCTTCCTACACATTTAACAATATTCGCCTACTGATAAAATTAAGGAAGGGAAGATGTAAGACTGACTTCATGATAACCACTGAAGATTATCTGACACAGGAAAAGGGGACAGCACAATATAATTTTAAGACAACCTCTTGGGGCTCAGGACACTTCTTGTAGAGACATCCCCTGCCTGGAGGCAAAGTACAGATATCAAACGTAAGTTCAAACATTATATATAATGTGCTTTCAAATTATTTCATTCTAAGAGCATTGGTTTGTATTCTATAAGAAAATCTAATCTTGCAACTTATTTATTTAGTTTTTATATAACACAAGTCTCTAGAAATTTGTGAGCTAGCTCTTTCCTTACTGTGATACATGTCCACCTGGGCTAAATTAGACGTAACATTTATTGAATGCTTACGAAGTATCTGACACTATTCCGAGTGCTTTATGTATATCAATTCAATTCCCCCAATAAACTTATGAGGTATAGGTACTATAATTATTCCCATCTTACAGAACACTAAGTAAAGCCACTGAAGAATTAAAATTTCACCATATATTATACACCTACCAATGATGGAACTGGGATTCAACCTAAATCATCTGGCCCTAGAGCTCTTAGATTAATGACTGTACTATACAACCTCTCTTTGGGGTACAAAATATGTAGAACTTCCAAAAATCTCATACAGGCCAAATTTTTGTTTTTGTTTTTGTTTTTTTGCGGTACGCGGGCCTCTCACCGCTGCGGCCTCTCCCGCCGCGGAGCACAGGCTCTGGACGCGCAGGCCTAGCCGCTCCACGGCATGCAAGATCCTCCCGGACCGGGGCACGAATCCATGTCCCCTGCATCGGCAGGCGGACTCTCAACCACTGCACCACCAGGGAAGCCTAAATTACTGGGTTTTTGACACTCAGCTCTGAATTAACAATTGGGACCAAATATACACCTAACATTTACCACTTCCTACACAAGCTGTTCCAAATAAGTGTTTTGAATTTACTTGAGAACAAAAGTCCTTGAAACGAACTTAGAAGTGAGAAATTTGATCAAGTAAATACACTCAAAAAGGAATGGACACAGCTCAAGCAAGGTATGTTTTGGTTTACTAATGGTATCCAAGAAGGGCATTACAAATTATATTTGAAACCACCTATTTCAGGTATCTCACCACACTGACACCTTAGAGAAACTGATCTATGATCATCATAGAAAATAGGAAATACAAAACGCACAGAGGAGCAACGAAGAGTCACCTGTTATCCTACCACTCTGAAATAATCATTCTTAGTAACTTAGTTGAGTTCTTGCAACTTACAATTTTCTAGGGAACAAAAAATAATGTTTCACTGAGTACAGCTATAATTAATAACATGTAATAATATATTTTTAATTATTGATAAGCATTAATATTTTTATGTTATTTTATAATTATAGTTTTGAAGACCTGAATTTACATTAAAAAATTAACTGCATAAGGTTTAAGAAACAACTAATATATCCATAAATATACCTATATAACAAAATATGTATAATACATAGGCATAACTAAGAATATGGACTTTATTTTTTAAAAATTTTTTTAACATCTTTACTGGAGTATAATTGCTTTACAATGTTGTGTTACTTTCTGCTGTATAATAAAGTAAATCAGCTATACGTATACATATATACCCATATCCCCTCCCTCTTGCATCTCCCTCCCACCCTCTCTATCCCACTGCTCTAGGTGGTCATGAAGCACTGAGCTGATCTCCCTGTGCTATACGGGTGCTTCCCACTAGCTATCTATTTTACATTTGGTAGTGTATATATATCCATGCCACTCTCTCACTTCGTCCCAGCTTACCCTTCTGCCTCCCCGTGTCCTCAAGTCCATTCTCTATGTCTGCGTCTTTATTCCTGCCCTGCCCCTAGGTTCCTCAGAACCTTTTTCTCTTCTTTTTTAGATTCCATAGATATGAGTTAGCATACGGTATTTTTCTCTTTCTGACTTACTTCAATCTGTATGACAGAATCTACGCCCATCCACCTCACTACAAATAACTCAATTTCGTATCTTTTTATGGTTGAGTAATATTCCTTGTATATATGTGACACATCTTCTTTATCCGTTCATTTGTCAATGACACTTCAGTTGCTTCCATGTCCTGGCTATTGTAAATAGTACTGCAATGAACATTGTGGTACATGACTCTTTTTGAATTATGGTTTTCTCAAGGTATGTGCCCAGTAATGGGATTGCTGGGTCATAATGTAGTTCTATTTTTAGCTTTTTAAGGAACCTCCATACTGTTCTCCATAGTGGCTGTATCAATTTACATTCCCACCAGCAGTGCAAGAGGGTTCCCTTTTCTCCACACCCTCTCCAGCATTTATTGTTTGTAGATTTTTTGATGACGGCCATTCTGACTGTTGTGAGGTGATACCTCATTGTAGTTTTGATTTGCATTTCTCTAATGCTTAGCGATGTTGATCATCCTTTCATGTGTTTGTTGGCAATATGTATATCTTCTTTGGAGAAATGTCTATTTAGGTCTTCTGCCCATTTTTGGATTCAGCTGGGTTTTTTTTGATATTGAGCTGCATGAGCTGCTTGTATATTTTGGAGATTAATCCTTTGTCACTTGCTTTGTTTGCAAATATTTTCTCCCATTCTGAAGGTTGTCTTTTTGTCTTATTTATGGTTCCCTTTGCTGTGCAAAAGATTTTAAGTTTCATTAGGTCCCACTTGTTTGTTTTTATTTCCATTTCTCTAGAAGGTGGGTCAAAAAGGACCTTGCTGTGATTAATGTCATAGTGTTCTGCCTATGTTTTCCTCTAAGAGCTGTATAGTATAGTGTCTGGCCTTACATTTAGGTCTTTAATCCATTTTGAGTTTATTTTTGTGTATGGTGTTAGGAAGTGTTCTAGTTTCAGTCTTTTACACGTAGCTGTCCAGTTTTCCAGCACTGTCTTTTCTCCATTGTATATTCTTGCCTCCTTTATCAATGATAAGGTGACCATATGTGCATGGGTTTATCTCTGGGCTTTCTATCCTGTTCCATTGATCTATATTTTGTTTTTGTGCCAGTACCATACTGTCTTGATTACTGTAGCTTTGTGGTATAGTCTGAATTCAGGGAGCCTGATTCCACCAGCTCTGTTTTTCTTTCTCAAGATTGCTTTGGCTATTCGGGGTCTTTTGTGTTGCCATACAAATTGTGAAATTCTTTGTTCTAGTTCTGTGAAAAATGTCATTGGTAGTGTGATAGGGATTGCAGTGAATTAGCAGATTGCTTTGGGTAGTATAGTCATTTTCACAATATTGATTCTTCCAATCCAAGAACATGGCATATCTCTCCATCTGTTTGTATCGTCTTTAATTTCTTTCATCAGTGTCTTATAGTTTTCTGCATACAGGTCTTTTGTCTCCTTAGGTAGGTTTATTCCTTGGTATTTTATTCTTTTTGTTGCAATGGTAAATGGAAGTGTTTCCCTAATTTCTCTTTCAGATTTTTCATCATTAGTGTATAGGAATGCCAGAGATTACTGTGCATTAATTTTGTATCCTGCTACTTTACCAAATTCATTGATTAGCCCTAGTACTTTTCTGATAGCATCTTTAGGATTCTCTCTGTATAGTATCATGTTATCTGCAAACAGTGACACTTTTACTTCTTCTTTTCCGATTTGGATTCCTTTTATTTCTTTTTCTTCTCTGATTGCTGTGGCTAAAACTTCCAAAACTATGTTGAATAATAATGGTGAGAGTGGGCAACCTTGGCTTGTTCCTGATCTTAGTGGAAATCATTTCAGTTTTTCACCATTGAGAACGATGTTGGCTGTGGGTTTGTCATATATGGCCTTTATTATGTTGAGGAAAGTTCCCTCTATGCCTACTTTCTGGAGGGTTTTTATCATAAATGTGTGCTGAATTTTGTCAAAAACTTTCTCTGCATCTATTGAGATGATCATACAGTTTTTCTCCTTCAAGTTGTTAATATGGTTTATCACATTGATTGATTTGCATATATTGAAGAATCCTTGCATTCCTGGGATAAACCCCACATGATCATGGTGTATGATCCTTTTAATGTGCTGTTGGATTCTGTTTGCTAGTATTTTGTTGAGGATTTTTGCATCTATGTTCATCAGTGATATTGGATTGTAGTTTTCTTTTTTTTTGTGACATCCTTGTATGCTTTTGGTATCAGGGTGATGGTCGCCTCGTACAATGAGTTTGGGAGAGCTCCTCCCTCCATTATATTTTGGAAGAGTTTAAGAAGGATAGGTGTTAGCTCTTCTCTCAATATTTGTTAGAATTCGCCTGTTAAGCCATCTGGCCCTGGGTTTTTGTTTGTTGGAAGATTTTTAATCACAGTTTCAATTTCAGTGCTTGTGATTGGTCTGTTCATATTTTCTATTTCTTCCTGGTTCGGTCTTGGAAGGTTGTGCTTTTCTAAGAATTTGTCCATTTCTTCCAGGTGGTCCATTTTATTGGCATATAGTTGCTTGTAGTAATCTCTCATGATCCTTTGTATTTCTACAATGTCAGTTGTTATTTCTCTTTTTTCATTTCTAATTCTGTTGATTTGAGTCTTTTCCCTTTTTTTATTGATGAGTCTGGCTAATGATTTATCCATTTTGTTTATCTTCTCGAAGAACCAGCTTTTAGTTTTATTGATCTTTGCTCTCATTTCCTTCATTTCTTTTTCATTTTTTTCTGATCTGATTTTTATGATTTCTTTCCTTCTGCTAACTTTGAGGGATTTTTGTTCTTCTTTCTCTAATTGCTTTATGTGTAAGGTTAGGTTGTTTATTTGAGCTTTTTCTTGTTTCTTGAGGTAGGATTGTATTGCTATAAACTTCCTTCTTAGAACTGCTTTTGCTGCAACCCATAGGTTTTGGGTCATCGTGTTTTCATTTTCATTTGTTTCTAGGTATTTTTTTTATTTCCTCTTTGATTTCTTCAGTGGTCTCTTGGTTATTTACTAGTGTATTGTTTAGGCTGATGTGTTTGTATTTTTTACATTTTTTTCCTGTAATTGACATCTAGTCTCATAATGCTGTGTTCGAAAAGATAGTTGATACAATTTGAATTTTCTTAAATTTACCAAGGCTTGATTTGTGACCCAAGATATGATCCATCCAGGAGAATGTTCCACAAGCACTTGTGAAGAAACTGTATTCTGTTGTTTTTGGATGGAATGTCCTATAAATATCAATAAAGTCCATTTTCTTTGATGTGTCATCTAAAGTTTGTGTTTCCTTATTTATTTTCATTTTGGATGACCTGTCCATTGGTGAAACGGTGTTAAAGTCCCCTACTATGATTGTGTTACTGTTGATTTCCCCTTTTATGGCTGTTAGCATTTGCCTTATGTATTGACATGCGTCTATGTTGGGTGCATTAATATTTATAATTGTTATATCTTCTTCTTGGGTTGATCCCTTGATCATTATGTAGTGTCCTTCTTTGTCTCTTGTAACAGTCTTTATTTTAAAGTCTATTTTGTCTGATATGAGAATTGCTACTCCAACTTTCTTTTGATTTTCATTTGCATGGAATATCTTTTTCCATCCCCTCACTTTCAGTCTGTATGTGTCCCTAGGTCTGAAGTGGGTCTCTTGTAGACAGCATATATACGGGTCTTGTTTTGTATCCATTCAGTTAGTCTGTGTCTTTTGGTTGGAGCATTTAATCCATTTACATTTAAGGTTATTATCGATATGTATGTTCCTATTACCATTTTCTTAATTGTTTTGTGTTTGTTATTGTAGGTCTTTTCCTCCTCTTGTGTTTCCTGCCTAGAGAAGTTCCTTTAGCATTTGTTGTAAAGCTGGTTTGGTGGTGCTGAATTCTCTTAGCTTTTGCTTCTCTGTTAAGGTTTTAATTTCTCCACTGAATCTAAATGAGATCCTTGCTGGGTAGAGTAATCTTGTTGGAGCACCAAGACCCTTTTGAGAAGTCTGAAGTCTTATGCCAGCATTCACTAGGTGTTCTGTAGGAGTTGTTCCATATGTAGATGTACTTTTGATGTATTTGTGGGGAGGAAGGTGATCTCCACATTTTACTCTTCCACCATCTTGAAGGTACGACCGAATATGGACTTTAGAATCACAGGTTCAAAGAGCTGGCTATGCTCCTCGCCAAACTGTGGTAATTTGGTTAAGTTAAGTAAGCTCTCTATGCCTCAGATTCCTTGTCTGTGAGGTGGGAATCTATATATTGTGGGCCTGGGGAGCATTATAAGAAGAGATATGAAAAACTCCTAGAGCCATTCCTGGCATATAAGGGGCACCTGAGTTTATCTCCCCTTTCCCTCCTTCTGTACTATTGGTATAAGAGCACACTCATGTCTTCAATAGTAGAAGATATTTCCATATTTACTTACTTACTTATTTAGCAGGTAATAGTGAATCTAGTGAATGTTGACCTCAACTCAAGCATGAGTGGTCTCTATCAAAGATTTACTTATGGTAACTTTGCTTCATTCCACAATCATTTATAATATCTACATTTCATAATATGATAGTACAGATTTAAACGTGAACAACTCACAAGTATATAACTGATGACTTTGGCTTCACTTACAATTATTGATCTAAGCCTTCTGTATAAAACCCAGCAGCAGTCAGCTCTTGGCTAAGCATGTCAGCTGGTTAGGATGGAGATATTAGGAAATTAGGGGAAATCTCTTTTTTTTCTTCAAAACCTCAGGTGAACTGCAATCCAATTTCAGAAATGATTTATTTGGTTCATGGGCCAATATATTAGACAGCCATGGTTTTAAGGAAATCTTGGCTGAGAATGGCTAGTTAATGTCAATTATGGTCCTGCTTTAAGCATATTCTTTTTTGACCTCTTAGTCCTGTGAGGTCCTGAGTCCTCCCTCTCTCTTCCATCCTGGCTGGTGTTTGATTGGTCAGTTTTTGCATCAGAGTTGACCTCCTGATTGCAGAGTTCTCAGGCTCTCTGCCTGAAATTACTCAAACTTAGCATGAGGGCTTTCTACAACTGCACAGATTTGGTCAGCCATATTCCTATTGTTCTGATAATTTTTTATTCTATTTACTATTACACAAATTCCTGTAAGAGATAATTCTGGAGGCATGACACTCTTCAACTGTAAACCTAACCTGTTAATTTTACATTTAAAATCACTCCTTTTACCAGTGAATGTGATCTGTAGATGATACTATGAGCAAACTGTATTATTTTTCCTGTTCTTAAAAGGGGAAAGAAGGAGCACCAAGCTGTGTTTCCTGGAAGATTTTTCTCTGTTACTCAAAAATTTTCCTCTAGAATTATTTCTTTCTGCTCCTATCAAATTTTTCCCCCTGCCCTCAGTTCAACAGCTGGGGTTAAATCCTGTCCTTCTGCTACCTCATATGAGTTTGCTGCTTAATATATGTATATGTATATATACATGCATACTTACATGTATAAAACACATATGTACATAATATACATACTTTATACACACATATATGTATTTATATATCATTTATATAAATATGATATGATAAATATATATCATATATTTATATATCATTAAATTTTACCATAAGAAACAGTGACATTTGCAGGAACTCAAATCATGGCAAAATTGGTTTTCTAATTAAATCACTGCAAGTTGTTTTTCTCAGCAGCTCTGCTCTCATATGAATACCTTCCTCTCCTGAATCCCATGCACCATCCATAGCTTGTTCCCTTTCTTCCCACTGTGGCATCCTTTATCAACAGGAGTAGTCAAATCAACCCTTGGAGTGTTCTTAAAAGCACCATATGCCCAACAGAAGAGCACTTGAATTACTCTGTATACCAGAACCTGCTGTACATCACAACAGATTATTAGCAGAGACCAAAAACTAGGACATGATGTGATCTTATAACCCATCAGAAACTGTCACCCAAGAGCACTCCTTGGTCCATTTATTGTATCTCCCAGAATCTCATTTCTACCAACTAAATCAGTCAGGCACTTACAGTGTTCTTGGATGCAAATGACTTCTGACCTTAAGGTAGCCATCCAGCTTCTTTCTTTATAGGCACCATATATTTATCTTTTTTTCATAGGGGCCTAACAGCCTAAAGAAGGTTGTATTTCATTCTCACAACAAATAGTTTAGGGTCAGAAGGACTGAGTAGCCTCCCTTCACACTGACCTGCCTTCAGAAGAAAGTCACTTTGAAAGAATATAGAAATGATAAGCCATATATCAATGTGCTTGCCCTACAGGCCAAGTACGTGATAAGTGAGATTAGATGGTAGAACCTACCAAAATGTAGTTGGGTCTTACAAAATATGGCAGGTGAGAAGAAGCTTCACAAGGTGATACCAAAGGGAGAAGGCAGGATTAGAGATAGTTATTTAGAGCAGCCTTGAAAGGAATAGTTGCATAGACACAAACACGGGGGTGAGCTTACTAAAATGAGAGTTATGACAAAAAATTCCAACTTCATGGCCATGCTCCTATACATATACATTTTTCCTACAAAAAAGATATTTTCACAGGAATGAATAGCTGCTCTAAAATGGCAATTAAACTGTGGTATCTAAACAGACATTACACCTTCAAATAGATTAAAAACTCACACATCAGAGATGCAAAAGTCATATAACTATCCCTCTGCCAGTTATATAAAATAGCAAAAGTAAATGTATAACATTTAGCATATTGACTCATATTACTATGGGTATTTGTTTTCAGCCATTTCATACTTTCTAGATGCAGTAAAGACTTGGTTACAAATTATTAGCATACTAACATTCCTCTAAGAAGAGTATTGACCTTCCTTAGTGTAGCAGAAAACAATTTTATTGAGTTCAGAGGCCAGGGTTTGAATTCCACTCTGTGCCATGACTGAAACACGTTGTGTAACCATGCTGATCCTGACACACGTGCTTACAGGGATGCCTTGAGAGTCAAGTACTCTGGGGGGCACCATACAAATGAAAGATATTAGTACATAAAGCTTTGGGTACTCAAGAAAAGTTAGGTATTTTACCCATACGGCCATAATTAATGGATTACAGAGTCAAAATATTTTCAGTGCTGTTCTTATACTCTTTTGCTTCTCACTGAATCAGTTTGTTTCTCAGGAGGGTATGGATGTTGCTGTCACCATCAGATTAAGAGCACATTTTATGTCCAGGTATACAATTTTGGGTAATATATTTATGCATATTTTGCATTTTATTTTTGCTCTACATTAAGTGACATTAATTGAGTATTAGTATAGTAAGCTGTTAAATGAAATATATAGTTAGTCCCTATTAATTCAGGTAATAAATAAAGTTAGGAAGCACCCTCCTTTTCTGTGAGAGGGGAAAACAGCATCAGCACATACAAAGATCTCAGTAATTCAATAGCATCAAGGTGCTCAAGAACTAAAATGAAGTTCCTGAGCAAAATTATTTGCTGAGGAGAAAAGAGAAATTAAATATAAGAAGGTAGAATTATCATTACCTGTGTCCTCTAAGTACAAGTTAGGGATCAAATCCCCCTAGAGTTTTGGCATATCTTCTAAGAAAAGCCAGTTCCTTATATTTTCCTGTTATTCTATATACAAGTTCTGTATCTCCCTACAGTGAGGCTCCAATAAGGACACAGAGAGCAGGAAGGTTTTAACAAGGATGCACCTTCTGCATATGCTCTGACTTCGTACGCCTTCCCAGACTGAAGACTGCCTCTCTCAGGCTTTTTTGAAGCCAGGATTCTGCACGAAATTACATTTCGCCAAATTAAATCACTCAGATAAGATGAGAAAGATGGCAAGCAAGGGCGTGGGGGCCTGAGGTTTTTCTGCTTTGTGTAGAGAACCAGTTCCCAGCTTCCTAAGTGTCAAGAGGCGGCTGCACCAGTGGTGGCAGCAGCCATATTCTGTGTTCCCCACCCAGGCAACAGCTTCCTGGATGGTGCTGCTGGCTTCCCTATCCCAGTTTTCTGATCCTTGGGTTGCTGCTACAGCAGTGTGTTCTGGGACTACAGAATTTCATTAGCAACTTCCTGATTCCTTCCATCCCTAACAGCAGCAGCATAACTGGGGACTCAGCTCAGCACTGCTCTGGGAGTTGTTCCCAGAGGTCAGGCCTCAAGTCGCCTCCTCCAGCCTTGCAGCAATTTTATCTTGTAAGCACCTAATTCCCTGTATTACATTCCATTCAGCTGAAAATATTTAAAGCAGGTTCTATTTTAGGAACTAAACACTATGATGAACGTTTGGACTCCAATGCCTACTTCAAATAATTGGTAATGGCTGCCTAACGCAATGTGTTTAGAACTTTGAGAGTGAGGTCCAAACTCCATGGAAAAGATTTTTTTTATACCTGGCCTGGGAGCATTACACATTTGCCACCTTAATATACATCAGCCTCACGTAACAAATTACTCTGTGTGTGTGTGTGTGTGTGTGTGTGTGGCATGTTTATGTACAAACAGATATAAAATTTGAAAAGATAGGTAAAATTTCAAAATTTCGTTTTTGTTCAGATACAATGAAAATGAACTAGGCATACCAAATTAAACAAAGACTGCATAGAGGGAAATGTTAGATTTATTCACAGGAATGCTAAATGAACCATATATGAGTTATAATTTATTATACTTGAAATAGCAAAAGTTACTTCAATACAACCCTACTAGTCTAAATCCCATCTTCAAGGATGCAAAGGTCTGGCCATTTTGTTCTCTGAACTTGCTGAACTGCTCACTGCTGGAAATGATTTTAAAGGATTAATTTTAAAGAAACTTCAAATCGAAAACCAAACTGTTAGAAAAGAATATAACAACAAATAACAACCCCTCTGTTTCTGTTACTTTGAACCATTTGCCTTGGTAAGGTAGGTTGGTGAAGGGATTTTTTTTCCCCATTCTGAAAGGCAATCATTTTTTTCCTGAGAGTGTTAATACTTCAGTCATTTAAGCTTCCTAATTTGATACTTTTTGGTTAAGAAGGAAACCTTAAGTGAGGAAAGGAAATGCTGAGAGGAAATTACTTGAACAGAACTTAATAGTTTTGTGATATGAAGCTGTGATCACATTTTTTTCACAGTATGAGTCAGTCATATAAATGTTTGGTTTAGTTAGCTTCTTAATTTGATATAAGACTAAACTGGGCAAAATTTGTCAGCAAAATGTTATTTTTCATCAGTTAAACCAAACTGATTTCATTATTAATATAGCATCTCATACATGCAAGTGAAACTGACTTAAGTGGGCTTTTGGTCAGCATAAAGCTCATTTTTAAAAGTATGTTTTTAAATGAATTACTATCCCATGCTATAATTTCAATAACCCTGACTCCTACATGGGTATCTGAAGATCATGGTTATAGTTACTATTAGTGTCAACATAACGTAAGTGGGGTTCATTATGAAACTCTCTGGGGATTTCTAAAGTGATTACATTCTCTTTAAAATCCACAAAAAGGGGGCTTCCCTGGTGGCGCAGTGGTTGAGAGTCCGCCTGCCGACGCAGGGGACACAGCTTCGTGCCCTGGTCCGGGAAGATCCCACATGCCGCGGAGCAGCTGGGCCCATGAGCCATGGCCACTGAGCCTGCGCGTCTGGAGCCTGTGCTCCGCAACGGGAGAGGCCACAACAGTGAGAGGTCCGCGTACCAGAAAAAAAAAAAAAAAAATCCACAAAAAGGAACTCTTCAAAAGATAACAATCCAACGAGATGAGATGGGAACCATCTGCTTCACTTACAAATCATATCCTTATTTTTTGTGTTATGTCATTGCTGTTCTGTCCTATTAGCACCAAAGAATAAAATTCAGAAAGGTTGTTTTTTACAGCTTTTTATCTTACAAAAATGGAAAAGAGGTTGAACATCAACTATTAGAGTAACCTCCTGCCTAATCTCTGGCAAAGACCCCCATCAAACCCAATTCCTCAAACTACCTTTCTTCATGCAATCAAGTATGTTCCCTAATGGTTTCATGTTATGAGCAAATACCCAATACTAACTTTTTCTTTTGAATTTTACACCAATCTTTTTCATTTTTCTATTACCCTCAAGCATACAGAATAGGTGGTAACCAGCTTGGAACCTGGAAGGCTTCCATGACCAAGAATATCTCCTGACTCAGGTGCCATAGTGATTAAAAGTTTACTATTACAACAAACAAACCAACTAATTTAGCTCATGATAACAAATGCCAACTTATAGTGCTCTGATTAGCTTCTTATCAATTCAAAAAACCAAGAAATCCAGAGCTTCTGTGTATGCCTTTGGGTTATTGTGCCCTATTTTTACATGTAAAACTCTTGAGAAGGGTAGCATACTGAGTCCCTACAGCTTGGAAGGAATTGGCTTGGTAAACCTATTTCCAAGTGGGTACAGGACAACATAGGATATAGGATCACTAGGATCCCTGAAGCCTTGGGAAAGAAGATAGTGCTTTATTTAATTCTCAGACATGATTCCCTGCTCCTAAACTAACTTTTCCCTAAGAGAAGTGAATTTATTTTTTTTCAAGTGCAAATCCATTTCTTCTTCCAAGGGAGCATTTCCAACAGAATTCAATTCCCTGATTCTCTGCCCTGCCTCGTATGAGGAGAATTCTCCTTTCAGTTCCTATTCCAGCTCCCACCCAACTAGACCCTAAGCCCAACCCATCCAGCAGCATGCTATTTTGTGACTTGCAATGGTGCGGCATAGTAGGAAATGTCTGGTCTTTGGAGCCAGACAGACCTTGGCTGCAGTCTCAACTCTATCACATACTGTATGATCTGGAGCAAGTTACTGAACTTCTCTGAGACAGTTTCCTCCTCTCTGTAATAGGGTTAATAATACCTACCTTACAGAGGCTGTGGTTGGCAGAATAAAAGCCCTTAAAGATGTCCACACACGATGCCCCAGAATCTGTGAATATGGTATTTTACAGACAAAAGAGACTGCAGGATCTAGACTCTATATCCTGGAAGATTGTTCTGGGCCCAATCTAATCATATGAGTCCCTAAAAGCGGAGATACTTTCCAAGCTGTGGTCAAGAAAAGATGTGTCAGTGGAACAAGAAACATGGAGATGGCAGTATGAGAAAGACTCGACCTGCCATTGCTGGCTCTGAAGACGATGGAAGGGGCTTATGAACCAAGGAATAAGGATGGCCTTTGGAAGCTGAGAAAGTCAAGGGAACAAATTCCCTGCTGACCCCTTGATTTTAACCCAGTGAGACTTATGCCAGACTTCTGACCTACAGAACTATAATATTTTAAATGTGTATTGTTTTAAGCTACTATGTTTGTGATAATTTGTTCCAATGGCAATAAAAAAACAATACAGAGGTGTTATGAGGAAGCATAAGTAGAGGGTCTACCACAGAGCCTGGCACAGATTAAGCCCTAAACAAGTATCAGTTTCCTCCCACAGTTTATCTAGGAAATTCTAATTCATGCATTCACAACAAGAAATAAAACAAAACAAAAAACACATTCTATGTGCCAGACACCATTCTAGGAGCTCTTGGAGTTTACAACCTAATCAAAGGAGCAAAATCGTTTTATATACTGCAGTAATTTTTCACTTTCTACACATACCAGACTCAAGCAGGCCATTTGATTTCCTCAACCACTGTGCCAAAGGCTCCCACACGTTCACTCTCATACACATCAGCAAGACCCACCAACAGCTGCACACCTCCTAGTCTTTTGACCTTGTGAGTCTGTTTCTGTAGAATTCTAAATGGAGAATATTATTTATGTTTTGTTTTGCATTCAGGAAGCAGATGGAAACTGAGTGTTACTGATAGGTTTGATCTTAGAGTGCCTGTCTCTGATCATAGGACCATACCAAATCCATCAAAAATACCACTATGACCTCACGATGGCAACAAAGCAAAGAGGCTCAAATCGATCACTTTCGAGGGTTAGCTGGGAGATGGGGAGAGGAGAGTGGAGAGAATGGCATTGCTGCTATTCCCCTTAAAGCTTTTAATAGATGGAAACACTGAATTAAACATCTATTTTGGTAAGTTCAGATTCACATCATTGAGCACAGGTGAACCAGGGCATAAATTCAAGCTGTTCTGTCAAAAGAGGAAGCGCTACAGAAAAGTCTGTTTAGACCAGCAGAGCCACCTGGCCTTGCCTTCCCCACTCCACCTTTCCTACAGCACTTGGTATTTTATTCGGACTCATAGTGGAGATGACACAATTCTCCGACCAGTCCTTGAGACAAAATGCTTTTGGATGCAAAGGACTAGGAAGTCCTTCATTATCCTGTCCATGCTGGATGCTGACCCTGCCCACTCCTCCTGGTAGGACTTATGGCAATTCTGCTTCTAGATGTCGAAATTAAAATCCCCTTTCCAAAGGTAGGAATCCCACCCCAGACTTGAGCAGCTGAGAGCTAGTATCCTCTGAGGAACACTCAGAGAAACGTATTCTCACCTTGTGATGACCTTTATAGTTTTACTCTGCTTCCACGTGTCCCTTGCAGCTATACTTGAATCCCAGTGACTACAGGGAGGACCTACTAGAGAGGTGCAGGCTTTTATCAGAGCATGGTCCCTGGTTAGATAGGTTAGGCTTTTCAGCAGGGGACTTGCCAGCCTCACAAAATAATGTTTGCCCCATAACTGAAGCATCCCACTGTCCAGAAAAATCAAGTCTCACTGTCGGAGAAGGAATCTAATCATTTCACTCAGGAATGATTCTGGGAGTCTGATGGATTGGCGGAGTTCTCCTTGTTGCTTCCCTTTCTTCTCTGCGTGTAAATGTGTGAATTTTTTTTTAATGTTTTTATTGATGTCAAGACGTTGACATAAAAACAAGACTAATACTGTATGATTTGGGCCTCTGGTTTCCCACATCTCCCCATCTCCTTGAGCAACTGGCATAGCTGGAGGACTGTTTACTCTATGTCTTACTTCCCCCTGATCTTTGATGTCCCGGGATGTCAAAGGTTGTAAATTTAATATTGATTTTATAAAGTGGTTTTTCTCTAACATGTCAGTTATGATTAGCTTCAACCTGGAAGAAGCTCAGCCACTGATCTGGATTTGCACGCAGTGTGGCTCCCCAGCTCTCAGGCTCTCTGAGTGAATGCTTTATTTATTAGAGTGGCAATGGTTTGTAAAGGCCAGGACAGCCCCCAGCCCTCTCTCTGCTCTGAGCCTCCAGCACCTGGGCCCTTACATTAAGCTTGAAAATATAAGTAGATCAGAGAGACGTATCATTTACTGGCATGTCAACAGACAGAAGAGTTTATAGATCACATTATACCCCAGTGGCTATAACCAGAGAGAGAGGAATGAGAAGTCTTACTTGGGTTTCCACCCCTCCCTTTCTTCAGTCCCCCAGTGCCCTCGTGTTCCACCACCAGGGTGGGGGCCACTGCTATAACAACAGTGATAAAAGCTGACATGTATTGAACACTTTCTATGTGGTGATCACTTAATAAACATCAGGCACTGTCCTGAGGGTTTTCCACACATCATCTCATTTAATGCTTACATCAGTCCTATGAAGTGAGTATATATTATTACCACTATTGTCATTTAATACTATTATTACTCCCCTTTTACAGAAGAAGGAACCAAAGAACGCCCAGGATCACACTGCTGTAGCTTTTGAGGTTGGCAGTCTGACCAGCTCTCCTGCCACAGCCCACATTCCCATCTCCAACACCATAATGAGTGCTTTATCACAAAACTGGCAACAGACATTTTTGCACCAATCATGCTGAGGTTAACGCTTTGGTTTAGGTTAATGTTCTCTGTTCTCATCTTTTGAAACAAAGTGATCTCGGAGCAGAATAGTAGAATTCATCCCCAAATCCCGTTTCCTTTCTTAAGAAGAGGCAGGCAACTGGTGTGTTTATCCTGCTCCACTGACCTTCTCTCCCTCCTCACAACTTGGAAGAATTCCTCCCTAGAGGATGAAGCTGAGGAGGCTCACCCCTTTGTGGCAGGAAGCTCTTCCTGAAGCTGTGAGGCCATGTCCCTGCTCATCAGCTGCTCACTGCAGGTGCTGCAAAGGGGCCACATGGCCTTCCAAGTCAAGGAACTGGATCACAGCCTGCTTACTTTGGGAGATCTCAGCTCACTGTATTTTAACATCGCAGAGCCCTCCTTCCAGGAGGCTGACAGAGGGCACTTGGGCACTTTATCTCCCAAGTTAAATATGCTCCTTGAGCTTACCTGTGTGCCAAAGTCCTCCATTCTTTCCCCAAGGCTAAGATGGGCCAGGCCAAGAGTCTGTCTGGGACTGCTTTTCCTCATAGTTGCCTTCTTCTCTCTTCCTAGACAGTGGGAGAAAGAATTCATCAAGGCAAATTAAAGACAGTGCCAAATTCTTTGACATGCCTCTTATTAAGAGGTGAGATATCTATCCCATCCCTTTGATTCTGGGTGGGCTCTGTGACTGCTCTGACCAATAGAATACAGTAGAAGTAATGCTGAGCACACTTCTGGGCCCAGACCTTAAGAGATTGGCAGCATCCACCTCCACTTATTTGTCACGCATAATGAGCCAACTACTCTGCTGGAGAAAGCATACGGCAAGGCCCTGAAACTACATGGGGAGAGAGAGAGAGAGAGAGAGAGAGAGAGAGAGAGAGAGAGAGAGAGAGGGAGAGAGAGAGGGAGAGGGAGAGAGAGAGAGAGAGAGAGAGAGAGAGAGAGAGAGAGAGGACCCAGCTGAGCCTGTCAAGGGGCCAAATATGTAAGTAAAGTTGTCTTGAACCCTCCAGATTAGCCCAGATACCACGTGAATGTCACCAAGTGATGCCAATCAAAGAACAAAGAAATGCCTGAATTCCTGACCCATAAAATTGTGAGATAGAATAAGATGGTAGCTGTTTTGCAGTAGTGGGTTATGCAGCAATAGATAACAAGTATAGGTACATAGGTGCCTGGGACAGATCACTTCAGCTTTTAAGGCTCCTGGACTTTGGGCATGCACTCACAGAGGGAAAGCTGCTCTGTCTAGCCTGACCCAATGCATTCAAGCATAGGGAAGAGCATGCTGCCTTCTCCAAATAACTCTTAATTTGTGACTTGAGACCATTTCTGTAAGACAATCACTGGTGTGCTGCCCTGTGGAGCAAATCTTCCCAACTGATTGCACATTGTTAATGAAGGATTAATCCTTTAGTATATTAGCGTCTCATAAATCATGGACCAGTCGGAACCCAGGCCTAAGCGAAGCACACTGAGCCTATGCTTTGTTTTTTGCTTTAATTTTCTTAGTTACCATATTATTTTCAACAGTCAGAAGGTAAATATCTTCACTTCAGAAGAAGCACACAGAAAGCCCTGCTCTCAGGTAGATAAGGGAGCACATTCTTTGTTGTAAGGCTTAAGAATTATGGTAAAAGACACAAAGATAGTCTCTTTTAGTTAGTAGTTTCCAAATATAATTTCACTCTTCTATTTAATTATATGTGTTTCAATGCATACTCTACTTTAAATGCCTGTGAGAAAACAGTATATTTTGGAAACATAATGTACTTTTTTGAGTATTCATGGTTTATTGGTCAAACCATAATATACTTTCATGGCAATGAGACAAATAAAAAACCACCTGAGAGAGAAATAAGGGAGACTTGGTAAGTAGTCAGTTTGGTTTTATCCTCAAACTACACTGGCCCAAAATCTTTTTTGAAGTGAAGCTACTATGGATGTAATACTTATTTTCGACACTAAAGTTTCTGTTGTTTGTGTGTTTGTTTGTTGTCCAATAGAAACAAAACATAAAAGCTGGAGTAGAAACTTCTTTCGAGAGAATCCCATCCTCAAATTCAACAGACAGATGTGCCAGCCCTTGACTTCCCACATGCAGCTTATCATGGCTAGAAGTTTAAAGAAGAGACATTTCTGAGCCTTTTATTTCAGACTTAACCTGACCATCACAGACCACAGAACTCAGGGATCTTTGCTGGCATCAAGAGATCAGTTTCTGCAGCCAACCATAGGTTTTGTTTCAGGAATTAAATTAGATTTGGGAAGGAAGAAGAGGAGCTAGCCAAAAGACAAGGAAGGGAGAAGAACCACAAAAGGACAATGTCACATCAAAGGCAGAGGAGAGGACGACATTATTTTATCTGGGTAGTTAGTGGGATTTGGGTGCTTTTTGTATTCTTTGTATGGCTTAATTTTTTGTCATTAACATGTATCATCTATTTAAAAAATAAAAACCAACCAGAAAGTCAGGAAAAGAATATATGTCAAAGGAGTAGTCAAGAGGTTTTAAAGAGGCCCAGAGATCTAACAAGACAACTTCTCAAAAGAAAGGGACACCCCCCACCACCCCACAATCCATCCCAAACTTTTTTATGGAGCATTGCTCTGTTGAGGGGAACCTCCCAAGAGCCAAAAAAAGAATGACTGGAAATACTGCTTTCTAATGCTTTAATGATTAATTGCTGAACCTTAAATCCATGGAGCTTCCCAATTTTCCCCCACTTTAAACATATCTCTGTATGGGGTAAGCCTGGACAATGTTGGAATGTTGTGAATTCAGAACTGAAGCTGTTTAGGGTAGTAATGCCGATTCCTTTAAATGTAACTGTAATATTTTTAAGATTTTCCAAGCTATACTGGATAAAAATCCACAGATAAAAACATCATACAGGGAATTCCCTGGTGGTCCAGTGGCTAAGACTCCACACTTCCAGCGCAGAAGCCCGGGTTCGATCCCTGGTCAGGGAACTATATCCCACATGCCACAACTAAGAGTTCACATGCCGCAACTAAAGATCCCGCGTGCCACAACTAAAAAAAAAAAATCCCACATGCCACAACTAAAGATCCCTCATGCTGCAACAAAGATCCCACGGGCGGCAACTAAGACCCAGCAAAGCCAAATAAATAAATATTTTTTAAAAACTTCATACAATTGTTTCATGGTCAGCAAATGCTATTCAACGAGAAGTTAAAACTCATTTTATTGTATCATAATACAAACATAACCTATATGTACTAAGTGTAGCCTAGCTTCATCTTATTCCATCTTATAAAATGTTTAGCATTTCCTCAGATTAAAAATTAAGCTTTCAAATTTAGGATGAACTATTTCACATATTGTGCTTTAAAATGTGCACGAAGTTTTACCAAATTCTTTTAGGCTGTATGTGAGGGAAAAAAATTCATTTTTTTCATTCCACTGGTTTAACTGAAGACACACAGGTTTTTCGGAGGCAGCAAGTTCTGGGTTTAATCACAAGACTTGCCACGTATTGGGCGTGTGACTTGGCGAATTACTTCAACAGCATCCCCTTAAAAGTATATATTAAATATCCTTAAGCGGCAGGCATTGTGCTCACCACTGGGAACACAAAGAGAACACGGTACAGGTGGTCTCTCCCTCGTCACCTCTCTGGGCCCCCCTTGTCCCCTATGTAAAACACCTACCTTGTGTGACTGTTGTCAAGTTGGTAGGAAGACGAAATACACTATTATCTTCAACATTGTCACAACACAGGGTAAGAGTTTGTCCCTTGCATGAAAGCCGGGGATCCCCGGGATGAGGAAAGGAGGTGTTACTTCCTGTATCATAAGCCTCATTTTCTCAGTTCACTTTTTTTTTTTTTTTTTTTTTGTGGTACGCGGGCCTCTCACCGCTGTGGCCGCTCCCGTTGCGGAGCACAGGCTCCGGACGCGCAGGCTCAGCGGCCATGGCTCACGGGCCCAGCCGCCCCGCGGCATGTGGGATCTTCCCAGACCGGGGCTCGAACCCGTGTTCCCTGCATCGGCAGGCAGACTCTCAACCACTGCGCCACCAGGGAAGCCCTCAGTTCACTTTTTACTCCAGCCCCTGGGGCAGCGACCAGCCCAGCACGGGCGGAGCGGGGACCACGCCTGCAAGCCGCTCGGACCGCGGGTCTGCAAGGCGCTCCTGCGCACGCGCACGCTTACGCAGCGTGCTAACGCCGTAGCGGTTTGCCCGGAGGAGGAATGTCGGCCTCGCGGGATGTGGGCCAGAGGATAAAAGCCCAGGATTTCCAAGGCGCGCTCGGTAAGGCCCCTCAGACAAGGCCCCCAGATAAAGTCCACAGCAGCCACCAACTCAGGGAAGCACGTTTGCATTGACTTCCCTGCCTTCTCGGTTTCCCTTTCCTCAGTCTTTCCCTCCTCATCCCTGGATCCCTTCCCTAATGAGTTACACATGTGCAAAGCCTTGTCTCAGGCTTTGCTTTAGAAGGAACACCAGGCTAAAACACTATCTATAGAAGGAAGATATTAACTAGGCAGAATGTTGTTGTTGGAGAGACCATACAGTGAAATTTTGTTAATGGAGAGACCATACAGTGAAATCGTATGCAACCATTAAAAAGAGTGAGGTAAGTGAATCCAGTTAATGTGAGAAATTTCCATGACATATTGTTTAAGAAAAACAAGATGTAGAGCAGTTATATAATATGAAATAACACAAAAAGTAGCCTCCCCCAAATCCTTATATCTATAGTAAAAATACTTATTTGAAAATGTATATATATAAGCATTTATTTTTTAGTTACACATGTAAACTTTAAAAAAGATACATACTAGTTTGTTAAACAGTTGGGGGTATGGGAATGGAAGGGAGGAGGTTAGTGAAACAGGAAAAAGGGGTCCTCATTTAAAAAACCACATGTAGGGCTTACCTGGTGGCGCAGTGGTTGAGAGTCCGCCTGCCGATGCAGGGGACCCAGGTTCATGCCCTGATCCGGGAGGATCCCACGTGCCGCGGAGCGGCTGGGCCCGTGAGCCATGGCCGCTGAGCCTGCGCGTCTGGAGCCTGTGCTCCGCGGTGGGAGGGGCCGCGGCAGTGAGAGGCCCGCGTACCGCCAAAAAAACAAAAAAAAACCCAAAAAAACCACATGTATAACATAATGTTATTATTCCATTCAGGTAAAACCATACAAATATGAGTATGTGCCTATGACAGATGAAAGGAGGACAATCACCAACCTGCTGGGATATGGGATTTCAGGTAGGGTTTTACTTTCTTCCTCACACTTTTCTTGTTTTAAATTTTACAGTAAACATAGATTAATTATATAATCAGAAAAACATTAAAGCAGTAAACATCAAAAAAAAAAAAAACAAAAAATGAAGAGGCTGTTTGTCATATTGGTTAAGAGTACATACTCTGGAGCCAGACAACTGTATTCAAATCTTGGCTCTGTCACTTATTGTGTGATCTTGGGCAGGTTATTTCATTTCTTTGAGCCTCAGTTTCCTCATCTGTAAAATGGAGATAATGATAATATAGTACCTGATTCACTGGGCTAAGAAAATTAAATGGGAAATATAGGGCAAGCTTTCAGAATGGTACCTGGCACATAGTAAATGCTATATAGAGTTTGGCTATTATCATTTCTTTATAATTGATTATAGTAATAGAAAAATAGCTGAGATCTTAGGTGCTACAGCCTTTAGTTAGGCAGGGAGAGGACATATGCTTCACTGTCATCATGGCTGGGTGACCATTTACACACAGCCACTCCACTCCTGCAGCTAAGGCAGCTTCTGCTTCTAGGAAGAAAGGAAAAAATAGGAGAGAGGAAGGAAAAAGGAGGGAGAGAGAGAGGAAGGAAGAGGAGAACAAAGACAAAGAAAGAAGAAAAAGGAAAGAGAAAAAATAGCCCCAGAGGTTCCACTTGGATGCTGGTGGGACAGGGTGGGCCTGGCAAACTTTGCCTTCTTCCCAGGTGTTCATCCTGGCCTTCCCAGCTTCCTGGTCACTTCACTTTTTCAAGAAGCATGCAAGTTCGTGTTGGTGATCTATTTTTTTCTTAATTGAGATGCAACTGTTAGTATAGTACATTTTGCTGACATTTGTGTCACACTTCCTAGATACTGATAAAAAATACTTTCAATTAGTTATAAATGAGAAGGTATACACAACAATTCTGAAACTGTGTCTTCATCAGAGTTTGCTTCCAAGTATGATACATGTGGCTTTAGGGCCAATTCTTATTAATTGTGCGATGCAGTGTGCTGACACCCATGACCCATTTCCCCGTATCCAGTCACAAAAATACTTCTAATTAGCCATAAATGAGACTGTACACACAACATTTCCAACAGCCACTCTGTTCCTATCAAAGTTCACATCAGAGAAAACTTAAACTGTTGCCACTGAGCTGCCTTGCTCCAATTCCAGCAACTCCTATTTCAGAAATGCTTGGAAAAGGGAATCTTTAGATCTTACTGGGTAAACAGATCTGAGGTAGGTTTATTTCAGCCCAAGTTCTTTATTTGAGATACGTGTGCTCCTGAACCTGACTAAAATGCATACCATAGACATTTCAAAGGCAGTGATAAAGTTACTTGGTTAAATATTTTGGCTAGATTTCCTGTTTCCAGAAGCCTGGGCTTTGTATTATGTGGCTTCTGCGTTTGCATGTGGCAACTGGCAGTATTGAATGACACCACATCTGCCAACCTCCATAAGAACCATGCCCCACAGGGAAGGCCCCAGGCACCTATTCACCGCTGTGCGCCACACAGATGGAGCACTCCAAACATCAATAACTGCCTTCAAATTCCTGGACCTTGAACTTTCTTTAGGAATCCAGGCTATAAGCCTCTTAAGATGATCACAGACCATCAAATACCTCCCACAGTTCAAAGTGTGGAGTCTATAAAATCACTTTATAGTTATAATTCAGATATTCTCCAAACTCAAGGCTGTGAAGCATTCTGATCTGCTCTTTAGATTTCTGTATAAACTCTCCATCGTTTTATAACAGGCTTTGTCTTCTGTTGCTCTGTGCAAATAGCAATCCTTTACAAGTCATAAAGCCATGATTCATGCGTGCATGGTACATTGCAGTGAAAGGGGAACTTTATGTAAGGGAAGAGAAAACAGTTCTGTTTAAACTTTGCTTACTTTCGCTACCGTTAAAAACTCATTAAATAGGATTCTGCCTTTTACTTGCCGAAGTGTTTAAAACCCTTTTTAATGAAAAATTCTAATCCTATATAATCACACCATAAGTACTTTCTTTCTGTTCAAAGAGGAAACAGTGTTAAATTTTAATGCATACCTCTGGCAGGCTATAATAAAAGTGTTCAGTCAGTTTTAAATCCGATTAGTGTAACTGTTACAGATTAGAGAAAAATCCCAAGTGATTGGAGCAAGTCCCCAACTCAAGGGAACTAATTTAGGGCCTGGGCCTGATCATGCCAGATTCCAAGGGAACATCAAGACCTGTATTCAGTTTGCCCAGAATTTGTTTAGTAGCTAATAAAACAAGGTCCTGTACCAGGTATTGCGGGGATATAAAGACAACCTTTCAAATAGGAGGCAGGTGGGATGGAATGCAACCCCCTGTTTGTTACCCAAGTGACCCTTCTTGTACCCTGACTTATCTTTTCTCGTGCAGATATTTACCTCAGTGCTTCTTAATGGGTGGGTTCGGTTGTGTAAAGCAGGAATATCAAAAACATCTGAAAATAAATGCATATGTATATTTAAATGTTTATATTTAGGAGTGCCCTCCCACCTACCTCACTTTGCCCCCCTTCATAGTCTAATACGTGTAGAGGAGAGAGTATTTATCTAAATCCTCTGATCGCATGCCAAAATCTATGAAGGCACCTGCAATGAGCAATCAAAAATATTACCTCTGCAATTGTAATTCCCATGTCATCTGAGGTGAGAACCATTAAGTTGGCTGGACTCAAAATCAAGTGATTTGACATTGGGTCCCAGCTTTGCTGCTTACTAGTTGTGTGATCCTTACCCTCTATGAGACCCAATTTTATCATCTATAAATTAAAAATCATTGTATCTGCCATTCCTACATTTTAGGATTATTGTAAGGATCAGATTAATAAATCTGCAAAGTCTTATATGATGGTATGGTATTAACACATCTGGATTAGAAACACTTTGAAAGCAGTACTGTTCATCTTGCTTTTATATACATATCCTCTTTTATATACGTATCCTAAGTGACTGCACATAGTGATATTTAATAATAGATGTCGATTCACATATGGATCCCTTAGAACCTTGGGAGAATAACAGCATATCCAACTAAACTGTCAGGAAGAGAACTGAAATGTCCTCCACCTGGGATATCATCTGCCTCCCAACTACCTCCCTACCTGTACACATTTTAAAGACAATGCCTGTTTGAAAGTCACGGCTGTGCGGGCCTTTATGCCTCTGAAATGGAAGGCTTTGGGCTCCAGAAAGTTATTATTCACCAACTTTCTTCTTTCATGGTCTCCGTTTTGTACCTCCAAACCAAGATGCTCACCTATACCGCTTCAAAGTCAAGAAAATATAACTCAGCCTTAGATAAATTAATGTTACTCAAGAATAGAGAATACTTTTCACCTTTCAAAAAACGTCTAATGAGTGATAAGAAAAAAATTAATTTCTTCTTTAAAAAAGGACCAGGAAAGGGAAATGAAAGCCAAACACAAAGCCACCACAGTAAGAGAAGGGACAGCAAAACAATAAAAACAAGGATTCATGAATGCAGGAAAAAATTAAAACAAACCTGCAGGCCCTCTTAAATACAGCAGTCAGTCAGCTCCATGCATGCATCCCATATTTGAATTTTTATTTTACACTAAGTATTTTTGTATCTGCTCTGCCTAAATTTGGCCTCTTACCAAAGCCTAATGACTCTACTTTACGTTAAGCTTTTTGAAGGATCTAAACTTAAAACTAGAAGAAAAAAAAAAAAAAAACTGTTAATTTATCTTGCAGGAAAAGGTGTTATAATTTGAATGAAAAACAGCAAGCAGACAGATTAAAAGGAGCTGGCACAAAGCTCGGGCAATAAGTAACAATTTTTTGTACCTGCAGGCTGAGAAGTTGTCTCCAGTGTCGTACGATGTTATTACCATCGCCTGTTTTCACTTGAACATTAGGTTCAAGTATAATTGTGTGAAGATTTGAATGTTCTCCACAGATTTACTATTTTAATAAGCTCATAATGTTAAGACGCTATATGTGTTGACAGTGGTACTTACACCATATTAAGCAAACAAATCATTTTCTTTAAAACGCTAAGCAGCCTAATATGACCTTTCTACAGGCCCGGTCAGTTCTGAAACGGTCCCTTATAATAGTCTTCTCTCTGACCTTGCTGTCTTTTATTCCATCCATCAACAAAGGTACTGTCCTCACATACCTTATGACCTTATTATTCCAGAAACTGCCCTTGTTGTAGTGAAGGCTGTGGAGCAGAGTGGGGCTACTATGAGCTATATTCATGAATATTCATGGTAACCAAAACTATGCTCATGTACCAAAAAGCATGGGTCATATCTAGTTCATAAATCTATTTTATGAAGTAGAATTCAGGGCTGAGTAGGATGTGGTCTGTATTAAAATAGCAGGAGATATTAAATCCATGCACAAGCAGGAGGACGAATCATTGGTACAGAGGCACTTGAAGGTTGACATTGAGTTCAACATGGAAATAAAAAGAGGGTATGTCTCCAATTTTAGCAGGTCCTTTTGGACCTCTTCTTTATTTTAAGAAACAATTGAATACAATTTTTAAAATTCTGGGCCCATTGTAAAAACAATTCAAAAATACACACAAGCATGAGAGAAAAAAATATCAGTGATTATATCTCTCTGAAATGATTTTGGTATTGATTTTAGATCTCATTATTCCAGGCTTCTTCTGTGCGTGTTTGAATGAGTTAATCTGGCACACACTGATTTTTAAGTTTCTTTCTTTCACTTAGTGTCTTGTTAACATCTTTCCCTGTGTTCACATATTCTCCAACTACAAGAACCCTTTAATAGCTGTATAATATTCCATTGAGAAACACTGTGTTGCCCATGGTTGGCCATTTAGGTTGTCCCCACAGCCCAATTATGATGTTGATGAATTTATAGCAAATTCTTTTTGAATACCTAAGCCTGTCTATCTGGACTCCTCATAAGACATTTTGCAACTCTTAAAGCCTCTGACTTTTGTGAATTTAGCAACTCAGACTTTTCTATTCCATTTAATTTTTTTTTATGGAAAGACAAATTAATTTAGTTTCCCAAGGTAAACAACTCAAAAATGGCAGAGCCAAGATTGGGACCTGGACAGAAAGGTCCTATATCTTTACCACAATATATTATCCACTCCCCCCCACAAAAAAAGCAGTGAAACAAAAGACTATCATCTGTCCCCCTTACCTAATTTTTCCCAGATCTCTAGAGCTATTGTACTTTTTTTTTCTTCCAAGTTTTTCATGGAAGATGACATTAGCAAGGACTACAAAATTCCACGAGTCTATCCAAAATTATGACAATTCCCATCACATTGTATATAAATCCACCAATATATAACAACAAAAAAAAACTAGTTGGAGATATAAGTCAGTGGAAGGGTTTTTATTTGGAAGATAAACTTGCATTTGCACTAGTTTATATTTAAAAGGTGTAAAAGCTTCATAAACTTCACTTCATCAACCATTACTTGACATACCAGTTTATTGAGGTAGTTAAGTGTGGCAGACTGTCAGCAAAGATGGCTCTGGTAATCCCTCCCATCTCTTGCAATGTGACTTTGCTATGTTTCTCATCAAGAGGTGGAGTTTATTTTTTTTCCCCTCAAATCTAGATTTGGCCATATGACTTTCTTTGGCCAATGAGATATTAAAAAATATAATATAAGCAGAGGCTTGAAAAGTGCTTGCACATTAGGGCTTACCCTCTCTTGCTGTTGGGAATCTCAAGATCACCCTACAAAGAAGCCCAAGCTGGCCTGCTGCAAAGACTACAGGAAGGAGAAATGAGGCATCTTTGACTGACAGCCTGCTGAACTTCCATTTAATTTTAAGGCTATATTACACACACACACACACACACACACACACACACACACACACACACCTTTTACCTCGAAATAAAACCCCTCAAAATAATTGCATCTACATCAATTAACATTTTACTTCTGTAATTCTATAATGTGCACTTCATGTAATTTGTTTCTGCAACATCATCCTTACAATAAAGATATGAAATAATATACACACTTAAGAAACACTGCACGATAACTTCGGCTTCATCCAAAGACAATTCTCATTTATTGATTGACTCATTCAACAGATATTTATTGAGTACCTGTTGTATAACTTGCACTATGCCATATGCCATGGCAGAAATATTTAAGCATCCACGCTGGGTATGTCTTTATTTCAAAGCCAAAGCCACCAGGGAATGTTTATGTTTTTCCTACATTTTCCTCAAATATCAGAAGCAGCACTTAATTTATGTTATATAAAGATGTAACTCTACTTTTGAGTGGCATGTGGACCTTTTTCAGCTCGTTGACCAATTAATTAATAACGAGAAATTCTAACAAATCTCTCTTGACAGAAGTATAGTCTGTAGCAATCTGGGCCAAATCTCAAGGATTTTCAGCAGTTCTATATTTCTTTGGGCCCTTAGATAACAGCTAATAGATATAAGTTAGGCCAAGAGGCTCACCTTGATAAATGAGATGGGCAAATGAGCAGTTACATTAACAATCTTTAAGAGTCTCACCACCTCCGCATGAAGTTCTAGGGCATGTCCATCATGATCATCCAGTACCTCTCTTGCATATCCTCATGCTAAACTGTGTTCCTTTATCCCATCATTTCACTTTTTAATATATCTACCTTCACCTTCTCAGTTCTTCATTGATTCAGCTCTAAACCTATGATTCTACCCATCCTATCTCCCAGCCTTCAAACACCCTTCCAAACTCCCATTAGACTAAACAATGGCCCTCTCCCAGCAAATGCTTCAAAGAACTCAAAGCTGGCCACCTTCTCAAAATCATTCCTGACTGATTAGAATGAAAAGCAGCTTTCCAAAGCGTTCCATCTCAACAGCATGCCATTCCCCATGGAAAGTGTATTTGGATATAGATAGTGTTGTTACATATGTATGAGAATATGTTTTACTTATTCACCTGCCTTTTTTCAGCCTGGTTGTGAGCCCCTAAAGACTGAGAACATGTTTTTTCTCCACTCTATAATGATCCCACCCCCACAGAGTCACACTGCTAAATGTTAGTGCCACCCTTCTTCAAGGCAGCTATCAGTAATTACAACATTTTAACTGGCTAGGTCTAAATACAGATTTTTTTAGAGTGGGAGGCAACATTAGAGGTTACCTAGTCCATCACCTTCTGTTTTTAAATCTCACATTTATTTGATGTTTACTACATGCTAGTGAATTATCTCACGTGATCCTCACGAAAACTCATAGGGTAGGAACTCTAAATATCCCTATTTTTGTGTGCATACCAAAACCCTCCTTATGCCTTTCCACAGTAAAGTATACATAAATGAATGAATTAATAATAGCTCAACCTAGGATCAGTACTAGAGTAGGACAGGAGAGGCACCTGGGGAACAAGATTCCTCAGAATGGGAGAAGATATTTGCAAACAAAGCAACTGACAAAGGATTAATCTCCAAAATGTACAGACAGCTCATGCAGCTCAATATCAAAAAAGACAAACAACCCAATCCAAAAATGGGCAGAAGAACTAAATAGACATTTCTCCAAAGAAGATTTACGGATTGCCAACAAACACATGAAAGGATACTCAACATCACTAATCATTAGAGAAATGCAAATCAAAACTACAATGAGGTGTCACCTCACACCGGTCAGAATGGCCACCATCAAAAAATCTACAAACAATATATGCTGGAGAGGGTGTGGAGAAAAGGGAACCCTCTTGCACTGTTCATGGGAATGTAAATTGATACAGCCACTATGGAGAACACTATGGAGGTTCCTTAAAAAACTAAAAATAGAACTACCATATGACCCAGCAATCCCACTACTGGGCATATACCCTGAGAAAACCATAATTCAAAAAGAGTCATGTACCAATATGTTCATTGCAGCTCTATTTACAATAGGCAGGACATGGAAGCAACGTAAGTGTCCATCGACAGATGAATGGATAAAGATGTGGCACATATATACAATGGAATATTACTCAGCCATAAAAAGAAACGAAATTGAGTTATTTGTGGTGAGGTGAATGGACCTAGAGTCTGTCATACAGAGTGAAGTAAGTCAGAGAGAGAAAAACAAATACCATATGGTAACATATATATATGGAATCTAAAAAAAAAAAAAAAAAAAAGTGGTTCTGACGAACCTAGGGGCAGGACAAGAATAAAGACGCAAATGTAGAGAATGGACTTGAGGATACGGGGAAGGGGAAGTGTAAGCTGGGACGAAGTGAGAGAGCGCATGGACATATATACACTACCAAATGTAAAATAGATAGCTAGTGGGAAGCAACCGCATAGCATAGGGAGATCAGCTCGGTGCTTTGTGACCACCTAGAGGAGTGGGATAGGGAGGGTGGGAGGGAAACGCAAGAGGGAGGGGATATGGGGATATATGTATATATATGGGGGTATGGGGATATACAGCTGGATATGGGGATATACAGCCGATTCACTTTGTTATATAGCAGAAACTAACATAACATTGTAAAGCAGCTATACTCCAATAAAGATGTTAAAAAAAAAAAAAAGAAGGCACTCTCAGGGTTTTGTAAGCACCTCCTTAAATTTCACACTGTAGGTGCCTCTCTGGCCTCACCCTAGTCTCAGCCCTAGCCCAAGCCTTACTGCATGTTATTTCTGCTCTAAATATATTGACATATTTAATACTCACAACAGTCCTGTGAGATAGGACTGAAATTGACTTCAGTCCTAAGAGTACATCCAAGAAGTTCATAGACAAATGTGTCAAAATTCAAAAGTTGGATTGATCATTTAAAATATCAGCCATTTTACTTGAATGCATTTATGTATGTTTCGTGTCTTCTTCCTGGAATAACAGTGTCTGAAGACAATGCTTTTTAAGATTAGCCTTATGCCACATCTAACCCCACACATCAATCCAGGCAGTAAGTAAATAGAATGCTATAAAATGTTGGGAAATATAAATATCTTTACTTTTCGTATTTACTTTTTATACTTTTATTTTTTAACTCATTTCACTATTTCGGGAAATAAAAACATGAACCAGTATAGTGAAATGGAACAATCTAGCTAGATATTGGAGCTAGACAGGACTGATTTTGAACACTACTCCTGCATGGACTTTAGAAATCAGTTACCTGCTTTAATCTAAGTGATCTCATTTTGTAAATTTTTATGAGGATTAGGCATACTGTATGTAAAAATTATACAGTGACAGCATTTGTCACACACTCAATGTGTAATAACTTTTATGGTTTTATCATGTATATTTTTGGAACAGAATCATAGTGTAGAAACTATGACAACTTGATATAACATCACAAATCTAGTGTAAAATGTGACCAATTTAGACAAATCGAGTACTGAAGGGTCATATATCAGTCAGGATAGGCTAAATTATGCTAAAGTAACAAATGAAAACCCCAGCTTGCAGGAGCTCAGCTTCAGCTACTCAGGGATTGGGGCTGACAGAGATGCTACCTTCTAATATCTGCTCCTTCTGGAACATGCAGACTCCTCTGTTGCCAGCAGAATAAGAGGGCCCTGGAGTGTCTCACATTGCTAAGTACATATTGGTAAAGGAAATGATATACACCACTTCCACCTACAACCAACTGCAAAAACAAGTCAACAAGGTCCCATCTAACTGCAAGGTGGTAGAGAACTGTAATCCTCCCATTTACTTGGATATCTCCCAATCAGACATTGCAAGCACTAAAAGCTTCTACCATAAGACATGTCTCTTTGTCTAGAAGACCATCACAAAGTCTTTAAATTCTGCAAACAACTGGATGGCTGTTTCCCCAAGTTGTTTTTATTCTCATTGTTAAAAAAGCCATAGAACTAAGTTTGTAATTAATTTTTTAAAAATTTTTAAGAAATGCATTTTATCCTCATTTTGACTTAGCACAGGCTGATCTGGTGTTTGGTCAGTTTGGGTGTGAGGAAAAGAATTACAAATAATCATCACTGGAGCTGCCCGGAGTATGCCAAAATGTCATCCAGAGAGGAACTTTGCATAACAAAGTGTTAAGTGAAATACTACCAGGCAAAATAAGGTAATGCTCTTTTGCTGTCTAGCACCACATAAGATGCTAACTGAAAGAGTAAATAAAAACACTCAGCGTGCATTTAGCTTTCATAATTTACCTTCTGCAAGGTTGATTTAGAGTATGCAGAATATGCCACATTATTTAGGCTGTAAAAAGGAGCTGCTTTATACTACCTGCCACGTACAATTATAATAATCTGTCAGACAAATATAATTACAGAGTGTGATGTCTGTTTGAGTGTGAAGGCTTTGATTGTGTGGTATTGTCTGCTCTACACAGTGGCACAGCATAAACAATTGTACTCTGTGGTAACTCTCAGCCAGGACTAATGCTCCACATCAGGAACGCCCCATCAAACAGCACAGATGGTTGGGTTTGGGTTTAAGACTGTTGGCTTTGTTTGTTTGGTTTTTTCCCCCAGGGATTTTTCCAGGGCAAACTTGACCACAATAAGCCTTCTGCAATACAATGTGGTAGGTCTCTAAGATATTATTAATAAATCATAAAAGGGAATGATAATGGGAGACTAAGGCAGTATATGGTCAGTTAACAAGTACCAACCTTTTTTTTTTTTAACATCTTTATTGGGGTATAATTGCTTTACAATGGTGTGTTAGTTTCTGCTTTATAACAAAGTGAATCAGTTATACATATGTTCCCATATCTCTTCCTTCTTGCATCTCCCTCCCTCCCACCCTCCCTATCCCACCCCTCCAGGCGGTCACAAAACACCGAGCTGATCTCCCTGTGCTATGCGGCTGCTTCCCACTAGCTATCTACCTTACGTTTGGTAGTGTATATATGTCCATGCCTCTCTCTCACTTTGTCACAGCTCACCCTTCCCCCTCCCCATATCCTCAAGTCCATTCTCTAGTAGGTCTGTGTCTTTATTCCTGTCTTACCCCGAGGTTCTTCATGACATTTTTTTTTCTTAAATTCCACATATATGTGTTAGCATATGGTATTTGTCTTTCTCTTTCTGACTTCACTCTGTATGACAGACTCTAGGTCTATCCACCTCATTACAAATAGCTCAATTTCATTTCTTTTTATGGCTGAGTAATATTGCATTGTATATATGTGCCACATCTTTATCCATTCATCCGATGATGGGCACTTAGGTTGTTTCCATCTCCGGCTATTGTAAATAGAGCTGCAATGAACATTTTGAGTACCAACCATTTTAATGATGAAAAGTAGATTGAGAAGGGAATGCATGGGTCACTTTGATGATTAACAAATAATTAGGTGACATGCCATGGGTTTAAAAGTTAAAGTAGTTATTTGTAGAGTAAGTTGTGATTGTAATTTATTACCAGACTGTCGCACCAGCTGATAAAATGGAAAAGGTAACCATCATTAGAGCCTTTCATAATGGTATTTAGTTACATTGGTGGTATGTTTGATTTTGAATTAGTTAATGGTCTACTTGTCATACCTCTATACAAAGTTAGATCAGGCTATTTTAAATTTATTTTTCAACTGACGTTCTTCTGATCATTGTGACCTTCATACCCAGAGATTTTGCTGTGGGACTTCTCCACCAAGGACATCTTTTGCCCTTTGAAATGAGGCTTGCCTAGATGGGATTAAGAGGTGTCATTTACCAAATTCTGCTCTATTGCAATTCATGTGGTAGAGAAGTTTAGTATTGTAATCCAAAACAGTGCACTTAAATAAATGGTCAGCCCAAAGGAACAATCTGGATCTGGCATCTTGTTTTCTTTTAAATTACAAATATATAACATTCTGATGATATCTGAATCAGCTCAGAAAGATCAAACAGCTTTGCACTAACAACATGAGTTTCTTTCATCTCTAGAAGAGCATTAATATTCTATCCCAGCCATATGGGAAAAGAATCCCAGACATTTGTTCTTACACTGCTGCTACCTTCATGCTATAGATGTCAAAGAATTTTCTTGATGAATCCACTATTGAGAAAGAATATTATTTTCATAATGTTCTAATGTTTGAGCCTTCCAACGTAGGCTCCATGGAATATAACAAATCTACCATAAAATAATCACAGAATCATAAAGTCTTTGCAATTGAAAAGACTTCTGCCCAAATATTGGGTTGACCAAAAAGTTCCTTTGGGTTTTTCCATAAGATCTTATGGAACTTTTTGACCAACCCAATAGAAATGATTATTTCATCCCTTGTACCTCACTGTACCCCATATAGTATTTTCTCATAGTTGTTGCAAGGATAATAAGCCTACCTCTATTAAACTCTACTCCACTTTGCCTCCCTAATGCTTACAATAGTACCTAGAATAGTATGAATAGCTGAATTGATAGATGGATACAAAGAAAAAATACTATATTATAATAGTGGTTATTTGGACTTCCCTGGAGGCACAGTGGTTAAGAATCCACCTGCCAATGCAGGATAAATGGGTTCGGGCCTTGGTCCAGGAAGACCCCACATGCCACAGAGCAACTAAGCCCATGCTCCACAACTACTGAGCCTGCGCTTTAGAGCCCGCAAGCCACAACTACTGAGCCCATGTACCACCGCTACTGAAGCCCGCGCGCCTAGAGCCTGTGCTCTGCAACAAGAGGAGCCACCGCAATGAGAAGCCCGCGCACGGCAATGAAGAGTAGCCCCCGCTCGCTGCAACTAGAGAAAGCCCGCGTGCAGCAACAAAGACCCAACACAGCCATAAATAAATAAATAAATTTATATTTAAAAAAAATAATAATAATAGTGGATATTTGTTGGCCCCTTTCCAGCATCCATTTATTCCCTTCCTTTCTTTCCTTTCCAACAGTCCTAATCTCTTTTTGAAGATTCAGGCAGTTCTAGAAAAGCTCTTACCATCTCCAACTCCAGGAGTGGAATATGTAATCTAGGTTAAACCAATCAGCACTTTGCATCCAACTAGCAAGTTTTTGTCTCTGCCTTGAGCACATGTCCCAACTAATTATTTCCATTCAGAATGAAGTTCAGGATTATTTCTGGGAAAGAAGAGACAAAGATGGCTTTTGCTGGGTGTAAATGTGGAAACATACAGTCCTGGAGCTGATGGCACCACCTCAGGACCAATAGGAGAGCAAGTTTTAGGATGGAGCCAACCTTAAGAAAACTATATGAGACAGAAAGAAACTGAAAGCCTCCCTCCTTGAACCAGTCTTATCTCTGGACTTTTCAGCTCCAAAAAAAGAAACAAAGAAGAAGAAAAGAAAATTCCCTTTCATGTCTGCTTGGGTCAGATTTTCTGTTTCCTATAACACAAAACATCCTGATACAATTGTAAATATCACCACGGAACAAATGTGAGTTGAACAAACACAGTGTACTTCAGAAATATTGGCAAGCCCTAATGCACACCATTCCACAGACAAACGACAAACTAAAAGTGATGACCACCCTAATTTCCACTTCCTGCTAAAAGGAACCTGTGTTTCCTAAAGAAATGGTTGATTCCAGGCCTTGTATAGGAAATATAAAAGTTGAGCCTGGAGGGACTTCCCTGGTGGCACAGTGGTGAAGAATCCGCCTGCCAATGCAGGGGACACAGGTTCGAGCCCCAGTCCGGGAAGATCCCACATGCCGCAGAGCAACTAAGCCCGTGCGCCACAACTACTGAGCCTGCGCTCTAGAGCCCACGAGCCACAACTACCGAAGCCCATGTGCCTAGAGCCCAGGCACCACAACGAAGAGTAGCCCCCACTCACCGCAACTAGAGAAAGCCCACGCACAGCAACGAAGACCCAACGCAGCCATAAAGAAAGAGAGAAAGAGAGAAAGAGAGAGAGAGAGAGGGAGGGAGGGAGGGAGGGAGGGAGAGAGAGAGAGAAAGAAAGAAAGAGAAAGAAAGAAAGAAAGAAAGGAGTTAGTTGAGCCTGGGACATCCAGTTATGCCAAAAGGCAAGAAAGTTCTCAAAAGCTACTGTGTCAAAGAACTAGGGAGCCAATTTGGAAAGACTCCCACTGGCCAAAGATGGGACAGCTTGAGCATCAAAAATAATAATAATAGTAATAAGTGCTCTGGATTGAAATGAGTCAAATATGTTAAAATCCATGCATTCGTAATAGTGCTAGAGGAAACAAACCTCACTGATCTTAGGGAATATTAGGAGAGCACCTAAATAAAGAGAAACAATCAAGCATTTATTTTGCCTTTCTTGTGTGAACTGTGCCTTAGTGAGAAATAATCGTTGTTAAGGAAATGTTTCTCTCTATAGACATACTCCAGCAAATAAATGAAGAAAATCCCATGTTGCAAACCCTTAACGAAATAATGGATCTAGGAAATAAACATCAGTGGCTGCTAACATTCCCCAAAATAGAGATAACCATACATTATGTGCCTCTTGGTGGAAGTACGCCATACCACCTATGAAGTATTCTTGCCAAATAATCAAACCTGAATCAGATCAAGCCTCTTATCTAACTACTATTTCGTAGGAAATAAAAAAGAAATGCAATCAACAAAATCCAAAATGTGGGAAGCTTTATAGAGAAAATGACTCATTTTTGTAAACAAATCACAAGAAAAAAACAGAGATAACAAAGATTAAAAGATTCTTAAGAGACATAACCTAATGTAATGTGGGGACCTTGTTGAAATTCTTATTTGAACAAACCAACCATTAAAAAAATATGAGACAATCAGAGAAATTTGGAAGCTAACTGGATATTTGATGATAGTAAGAAATTATTAATTTTATAGGTATGATAAGGGTACCATCATTATGGTTTTTTAAAGATTCTGCATCTTTTAGAGATTCATACAGAAGTACCTATGGATGCCAAGATATGGTGTGTTTAACACAGTAGTGATGGGGGGAGAAGGGAGGTGAAGATGCCACACGATTGACTATGAGTTCATTGTTGAAGCTGAGTGATGAGTATACGAGGCTTTGTTACAGTATTCTTTCTACTCTTGGGTAATGTTTAGGATTTTACACAATAAAAAATTTTTAAAGTATGTAATTTCATCATCATTCAAAATCATACACGTACATGCCAGCCTTCCTTGCTCTCCTATTAACAGGCTATCATTCTTCAATCATGCTCTAATTTCTCCACATTTTAATTCACCCACATACCTAACCGCAGTCACCAATATCTGCATACCTTCTTCCCAGACAATGGGCATTATCCCACACATGCACACTCTTCCTCATGGAGGTGTCACAGCAAATCCATCATTCTCCCAGCCCACACGCAAAGATTTCATTTTTATAGGTATGGTTTTCTTCCATCCATTGCATTACACCTCTCTTCTACTTCCCCAGCACTGTTTATTCCAATTCCCATATCCCTCTTTAGAAACAAACCATACCCCGTAATTCATGCATAGACACATAGCCAGTGCTAGGTTGAAAAGTCCCAACATCCACCTTTCTGTGGGCCTCTACACATAATCTGGCTCAGTCTAAACCTCTTAAGTGAAATGCTCTCCTGGAAATAAAACCTCCTTTCTATGTTCTTCTATTTTATTTCAAACTCAATACAAAGCAGTGGTCCCCAAAGAAGAGTTATGCTGGAGTTAGGTTCACACAATTTCCCTGAAATGTAATACGAGATTTAAACACAGATGATATGACTGGTTAATAAATGTCACCATTGAGTGGCTTTGTTCACCTAATAATATCATTCAGATCATTATAAACAAATTGAAGGGGTTCTTATGTGAAACAAACACGGCAGGACTTATTCCTGCGTAACACAAGACGGAGGCAGGGCAGCCAATCCTAACGGCCTGCGAGAAGGGGCAAGGCTGGCGTGCAGCTTTGTGGTATCCCGGGAGGATTTTATTTCCAAATATAAAATTCATGCCATGCTCACAGGCAGAACCTTAGAATAGTTATAATGATCTAATGGCAGCATTACTATGAAAGGCTGCTACTAATACTTTGAACTACTGCCGTTCTATACAGATCCAAGGATATGATTTCAAAGCTCATGTGGAATGAAGACTGCCCCAACTGAAAGCAATCCACCTGAGTGAAAAGGAGAGGAAAGAAAAGAACAGGGCAGAATGCAACTGAAGCCCCCAATTTGGGATTTCTAGGATGAGGAAGTCGGTGTTAGTTCTTTGACTGTGGGGTTTCTTTTATTACTGTTGTACTTTGGGGAAGGAGTGGCAAAGAAAGAGAAAATGTCTCTAAATTAGAAGGCATCACCTGCCTCTGACTTAAAGATTATAATGTGTTTATTTCCCTCTTCTGAGAAGAGATAGTAATTGCCTCCCTCACCCTCACACTCTCCTCCCTCTGCTATCGAGGGGACAAGAGCTCATTGATGACAACTCCCTTGTATTCAGTCTTGCTTCAACACTAATGGCAAAAAGAAAAGAAAAGAAAGAGCATATCAACCGCAAAAGAGTTGGGAACCCCTACAAGTCCAACCTAATAAACATCCAAGGCCTGTTGGGCCTGTCACTTGACATTTAGACAGAAATGGCTATTGTTCTATTCCTAGAAATCAAAGGAAACATCAGAACCTTTGCAAACAAGAAAACTGCATAACATTTCAAATACCAGTTGAGTGCCTGTATTTATAGGTAACGTTCACTGTTTTCAAAGTTAACCCTGCAGTTCTTTTGGAAAGAGGTTCTGACAGATCTAACAGGACCGGAAAAAAAAACACAAACATATATCATATATATATGTATGTAATTTTTAAGTGATGCTGAAATTTCCTTTTCTTCTTTGAATGATTTACAGTTGGCATTAATAATTTTAGCACTGTTTCCCATATATACTGCCAAATTTGGTAACACCTATTTAAAGTGCATTGTAACATGTTTAAGATACATTGAGCTCTTTGGAGAAAAGGTGCTATAGAAACCTAATAAATAATAAGTAGATGATTGACAAAGGATAATATTAGGAACTCATTTTTGAAACTTGATAAAAATACATGCATTCGAGTTCATTCTCAGCTAGGCCGTCTCCTTGGCAGGTGATATGTAGGGATCCCATAAGCCACAGTTTAAGATTCTGGAGTATATGAAGAAAAAGGTCATGGCCTGCAGAAACTCATTCTGAGATTGGAATAGTTCTCAGCAAGAATCCAAGCAGGAATCCCAATTCTGGCCTTGAAAATGCATTCACTTATGCTATTTGGAATGTGAAAGAAATTGAAAATATATAAAAAGTAGAGTTGTAAAGGGCAGCTGGATTCAACCACATGGCCAAATTTGAATCAGCAAACTGACATTCTCTGAGATAACACACATTATGTCCTTTAAAATTAAAAAAGGAAAACAAGAGCCAAGTATCATTACTCATTTGTTATTTCGTGAGCTGGTTCAACTCAAGAGTGCATAATTTTTCTGATTATAATGCAAACTAAGGGAGAATGAGAGCCAGATATAAACAATTTCCTCCTTCTGGAGTAAAATGTATAGCTACCCAGGGATTCGATGTGATTATGAAAAGGGATCAGATGCTTTGATTCTTGGCTACTACAGGACCTGGCTTGACAACCTATAGGTCGATCATCAGAGAGGTAAAGATGAGTGTAAGAGACTTAAAAGACAGAAATAAAGTGCTTTGTAAGTAAGCAAAAGTCGGGGCACGCTTATCATAAGCAAAGTAAGCTGATGAGGGTGCAGAAAAAAGTTTCTCCGGAAAACAAGTGTACTATCATTTAAACTAAAGCATGACATTTGAACCTTCATATAGAAGCATGAGTTTCTAATGCATTAGGCTTTCCGGTTATATATGAGACAAGTTCATACCCTCCTTTTTTATTTTTCTTTGGTGATTTTGTTAATTATTATGTACTACCAGTATATACACATAGCATTTCTAGCAATTGATTAACATGTGTATTTTGCAGAGATGTTTTATGTAAACCAACTAAATAACAGCCTTCATATGTGACTTCCAAATTTAAGACAAATCTAGAAGTGTTGTTTATGTTAATGTTATTTGTTATATTGAAGTTGCCCTGATCATTTAATTTCCTTGTTTGCTAGGGTTAGAAACATTTTATATACTACCACACTGTGGATGACTTGATCCTGCAATATATTCTTATTCTAGAAGTATAATATATATTCCTCCCTAATGGTAAGAGAGAGAGGCAGCCATCTTGAGACCATGAGGAAACAAGTTTGAGAACTAAGCCAGTATACAAAGGACAGGGGGGAGGGGGCAGAGAGAAGAAAAGAGCCTGAATGATCATTGGCATTGCTGTGCTATAAACCAACCCAAGAATTGTCCCCTACCCCTGAACCTTCTCTTATGTGAGATCATTAAAACGTTTTGTTGTGGAGGCTACTTTTTAGTTAGGTATTCTATTTTTTGCAGTAGAAAGCATCAGAACTGATACACTAGGATTTGCAGTTTCAAAACCCTAATCTCTGAAAGACTCAGAGCATAAAGTTTATGCCAACAGATTTGGAAGCAAAGGTCAAAGTCAGTTTGATCTAAAAACTGATTCGTTGGGGTAGAGAAAAAGAGAGAGAAAGAAAGTAAGAAAACTAAGACATTGATGTTTCCTGAGCAGAGGTCCTAGTCTTCTGCTCAACCCCTGGCCTAATCTCAGGGAGGAGAAGGAACAAGAGAAATTCCAGTTAAATGGTTCCTGAGAAGAGAGAGAAGTAGTCCGGAGAAAGCCAAGTCAGAGTAGCCTGAGGTCTGGGTCAGGAGGGTATAACCATTTGAATGCACAGTAAATAGAGACCAGGCAGGAATGAGGAGTCTTAGCTATGAAGCCTGGGCAACTTGAGACCAAACATATCCCATGTCTCCCCTCCCCACCAGCATCAGTACTTCATAACCTGCTTTGAATCTACACACAGCCTTTGGGGGGGGTAGGGGTAGGGCACAGTGGGGTAAGACACCTGATAGATTAAGTTTAGTTTCTGACAAAGCGAGAGCTAAAAATTGAAATTTTAGAAAAATAAGAGTGTCTAGACCTGAGATTATATTTTGACAGTTATACTCACTAATTAATTAATTAATTAATTGCTGGTAATAATGATTTAATACCAGTTCCTACAGAAGTTCACAGTCTAGTAGAGAAGATAGGTAAGCAAATAGTTAGCTATGATATGGGAAATATTTGATAAATATTCAAGGTGACACAGCAGAGTGTGAGAGTAGGAGTAGGGAGTACAACTTCAGCTGAGTTTTGAAGGACAAAAAAACGTTTACCACAGATGTGGGGAAATGGTGAGTTCTATTCTGGCCTGTTGCATCTAAGGAGTGATTTTGTTTGTCTCAGATCAGGGAAACTTGGACATGTCTATATGTTAAGGGGAGTGAGACAGTAGAGAAAAAGAGGATGAGAAAAATGGCTACCAATGATGGCCTGAGGGCCCTGAGGAGGCAGAAAGCAAGGGGACTCAGATCATGGGCTCAGAGTTTGGCCTTGGCAGAAATAAGGAAATTGAGGAGGCAAAGATGGGAAGAGTGCAAATACAAATTCAAACAGTGAGAGTTAAGTGAAGTTAAGAAACTTCATGCCTGATGGCCTCTATTTTATGTGGGGAGTAGAAGTTAATGGTCTTTTTTTAAGGTAAGAGAGGCAGACCAAGGTTTTATGGAGGAGAGTCACATGGCCAGATTTGTATTTTAAAATACTTTCTCTGGTAGAGATTCAAGGATTGGTTTAAAGAGAGAAGATCGGAAAAGACTAGAAACTGGGAGACCCATTAAAAGATTACTGGAGGGGCTTCCCTGGTGGCGCAGTGGTTGAGAGTCCACCTGCCGATGCAGGGGACACGGGTTCGTGCCCCGGTCCAGGAAGATCCCACATGCCCCGGCACGGCTGGGCCCGTGAGCCATGGCTGCTGAGCCTGCGCATCCGGAGCCTGTGCTCCGCAACGGGAGAGGCCACAACAGTGAGAGGCCCGTGTACCATAAAAAAAAAAAGAAAAAGATTACTGGAGTCATTTGGGGAAAAATCATGAAGGCCTGAATTAAACAGTGACAAGAAGGGGGTAAAAGGAATGGTTTCCATAGGTATTTATAAGGCAAATCATTCTAAGAAGTGGCTATTTAGATACCAGCAATAAGAGAGAGAGAGGAAAGGAAGGTGATAATCCAGGACTGAACATTTGGTTTATTAGAAACCTCAGCAGGAAGGAGAAGTTTATGGAAGAAGATAATGATCTTAACTTTGAACACATTGAAATGTAAATAAACATCAATTCATAACATTATGGATTTAGACAGAAATTGATGCAGATGTAGAAAGCAATTGGATTTGTGGATCTGAATTCAGGAGAAAAGGTCTGCCTAGAGAGAGAAAGTGGGGAGAAATCTGCTCCTATAAGAATACTGGTTGAAACAATAGATGTACATGAGATCAACTATTACGGATGTATGAAGAAGAGATTTTTTTTTTGCTTCGTTTTTAATCCATTCCTGTAATTCACCAATTTGATAACCTTCACTATCTTCAGTGATTTTTAAATATCTGTCCTACATTTGCACTTTGAGTGAATATTATTTCCTCTCATTTGGGGTTCATAGTAGTCAGGGAAGCCCTGAAAAGCCCACACAGGCTATAGGAACGAAGATCCACTATAGTCATGTTCTGTTATCACGAATTCATTAGTTATAGTTGCACAGTGAAGGCTTTAAGCATATCAGGTGAATGACTTCTTAGAAGCAGAATGCATATACTAAGCTAAGAGTGAGAATCCCATTTTGTCAGTTCTGACATTAGTTATAAGCATATTAGATAAAGTTATGCAATTTCTTGCTATCAATTTTAATATTCTTATTATGAATACAGTACATTGTTTTGGTTTACTTTTTAAAATTATCTTACATATACACATGAAATTACCAAAAATGCTTTTAACCCATTGTAATGCATATACTACAGTGCACAAAATGAATATATTTTCATTTTTTCCCTACAGAAGGGCAAAAGGTCTGTTTTTCTTGTATCTCATAAATGACCTTAGTACTGACCCAAATATAACCTACTAATTACACTCTGTGTACCTTCCAGGCCCTGATTAGTTGTATTTAGCATTTGTGTGAGACTGATTCTACCCTGGAAATCTTCCATATAGCTTGTAATTACCAGTGGAAAAAAAAATCACTGTGACCTATACAGTTGGAGAAAAGAAAACACAGCTACACTTTTTCCAAAAGCAGAACAAAGCAATGAAATAACATACCTTTCACTAGGGACTTGGTGTTATCTGAAACCCTATAATCCGCATCTCATTCTGCTTCTTCAGTAGGTTGGATGATTTCGGTGGGCAGGTCGGAGAACTAATCAATTTTGAAGCAGCATCTGCAAAAATAGATAATGTTCATCTAAAGGGCAACCTAGTCATAAAGCCCCACAGGGGTGAGTAAATAAACACACGGGCTTCGTATAAAGGGGTTCCCTTAGATGGATTGGCAATGCAATATTGTCATTGTGGCATTCTGTCAATGCCATCAAAAGAATTTGTCAAGCACCAACATTAGGATGAACTATGTGATTAAACTGACATGGTTTCTGAACACCTAGAATTTATAATGTAATCTAACTTCTATACCCATAATCGAACACTTAAGAACCTGAAACTCATTGGGTCCAAAACTAACCTTTTCTCCCAGATTTCTTTTTCTTCTGTGCCTCTTATGCTGGTGAAGGACTGAGGCATCCAAGATTCCTCTCTCTCCCTTAACCACCTGTAACCAATCCATCCAAGGCTTGTTGGTTCAATCTCCTAATTATGCCTGAACCGTTCACTTCCTTTTCCTTCATCTCTATAGCCATCACACTATTTGCTAAGAATATTGCAACATCAATTGCCCTGATCCCCTGCTCCAGTCTGTCCCCCATGCTGTCACTGGAGTGATCTAACTTCAGATCTCAGTATATCACTTATCTGCTCAAACATCCACAAATGTCTCTCAATCACCTGTCATGTTAAAAATCTCTACTTTTTCTTTCTTGATACTCCTACTCTTCTTTTAAACCTCAACTCAAATGTAACCTTTCTGTAAAGGATTCAATCAACTATTCATTCACTCAACAAATATTTATTAGGCACACACTTCATGTTATGCATGGTGCTAATACTGGAAGTAGAGTGGTGATATAATCCTGGCCTCATAAAGTTTACAGTGGCAGGAAAAACAATGAAATAACAATGACATGTGATGAATGTGAGGAACTAACCTGGGTACAGACAATAAGAAGAGAGAGCTCCAGGGACCCTAACATTTAAGGGTCTGGGTAGAGGAAGAAGGCTGTTCAGAGGACTGGTCAAATAAGGTAAAGGAGAACGTGTTGCCTTGGAAAGCCAAAGGAAGAAAGTATTTTGAAAAGAAAAGACAAATATCATAAGATATCGCTTATATGTGGAATTTTAAAAAATGATACAAATGAACTTATTTACAAAATGGAAACAACTCACAGACTTAGAAAACAAACTTAAGGTTACCAAAGGGGAAGGGTAGGAGAGATAAATTAGGGGTCTGGGATTAACATATACACACTACTATATATAAAATAGATAACCAACAAGGACCTACTGTATAGCACAGGGAACTATACTCAATATTCTGTAATAACCTAAATGGAAAAAGAATTCAAAAAAGAATAGATAATGTATAACTGAATCACTTTGCTGTACACCTGAAACTAATACAACATTGTAAATCAACTATAGTTTAAAAAAAAAAGTTTCCTCATTCAGTTACCTCCATTGTATGTATATTTTGCAGATAGTTCATTTTTAGAAGCTACCCCAGGAAATAGTCATTGTTCAAAGGGGGTTTCATTGATACTAAGTTTAATTTAGGTTCACATGTATTAACATTTTTCAGCCTATTCTGACCAATTTCATTTAGAAATAAACTCTCCTTCTGTGCTGGTTAGGTCCTCTAGGATCAAGACAGAGTTTGAAATGCAAGAGATATGCCTGTGAAAGATAAAGGGGAGATAGCAGGCCCAGTTTGAATGTGCTTTGCAAAAGATGGAGGACGTGCCAATTATCCAGATCAGAGAATTTGGAGAGGGGGAGCCAGTGACGATATACAGGGGCCAAAGCCACCCCTGGCAGCCATTGACTTAAGCACAGAGTGGTTGTTGAATTAATAGTAGCTCATTTGAAACTTAGTTGACCAACAGCAGAGTTAAGCATATGCAAGGTCACATGCAGTATCTTCTGTATCAGAAGCACTTTCTGAGCACTCTGAATTTAAAGAAGGCAGTCTTAGGCACAGTCCATGGACAGAGCCAGGAACAGAGCCCAGAGATCTCACCCTCCAATCCGTGATCCTAACCCAGTGTATTCGCCCTCCTCCCCCTCCCTCTCCTCCAAAGCTTGATATGTGTTGAATACACTCAGTAGTTCTCAACATGTTTTTTTCCTTACAGTTCTTTATTAGCAACATTCATTTAGGTTTTGGACTCTTGTCAAATGCAATGTGAATGGAGACCAGATGCCTTTTCTGAACTCAACAGAGCAAGAGGAGAGTCACAGAGCCCATCTTGCCACAATCAGAACTAGGGCTTACAACAACACCCACTGTTGGTGACAGGCTGTGTGGAACAGGGCCAGTGCTGATCTAGCAGTATATGCCAGCTCAGTGAGTCAGAAAAATGTTTCAGATGTGCCAGGTTGTTCCGAAATCCCCATCAGTTCCTGGGCAGAATAATTGTTGTGTTCCCCAAGAGTAAGGAATGGAGATGAGAAGGAGCAACATCCCGAGGATGGTGTGTTATTCACATCCCTTGCTGGCAGCAGAGCACCACTGCTTTTTAAAGGGTACCACAGACTTGCGTGAAGGACTGCAGAGGCTAGGGCGGCTGGCAGCAATTCAAAAACACAAGGATAAGGGAGAAGCAATTGTGGGAAGAAATTCAAAGCGGACAAAAGGATTAACAGCAAAAAGATGAGGGTGTAGGGGGATGGATGATTATCGTTTGTTGTGGGTTTAGCAACACTGACATGTTTTTATGAATATTTACAAGAACATTTGGAAGCTGTGTCTTTTGCCCACACAGCCTCCACCCCCAGCCCTCTTGGTAGGAACTGCACCGTATTTAATGAGGCTGGTGGTGGGAGGGGGAACCAGGTCCTCTTTGCCTCCAGGTTGCCGTCACCTTGCCTAGTTGCCAAGACTCCTGGGGTCAAATATAAGTGAAGGGAAGTTCAAACAAGAGAAGCCAGAGCTGGGTTCTCTGCTTGTAATTTGAAGACTGGTGATTAAAGGGAATGAGAAATGAAAGAAATGGTCGTCAAAAGACATGAAACGAATGAAGTGAGAGTCTCAGGAGAAAGATCCATTTTGATGCCAATGTTCTTGCCCTCTTCAGTAGAGTAAAGTTTTTCAGCATCTCTCTCTAAGTTAAATGAATCATTAACAAAGTCACATCAATTCTCAATTCTTATGAGTGGACTGACAGGTCAGCCTACTATCCTGTCTGACTCCTCCTGTCTGGCCTTAGTTCTCTTCATTCTACCAGAGGAACCTTCTTTTCTCCTTGATTTCCTAAGTATATATCCCTTCAGCATTTCCTAGAAAGTATGTATTGAGGCAGAAGAGAGCAGTAGTCAAGAGTACAGCCTCTGAACAACAAGGATTTGCTATATAGCACAGGGAACTATGTTCAGTATCTTATAATAACCTATAATGGAAAAGAATCTGAAAATATACATATATGTATGTATAGCCTAATCACTTTGCTGTACACCTGAAACTAACACAATATTGTAAATCAGCTATACTTCATTTAAAAGAAAAAAGAGTACAGCCTCTGGAAGTACACTGCCTACTTTCTAATCCAAGCCCTATCACTCTGGGAAAGTTGCCTAACCTCTTTAAATCACAGTTTCTTCATCTGTAAAAATGGAGCTGATGATAAATAAGAATCAGTGAAGCTAAACCAAGGAAAGCATTTGGCATGCAGTAAGGGATCAGTAAATGTTAGTATTATTATCACAAACCATCCTCAACTTTCATGTAGTAATGACTCGCAATGATGTCTAGTTAATCAAGACACTTGACTACCAGCTACTGAGAAAGGACAGGAGGTTGCATGGGTAGGGATCTGTGGCAGTAGTAACCCTTGGGCTGATGCAAAGCAAACTTTCTGGTAGATCTGTGTCGTCTCTTCAGTCAGATGCCATGATTAGCCAAGTAGAAAAATCGCGATTACATTTTTTGTAATAGTTTTCTTGTTGTTCTTTTTCCTGGAGCTTATGTTCACATGATTTTTTTGTTTGTTTGCTTGATTTTCTATGTACATTTCTCTAATACTCTCCAAACTCTTTAAACAGATGTAAAATCCTTTAATCAATATTTTCCACATAATCAAGTGATGAAATTCTTTTTGTTTATTGAAGACACACCTGCTGGAACTTTCCATCCTCCTGCTTTGATCTGTACCAGAGGCTCTCAGCATTCATACAAAATTTCGTCTTAAATGTCATCTGAGGGATCTTCTTCAGCTCTCTCTCTCACATTGGCTCCCCTCTTTCCTGTATCCTAGATATTCCTCTTTTTTACTTTTCTCTTATACACCATTAGCTTCATGGGAAAGGGTACATAGAAAATAAGTTTTCTGAGAATTTGCATACATAAATTTTTTTTTCCCTCTTTGCACTTAACTGATAGTTTGGTTAGGTGAATAATTCTGGGTTGAAATAGTATTTCCTCAGAATTTTTAATTCATTTCTCCATCATCTTCTACCTTCTGGTGTTGCTGACCTGACGATATTACATATCTGATGATACCCTTCTCACTCCTGACCCTTTTCTACGATATGTTTTTTCTCCTTAGAAGCACTTAAGATCTTTTCTTTATTCCTTGTGTCCTGAAATTTTAGGATGATGTCCTTCCATGTGAATCTTTTTGCTGTTGTTGTTCATTTTGCTGGACATTCAGAGACAATTTCCCATCTTTAGACTTAAATTTGGAAAAACTTCCTTTTTTCTTGCTGTTTTAATTATTTTTCAAGATGTGAACATACTGGCATAGGCCTTACTTTTCTTGTCTTCTTTTCCTTTTCTTTTTTTAATTGAAGTGTAGTTGACGTAAATATTATATAAGTTACAAGTGTGTATTATAGTGATTCAGAATTTTTAAAGGTTATACTCCATTTATAGTTATTTTTAAATATTGGCTATATTTCCTGTGTTGTGCAATATATCATTGTAGCTTATTTTATACATAATTGTTTGTACCTCTTAATCCCCTACCCTTATATTACTCCCCCTTCCCTCTTCCCACTGGTCACCACTAGTTTGTTCTCTACATCTGTGAGTCTATTTCTTTTTTTATTATATTCACTAGTTTGTTGTATTTTTTAGATTCCACATGTAAGTGATATCATATAGTATTTGTCTTTCTCTGTCAGACTTATTTCACTTAGTGCAGTACCCTCCATGTTGTTGCAAATGGCAAAATTTCATTCTTTTTATGGCTGAGTAGTATTCCACTCTATATATACCACATATTCTTTATCCATTCATCTGCTGATGGACACTTAGGTTGCTTCCATGTACTGGCTATTGTAAATAGTGCTGCTATAAACATTGGAGTACATATATCTTTTCAAATTGTAGTTTTGAAAAAGAAGAGGTGGTACATATGTACAATGGAATATTACTGAGCCATAAAAAAGAATGAAATAATGCCATTTGCAGCAACATGGATGGACCTAGAGATTATCATACTAGGTGAAGTAAGTCAGACAGAGAAAGACAAATAGCATATGATACTGCTTATATGTAATCTTAAAAAATGATACAAATGAACTTATTTACAAAACAGAAACAGGCTCACAGACATAGAAAACAATTTTAACAAAAAGTTGAAATTTTAAAAAATTTCTTCCTTTTTTTTTTGGCTTTTGTAATTTTTCAGCTTAAGTAAGTTATAAATGATAATGCAATAAACTGCACATATTTGATAAGTTTTGACACATGTATACACCTGTGAAACCTTTACCATAAAAGATCATGAGTCTGTATGTAGTCCCTGAAAGTTTCTTTATACCCTATGTAATCACCACTTCCCTCACACTCCCCTGTCCCAAGCAATCATGGATGTGTTTTCTCTTGCTTTAGATTAATTTTCATTTTCCAGAGTTTTATATAAATGGAATCATACAGTATGTATTCTTTTTTGTCTGGCTTCCTTTACTCAGCATAATAATTTTAAGATTAATCCACATGATTGTATGTATCAATAGTTCATTCCTTTTCATTTCTCAATAATATTCCATTACATGGATATAGCATATTACATTTATTCATTCATCTGTTGATGGATATTTGGGTTTTGTCCAGTATGGGGCTATTACAAATAAAGCTCCTATGGATATTCATTTCCAAGTCGTCATGCCAGCATATATGCGTTCATTTCTTTGGTGTAAATACCTAGGAGTGGAATGGCTGAGTCAAGTGGTAAGTATACATTTTACTTTTTAATATATTGTCAAATTTTTTTCCAAAATGGCTATATCATTTTATATTAACACAAGAAGTCTTTGAGAGTCCCAGTAACTTCAGATTCTCATCAACACCTGACATGATCAGTCTTATTAATTTTAACCATTTAAAAATATGGATCAACTTGGGGATAAATGACATCTTAATAATATTGAGTCTTCTGATCCATGAATATAATACACCTCTCTATCGATTTAGGCTTTCTGTAGTTTCTCTCAACAATGTTTTGAAGTTTTTTGTGTTCATGTCTTGTACAAATTTTGTCATATTTAAAATCCCTAAGAATTTCATGTCTTTGATGCTATGATGCATGGTATTATTTTTATTTCATTTTCTGATTTTTTACTGCTAGTATATAGAAATACAAATGTTTTTGTATATTGACTTTATATCCTGTAACTTTTCTAAGCTTACTTATTAGTTCTAGTAGCTTTTTTTTAATTGGTCAACTCCATAGGATTTTCAATACGAATGATCATGTAATCTGTGAATATAGAGTTTTATTTCTCCCTTTCCAATTTGCATGCCTTTTTATCCCTTGCCTGGCTAGAATTTCTGGTTCAGAGTTAAAGAGAACTGATAAGGGGGCTGGGAATTTTAATTTAGGTAGGCAGAACTTACAAGTTGGGAATTTTCCCAAATATAAAAAGTTTACTTAGAGGGGAATGGAGACTCACAAATATGACATGCACTTTGGGAGAGAGGAGAGTTGGGCAGGGACAGTAAGAGGAAAGTGAAAGAAGTAAAAAACAAAAATAAAAACATCTTTGTCATACACCTGAAACTAATATAATATTATAAATCAACCATGCCTCAATAAAAATTTTAAAAAACACCATCCTTTGTCCTTTAATTTTTTTCCAGATTGGGTCTTTCTACAGTAGATTAAGAAAATGGACCCAACTAAGATGTAAAAAATACAATCCTAAAGATAAAAAAGTGAACTGAACCACGCATGAAATTCACTTTTCCTTAGGAACATTGAATTAATTTTCCTCATAAACATCTATGATACTCAATGACTAATGACTCAATACACTTTACTGCTAATTAGACTATTATGAACCGTTTTGATTTTGTGGATAGTTAGGCAGTTTAACATGTTTGAAGTTCTCTGAGTTGAAGAGTGTGCCCTCAAAATTCATGTCCACCCAGAATCTCAGAACATGATCTTATTTGGAAATATAATCTTTGCAGGTGTAATTAATTAAGATAAAGTCATACTGGGTTAGAGTCCTAAAGCCAATAACTGGTATTTTTATAATAAGGCCATTTGGAGAGACAGAAGGAAGAAAGACATATGATGACAGAGGCAGAGATTGGAGTGATATAGCTCTAAGCCAGAAGTGCCAAAGATTGCCAGCAAACACCAGAAGCTAAAAAGAGGCAAGGTGGAGGCTCCTTTCAAACACCTTAATTTTGGACTTCTAGCCTCCATACCTGTGAGACAATACAGTTCTGTTGTTTTAAGCTATCTAGTTTATGGTACTTTGTTATAGAACCCTAGGAAACTAATACAGATTTTGATACTGAGGAGTGGGTACTGCTATAACAAATACCTAAAAATGTGGAAATGACTTTGGAAGTGGGTAGTGGGTAGAAGACTGGAATAATTTTGAGATGCATGGTAAGAAAAGCCTAGATTGCCTTAAAGAGATGGTTGGTAGAAACATGGACATTAAAGGTGATTTGATTAACTCATAGAAGGAAATGAAGAACATATTATTGGACACTGTAGTAAAGACAGTTATTGTTATAAAGTGGCAGAAAACTTGGCTGATTTGTGTTCTAGTGTTGGGTGGAAAGTAGTGCTTGTAAGCGATGAACTTGGATATTTAGCGAAGGAGATTTCCAAACAAAGTGTGGAAGGTACAGCCTGGTTTCTCCTACTGCTTATCGTAAAATGCAAGGGAAAAGAGACATATTGAAGAAGGAACTGTTAAGCAAAAAGGAACCAGTACCTAATTTGGAAAATTCTTAACTTATGCAGATAGCAAAAGATGAGGAAGAGTTCTCTGGAGAGAACACCAGGGGTGTGGCTGGACAGACTTTTCCTAAAGAGACTAGGCACGTATCTCATGGATCCCAGCAACCGTCTCAGCAGAAGTCAGGAATAAAGATGGGGTTATCCAGGAAAGATCTTTGGAAGACCTTCTTGTGTGATGTCTTAGATCCCCATAAATTATACAGAAGACCAACAAGGTTTTTGAAAATGTTATACCAGTAGAAATACTGCCAGCCTGGATTGAACAACATAGCTGGGAGGAAATAAAGGAAGAATGAATCCAAGGGTAAAGCCACAGATGCAGAGGGCATCCTGAGGCTCCAGATCCAGGCATCAAGCCACAGATGATTACTCAGGCCTTGCAACCTAATGGAATTTGCTATGCTATTGTCAAGCACTGGACTCTAGTGGCAGTGTTTCCCATGGTATGTTCTTTAATAAATTTATTTTGTGCATGTGTGTGATATATGCACATCCTCAAGTGCAGGCCCCAGCACTGGTCGCCTTTTCCAAGTATGGGAGTCTTGTGTTCTTAAATATTTAGTAAAGGAAAAATGGCACTGATTTATATTACATATAAATGGGCTCATTCTTCATCTGGTTTATCCTTAGCTCAAGCCATTGTCATAAATCAGCAGCTTAATTCTTGCTATAGGTCTGTATTTTGACTTATTTTTAAAAACTGAATGCTAAATTTTTACCCTTTTAATATGTTGACAACTAAGCAATTTTACTTAGCTTTTATGGAAACCAGATGAGTCATTTGATTTACTCTGATTTTGTTTGCATGTCTTTTATCAGCTAACACTAAAGTTATGGCTATTAATTTCATATTTTGTAAAGAAAAAAAGTATTTTATCAATTGACTGAGTTAACTGATAAACATACAATGGCAGCACGTTTACTTAAGTTAATGATTCAAGTTAGACGAATAACAAAGTCAGAAGCAATACATGTGATAACACGAAAAAATGAAAAGGGAGGAAATCAGCATCTATTTTATCTAGTTTACTCCAAAATAATATTTTAAAACTGTATCTGATTAAATAGAACTATAACCTAGAAAGATGAGTACAAAGGGAGTTCAGGGTTCAGGCTTCTGACACTCAAATGGGCCAAAGCATTTGAGAAAATTACTGCCTCTCCAAGGGGATAGGCCACGACAGGTTGATCATGACTGAGTTTCTCAGTACACCAAATGCACATACAATGTTTCAGTGAATTTTAGCATTCTGAATTGAAATCTGTGTTGTTAACGGGTTAACTGCATAATAATCACAGAGAAGCCTTGATAGTGAGCAAATGATCAAAATCAATGTCAATGTACAAAATAATTTAAGTCAAAATACACATGACTCAAGCCTTTAGCAAGTAATGAGTTTTAATCATTTCAAATTATACTTTGAAAAGTTATCCAAAGTTCTGAGTGAATAAAATACCTTTTTTCTTTCATAATCTTTTTTTTTTCAAAGTAGCTTGTCAAGGCCAAAATGATATATCGTTACACACCTCCAGTATGACCGCTTTTCAAACACAAAATGTCTGTAACAAAAATCAGATTCACCTGTTTGAATTAATACTAGGCCTTTGCGAAGAAATTTTTTTAAATAAAAAACTTATTTTAAAATATAGTCGCTTGTTTTACACCAGACACTTTCTATAAAATCAACACATTTTAAATAAAAGTATTCAAATATTATGTTCCTAAACTCAACTGAAATGAATTTGGATTTTTTATGTTAAAGTTGTGCTCCCAAATTATATGTACATGATCATTTGGCCAGCTTGGAGGGCGGTCCTAAAATAAAACATCCATTATATAGTCACAGTGGTTCTAAAAATAAGAAAGCTGTGTTTCCACCAATATTGAATCTTTCTCTACCTGTACAGTAGCTGTGGACATTCTAAGAACTGTATTTCCCCAGGTATGGGGTCAAAGGAAGCGGCCTGCCCTTGTCCTGATTGGTCTTGACCAAATCAAAGCTGTTACTCCTGCTGCTGGTATAACAGTACAATGCTTTATGCAGTCACAACTATTCATAAAGCAGACAGTCCTATGAGTTTTGTTGTTGTAAGGTTACTTATTAAATACCCAAATAATATGGGAAAAAGAAGCACAGAATAGAAAACCAGGAAAGAAGAGTTAAAGGAAGGATTAATTTCTAAAGAACATCATAAAACATAGCTTAGAAAAATATAAGCATATGCTTCTTAATATAAATTTTACATTTTAAATTGTTTTAACTATGATGGCTTGAGAAAGAAAGCATAATATGTAAACTGTATGGCTTTTGTTACTAAACTCCTCATGGTCAGGGGTGTTCACACCAGGCCCAGTAGTTTGTTTTTGTTTGTTTGTTTGTTTGTTTTTTCGGTACGCGGGCCTCTCACTATTGTGGCCTCTCCCGTTGCGGAGCACAGGCTCCGGACACGCAGGCTCAGCGGCCATGTCTCACGGGCCCAGCCGCTCCGCGGCAAGTGGGATCTTCCTGGACCCAGGCACAAATCCGTGTCCCCTGCATCGGCAGGCAGACTCTCAACCACTGCGCCACGAGGGAAGCCCAGACCCAGTAGTTTTATAGGCTAACAGATAAAAAGAAAATATTAAAGCATGTGTATTTGTGTATAACTGAGTCACTGTGCTGTACAACAGAGATTACCACAACATTGTAAATTAACTATACTTCAATTTAAAAAATTTAAAAAGAAAATAATAAGCACCCATAATCCTCCAATCAGAGATAATATTTTGCTGGTTAGTTTCTGTTTGCATGTCTAGATCCACTTTCCACAGTTCTCTGCCCTGTTCTGTGGGCCAGCAGACTGATCTCTAGGGACTACATTACCAGGCTTCACATGTATTGTGCCCAATGGGAGATCAGGAGATCACTGGGTAGGAAAAGAACTAGGTTGGGATCTTGCACAGCTTCAGCTCTCTCCAGTCTCTGGTCATCATTCCTTGCTCTTGCTTGCCTGAGGACTAGGGCTAATACCACCCTCTGCTGCACCCTCGGATTCTTTTCTCAGATAGGTTATCGCAGGATATTGAGTAGAGTTCCTTGTGCTGTACAGTAGGTCCTTTCTGGTTATCTATCTTCTATGTATTACTGTATATATGTTAATCCAAAGCTCCTGGTTTATCCCTCCCCCCCACATTTCCCCTTTGGTAACCATAAGTTTGTTTTCAATATCTGTAGATCTGTTTCTGTTTTGTAAATAAGTTCATTTGTATCATTTTTTAATTAGATTTCACATGAGTGATATCATATGATATTTGTCTCTCTGTCCGACTTACTTCACTTAGTATGATAATCTCTAGGTCCACCCATGTTGCTACAAATGGCATTATTTTATTCTTTTTATAGCTGAGTAATATTCCATTGTATATATTTACCACATCTTCTTTATCCTTTCCTCTGTCAGTGGACATTTAGGTTGCTTCCATGTCTTGGCTGTTGTAAATAGTGCTGCAGTGAACATCAGGGTGCATGTATCTTTTTGAATTATGGTTTTCTCAGGGTATATGCCCAGGAGTGGGACTGCTGTATCATATGGTAGTTCTATTTCTACTTTTTTAAGGAACCTCCATACTGTTCCCCATATTGGTTGTACCAATTTACATTCCCACCAACAGTGTAAGGGGGTTCCCTTTTCTCCACACCCTCTCCAGCATTTATTGTTTGTAGACTTTTTTAAATTAATTTTTATTGGAGTATAGTTGCTCTACAATGTTGTGCTAGTTTCTACTATGTATACGTATAGCTGTTTGTAGACTTTTTGATAATGGCCATTCTGACCAGTGTGAGGTGATACCTCATTGTAGTTTTGATTTGCATTTCTCTAATAATTAGTGATGTTGAGCATCTTTTCATGTGCTTTTCAGCCATCTGTATGTCTTCTTTGGATAATTGCCTGTTTAGATCTTCTGCCCAGTTTTTGATTGGGTTGTTTGTTTGTTTGGCGCACCGTACAGCTTGCGGGATCTCAGTTCCCTGACCAAGGATGGAACCCAGGCCATGGCAGTGAAAGCGCCAAATCCTAACCACTAGACCACCAGGGAAGTCTCTTGGGTTGTTTGTTTTTTTGATATAGAGCTGCGTGAGCTGTTTGTAAATTTTGGAGATTAATCCCTTGTCAGTCACTTTGTTTGCAAATACTTTCTCCCATCCTGTGGGTTGTCTTTTCATTTTGTTTATGGTTTCCTTTGCTGTGCAGAGGCTTTTAAGTTTAACTAGGTCTCATTGTTTATTTTTGTTTTCATTTTCATTATTCTAGGATGTGGATCAAAGGAGATATTGCTGCGATTTATGTCAAAGAGTGTTCTGCCTTCGTTTTTCTCTAAGAGCTTTATAGTGTCTGGCCTTACATTTAGCTTTTTGATCCATTTTGATTTTATTTTTGTGTATGGTGTTAGGCAGTGTTCTAATTTCATTCTTTTACTGGTAGCTGTCCAGTTTTCCCAGCACCACTTATTGAAAAGACTGTCTTTTCTCCGTTGAATATTCTTGCCTCCTTTGTCATAGATTAATTGACCATAGGTGTGTGGCTTTATTTCTGGGCTTTCTATCCTGTTCTATTGATCTATATTTCTGTCCCTGCTCCAGTACCGTATTGTTTTGATGACTGTATCTTTGGAGTATAGTCTGAAGTCAGGGAGCCTGATTCCTCCAGCTCTGTTTTTCTTTCTCAGAATTGCTTTGGCTATTTGGGGTCTTTTGTGTCTCCATACAAATTTTTAAATTTTTTCTTCTAGTTCTGTGAAAAATGCCATTGGTAATTTGATAGAGATTGCATATATGACAAACCCATCATTCTCAACAGTGAAAAGCTGAAAGCATTCTCTCCAAAATCAAGAACAAGACAAGGATATCCACTCTCCTTTGGAAGTCCTAGCCATGGCAATCAGAGAAGAAAAAGAAATAAAAGGAATCTAAATTGGGAAAGAAGAAGTAAAACTGTCACTGTTTGCAGATGACATGATACTATACATAGAAAATCCTGAAGATCCTACCAGGAAACTACTAGAGCTCATCAATGAATTCAGTAAAGTTGCAGGATATGAAACTAATACACAGAAACCCTTGCATTCCTATACACTAACAATGAAAGATCAGAAAGAGAAATTAAGGAAACATCCCATTTACCATCACATCAAAAAGAATAAAATACCTAGGAATAAACCTACCTAAGGAGGCGAAAGACCTATACTTTGAAAACTATAAGACACTGATGAGGGCTTCCCTGGTGGCACAGTGGTTGAGAGTCCGCCTGCCAATGCAGGGGACACGGGTTCATGCCCTGGTCCGGGAAGATCCCACATGCCGCGGAGCGGCTGGGCTCGTGAGCCATGGCCGCTGAGCCTGCACGTCCGGAGCCTGTGCTCCGCAACGGGAGAGGCCACAAGTGTGAGAGGCCCACGTACCGCAAAAAAAAAAAAAAAAAAAAAAAAAGACATAGAAGCTGACACAAACAGATGGAAAGATATACCATGTTCTTGGATTGGAAGAATCAGTATTGTCAACATGACTAACTTGTGTGATATTGAGCAATCATTTGGAAACCCACACCTCAAAGGATAGTAGAGAGGGTTCAAGAAGATAGCATTGGTAAAAGACTGGCACAGACAGGACCTATCAGGTAGAAAGCACTCCATAAAGGTAGCAGCAGCTGCTTCTGAATTATTTAATGAGCGTGGTATTTACTCTTTGTACCCCAGACCTAGTTGGGTAGAGATGAACTGTTAGAGTTGATGGCAGATACTGCAAGACATTTTCTTACATGTTTTGAGAAAGGAGTAGAAATAACTCTAACAAAGGCTCACCCACCCCCATCAGATCCCACTGTCCAGGCTGTATATGAAGCCCATATTGGACACTAGAGTGGCTCCAGCACCCTTCCCCCAGACACTGATCTTGAACTCTGACCCTCCTACTGGCGGTTTCAAGGTTCACAGAGAGGGAAGCAGAGGGGAATGTGGGGTCCCAGGCCTTTCCCATATGGGAACCAGAATAGACAAATTTGACAGTTTGATGGAGAAGCTGAAAACTCAGAGTAAGCACCCACTGAAAAGCTGTTCTACTTAGAGATGAAGCATGGATGGGACTGATCACACACTCTGAAGATGACCATCCTAGATTCTACAGAAGCTCAGCCACTTACTGGCTGAATGGTCTGGGGCAAATCTCTACCTTTCAGGCCTGTGCTTCCCCAGACCAGGCCTGATGGGGCTGCTGCTTTAGGATGTACAGAGTAAAGCCTTCTGGGCTGTGGTGCCCCTGAAGGCTTGGACATCGGGGTCCCAGATCCTTTGTTCCAACCTTTGCTAGCAGGAGGTAGGAGACTGCCACGGTGTACACTTCTTGGAGGTGGTGATGCTATGGCAATCCAGGAATGGTCTGGCAGGTAGACTACCAGGTGCTGGGACGTGTGGCAAAATTGGCAGTGGTTACTCAGCAGGGTCAGGAAACCCATGGCTCTTCAGGAGCAGGGAGTAGACACGGAAGGCCTGCACTTTCCAACACAGGAGCACTGGATTGGAGGTCTGAGGCGACACACTTTTCCCACCACGGCTCATCCATCATCACATATGCAGCGCCACAATTTGAGGCTCCCAGGTTTCAGGGTGCACCGCAGCCCTCTCGGGGCACAGGGGACTGTGGGCGCTCGGCCCCTCTCAGGCGCTCCGTGCTCACCTGGCCACCGCCATGCCCTCACGTGCACCAATATCCTTTGCTTACCTACTGCAATTTGTATGAGCTCTTCATATTTATAATTTTAGGTATATTTGCCTTATGTTGCTTTTATTGCAAATAGTCCCCTAGCCTGTATTTTGTCTTTTAATTTGATGATGATTTTACAGAAGCTTTCTTTTTAATGTGGTCAAATCTATCAACTATTTGTGTTATGATTTCTTTCCTTTATTAAGCTCACAAAGTTCATCTTCACTTGGAAATCAAAAATATATTCACTTATATACTATTTGTAACTTTTTGTTTTGAAATAATTTCAAACTCAGAAAAGTTGCATGAATAACTTAAAGAACTCTCATATACCCTCTACCAAGATTCATCCATTTTTAACATTTTGCCACATTTACTTTTTTTGCTTTATCCCTCTTGCATGTTCCTAGACTCACTCTCTCTGTCTCTGTCTCTTATGTATGCCTGTGTGTAATTTAGTTTCCCTAAACCATTTGAGGATAGACTATATATATATATATATATGTGTGTGTGTGTGTGTGTGTGTATATATATATATATATATATATATAATCATGACCCTTAACTCCCTAATATTTCAACATGCGTTTCCTAATACCAAGAATAATTGGTTTACAGTACCACAGTACAATGATGGAGTCCCGGGAATTTAACATTGTTAGAAGACTTTAATCTGCAGTCTATACTCTAGTCTTTTTAAATGTCCCAATAGTGTCCCTAATAGCATATTCCTCTCTTTAGTTCCATTTAATCTGGAGCAGTTTCTCAGTATCTCATTTCTCAGTCTGACATTTTAATTTTTCAAAAATACAAGCTATTTATTTTACAGAATATCCCTCAATTTGAGTTTATTTAATGTTTCCTCATGAGTAGATTAAGGTTATGCACCCCTGAGGGTGTGTCCTTCTCGTGGTATCACATCTAGATGCAAACAGTGTCCATTGACCCTCATTGATGATTTTAATTTTGATTAGTCATGGTGTTGTATGATTTTCCTACTGTGTAATAATATTTTCCTTTTGCAATGAATAACAATCTGTGAAGACATTATGAGATGAAGCAAATATCATCTTCATCTTCAAGTATCAATTTCATCTTCAAACTTTCCCCCTAGATTTAGCAGCACCAATGGCTCTTGCTCTAATCAGTCTTTACCGTGTGGTTGCAAAATGCTGATTTTCTAACTCTACCATTCCCTCTGTACTCACTGGTGGACAGAAGAATCCTCTTTTTTCCCATTCATTTACTCATGTATCTGTTTTTATTAGTATGTCTTCATAGATATCTTGTTTATTTAATGTTTATTCTAATAGCTTGATTTTAAATCTTTTATCTGCTTTGTTAATTTTTAGTACAGCTGATTTTATTATTTATTATGGAAAAGCTTTATTCTTACAGAATTTACAGAGATATTACTATAATTTCAAAATATTTTTATAATCATTTTATCCCCATTTGAGTTATCTATTGATGTAAAATAACCACCCCAAACACAACAATTTATCATTTTTTATAATCCTGTGGGTTAATGGAAGAGTTCTTCTGCTAGTGTCTCTTTGGCTGTCTCATGTGGCTTCATTTAGCTGAAAGGATGATCCTGGATGGCCTCACTCTAGTCTGGCTCATCAGCTGGGTCTTTGTCACCACCACATCGAGCCTGGACTTCTTCACATGGTGGCTTCAGGGTTCCATGAGGGCAAGAATGAAAACTTCAAGGCCACTTAAGGTCTTGCTTGAAAGTCACATGTCACTTTTACCGTATGTTATTTGTCAGAGCAAGTCACCAAACCAGCCCAGATTCAAGAGGCAAGGAAATAGACTGTTTCTCTTTATGGGAGGACCTGCAAAGTGTTCATAGCCATCCTTAATTCACTACAATCTTAACTGGAACTCTTAGAGATAAAGAGAGCCAGTTATTATCAACTCTCTTTTATAGATAAAGAAACTGTGGTACAAAGAGGTACATAGGTGTAGTATAAAACAGTGCTACTTTTAAAATGAGCCATAGACCTGCACCACCTGGGCAGCTGTTAAAATTGCAGATTCTCAGATCCCCCCCCCCCCCCGACCTACTAAATTAGCATAGAGATACTATCTAAATAATAGAGATATTATAGTAATAGATACCATTAGTATTATTCTATAGTAATACACATTGTATACCTTAGAGTAGATCCCAGGAATATGTTTTAATAAAGTCTCCAGGTGATGCTTATGCGCCCTAGAGTTTCGGAGAAGTAGTGGCATTAGAACACATGGATTTGAAGTGAGTCAGACCACATTCATGTCCCAGTTTTGTCACATGCTAGCTGGGTGATCCTGACTAGATCACTTATCCTTTTAGAACTTCAGTTTTTGTCATCAGAAAAAAAATGCTAATATCTGCTTTGCCTACTCCAGCAGCCTGTTATGAATATAAAAAGAAGATGTTGCATGGAAAAGCAGGCAGTAAAATAATGATGAATATGGTAATATTGTCTAAGATCACAGACTTTATTAGTGATAGAATCAAGACTAAAAGAGCTGGGTTCCTGGTCTTAAACCTCTTCAGGGACAAACACTAATTGTGCCAGCAGCTTTTCAGCCTTTTCCAGGTCTTCAGAGCTATGGCAAACTGCAATACTGTTTACAAAAAAACAGGCAAACAGTGGAGTGTGATGTGCTTTCAATGAAACAAAGAGCCCGTTCTCTCTCCTTTCTCCTTCCTCAGTGGCATAGACCCCTCCATTCCCTAAACAAGCTCACACAAGGCCCTAGCAGCAGGGCATGGCCGTCTTCCTTCCTTTTCATGGGAAAGGATTATTGAGTGGGAAGTGTTCAGGATGAGTGAGTGTTACCGGGGAGTGGGAGGTGGAGTGACAGTCCTGGCCTAGATTGTGTTTTTCAAGTTTGATGCATGTCAATGGAATGGCATCTACAGGCTGCTGAAGCTTTTGGAGAGTCAGAATTTGAGAGCTGGTGGGTGAGAAATTGCGATCGCTCCCTGATTATTCACCTCCTCCAACCTATATTTTTAATTCACCCACTCTTAATTCTAATCTTTGCTCCAAGCAATTTTCTAAAATTCAAGAAGCCAAATGCTGTTTTATCGGCTTTCTCAGTCTTCCTCAAACTCAATCTAATGTAGAAAGGAGGTAGTAAAGTCTAAGTAATCCCCTTATCCTACTTAAACATAAACCCAATCTTCCAACCAAGTTGATAGAAAAAAAAAAAAAGGATGTATCTAGGTATTTAAAAAGTAGTTCAGCCTGTAAAAAGAAGTAGCACAGACTTCCCACATTCAAAGGCCAGCTCCATCCCTTACTGACCGTAAACACTTCCTCTATTCCTCATTCCCTCTTCTGTGAAATGAGAATAATGTATATAACACATAGGTATTATGAGGGCTACATGAGTTAATACCTGTAAAGTGCTAGAATAGTGCCTGGCACATGCAACTACATAAAACATTATAGATTTTGCCACAAAATCTATAGATTATCACAGCCATCTATCTACCCTTAATCCTTCCTTGCATTTAATCCATCCTCCCATCATTAACCTTTCTCAACATTGTCAAGTCCCCCTTCTCCCACCTTAAAAAATATTTTACCCATTGCACAAACTCTGTCTTGTTCTTTCTTCTGTAACATATTCCTCTGGTCATCTCATTTTATCTAAATTTCTATTTGTATTTTTATGTATGTGGTAGGTTAGTTACCTTTCTCGGCCTAGAAGAAGTGGCCCTCTGTAGGAGATGTCATATGTGTCCCAGAAGTACACTCACCTCTCGTCACCCAAGGTCCAGGGGACCCACCAAGACCAGCAGGTAGATCTGGCCCAGGCTCCTGTGAAGTCACTGCTTTTGCCCCGGGTTCCAGTGCATTTGAGACCTTGTGTGTACCCTTCAAGAGTGGAGTCTCTGTTTCCCCCAGTCCTGTGGAGCTCCTGCAAATCAAGCCCCTGTGGCCTTCAAAGCCAAATTCTTTGGAGGATGACTCCTCCCGATGCCAGACCCCCAAGCTAGGGAGCCTGATGTGGGGCTCAGAACTCTCCTGTGGAAGAACTTCTATGATATAATTATTCTCCAGTTTGTGGGTTGCCCAATGGGGTGGGTATGGGATTTGATTATATCATGAGTGCACCCCTCCTGCCATCTCCTTGTGGCTTCTTCTTTATGTCTTTGCATGTAGAATATCTTTTTTTGGTAAGTTCCAGTCTTTTTTACTGACGGTTGTTGAGCAGTTAGTTGTGATTTTGGTGTGCTCATGAGAGGAGGTGAGCTCAGGGTCCTACTCCACCATCTTGTCTTAAAATCTCCCTTTTGTACAAACTCTAAATTTGGCTTAGGATTTAAGACACTTCTCGTCAGTTCCCTCCAACTCTGTCTGGTTTCTTACCTACAGCACTACAGACCTTTTGGGCTGGATAATTCTTTGTTTGGGAGGCTGTCCTCTACATTGTAAGATGTTTTACAGCAATCCTGTCCTTTACCCAGTAGATGCCAGTACCAACCTTTCAATTGTGGCCACCAAAAATGTCCCCTAGGGGATAAAAATCTCTCCTATTTGAGACCCCTTTTCTCTTGCTGTGCTTTCCTAGCCATTTCTCAAATATGCCTAGACCAATCTCACTGATTTCTTTTACTCGACGTTATTAATTCTTTTATTGTGTAAAATATATGTAACAATATTTACCATTTTAAGTGTACAGTTCAGTAGCATTAAGTACATTCACATTGCTGTGAAACCATCACCACCATCCATCTCCATAACTTTTTCACTTTCCTAACCTGAAACTCTGTACTTGTTAAATAACTACTCCCATTCTTTCCTCCCCCCACCCCCTGGAAAGAACAATTCTACTTTCTGACTTTATGAATTTGACTACTCTAAGTACCTCACAGAAGTGGAATCATAGAATATTTGTCCTTTTATATCTGGCTTATTTCACTTGGCATAATGTCTTCAGGATTCATCCATGTTGTAGCATGTGTCAGAATTTCCTTCCTTTTTAAGGCTGAATAATATTCCATTGTATATATATATATACCACATGTTGTTTGTACCTTTTGACTATACTGAATAATGCTGCTATGAAAGTGGGTGTACAGATACCTGTTCAAGTCCCTACTTTCAGTTCCTTGGGGTATATACTCAGAAGTGGATATTCTGGACCATATGGTAATTCTGTGTTCACTTTTTTGAGGAAGCTGTTTTCCGCAGAAACGGCACCATTTTATATTTCTACCAGCAATGCACAAGGTTTCCAGTTTCTTCACATCCTCACCAATGCTTGCTATTTTCTGTCTCTTTGATAATAGATATCCTAATAGTGTGAAGTAATATCTAATTGTGATTTTGACTTGCATTTCCCTAGTGCTTAGTGATATTGAGCATCTTTTCATGTGCTTATTGGTCATTTGTATATCTTCTTTGGAGAAGTATCTATTCAAGTCCTTTGCCCATTTTTAGTGGGGCTTTTTGTTGTTGTTCTGTTGAATTATAGAGTTCTTTATATATTTTGGATATTAATCCCTTATCAGATATATGATTTGCAAATATTTTGCCCCATCCTGTGGGTTGCTTTTTCACTCTGTCAATAGTGTCCTTTAATGTACTAAGTTCAAAGTATATTAACTTCCAGTGAAAAAAATTAAGTGCTATGAAATCTTAAAAAGAGGCATCCCAAAACAAATAGAAACCTGCAATATGTAATTTAGTACTATACACATAAAATGTATTCGTTTTCTATTGCTACTGTAACAAAGTACCACAAATTTAGTGGTTTAACACAATACAAATTTATTATCCTATAGTTCTGTAGGTCAGAGTTCTGAAATGGGTCTTACAGGGCTAAAATCAAGGTGTCAGCAAGGCTGCATTCCTTCTGGAGGGTCTAGAGGAGAATATATTTCCTTGCCTTTTCTAGCTCCTAGAGGCCAGCCACATTCCTTGACTCACGGCTCCCTTCTACCATTTTCAAAGCCAGCAACACTGCATTTCTCTCTGACCATTCCTTCATAACCACATCACCCTCTGACTCTCATCTCAGTCAAGAAAGTTTCTTTTAAATATTCATTTGATTAGGTTGGGCCCACTCAGATAATCCAGGATAATCTGCCCATCCCAAGGTCCTTAAACTTAACCTTCAAAGTTCCTTTTGCCATGTAAGGTAACATAGTAACAGGTTCCAGAGATTAGAGATCTTTGGGGGGGCCCATTACTCTGCCTTTAAAAAGAGTGAAAAAAAATGTGAAACATAAAACCTGGAATCGGTGTTGTTATATGACTTTCTGAACACATTTTCTCCCCTTCATCCTAGCCAAGCCCTGTGATAACTCTTCATCCTCTGGACTTCGGGATGCTAACTGAGTTTCTATAGATTCTTATGACCACCTACTTTACTGACCAAGATATTTCATGAATTCACACTATTTTTTCTGGTTTAAAATAATTGATTTCAGAAACAGATAGGGTGAAATCTTTGAAAGTTTTGTCATAACTTTAGCAAAGGAACTTAAAAAAATCTAGCAAACTTGAAATGCTACCTCCATATTAAGTATTAGCATTAGTATGTACACTGTATGTATATTAAGTATACATATTAGTAAGTGTGCTAATTAATCACATACTTATATAAGTAACTAAGCAATCACATAGTTTACTTTCAGCACAAGGTACCCCAAATCAATCTTGTGCTCTATCACCAATCCATGCTCCCCAGACTATGTCCATCTAGAAGAAGAGGCACTTTTTTTCTCATTTTACAGAGGTGTCATATGAGCTAGTTGTGGCCTGACCTGGAGGGCATTCAGAGGGGGCTTACTACTGGGTCACAATTCATCATACATACCAATGACACTGACAGAAGTTAATCACATGCTATCCGAAGTATTCTAGTTCACTGCTGGAAGAATATGGAACAGCCAATATAAATAACACCTACCCCTAAATGTCCAGCTGAAATATTCTGTACAGATAGAATGTGACCAGGACAGAGTCAAGCACTGGCAGACTCTCCATATGTATATATCAATCTGTCATGGCCTCCACCTTACCTTTTACCCTGCCATTCTATAGCCATTTTCAGCCAGGTCTACCATGAACTGTTTATTTTAGCTCAGTGGTTCCCTTATCAATCAATATATATTGATTAGGTATACAGCTGCTTTCTGACAGAGATATTAAAATATCAGCTTATACCTAAAATACCTCCCCAAAGTGACAAGGTGTTCTACCAAAGTAAACCCTACTTAAATAGGATCAATTATTTTTAAGCATCTCATCTTATTTAATATCAAAATATATTTGATCTCAATATCAGACAGTTTGGAACTACACTCCAGCCATCAAGTCTGTAGGTATAGATTAATAAAGGATTTTTTGATATAATACATAATAAAATAATATTAGTATGTTTCCAGGTGTTATGGCCCCTCTGTAGACAAGTAGATAGGTAGAAAAAGATGGGGTAGGTGGGGGCAGAAAGGCAGAGAGAGTGAAAGGGGCATTAGAAATCACCCAGCATAACCCCACATACAAAGATAAAATTCATCGTCATCAAAAGAATTCTCTGAGATGCTTTTTATTAAGAGCCCACAATTTGCTTGTCCCCATGCAAAAAAGCACTATTCAAACACTGACAAACACTATCTCTAAGAATTCCTAGTAGAGATAATGCTATACCATTGGCTTGTCATTCATTTTAAGAACTTTTTTTGTGGAATAGGAAAGATATGATAGAAAGTATTATGGTTCTGTAGAAATATATATTTCAGCAAAATCACACACATTTCTAAAGATCCATACACCGGATGTCTGTTTCTTTTAGAAAAATCAAATACAAATAAATGTTGTTAGAAAGAGTTATATTGGAATTCATTCTCAAAATCTTTTTTTTTCCTTTTGTATACATGTTAGAAGAAAGGAAATGCAATCCTTTACAGAGGCAATGAAGTGAGAGCTTGTCCCACAACTCTAGGATTTTGAGTAAAAGTGCATTCTAGCTCAGTATTCAATGGACAAATAAACATGTAGTTCACAACCTGCCCACAGCTTACCTGGTTGGGATTTCCAAGCTACCCTCTTCCTCTTCATGTGGCCATATCTCTAAGCACACTAAATTTCCCACTGTTCCCTGAATTTTCTTCCCAGTATGTGGAATCTCCTTGCCTCCTAATCAACCTGACAAACTCCTATTCATCAATTAAGTCCCAGATGAAATGCCATCTCTTATTCGTTTCCCTGACCTTTCTCATCCCATTCCCCCTACTGTGACTTCATAATTATTAACTTCACATTTGTTTCCAAAGCACTTATATGTGTCTCTCTATTACAGCACCCATCGCAATGCATTATTTGAGTACATGTACATATGCCACTCACCTCTAGACAGAGTTTCTTGAAGATTGGGTTTGTTCCTCATTTTTCTGGTATTCAGAGGCTAGCACATTACACAGCATAGTCTGGTGAACAGAATTTAATAGAAGAAACACATGAGAGATGAACTTTCTTTTCCCTGAGATGATATCTGTCCCAGAGAATATAGAAATATCTTCACAAGACCAATAATGAGCTTAATGGTACTTAATATCAATTATGTTCAATCTTCAATTTTAGAAATAGCTTCAGATTTAGGGTTTTTTACCAATGGCAGTTAAACAAAGATATTAAAGAAAATTTTATTGCAGCAATTGCTCAAGTTGAAACAGGTTTGAGAACAAATTCAATTTAAATACATGTCATTTACTTGTATTTACCTATAAAATGTTTAAAATGGAACACTTTGGGGCAGAATTATAAAACTCTCCATCTTCAATTGTGAATTGTGAAGAAGTCTTTTTTACAGCTTTTCAAACATTGTACTGCAGTTGGTTATTCAAAAGTTCAAATTATCTCAGATTGTTCACCGCCATAGATTGCTAACTATATGTTCATTCAGATGAACCTGTGCTCTGTGGAAAGCTTTAGTTCCAATCGATTGGCTGTAGGCTTCCCCCAAGATGGCACAAATTAGGACAATTTCCCTAGGTGCTGCTCTCTACAGCTCCATGCTCCCATAGTAATGGGCAGCAACTCGGGACATCACTTGATGAGGAAGGCTGTACCTCCTCCAGCTGGGATTTTTTGAAAGGCCTGAAGCCAGCAAAGATCTTTAAAATGATAATACCCAATTAATGAAGGTGTGGGGTAACTAACATTCCTATAATATTTTGATGAGCTTTGGTAACATAAAATACTAAAACTAGTCTGGAGAGCAAATCCAAGAATATACATCAGGAGCTCCTATTTCTTTGGTCTCCTATTTCATCCCTAAAACTCTCCTGTAAAGACCTAAATGATGATGTTTCTAGTTGATATCTGAGTTGTTGCTCTGTGTAACACTTAGACTCTTTATGCCACTTGCTTTCCCAAGAGTAAGTTCATCCTCCATTTACCCAAAGGATCTTGAAACAGGGCCTGTTATTTATGTGGCTGGCCCAGCTGCTTTTCCTCGGGAGTCAGTTTTTCTCTCACTTGAATGGTTATGCAGGTATATTTAATCATTATTTGAATATCTTGATCATATTTTCTTACATGTTTAGAATAATGTATTCTGCATTGTGTCATTTGTAGCACTAAACATAAAACAAGGTTTGATTTCAGAGTAAATCCAGTTGAGTTGTTCAGCTGATGGTGTTTGGGAAAAAAGAAAGGAACTGGACTTAGAAATTGGCCCTTGGACTTCCCTGGTGGTGCAGTGGTTAAGAATCCACCTGCCAATGCAGGGGACATTGGTCTGGGAAGATCCCACATGCCACAGAGCAACTAAGCCCACGCACCACAACTACTGAGCCTGTGCTCTAGAGCCCATGAGCCACAACTACTGAGCCCACCACCACAACTACTGAAGCCACATGCCTAGAGCCCATGTTCTGCAACAAGAGAAGCCACGGCAGTGAGAAGCCCGCGCACCACAACGAAGAGTAGCCCCTGCTCGCCACAACTACAGAAAGCCCGCAAGCAGCAGTGAAGACCCAACGCAGACAAAAATTAATTAATTAATTAATTAATTTAATTTAAAAAAAAAAGAATGAAGGGAACAAGTACTTAAAAAAAAAAGAAAGAAATTGGCCCTCATTTTTTAAGCCTTATAACCCTTCATCCAAAGGAAATTTTACACATATGAAAATAAGTACTTTTTTTAAGGAGAAGAGCATCTAGGACGGAAGAAGGAGTCAAGAGGCTCCGAACAACATGTAGGTCCCACCTTATCCCTTCCCCTACTCCTAGGCCTCCCGTGAACACTGTACACAAAACACTTTTATTGTGTCTGTAAGTTCTTGATTGAGAATTGAAACATCTTGTTTCAGGTTCTCTATATTTAAGTACAAAAAACTTCCATTTCAAACAGCACTTCTTATCTAGAGAGAAAGAGGAGTGCATAAATGGATATATAGTATACACGTATGTGCTGCTTTTATTTTCCATTATCTGAGTTCTTAAACAAAATGCTGTTTCTCTTTATGCATAGTTTCACTTTGTCCAGCAACTCAATCTTCTGAGATGCTCATTTCTTTCCAGGTCATGAGAGAAAAAGAACACAGCAAGACAAAGTTATATGTGGTCGAAAGACCAGCATGGAACCCAGGCGTCACCCTTATCACCATGTGACCTTTACTGAGTGTTCACCTCCTCATGTGTTAATGAAAAGCAGTATGCAAATCACAGGGTTGATGTTTGCATTTGATTAAATTAAACACATAGAAAGTCCTCAGTCAAAGTGCATTTCTGCTTTCCACAGTGATTATAGAGTTGGAGAACTTCGCAGCCATAATAAAAGATGCAGTAGCATGCCCCACAACCATTGTTTCTACCACCACCAACTGATTTATCTTTTAAGAGATAAGAGGCATAGCATTATCCCTCCCCTGATTTCCTGGAGAGGCTGGTTTTCCTGAGAACTCAGAGCTGGTTCACAACCCCAAAACTTGTGAACCAAATGCACCTCCCAAGACTGCAGAAGTCAATCTGTGAACTGGTATTGATCACCCAAGTATCACATCGTCCTTCTGACATTTGCCCATCCTCAAATCTCCCCTTCCTTCTCCCATACACATACACACAGGGGAACTCACCTATCGTTTATCTCATCTCTTCAGGGTACCCTTATGTTGCCTAAATTTATGAAGAATCCATCAATTTAAAAAGTGGTTCCCTTACACATTTAACTGTTGTCCTCTTGTTATTCTTGTCTTCAGGTCAAACTTATCATCAAATTACTTATCTACTCAAAAGCCTTTCATTTCCTTTTACTTTAATTCTAATTCTAATGCCCTTGATCTCCTCGCATTACTCCTAACCATCCAAAAGTACTTTTCACTGCTGCTGATGGGTTCCTGCCATTCAAGTCACCACACGCCAACATGGCAGTCTCCTGGGATGACCTCTCTGCTTCTGGCCACTCCCTTCAATCATAGTCTCACTCAAGGACTACTCCTCAGGCCCTGAAACCTTCCTGCTACTCCAGTCCTGCTACACTTCTCCTCCTCAAACTTCCTACAAATCCTGGAAACAACAGCACATAGTTTCATTCTCAGTTAACTACTACTTTGTCTTTATTGTTTTGTTTCACTGTCTCATATCCATCTTATTTCTCCAGTTACATTGTAAACTCTTTGAGACAGGAGTAATACATGTATGTGTCTCACATCCCTCTTAGCACATGGTTGGAAATGTTGATGGCCTATGTGGTTTGCCTGGCCTGGTAATTCATTATAAAAGTCATAGTAACTATACCAATGGAGGAAATTGCAGGCAGGCAGGGAATGCTTGGGGGAACGACAACTTGACCTTCAACTCCATTCATGCAGGCCATGTACTCTTCTTTCCTATAGAGGTCAGCCCTGGACACGAACTGACATTTCTGTGGTTCTAAGAATCACCATGAATTAACTCGGTGCTACATCTCACTGGAAGTTTCCTGGAAAAGGTGAGATTTGCTTGATTGATACACAATAATGACTCAGTTATCTAGAATACATGGGTAACAAATGACTCCAGAGTTATATTTCTAGGTAAACAAAAATATACTCTTAAATTTAAAGCATCATAATCTTTTATATTTTTAACCATTTGATGGAAATCTGTGCTTTGTCCTAGAATGCAGAATATACTTCTCTGTTTTCTCAAATAGGCCAACATGGACTTGATTTAACAATGAGAGCATCATCTCTCAAATTGGTCTACACAACTTTTATCAGCCTAACAGATTGAACATTTGTTTCCAAGAGAATAGGCATGAAATGCCCTATTTTTATCTTAAATTATTATCTAAATTTTGCATTTCATAATATATCTTTGTTTAAAAATGAAGTTAGTTATTTAAATCAGGGGTTTCCTAACACTGGTTCATAGATTTGACAAAGTGTCCCCTTGGCCAAATGGCCTCTTTTGGGTAGGTTTATGTCGCTCCTATTTGGTTAATGTTAAAATAACCTTCCTTTATGAAATGATATTGATAAATGTCTTTAATTGGGAAGAAAACACAGAGCCCCTCCTCTTTTACTTGTCCATAATATTCAAAAGCCTGGACCTACTATTTTAATTTACCATAAAGTCTAAAAAGAAAGTTTAAAATTTCAAAAAGATGACCCATGTTTACCTATCCTAGCATGCTACATTATGCCCCAAAAGTATGCATCTTTGTGAACCTCTGTTTTGGAGCCTTGCAGGAAAGCAGTGATGCTCTCAGGGCCTGCAGAAGTAGGTTGATTTCTGGCTCCACACTGAATATTCCAGACTACTGTACTTCCCATGTTTTCTCACTTCCTATCAAACCATATGTTATCTATGTATTTCCTTTCAGGTGCCTAATGTAAAAGCCTTTATCTCACATTTATATTACTTCTTATACTTCCTCATACCTAGGACAGCAGATTAGCAAAGACTTTATATTGAATATAAAAGTTAGATTAAATATATCTAAGCGAGTGTGTGAAGAATTCTCCTATGAATAAATGTGTGAGTGTTAGTATGTGGACATTTTATCTCTTTTGGCCACTGGGAGATCTCTTTCTCTCTCTTCTGTGTTCTTGGCTGCATTACAGATGAATGAGGCTTCTGGCAGCCAAATTCTGACTAGATGAATTGCTACTAATCTTAAGTGACAGAGTGGACAATAAATATCCCACTTATATTAAGAAATAGTGCTTGGTAGTAAAAGCTGTGTTGCTATCTATTGCCACATTAAAAAGTCAACCCCAAAATGCAGAGGCATGTAACAATAGACATTTATGCTTACAGGCTCTAGGCCAGTTAGGATTCAGCTCATCTAAGCTGGGTTCAGTGGGAAACTGCTTCAGGTTGTAGGTCTGACTGGATGTGACTCCTTGCTGCAGGCTGGGCTCAGTTCTGTTCCATGTGTGTTCATTCTGGGATCCAGGCTGAAAGTGCAAGCAGCTACCAGGGGAAGCTCTTCTCATGGTGACACACAAGACGGCAGGCCCATCTATAATAAGCACATTTCAAGCCTCTGCTTATGGCATATCTGTTAACACCCATTGGTCAAAGCAAGTCACATGACAAAGTCCCAGAGTCAAAGACAGGAAATTTTCTTCACCTACCATGAGGTTGTATCGAACATGTGGATGTATAATGCCCGTACAGGAGAGTGATGAATTTTAAGAAATTCAATCTACTACAGGCTGGGTGACTTCTGACACAGCCACTAATCACAATGGACTTCCTAGAAAAAAAAAGAAAAAACAAACTTTAAGGCAGTTTCTGAAAGTGGAAGGAAGGTACCTTGTATAAAAAGTGAGAATGTTCCAATATGATTCATTGAATAAAGGACATGATTTAAAAACTGGAAAGTAATGCTTCCTAATGTGGCAGTTACATTAGGATGCATGTAAAACTGAGTTTGCTATAGGCTGGTTTTGTAAGTGATAATTGATTGCAAATTATATTGACAGTTATTGAACATAATTATTCACCACAGGAACCATCCTTAATCAATTAATCAGGGCACAATTCAGCTTCACTTCTTGCACATGGCATCAACCAATCTTTTTTTTTTTTTCTGCTTTGCTTTTTTTCCCTTTACCTACTCTGCTGTTGTTGAAACATTTTAACAAATTAATTAGATGTTAATTCTTAGCAATAAGTGAAACCCTTAAGGTGCTTAAATTGTAAACTCCACAACAAAACGTGTTTATTCCCAAAGATTTTCCTCAGACTCTGAGTAAACACAGATCTTCTCCAGAGATTACATGCAATGCATGGTTGGAAGGCCCTCCTCGCTGCTACCAGCCAGGAGAGATATCTCCAAGGACGTACTTCAGGTCTAGCTCTGTTTTATTGAGATTTTAATTAAATGCTTAAATAAACACATCGAAACCATGCTTTTTTAAATCTTCAGCTGACCTAACAATGGAAAGGATAGGTACCATACTAGACACACACTCAAACTTCTAAACAGGCTGGATGATGTACAGAAGCTTACAAGATACAACTTAGTAGGGAGAAAAGCAATGCCACGTTCTCACTGGTGGCGTACAACCAAAGCTCCCTAACAGGGTGGTGGATATACTGGATATACAGAATGAGAGCAGCTCACATGAAAAGAATCCAGTTGTTTTGGTTAACATCAGCTAATAGAAATCAACAATGAAATGTAACTCCAAAAGCACTGGTGAAAACTTATGTATTGGGCTCTATGCATATCTGTGGAGTCCAAAATAAGAAAAGTAATCATCCCCTTGCCCTCTGTTCTAGTCAGACTCCAGGGCGAGTATCCTGATTATTATCAGTGTCATAGTTTTCAAAGGAAATTAAAATACAGAGGCTTGTGATTAGGGTAGAGAAGCGGTTCAACACAATCATATGACGAATGATGGGGAAAAAAGACATATATAGTCTAAGGTAGCAAGAAGTTAGGAGAGACATGCGAGTTGCCTTTAAATATTTATAAGATTGGCCTGAGGGAAAAGGACGAAGATGGATTTTGAGCAACAACTACAAAATCCTGAAACAGGGTTAATTGACAAAAACTTCAGAAAGGCATCTGTCGTCTCCATATGAATCTTAGATATCCCTTGCCCAAACTCTTTTCTCATGAAGGTGGCCTTCTGTTAGAGCCAGTCTGTGACCTAAAGTGCATTTCAGCCCCACAGTTCTAGGATTCTGTACAGGAAGAACAGATGTGTCAAATTTATTACACTGAATTTTTTATATTCTTTCTTCTATTGAAAAATCAAGTACATCTTTGCAAAATAAAAATAGAATTTTATTATAGCAGTACAAACATTTTATGCCATTCTTTATAGTTTCAAAACTATGAATATCCAATCAAACTTCATAATTGCTTTCATAAATGCCTAATTAAACTATAAATATTATTAAATATATCCATGTACAATAAGGAATGGAAACATCTGGATGAAAAATGAAAAATTTAGACAAGCAGCTGGATATTTTACCTACACAATGCTAGACACCAAGATATTCAGAAACATCAAATGGCTGATAGAATTTTGGCATGTCATCTGGTTATTTGACTCTATCTTTGACTTTATTTCAAATTACTTCTTAGTTTCTCAGTTTTCTATTTTTTAATGGGAATATTTTATATACTCCTCCTACTGAATAGCATTTTCCAGTCACAGCTAAAACACTGTTTCTCCTTCCCTGCCAGCTGTCTCTACTCTGACCTTACCTCTTCACTTCACTGTCTACTGGAATATCAGAAATTTGGGAAAAATTATGATAGGGGCTTTTGAAATACATTCCCTCCCTCTGTCCTCCCCTTTACAGCCTGTAATCTGGTCAGAAAATCCAACCAATCTGATTTCAGAACCCTCCACTGTGAAATGTTCCTCGAACTACCCCCCGCCATCCCCACCACCCCCAATATTGTTCTACCTTGGATACCAGTGATCCATTTCCAATTCAGTATCTTCTCTGACCCCAGTTTTCAGGGCATCAGCTCCCTTGATTTCACTAATGGTCTCTGTCTTCACAGTGTTTACGGTCAAAACAATAATGATGAAAATACTAATTCCAATTTAATGAGCACTTACTATGTTCAAACATTGCTTTAAGTGGTTTACATGAATTAATTCATTTAATAGTCACAACAACCCTATGAAGCAGGTACTATAATTATCCTCATTTTGGAGATGAGGAAATGAGGCAAATAAATTTAACAATTTGCCCAAATTCTCATAGTTATAGCACCCTAGACCCCCAGTACAAATTCAGGTTTCCTCACTTTGGAACCCCTCTCTTAACAACTATGCTATAGTACTGCCTGTCTAGCCAGTCTACTCGAATTTCCAATATTTTGCTGAAATTCAGGTGTTCTCAAACTCAAAGAAGGTGGTTGTAATGTATTCCTTCCAAGTTTCAAGCAGGATCTGAAACCCTACCTCTTTCTAGAAGCCTGTGTGTACTTGGTATCAAGAAGATGACATTTTGTCCTAATTGAGAAATTTGAACAACTGCCTTCATAGGATAAAAGCACTTGTCCTTTGCTTGTTCTCGTTCTCAGTACAATATAAATACAGCACGTAATCTTGTACCATTTAAATACTTTTACATGTTTTATAACGGTTAATCCACATGAATGAAATATTTCATTCATTCATTTAACAAATGTTTACTCAACTATTCTAGGCACTGATGACACAATAATGAATAACACAGACAAAAATCTCTGCCCTCATGGAACTTACATTCTTGCCAGGGAGACATGATAAGCAAGATAAATATATAACTTACATGGTATGTTAAAGAATGACAAGTACTAAAGAGAGTGTAAAGATGTGTGGTATGAGAAAAACAGGAGTCAAGAAAGACAATGAGATTTTTGGTCTGGATGAATATAAGAGGGCTGATTAAAAACTCCCTGAAGAAAGAATCAGCCACACATATTCACTTAATACATAATTAATATAAATTTTAAAATAGTAAAATGAGTTGAAATTCCTCTGGAAAGTGTTGAGTATGTGTAAAGCAAAAATAGGATACTATGCAGGCGTGTTATTAAAATATAGTGTACTTCTTGGGCTTCCCTGGTGGCGCAGTGGTTGAGAGCCCTCCTGCCGATGCAGGGGACATGGGTTCGTGCCCCGGTCCGGGAGGGTCCCACGTGCCGCAGAGCGGCTGGGCCCGGGAGCCATGGCCGCTGGGCCTGCGCGTCCGGAGCCTGTGCTCCGCAATGGGAGAGGCCACAACAGTGAGAGGCCCGCGTATCGCAAAAAAAAAAAAAAAAAAAAAATATATATATATATATATATATATATATATATATATATATATATATATATATATAGTGTACTTCTCAATTTAAATATGACAGTGATAGTCCCAAGCACCCATTAAATAAAAAGAAAGGCTTAATTCTTTCCACAGTGATGTTCAGATAGCAGATACTGAACACAGCATTAAATATTTGCCAGAAAATCTGATAGTCAGATTTTGATATTTATTAAGAACTTTCCATATTGAGTTTAATTAAGGATTTGATTATGAATTCTACCTTGAAGGCATGATTACTACTTATCTCTTCACTCTTGGGCCAAAGAGAATTACAGATGCTGAGTATCTCTCCACTGCGTCTATGAAATAGTCATTAGTTTGAAAAGGCATCTTTTTTCTTAGTGTTGAAAATTGCCTAGAGAAATTTAACTCATTCAGCTTTTATAGTACTCTTGTAAGGAATTCTGGTTGTATTTTTAATGTTATAACCAAGAAGACAGATGAATAATCACAGCTAGTTTCCTGATAAATATGCAATTGACTTTTTAAATTTATTTATTTATTTATTTTGGTTGTGCTGGATCTTTGTTGCAGCACATGGGATCTTTGTTGCCACATACGGGGTCTTTAGTTGTGGCATGCGGACTTCTTAGTTTGGGCATGTGAACTCTTAGTTGCTGCACACATGAGGGATCTAGTTCCCCGACCAGGGATCAAAGCTGGGCCGCCTGCATTGGGAGCGTGGAGTCTTACCCACTGGACCACCAGGGAAGTCCCTGCAGTTGCCTTTTATTACCCTTTTATTATCACATATTAGGCTTTTATTCTTGTTAATACTGTGAAGTATGACTGGGAAGTAATGCTGATTTCCTGGAGGGTGTGTATAAAACTCATTACTCACTTTCATTACTTAGCTTAGTGTCTTCTTTTCCTAATTTTTTCATGTCCAATAATATGTCAATAGAAAAGCATCATCATGGAATAGGAGACTCGCTCTTTAAGGAGCCCTGTCGTTAGCTAAATATTATGAATATCATAAAGAGCTGAAGAGTTATTGCATCTCACTTTAGCTCTTAAAAACTTTTGAAACACACTGTTAAATGTATAAGGAGTCATATGGATATACAACAAAGAATAACCTGGGACATAAGTGTTCTCTTTCCTACAGACTTGAAAGGCTAGAATATTATAAACTGGCAATGGATGGCAGCCCCATAATCCCTCAAAAAGTAATGGTGCACTGCTTTTTTCTAATTGAACACTCCTATCTTAGGCCCTCTCCACTTCATTCCACCTAGGATTTACTTTTACCTATTCTTAGGCTCGGAAATATTTAGAAACCCTTGTTCCCTTTGAAGATATAAGAATGATTAAAGACGCAATAATCATATTGTACAATCAAGCCAGTAGGAGGGGAAAACAAGCAAGGATGACTACCCGCCCTTGCTCTCCCTTTGCAAATGATCTGGGAAAATTAACCCAAATGCTAATGAATTTTAAAAGCATCATGTGAAATGATTGACCAGGAAAACAATGATCAAAATGTAGTCTAATCCAATTACAGCAGAAACAAGTTTTTAAGCCCTGTACTCAGATGTATAAAAATTTTAACTTCCTTTTTTTTTTTTTTCCTATAACATCTCACTTTGTGTTCAGATACCCTCCCCCAGTGGTATGACAGGATGGTCTGGTACTGGCTCAAAAGCTGATTGTGTTCATTTCTTCCCAGGTCCAAACTCAGTGACATCAGGTTGCTTGTTTGAAATTGGCTGAGGTGGGAGTATTTACACCATGGAAATCAGCAAATGTTACAAATCTGGGTTTGGTTTTGTTTTGTTTTGTCTCCTTGCCGGAGAGAGCCAGCTGTTAAACATTTACCAGCATGCTGCTGCTCTCCCCTATGACAGATATGTGATCCTAGTCGATTATGGATAAACGTTCCCTCTGTCTCCTTCTCCCTAGAGAAACATTTACATTCTAAGGTCCTTCTGTATTGTCCATGCCTCTGGGGAAGAGACCTAGTCCACCATGACATCCTCTGACATGTTCATACGATCCCATTTAGTCCTCAACTGACATCTTCTGTGGTGGAAACCGCCAAGATGTCTCCCACCACCCCTACTCCTAAATTGTGTGGTGCAGTCTGCCTTCCATTATAGCATCCCTGTGTCACAATTGTGAGGTCCATTTAAGGTTCACCTACTGACCCTCAGCTAACTTCTGCACAGCTCTCTCAGAGAACAGGACAATGTGGCAATTTCAGCATTTACTTGGTAATGGAAGTACAAGTTTTGATGGGCTATCTTAGACTCCTTCAAGCCAAACACAACTTGTCATCATAGCCACTCTCTTGCTGCTATATATCATGTCAGGTGTGTGAAGGAACTCTGGACCTTGTCATTTCTTGAGCCACTTCCCGGTATCTTCCGCATGCATCTCCATTGCTCAGATTGCCAAGTATGTCAGAGGATTTGAGTCCTCTGCCCTGGGACTTTGCCTGAGGAGGTGGCATGGGGCAGCATCCCTTCTCAGTGATCTAGAGCTCTCTGGCTTTCTCTCTAACCCTCACTCTCTCTTCCCAGCCCAAAGAAATGTTTGATTTTCCCCCTTACATAGGGGGCAGCGGGAAGAAGCAGAGAACCTAGCTTGATAAATATTTTTCCATATCTATCATTTATACCAAGATCTTGGCCTTGAGTTCACTTGGCTTGTACATGGCCTCTTCAGTTACGTGTATAACCCCTGCTTAATTTGGTGAAGATGGAATAGTGAGAAATTGGATATCCATCCCCATTCCTTTCTTCTACCTTAAAAACTCAACATAAACATATCAATTTTTCAAGAAGGAAAAAATAAGTCAATGTTATTTCATCCATCACCAGCGTCAAAATACAACATGAACATTTATCTTCCTAGTTAAAGAAATATGAAGGGGAGGGGTGATATTTTTTTCTAATCTTTCTCTCACATGATTCTTGACCACTTCAGGTTTTATTCTCTATATTTGTCCATGGATTAAGTGTCATTTATTAGTGGCATGTTCCTCTGTTTTAGACAATGTCAGTCATGGCTGTAACCCTGGCTAACCTGTTCCTCCAGAACTGTAGCCCAGTTTTAATCTTCACTCCTGTCTTACTATTCCCGCTGGGAGCTAACACATATTCAGATAGTTTTTCCAGGCTCCATATTAATGGTTAGTTTCTATAATATTCCTTTTAAAAAGACAGCCTCATCATAATATTGGAAATAACTATGTTTTCAGATTTCTCTAATTGTCTTACATGTAATAATAAATACAATTAAAAGAATAATAAATTACAGTGCATTTATTTTGAGTATTCAAATTAGTGGAATCAGTTTTCCTACCGATATTCTTCTTTGAGAATCACATTCAGAACTTACAAACTGCAAATGTTTATTTTTATAAAGAAAGATAGGTAGTTTGCTAAATATATTTAATATCAGGAATAAATATGAATTTGTGAGAGAGAGAATTGATTTAGTGCCAATCATGTGTCATTGTTTTGAAGGTAAAATAGAGAGCTTTTCCCAAAACAAATAAAATTAAAACCTGCCTCTCTCTTTCTTAGACAAACACTTAAATGTAAATATGCAAAGCAAGGGATCCACTTTCCTCTGGGTAAAAATGCTGAAAAAAATTATTAAGAATAAGAGTCTGTATATCCTATGCTAAGTGCCAGATATTGTGTAGCAACAACAGAAAGTGTAGACAGACTACAGGAGTTTAAAGGAAGAAGGGGCCACTCTAGGCTAAGACTGTCAATGAAGGTTTTAAAAAGGAGGCAGAATTTGAGGTGGGCTTTTTAGGACAGGTAGGATTTAGATAGTTGTAGAGGAAATAGGAAGCATATCTCAGTGGAGAGACTGGCATTAGCATGGTGAGTATACTTAGATGTTTTTAAAAAATAGAAAAGTGAATGCGTCTAGTTAGAATGAGTAGAATGAGAGATCAAGAAAGGTAAGACTAGAAGATAGATTGGCAGCAGATCCTGGAGGACTTTGTATGGCCCAGAAATGTGAACTTCAAAGGACAATATCCAGAAAATGAAAAGCGGCATAATGGGAGAAAATATTTGCAAATCATTTATGTGATGAGTGTCAAATATTAACAATATACAAAGAACTCATACAACTCAACAACAAAAAGACAAATAGCTCTGTTTTAAAATGAGGAGGGGACTTCCCTGGTGGTCCAGTGATTAAGAATCCACCTTCCAATGCAGGGGATGCGGGTTTGATCCCTGGTCGGGGAGCTAAGATCCCACATGCCACAGGGCAACTAAGCATGTGCACCGCAACTACTGAGCCTGTGTGCTTTGGAGCCTGTGTGCCACAACTAGAGAGCCTGTGCGCCACAACGAAGAGCCCATGCGCTGCAATGAAAGATCCCTCATGCTGGAATGAGATCCCACATGCTGCAACTAAGACCCGATGCAGCCATATAAATAAATAAATAAATGTTTTTTAAAAATGAGGAAGGTATTTGAATAGACATTTCTCCAAATAAGATACACAAGTGGCCAATAAGCACATGAAAAGATGCTCAATATCATTAGGCATTAGGGAAATGCAAATCAAAACCACAATGAGATACCACTTCACACACACTAGGATCTCTATGATCAAGAAAATAAATAAGGGGCTTCCCTGGTGGCGCAGTGGTTGAGAGTCTGCCTGCCGATGCAGGGGACACGGGTTCGTGCCCCAGTCCAGGAAGATCCCACATGCCGCGGAGCGGCTGGGCCTGTGAGCCATGGCCCGAGCCTGCGCGTCCCGAGCCTGTGCTCCGCAACGGGAGGGGCCACAAAAGTGAGAAGCCCATGTACCGCAAAAAAAAAAAGATAAATAATAACAAATGTTAGCGAGGATATGAAGAAATCAAAACCCTGATACATTGGGCGATAGAAATGTAAAATGGTACATTTGCTGTGGAAAACAGTTTGGCAGTTCCTCAAAATGTTATACATATGTTTATGTTACCATATGGCCCACCAATACCACACCTAAGAGAAATAAAAATATGTTCACACAAAATAAAAAAACATGTCCACAAAATAAAAACTTGTACACAAATGCTCATAGCAGCATTATTCATAATTGCCAAAAGGTGGGAACAACCTAAATACCCATCAGGTGAAGAAAGATAGGATAAACAAAATGTGGTATATCCATGCAATGAAATATTATCCATCCATAAAAAAGAATGAAGTACTGACACATGCTACAATATGAGTAAAGCTTTCAAACATTATACTAAGTGAAAGAAGACATAACACAAAAGGCACATATATTTTATTATTCCATTTGTATTCAAAATGTCCAGAATAGGCAAATCCGTAGATGCAGAAGATAGATTAGTGGTTGCTAGGGGCTGGGAGGTGGGGTGAATGGAGAATGACTGTTCACAGGTATGAGTTTTTTTTGTGGGGGGGTGATGAAAATGTTCTGGAATTAGATGGTGTTGATGGTTGCACAACTCTGAGAATATACTAATAACTACTGAATTGTACATTTTAAAATGGAGAATTTTATGGTATATAAGTTATACATCAATAAGAAGAAAAAAGAAATATGAGCTGTATCTTCTAGGCCCTAAGAGCTACCGAATATTTTTGAGTAAGAGAATGACCTGTTCACCTTTGCATTTTGATCTCTCCCTTTGCTTTATCTTGTCCCTTGATCTGCAACAGCATTTCTCACAGTGAAACTGTTTTCTCCTTCTTTCTCTACACAACCTCCACTTGCTTACCCTGTCTTGCTTCCTGGGCCTTGCCATCTGGCATCCAGCTTCATCACATTATTAAAATTCTTCTCTTAAAGTTACCAAAAAGTTCTTGGCTACTAATCTAGCAGGTGGATGCTTATTTGTGCTCAAGAAAGTAAATCTTTTTATTTTGTGGTAACGATAACCACCTTTTTCTTGCAATTCTCTCTGCTCCCCACCTCTCTGAACAGCTTTTTTCCTCCTCCTGCTACCTAAGTGAGAGATATCCCCCTAAAGATGTATTCTTGACCATTTTATCTTCTGGAGACCTTGATGATCTTAGCCAACCCATGACTTCTATAGGACTTGGACTCTTCGCCCCAGCACCTTTCCACAGCTCCAGTCCCTTATTTCTTACTGCTGGCTGCACCTGTCCACCTGAATACACAAAAAGCCTGCTCAGTCTCACCGTGACCTAAACTAAACATACAGATTTTTCTCTATCCATAATGAGCTCAGTATCTTCACAATTACTCCAGCTCAGAAATCATAACACTTTCTTACTCTTTTTATCAAATCACTTGCTAATCACCTATTGATTCTACATTCATCTCTCTCGCTCCTATGCCCTATTCTCTATTCCTACGGAAAACAGCCTAATTCAAGTGCTCACAACAGCTTGACTGGAATATCCTACCCTATATCCGTGTGTCTTAGCCATCCTTCAGTACCTTCAGTTTAAAACACCACTCTCTCCATGATGTCTTCTCCAACTTCTTTGTCTGGAAGTGATCTCTCCCTCTGAAGGCTTACTGTACTCTTTCCATACCCTCACAGTTATGAGAATCCCCATAAAATAAGGTGGAGACTACTATCTTCTCCACTGCTGGAAGCTCCTGAAGTCAAGAAAAATAACTACTAGAATACACTTTGCAATTTAAATTTTCTACTGCATTGCTTTGTGCCCAACTAGCTCCTAAAAGAATTTAGGATAGCTAGTGCCTTATACAAAGTAAGCCCTCAATAACTATTTGTTCAATGAACAAATGTTTACATGATCTTTATTTTTTAGCAAGAACTTCTCTCTTAAGCATTGCTGACAATTTGCAGGCAGAATTCAGAAGATCCCAAAAAGAGAATACTCAGCACAAACAGGCTCCCAACTTGCTTATATCCCATACGTGCGGATAGCACCTCATCTGAACTAAGATAGGAATTCTCCGTCCCTCTGCTGCTTCCTTTACCACGACGTCCTTAACCTTCAAGAGGGAGAAAACCACTGCTGCTGCCTCCTCCTTCCTGCCACTGCAGGGGCTTGGTCAGATTGAAGTCAGAACTTTAGGCCCCTGGGGATCATTATCTCCTTCACCATCCCCTTCCATCCCTTTGTCCCTGAGCATCTCAGTTCCATGCCGCCCGTTCCAGTCCCTCAGCTGTGCTCATTCATCGCCCTGTCCTGCTGAAAATTCTTCTCCAGCCACAGGAGCCACCACTGGTGCTTTCAATCCTCAGCACTTCAAATCCTGTGGTCACAGATGGGGGAGGGGATGTTCCTGCCCCTACTTGGGATCTGGGGAATGACCTTCCCTGACATTCTAGGGCACTCTGAATACATTTTCCCATAGAAATAATATTTTATATAACAATTACTTTCTGCATTTCAAATACATTTCACAGGTGAACCAAGAAACTCAATAACAATTTATTACAATGTTTTCATGGGAAAAATGGCTTCTGAGTTTTAAACATGAATTTACAAATGAAATTAATTGTAGAACTAGCTATTTGTATATTGGGAACTGCATTTAACCTTTAAGAGAAAGTTATCATTGTTTTTATTTTAATTATTAATCCTAAACTCTGGTCTTTGTTTTGTTGCTATCAGTAGCTCAAGAGATTAAATCAATTCAATCTAGGAAAGATCCCTCCAGTTAAATTAACTTTTAGAGATGAAATTTGGGAAGCTGTGCCTTAGGCTCTTTTGGGTAAAGTGAACAAATATTTTGGGTGAAACCCAAATGGATGCTTCATTTTCCAACTGACTTAAATGTGTGAACCTTTCTTTCTAAGGTGAAGTCAGTCAAGGTTTTAGTATTAAAATGATGAGAACTTTTTAGCCACCCTTCAATCTGCTTCAGATTTCTCCGCATCACCTTAGGAAGATGTTATACTGCTGACAACCAGGTGTGATTTTGTCACATCAAAATACACATACACCTGTGCTTAAGACAGAAAGGTGATTGTGAATAAGGCTTACAGTTCAAAGGTACAGCAGGATGGTACAGAGCAGAAGGTTGGATAATGAGAAATCACAGTTTCCTGCAATTCTTGAGGACTGGAGGGAGGAAATTATTTGCTTTATGCTGGTAGCAATTTCCCTAAACCCTGTGAGATGGCATAGCTCAAGCTGTTGCAAATGTAGACAAGAGTGGCTACCAGCCACAGCTCTTGGTTAGAGTAAGATTCCCTGGGATATGAAATATATTGAAAAACCATTCTAGGTAGGATTGATCACTTAATTTGACTGTTTTAGGGAAAATCCTACATAGTTTTCAATATCTAGTATTTGTTCAAACTCCCTGGAAGCTTAATAATCACTTCTGCCATATATGTGTGTATATATATTTGTGTATATTTTAATTAGATAACCTAATCACAGAGGTAATCATAAATATGCTACATTAAAAGTGCTAAACACTAGTTATAGAATATTCCTCAGCTTGGCTTTCACATTATAGTACCACAAGCAGCAAGCTCTTCCTCTGAGAAAAAATATTAAATCTTTACAAGCAGTTTGTGTCTTTTTTCCAAGATAGGTGCGGCGACATCAACTGTTGCCACCAGTCCTCAAAACAAAACAACCAGCGGCACAAAAAGAACCATCATGTTTAAAAACAGAGAAGCCGATAGCTGGTTTGTTAGCCATACACTTTATTTTGAGGGGTTAACTTTGGCCTCTCACACTTTTTCTTTCATGAATGAGCAATTAATTACTTTGCTGCTGTGGCTGTTTCAGCGCCTCAGTTTATAATAGCCTTTTGTTTTCTTGCAAACGAAAAGAGCTTTGAAGGATTTCAATCTTCAAAAACATGGAACACTTTCTTTCTCTTTATTTCTGAACACAAAAAAGTGTCTATTCTTATGTATATTTAATAACAGTCTTCAAGAAGAGTCTATTGTGCACCTTAACATGATCTGATTGATTCCTGCAGCGAAGTCAAAGGAACACATACAAATCCTAGTTCTGGGAAACATTTTCTATTTAAAAATTTTAAAGTGTAAACTTTATAATAAACTAGGGGAGAAAAGGTAAATATGTTGTATTTCATTTAAATACAGTGAAGAGCAGTTTAATCACAGCCAGCTCTTTCCAGATGATAATGTGACTTGGATAATGAAGTATTGATACTTCATCTTAAGTCACAGAAAGTTCAGTGCTGTTACAGTTTACAGTTAGAGGGAAAACTCTGTATGTCCTTATTTAAAGATGTTTATCTCTGGAAAACAAGGATATGCGTGTTATTTATGTATACACACATATGTGTATATATAGTCTTCACAGGCAAAAGAAAGTAAAAGGCTGAGACATTACCTGGTAGAATTAGTGGGAGTTGATAATACCTGAGACATAAATCCCTAATATCCCTCTTTTATTTCTTTTTTTTCTTTTAATAAATTTATTTATTTGGGGCTGCATTGGGTCTTCGTTGCTGTGCATGGGGTTTAGTTGCACTGAGCGGGGGCTACTCTTCCTTGTGGTGTGGGGCATCTCACTGCGGTGGCTTCTCTTCTTGTGGAGCATGGGCTTTAGGCACACGGGCTTCAGTAGTTGCGGCCCATGACTCACAGACTCTAGAGCGCAGGCTCGGTAGTTGTAGTGCACAGGCTTAGTTGCTCCAACGCATGTGAAATCTTCCCGGACGAGGGTTCGAACCCATGTCCCCTGCATTGGCAGGCGGATTCTCAACCACTGCGCTACCAGGGAAGCCCCCTCTTTTATTTCTTAAAAACAGATGTGGGTGGGGCAATTAATTTGGCTAGGATAATAAAACTTCTGGTATCTAGAACAGTTACAGAATTGAAATGTCCTAGTTTATTTAAAAGTCTGATTAATTACGCATTAACCGGTATATACTTTGTTTTAAGCCATGAAATTAAAAATATGAGTAATTCAACTAAATGTATAGAATAATTTCCATCCTTGGTAAAAATGAACTGAACTTGGAATATGTCTTAGTCTTCTTATTAAAAAAATTTATAGTTCTGACACAAGTTTACTGATTGTCGATCACTTCTTTCTCATAATATTGTGAGAGTGCCCACAGGTACACACACACACACACACACACACACACACACACACACCAATTAATAGCAGACTCTTAAGTAAACTCCAGCAGGTTGAGAATATACTATAAGTATCTCAGCTTTACGTTTAATTTTATATTTTACAAGTGCAGTATTTTGTGTTTTTAAATGTTAATATCTTTCTCCTGGTCCACTGGAGAACTTATTAAGGCATATTCCCAACATTTATGTCAAAATTAAATGTAAAGTAAGACAGCAAGGCCTGGGGTATGGTAACCTGACACTCCATTACCCAGTCAGCTCTTGTCTCAGGTAGTCAGAAATAGCTCGAACTCTAATGGTCAGGGTGACCACTGATTTGTCCTGGGCTTTGGGGATACCCTCCCCCATTCTTCATATAGTCAAACAGGGGTTCAAAGTCAGTCATCCTGTTAAATGAGGCCCTTGGAGAATATTGGGAATCTAGTTAGGTTAGACAAGAACCCAGTTCTTTGTTTATGATAGCCTCTCTGTGCCACCATGCTATTCTGGGCCTCCAATGGAAACAGTTGGAATTCAAGTGATCAAGAGGTTCTACATTGTGGGAGACTAGGAGGATTTGGTTAATTCCAGCCAAATAATCAGATTTCCAATTTTGTGGTTGTAACTTAATATGACTACATTGAAACAGACACATAAGATATAATAGACCATTTGAAAGTACCTTATGTTTAAATTCCTGCCAAATCATATTATCTTTAGTATAATTTTCAGTATCTGAATGTATTGTCCCATCATATAGCTATAGCATAATTTGTTTAACCAAGTCCCTGATGCTGGATATTAGGATATTTCCCATTTTTATATTAATATGCAGCTCTTCCATGACTGTTCATGCAGCTGTACTCTTGAGAAGTAAAGCTCAGTGGTTAAGAGCATAATCTTTTGTCCCCATCAGACTGAGGTTTGGGTCCTGTCACTTTCTAGTAGTTGTGATCTTGGATAAATCTCTTAACATCTCAAAGCTTTAGTTCCTTCATCTGTAAAAGGAAGGTAATTTCACCTAATTCCTAGGGATTTCATGGACCAGTGAGAAAGTACATGTAAGTTCATAGTAAATAAATGTTAGTTTGCTCTTGGTGAGCTAGTTACACTTACTTCCTTAAGATAAGTTTATAGACGTGGAATTATTTTGTCTGTGTACGTTCTTAAGGTTCTTGATACATACTGCCTAACTGCCCTTAAATTACACAATTCCCAGTGGCACTATCACATTATATTGTAATTAGGTGTGCATTGGTTTGTATCTAGAACTAACCTGCGAGTCCTCAAGCGGAGTTCTAGGTCTTATTTCATCTCTGTTCTCTGGGTGCCTACCACAGGGACAGAGCTATAACACATGCATAATCAGTGTTTATTTAGTAAATATCTATATCTTTCCTTCTGACATGGATAAACACATCTGTTTTTTTAAACAAAATCACCTTTTCAGAGTTTCAGCAAAAGACCGCTTCTCATGAATTCTGGAGGCCACTGTTGGTAAATAGAATCAAGTGGGCTGCACAGTTAATGGCAGTAGCTCTCACCTGGGGATCATATTTTAAAATGCAGATTTCTGTGTTCCACTTGCAGAGTAGATTCAGGAAGTTTCAACAGGGGCCCAGGAATTTGAATTTTTATCTATCACCTCTAACCACCATCTTTTACGACACAGATAGTATATACGTTCCGTTATGGTAGGCACTGGTCTCTGGAGTCTTTGCCTTATAATACCAGAACTCTTTAGGTTCTTTCCAACCCTGTGACTCTATAATGCATTAAAAAAAAAATAATAACCAGTCAGAACAAACTCAGACCCCTTATAATTATTCCATAATATTTGATGATCAGTACAAGATGCATTGTTGCTCAACTAGCCAGGCTTTCTATTGATTTGGAGGAAGAACAGGTGAAACGAGGATAAAAAGTTCATCCTAGTACTTGCCCAAAAAAAGCCAAGTTTCATCCAGGTACCTATTCACAGCATGGTAGGAACTGAGTTGGTGGGCTTGATTTTGACAGAAAGTAAAAACAATGTTATCGTTCAGTCTCATTCTGTTTGATCCAGAATGCCTACGGATGGGCTGGGAGTGGCCTCTACAGAGGGGGCCAACATCAAAGCCTGTGAAGGCAAAGCCAAGCAGCTTCCCTATCTCTTGCTGTTCCTTAATGGGCAGCCCAAAACCAACAGACCCAGGTAGAGGTGAAGAAGGTGGCCCTCAGAAAGTTCTTCAAGATCAGCAGGGAAACCTCAAGGGTCACTGCAAACTTAGCAACTGAGACCTGGATGCCATTGCTTCTGAGAAAGGGGCATGCAAGGTGAAAAGACAAATGATACTAGTAAAGAGCCACTCTTTTTTTATTGAAGTATAACTGATTTACAATATGATATTCGTTTCAGGTGTACAACATAGTGATTCAGTATCTTTATACATTATAGTCCATTTAAAGTTATTACAAAATAATGGCTGTATTTCCCTGTGCTGTACAATATATCCTTGTTGCTTATTTATAAATAGTAGTTTCTTTTTCTTAATCCCCTACCCCTATCTTGCCCCTCCCCGCTTCCCTGTCCCCACTGGTAACTATTAGTTTGTTCTATACCTATGAGTCTGTTTCTGTTTTGTCATATTCATTTGTTTTACTTTTTAGATTCCACATATAAGTGAAAATATAGAGTATTTGTCTTCCTCTGTCTGACTTATTTCACTAAGCATAATACCCTCTAGGTCCATCCACATGGTTGCAAGTGGCAGAATTTCATTCTTTTTTATGAATGAGTAATAACCTATTGTGTGTGTATATATATATATATACACACACAATCTTCTTTATCCATTCATCTATTGATGGACACTTAAGTTGCTTCCATATCTTGGTTATTGTAAATAATTCTACTATGAACATTGGGGGCATGTATCTTTTTGAATTAGTGTTTTTGTTTTCTTCTAATATATGGGAGTGGAATAGCTGGATCGTATGGAAGCTGTATTTTTAGTTTTTTGAGGAACCTCAATACTGTTTTCTACAGTGGATGCACCAATTTACGTTCCCACCAGCAGTGTACTAGGATTCTCTTTTCTCCACATCATCTCCAACATTTGTTGTTTGTAAACTTTTTGATGATGGCCATTCTGACAGGTGTGAGGTGATACCTCACTGTGGTTTTGATTTGCATTTCTCTGATGATTAGCAATATTGATCATCTTTTCATGTGCCTATAGGCCAGCTGTATATCTTCTTTGGAAAAATGTCTATTCAGGTCTTCTGCCCATTTGTTAATCAGGTTGTTTGGGTTTTTTAAAATATTGAGTTGTCTGAGCTGTTTGTATATTTTTGGTATTAACCCCTTAAATGTAAAGAGCCACTCTTAAGCTTGATTGCCAGTCGATATAGTTTTGGCTTGTGTAGTTCTTGGCACACCTACATCCAACTCTTCTCAGAATGGTTCCCAATTACCCAGCTACCCAAGCTTCAGGTAAGAAAACAAATGCTATCTTACATCACTTTTTTCTTCTTATGTAAAATAATGATAGGGTTATTAGGAAGATTACATTAGATGACTTAGCACAATACCTGTTGCATAGTGCAAAGGGTCCTTCATTTTCCTTCTCTTTTCCTCTCTGTGTACCCTCATCCCTTCCTAACTCCCAATATCAGTCTTTCTATATCTGAATAGGACTGCTAGTTCACATATTTCTATGTATTACCTTTTACATAACCAACAAGAATTTGTTGAAAACATAATTACCTACCAGCATATTTATTATGGAGTTTACAAAGAAATATAAATCATAATTCATAACCTCAATGAATTTATAGCCTGATAGGAAAAAGAAAACTAACACACATGTAACAACTAGGGAACACTAAAAATTTTATTAAATTTTATTTATTAAGTAATTCAATATATTATTTAATTAATTAAAATTTAGTCTATTAAAATATATCTGCTGGATCAGCTGTAAGTACTATAGCAATTCAGAGAAAAAAGGAATGTATGGGTCTGAATTTCCAGAGAAGGCCTCAAGGGTTTCATTTTGGCTCTGAAATAAAAACTTTTATATATTACTATATGTCAGTTATTATACTGAATGGAGATAGTATTTAGTATAATAAATTACTTTTATCCTTATCATTACTGCCTTCCTCCTTATGAAAGTGCCATTCAGTTTGCACAGAGACAAGGACATACAGTTGTAACGTCTAAGAGACAAGAATGGGATAGAAGAAACTCTGAGATAAAAGACGTGTGGGGATTTGTTTGATGCATTATTTAAGCAACTTCACTCTACAAATAAGCCCTTTTGAACGCAACATACGAGGCTTTCACCATGCTTTCCCACCCAAGACAATTATAGTCTATACCACACCACCTACACAATTCAAGTTCTCATCATTAATTGATAAAGCAAAATAGTCCATGACATTAGAGTCTAAGAAGCATTCTATGCAAAATCATGGCGAGTTACAGGAGGCATAAGGCAATATTTTATTCTTCAAGTTATGGTCATGGAATTAACCTGACTTTTCTTGGACCATAGGACTTTTGCTGTGAGGATATGATGCAGTGTGAGGTAGTGGAAAGTGTACTGGTTTTGACAACAGGTCACCAGAGTTAGAATTCTTCCGCTTCCCCGACCCCTGCCACTTGCTATGTGACCTTGGATGAATTTTTAGTCTCTCTGAGTTGGTTTCCCTGTGTGTAAATTGAAGGTATAAAAATAATACTTGTAGTACAGGGTATTTGTGAGGATCAAAGGAAACAATCTCCTTGAATGCCTTTTGCAAATTATAAAGCATTACAGAAATATTACTGCTGTTGCTCCTTTTATTACCATTTGAAGAAGTCAGTGTTCCTACATCAGATTAATAAATTTAAGTTTACTTAGAAGGAAATTATTCCTGTTAGATACATGCTTGGCCTTTCTTCACACATACTAAACTTCAGCTCTACAGGACAAGCTCACACATTTAACTGTCTTTTCTGCATAAAGCTTATATGTGTGACTCACACAGTCAGATCCCTTTGCCTTATGAGGATGTTCAAAACGCCTTTATCTATCCTAGAAAATAGAATTTCAGAAGCTGTTGCTTTTTTCTCTGGGCCTCAGTGCATTTTTTCATTTTTCAAAGAAAGATTATACAGCCAGAAGTATTAGCCGATCACTGCCTCTTTAAAAGACTCTCTTCTCTTCATCGTTCCTGGCTTATATTGAAACCAGATGGTAAAACCAAGACTGGAACATCCTTTGGTGTCCAGAAGGAGGCCAGTCTGGCCAAAGCATTGTCATTCTTGTCAGCAACCAGAGTCAAAAACATTTTTATAGTTAATCATCAGGAGTGCCTACTGGCTGTAACAGCCATTTATGCAGTATTTGTCAGCATGAAGGTTCCATCCACACCACAGATGACGCCACGTCGGCAAGAAATGTGTTTCAGTATCCTTCAGTAATGAGCTGAGCACATTTTCATGGCTGACTCCCAAAGCAAACGCCAATAAAAAATTTAGTGCCGGACTTCTTTTTCACCAAACTGTGTGGATACCAGTACCTTGCATTGCTTAAAACTAACTCCCTTGGAGCAAGTTTGTCCTGGAGCATTCATTAAAACATAGGAAGTTAAAGAACTGAAGCAAATTACCACAAATATTTATAAAGAAGTTGACCCACCGTAAAATGAACTTCTATTTCAAAAGATGTGAAGTTGCAGTCTCAGACTCTGAGAAACCAGAGTAATTTCATGGATGCGAGCCCACCAGCAAATTCCTATCTCTGCCTGCACTTCAGTAATCATTTGCAGCAAGGAGACAGTGAATATGAAAAATAACATAATTAGAGTAAATGCACTATGCTTTGGAGCTGAAATAGAGGAGTTTGGGTGGCCACAGAAAAGAAAGGCATTGAATAATAATATTTTAAAATGTGTCAAAGGCGTGAGCTTATCAGGCCTTGTATATCGCTGATGGAAACTATTTTTTCAAGTGCTGTAGAGAAGCAAATCCGGATATCTGGAGAGGGACGTCCAAAAACAGCTTCTCCACTTTACAGCTGAGGCTTGCCACCATATCAGAAGGACTCAGATGAATATTTCATGTGAAAGGTACATGTAGAATATTTTGAAGGAAATGCCTAGGGCAGCAAAACTAAATTGCAATTACATGCTACAATATTGCAGGAAGATCTAACACAGATCTGACTTCTTTGTATGATGAAACCGTACATGTGTATCAGCAAAACAGTGTTAAGGGTGCAAACCATGGAAGTTTCAGGTCATAACTGATGAACACTTGCAGAAACTAGAATCCCATAACACTGAGGTTATCCTGCCTGCCATGACATTTATATCCATAGTGTGTATAATTCATAGTTTTTATTTTTTTAAGTTTTTGGCCGCATCATGCGGCATGCAGGGTCTTAATTCCCCGACCAGGGGTCAAACCTGTGCCCCCTACAGTGGAAGCGCGGGTCTTAACCACTGGACCGCCAGGGAAGTCCAATTCATAGTTTTTACACAAAACAAAGTAAAATAAAATTTGCTGTTCTTTGGGATTGACATATATACACTAATATGTATAAAATAGATAACTAATAAAAAACCTGCTTAAAAAAAAATTTGCTGTGCTAACCATAATATTCTCAGTAGTGGAAGCTAATATCCCTGATGAAATGCAGCTTTATTTACTTTGGGTTGATAACATTTGAAATGTGATGATCAATGTCACTTATCCTTTTTTTCTTTAAAAATGTTTCAGACATGGACATATATACACTACCAAATGTAAAATAGATAGCTAGTGGGAAGCAGCTGCATAGCACAAGGAGATCAGCTCGGTGCTCTGTGACCACTTAGAGGGGTGGGATAGGTAGGGTGGGAGGGAGACGCAAAAGGGAGGGGATATGGGGGTATATGTATATGTATAGCTGATTCACTTTGTGATACAGCAGAAACTAACACACCATTGTAAAACAATTATACTCCAATTAAGATGTGAAAAAAAATGTTTCAGAAATGGTCTGAGATATGTGGCCAATGATGGGAGCTTGTGGTTTGGTTTGGTTTCTATCCTTTTGAAATCAAGAGTAGTTGTTTCGCTATTAGTAAAACCATGGTTATCATCAGTAATGCTCTCTTTGTTATTTTAAAATTTTTACACTGAGAATATGCTACAATTGTCATAAAAGGGACAGAGGAAATTTAAAATAGACAATAATAGAAATCCTTAAGACTGTGAAAAGAGATTAGCATGTTCCATTTCAAAAGGGTAACAACTGAAAAAAAATTTGGAGAAAGAAGGAACCTGAGAAATTTAGTCAGACTTTTGTTTACAAACTGTTGTGTTATGCCTTGTCGTCCCATGGTGAAGCATAAGAAAAATAATGTATCACATCTTAAAAAACCAAACATCACAGTAGAGAGCAATAATGTAGGAGACAGTACATGGATTTCTTTCCAAGAGCCCCCTGTCTAATTTAAATGTCTTTTGCTTGGCCAATCATTTTCATTCCCAGGCCAAAATGATTGGAAAAGAGCTTCCTCCAACCCCCCACTTTAGTTGTTAACTGAGCCAATCAAAAAAAAGACCAGTTTTGAACCTAAAAAGTAAATAGGCTCATATATTTAAAGAAACATGGCTTTCTAGCTGCCCTTTGTTGGATTAGAGAAGACATGCCTTATTTCATTCCTCAAGGAAAAGTTATTTACTTTGTTTTCTGAAACATAAAGTGAGCTATAAACAGCTTTATAATAAATTAAGATGTCATGAAAATCATCCCAATAGGAAAAGATACCGGTATTTCTGTTCATTAACCAAGGAGTTAGTCATTCTGTGATGGAAGCTGTGTTAGGTTAAAACACATTGTTCAGAAAGGAGTTTCAGAATTCTGACCTTCTTCTGCTCCATGTACTATGTAAAAAGAGAGCTTGAAATCACCTGGAAATAATAACAAAAAAATTTTAACAGGGTTCCTGAGATCAGTTTTCTCCTCACGTTTATATTAAGAAGCTAATAAAATATAGATTAAATAAAGCCAAAGGAGCCATATAAGCCGTCACTTGTTATGTAAGGGGCCAGGACCTTATGTAGTATGCATTTTCTTACTAATTCTTCACATTCTGAATGCTTTGTATTATACCAAGGAATACTGAATAATGGGGTTTTAAATGTTTTTAAAAGCTGTTTCAATATGTGCCGAGCATTTGAGCTACTTTTGTCAGTAGTTTGGTGACATCTAGTGGAAATAGTGATTTGAAGCCTACAGTACTGAGATAGTTCAGATCCTATAGCAAAATGGAATTGTTTAGGACCAAAAACACAGATAAACAATTGAAGACATTTACCTACCACTTTCTGTCCTAAGTAACAAGAGTAAATAAGCAAGTTTAGGTAATCCTTCTGAGGGAAAATCACTTGACATCCATGTCAATTACTATCTTTTTTTTTTTTTTTTTTGATTATGGAATACATGGTCTTTGTAAAGAATTTGGAATAACAAAAGAAAAAAATTATCCATACTCCTTTCACCCACCAGTAAACACCATTGATATTGTGTTACTTTTCTTCCAGGATTATATATTTTTGTTGATAGGTTTTTACCAAATTTTGATATTTCAAATATAGTTTTATATCGTAATTTTTTAACAGTCTGTGAGCATTTTTTTGTATGTCATCGGGTATAAAAATTATTTTAATTATGAAAAGGAGAGAGCTACTTTGGGAGTAGGATACTACAAGCCTATAATTTTGTAAATTCTATCTGAGGATCCAGGAATCATGTAAAAACATGATTCCAGTAAAGTTCTTTCATTAGCAGAGTTTTTTAAAAGACCATGCTATCCATAGAAATATCTAATATGTGTTTACATCAAATACATTTTATTAAGAACTTACTATATTACCAGACCCTAAGGGTATCAAAAATGGATGAGATCCAGACCTTACCTGTGAGGGGGGAAAAAAAAAAGTCTAGTAAGAAAGAATAAAGTATTTTTACATAATAAGATTGTAGTCAATATAGAGAACTATAACAAAAGAGGGAGTTATAGTCTTTCGGGGAAAAGTAAATGGAAAAATCCTCAAAGAAGAGGTGACATCTGTGCAGGACTTTGAAAAATGAATAAGGATGAAGGGTGTTTTATATAGAAGAAAGCCTGGGCCAAGGCAAGAAGCATGGAATGGCCAGGTGTAAGTGGGTATCCCTGGAGAAAAATGGAAGATGTGACTAGAGAGGTGAACAGAAGCAGGTGGCTAAGGATCTTTATCACGGAGGTGATGGAAACCCACTAAAAGTTCTTTTTTAAAGAGAGTAACATGATTACATTAGCATTTTATAAAATCATGCTGACTGAAGCATGGAAAATGAATAGGAGAGAAGGAGACCAACTCGTAGACTGTCACAGCAATTCAGGACGGAGATGGTGAGGCCGGAACCAAGAAAAAGCAGTGAGTTTAGACAGAAAACAGAGAGCTGAAGACTGTATAGAAGGGGACAAACCATTGAATTTAAATTATGCTGGGTGATGGAAATATCGATGCCAAGAATGACCCTGAGTTCTGCTTTAGGTTACTGATATCTAGAACAACACTCAGACAGTTAGTAGTTCAGGGGGAAATGTTTGTGATTTGTAGGTTGTGCACTGCAACATAGTTTAGGATTAGACAAATCCTAATTTATCTTAACACTCTATGATATATAGCAGAGAAAGAGGTATACACACCTTATAAGACTGGTTCTAGTTATTGAATAGTTTTCTTTGGCACATAGGTCAAAGAAAAAGAAAATCTGGCATGTCCTCACCACCCGATGATGTTTTAAAAATCCCTCCGCTGTAGGCACAGAGTGGTTAACATCTCTAATTGGCCTCAGAACAGTGCCAAGATTCGGGGTGAGAGGAGTGCTAAAGAGGTTAGAAATGTAATCAAGGAGATTAAAAAGAAAAACTAATTTTAGCTGTCACAGAGATTTGTCTATATGGAGTGTCATTAGAAAGAATAAGTGACCTGCTGAACTCTCTGGTATTGAGAAGACATTTCTAAAATGCAGAGATCAAAATTATGTTCACTCAAAGGCTGTGTCTGCATGCCTCTGTGCATATGCCTCCACACATACAGAGTAAAGTGGAGAGAGAGCTTGTAGAGCATGTAATTGGGAGACCTGGATTCCCTGAGCAGTGGTCCACCCGTGATCTAATTTGCAAAGTCAGCAAGAGCCTTGTATTGTGCCCTTGCTATGTGCTCAATTCACCTGCTGCCAGGAAGCTGTCATTTGCAGCTACCACTGATGGAGTGCTCACCTTGTGCTAAGTGCTTTACAAACATTATCCAGTTTAATCCTTTCAACTCTGAGTTTAACCCTATTATGCTTAGGGAGGTTAAGCCATTGCCCAGGGTCACTCAGCCAGTAAGTGGAGAAGCTTGGATAAAACCCCAGTTTCCTCCAAATCCAGAGCTGTGCCCTTAACCATTACCCTGTCCTAGGTCAGCACTGTTCATTCGTTTTTTAAAAATCAAATTCTCCTAAGTTTTATTGTTATCTAATGCTTTCAGGAACAAGATGAACCATGCATGCCACCAGCTTTTAAATTCTGAATATCAGCATAGAGTTTCATTCCTACTTCCGACTTGTGGCTCCACAACTGCCTTTGCAATGTCTCTTATTCTGTTTCAGAATGTACAGAGCTGGTGTGTAAGAGACAGGTGGCAGCCAGTTGCTATGGCAATTGCCTGTCGTTAATGATAAAGAGTAATTACTGCAGCAAATTTCTGTTTAGCTGGAAAATCTGATTTGCCCTCTCCCCACAGGGGACACAACCCCTTATACCCTTCTTACTCACAATGGCCTATCATCTTGTGTAAGCTCTGCCTGAACGATTCTACTTTGCAGCAAAGAGCTAAGTAAAGCCTGACTTCGAAAAGATTTAGGAGAAGGAAGAAGCAATGCGTCACAGAAAGAAAAAAGCTCAGAAAAATACACTTTTCCCTCCTATACAGACTGTCTAAACTTGTTTTCCCTTAATTAAAGTGTGAAGGAGATAATCCCAAGTATTGCACATTCATGGACCAACTTCAATGGCTGTTTGAATGACCACATATGGTTAATTATTAGACTAAGACTGGGCTAAGACTGTAAGATCAAATAATGTTTTTAAACTGACCTAGAGAACGTGAAAAAGATGCAGATGTCCCAGAGAAAGTGATTCTGACAAATCTATGTACTCAGTATTATTTACAAATCTTTCCAAGTCAGCTAATAGCCCTTTTGAAAGGGGAACTGTGTTTGGTATGTCAGGGCAATGTGGAGTGAAAAACTTCATTAGTACCTTTTAAATTTGTGTTCTATATGAGTTTTAAAAGGGAAGTTTCTATCCATAGTACGTTCAAGACTGTGGTATGTAAATAGCATGAAAATAAATGCCAAAGTAAAAAGCACAGAAACTGGGACTCAACCTAAAATCAAACACCTATTTCATCTCTCATTTCTTCCCATCCCTAAACCTGGAGTCCAAATACTTCTCCTCCCTTTAAGTTTCTTTTGAAATGCAGCCCGTTACTGCTTGACACACCAATGATGAATCCACAGGAATCGTTCTCACAGAAAGTCTAGTAATGACACTCCAGTCTAAGGCCTGTTTCATAATTATCTTTTTTATCGACTTCTCACTTACATTGAATACCCAGCCTACAGACAAGTGGACAAGTTTTGATCCAAAAGCTTGAACTATTCTCCACAAGAATATATGCTACTCCTTGGAGATCAATGTGCCAAGATGTCTGGAATCTTACCCTCGGAGTTTGGCCCATTAACAAGTCTCATCTTTTGCTCTGTTAAAACTTTCTTATGTGGCCAAAGTGTAGCTGGAGCAGAGAGAGTTTGGATAGGAAACAAACCAAGGGCTGGCTCACCCGTATGGGCACAGGTGGGAAGGGGGGACGGTTCACCAGTATTTATAATCCTCAAAGCTATGACTGTGAGAGTCACAGAGATTCATGCACTCTAGAGCCTATACTATAATGATCAGGCTCTTAACCCAGGAGCAAACATGTCTTTCGATCAAGACAGGATGACTCTTTCATTTTGAGAGTCTGCAACTGACAGAAAAAGATTGGGAGTTACATACAGAAAGCCATATTCGACTCACCTATTGCATTTCTGTTCCACGGTATGGAAAATTAAGGTCAGGAAATCTGGGGGAGAAAGAAAATTGAGAGCAGAATGGAACTGAATGAGGAAAAGGGAATCAATCGGGTTTGAAGTATTTGAGCCTGTAGGTATATATTTGTTCAATCAGGCCGTTACTGTTCTAAAAAGTTGATAGCTAATTTCCAAGAGGGAGGAAAGTTTCACCTGTTTTGTTCCCTGATATATCCCAAATCTCCCAAACAATGCCTGGCCCATGGTAAACTTTCAATGAATATTTTTTGTAAATATATATGAATAAAGCCATTTAGCTCCATTTTCTGGATTAAAGATTTAATCCTTAAATCTTTCTGTCTTTGTTTAAATTAGAATAACCAGCATAGTCTATCAGGGTATAAATTAGTAATTGGACCACAACAGCAGTAATAAGAGTAAGCAAATCCAAATAAAATCAGGCTGAAAATTTAAGATATGACCCTGATTTCCTTACCTACTTCCAAGAATAATTTAAGACTAAGGCTAGCCATTTCACTATTGCAATTTGCTTTGTCAGTTGAGACAAAAAGCACAGGTTTTATTGGGCAACAGGGGATGCTCTCTGGGACCAAGGGATGGGAACTCAGGAGGTCCCCATCAATTAGTAAGAAAGTTAGTGAGGGGAACAGAGCTGTGAAATATCCTCATATCTCTAAACTTTCCAACCGCAGACCTCTAGAGAGCCCCCAGGAACTTGGGACAAACTGGACACAATAATTGCTTCGTTTGACTTCACTCCTCCCCTTTCCTCTTGTCCTTGACAACAGGCTGGCTTTGTCAAAAAGGAAGATCGTATGTGGATATTCCTGTTTTTTATATACTTCCTCTCCCTCAACCAGGAGCAAATACTGTCCTCCAGAGACATTTGGCAATGTCCAGTGGTATTTTTGTTTGTGAAAATTGGCAGTATGCTACCAGCATCTAGCGGATGGAGGCCAGGGATATTGCTAAACGTCCTATAGCCGTCCCATAACAAAGAATTATCTGACCCAAAATGTCAATAGTACTAAGGCTGAGAAGCCTTGTTCTCCATTATCTGGCACTCACACTGTGCCAGGTGCTAATGCTGAATGCTCCTGATGCCTAATTTCATTAATCTTCCTAAGAATCTCTGAAGTGGACCTTACTTTATCTTCATTTTACAGATGAAGACAATAGAGGTTTGCAGAGTTACGTAATTTGTCCAAGTGTCTCCAAGCCCAGATAGACCTGCCTCAGAACTCACGCACTGCTGCCTTTCACAATTTCCAACCTTCTCTTTTTATTTATTTATTTATTTATTTATTTATGGCTACGTTGGGTCTTCGTTGCTGCGCGGGCTTTCTCTAGTGTGGCGAGTGGAGGGCTACTCTTCGTTGTGGTATGCGGGCTTCTCATTGCGGTGGCTTCTCTTGTTGCACAGCACGGGCTCTAGGTGCACGGGCTTCACTAGTTGTGGCGCGTGGGCTCAGTAGTTGTGGCTCACAGGCTCTAGAGTGCATGCTAAGTAGTTGTGGCACATGGGCTTAGTTGCTCCACGGCACGTGGGATCTTCCTGGACCAGGGATCGAACCCATGTCCCCTGCATTGGCAGGTGAATTCTTAACCACTGGGCCACCAGGGAAGTCCCCAGCCTTCTCTTAACAGATCATTATGCTAGCCATAGACAGTACTTACTCCCAGAAAGTAATTCCAGCCAGGGGCACGTGTAGATACTTTCATTTGTTCACATTTTAAAAGTCATAGCCCATATAATAATAATGGGCACATAGCCCTTGTTTGTACCAGGCACTGCTATAAGGGCTTTGCTTCACATGTATGAACACACTGAATCCTCCACACAATCATATGAGGTAGGGACTAGTACTGTTCTCTTACAGATGAGGAAACCAAGGTTCATAGAAGTGAGGTCAAAAAGCCAACGAGGTACAGAGATAGGATATGGTTGCAAGAAGTCCATCTTCAGTTTCTATAATTCTTAACCATTATTCTGTTTTGCCTAGTATACCTACAAAGCTGGGAGACATGGCCGCATCAGCCACTTGGTGGATCATGACCCTTCCTTCTTCACAACCTGTCCCCCAAATACCTCGGCAGGAACTAATCTTTGCTCCCTTTGCTGCTCTTTGTAGAGCTGCCAAGACCTCAGTAGATCTTGATACCAAAAGTAGGAAGATCAGAAATAAACTCCTCACCAATTTACTAGCCGCTGAAGGCGATCCAGCATCACCCTCACTTAGTGCTTTGAAATTCTCTTTCACTGTTTGCATAAAATTTCCTTTTATTAAGTGTGGGATTCAAAAAGGTTTTCAAATAATTACTACAGTTAGTCTAAATGTAAAAAAGCTAAAAGGAAAACTGTTTGCAATTAGGATTTGCATAATTTCTTCAGCATTGCCTAAGTTATCTACATTTGCAGCTAAAAGCAGAGCAGTATTTTGGATGAAACAAAATGAAATCCATTTGCCAAGCTGGCCCTGACCTTCGACACTTCTTTTAAGCATCTCAACTTGTTATGGGAACCCAAGTAATTAGATACTTGAGCACTTTTTCAGAGAATTGTTTTATATCCTTGCTTATATATCTTAAGTGAACTTTTTAAAGGCAAAAGGTTAATTTATGGGCTTTCAAACATGAGTCAGTAAATCTTTTGAATCATTTTTCCTCATAGATGGCCTTCACATTCTCTCAGATTCCATCAGAAAAACATTCAACTCTTCTCACTCAGAAAAATTCATGTTTTATGGGTACCTATATATAACTATAAATTAACATAAATATATATATCACCTAACTGCTAATTAGTATGCATTTACAGGCAGCGTCCAATAACCCTGATGATAAGTGAAAGTACATCAGTGATGAGACATCCCTGGGAAATGAATGGGAATCTCAGCAAGTATTTAACTTAAGAGTAGGTGGAGGAAACTCATTATTGGCCTGGCTTGTTGCCTTGTTCTGTATGAAACCTTGATTAAAGAAATAACAAACATGGAATGCTAATTAAACTGTTTGACCAATTTCAATAAACAAGCAGGTCTAATTTGGGGAGCAAAGAGAGGGGATAAAACATACAGCTCTGCTATTCATTTTCCTACATCAGTTCTGTGATTCCTACTGCAAGACTTCATGTCCCCAACGGCCTCCAGATCAGCAGGGTAGTTGATTCGAGGGTAAAGAGAGAGGAAAACATGTCAACTTGGTGAAGCTCCCTACAGGCTACAGCTGGCAGGGCTCCCTGAGATCACAGCCCACGATTGCAGCCTGTCCTGCTCATGGACCTTCACCTCGTAGGGCATGTTGTAAGTCGCAAAGATGGTGTTTAAGTATAAATAGCCTTGCCTGGCTTGAGCAAGCAAAACTGTTCCTTTAGTTCAGTGCATACACAGGTTGGAGGCCAGTGTCCTGGGCATACCAGTTGTATCTCCACATAAAATGAACGTCAGCAGTACCCTAGTATATAATATTGTCTATTAGACGGTGCATAAAGGCCTTCACTGTGTGTACATACCGTAGCCACACAGAAAACATTACCAAATGAGCCTGCTTTTAGCCCACTGCCTCATACAGTGGTAATTAAGGAGAACTGCTTTTTGATTTGCAACTATTTGCTGTTCTGCAGGAAAAACAGAACTTAAACCATCTTGTTCCATTTGTTGTTGCCATGCTTAATCTTCTGATTCATGAGGAATTATTACACTCAGTACCTATGGGGAATTTAATTGTTTGGCTCCTACTCGTCTGGCAAGTATAATTATGGAGGAGGAGGATCTATAGATTAACATTTTTAAAAAGCTTCATCCAAGAAAAAATAAATAAAAGGAGGTGGAGTTTTTTTTAATAAAACCTCGTATTGAATAACACGAACCGTTGGAACAGTGCCAGTGCTGAGCTTAAGAGAAAATGTCAATGCCTAAATGGGAGGTCAGAGCAGGGCCACACGGCTCAGAACTTTGATCCCATCACCATTAACTTGGAGATCAGCACACCCCATCTATCCCTTAGATATTTGTAGATAATTGGGATACATTTTGCATGGTGTATAAAAATATAAAATGAAGTGGTTTTGAATGAATTGGGAATGGGAATGTTTTAAGTCTGTTTCTCTTTCTCTTTAATGATAAAGTTCTGTTTTTCTGCAAACATAGATTAGTAAGAGACCTGTATTCCTCCAATAATTTAGAAGGCAGAGAAGATGTGATATTTTGTATTGTGGCAATAAACTTTTGGGCACTGCTGAGCAGTTGGTGTGCAAACAAATGAATGAGAGCCATAGCAAACACCTTGAGAACCCCACCCATATTCCTAGGACCCTCCCATTTTAGCAGCAAACTTCTAGACCCCAGTATCAAGACCTCTGTGCCTGAGGACTTTTTCTGGAATTGTGGAAAGCCACACCGTCTATAGTGGCAGGCCAGTGACTCTCAGGGGTTGGTGAATAACTACTCCAGCTCCCTTACCCCTCAGGTGGGATAATTTGAAGCATGTGTTTTATACCCTTTCCAGAGTTTCACCATAGGGTTAAGCTACAGTCGCCCACAGTGGTAGCTAGCTTAATCCTTTCCTGGCCACCTTGCCTTCCTTGATTCGCTTCCCTACCCCTCTGCAGGCAGTCTCTGCATCTGGACCCTTAGTCTCGGATCTACTTTTGGAGAACCCAAATAAGGATAAGTTACCTGCCTTCAGAGAGCACACAATCTGATAGGAGAAATGAGATTAGAAGGGAACAGGAGAGAGGCTGAGAGGAGAGGAGAGTGGAGGGGAAAGGATAGACTGATTGTGTGGTAAGTGCATTCATGTGGGTCAAGGATACCACATGCTAAGAAATGTAGTGTTTTGTTTGTTTATGATATCTTGTCTCTAGGCAAGTCCATGTAATTCGTTCATCCAATGAGTACTTATTGCATGCCTACTACATGCCAGACAATGGCACCAGAAGAAATCAAAAAGTTCCAGCTTATGTTCTAGTATATATATAAAATCACTCATAAGTCATGTGGTAATAGTGTTGCAAGGAAAAAGCAGAGTGTATTAGTCTGCTCAGGCTGTCTGTCATAAGATACCACACACTGGGTGGCATAAACAACAGAAATCTATTTTCTTGCAGTTCTAGAGGCTAGAAGTCTAAGATCAAGGTGCTATCAGGCTTGGTTTCTGGTGAGGCTTCTCTTCCTGCCTTGTCCTCACATGGCCTCATCTCTGTGAACGTGGAGAGAGAACTCTGGTGTCTCTTCCTCTTCCTGTAAGGACATCAGTCCTATAGGATTAGAGCCCTACTCTTATGAGCTCATATACCTTTATTACCTCCATATAGGCCCTATCTCCAAATACAGTCATATTGGGGGTTAGGGCATCAATATATGAATTTGGTGGGGTATACAATTCAGTCCATAACACAAGGTAAAAGAGTGGAAAGTAACCATAGAAACAGAGCTTATACTGCTCAAACTAGTGAGGAATTTAAGCCCTAAAATTTATTCAGTATCTACTTGGAGCAAGTGTGGCTGTGCAGTAGCTGACTACTATCGTGGTAAATCTACTACTAAGTGGATTTTAATATGACAAAATTTATGATCAAGATGCCAAAGTAATATAGAGTATATTTTGCTCATATAGAGTAAAATGCTTTCTCCCTCATTTTTATCTCTATGATTTGTCTTTATCATGTAGCTATGGCCTCTAAAAACTAAAGTTATGTTATAAAAAGTTTTCAGCTGATAGCAAAAGAAGACAATTTTAAGTCTTTAAAAACATGTTCCTAAATAGAAGGAATAAGTAAAATGGTGGTGTGGAAACCCTAAGCCAACCCAAGGAGAGCAGGGGACCCTCAGAGCTGCCATACCGTGTCCTTATGGGCGTCAGAGAACACTGATCTTTTAGAAAAAGAAAAATTCCCATGTTAATTGCTAAGCTGTTTACAAGAGCCACCTGCTCTCTCCAGAACATGCTTGGCTCTCCTTCAAACACTTTTTGACTTGACCAAATCAGGGAGCTGTATATAAACCATACATTAAAAAAAAAAAAAAAAGACAGTCCACGCCTTTAGTATAATTATATGGTACAAATAATAGAGTTTTTGTTAGCTACCAGGTCTTTTTGCAAAGCCTATCAAATATCAGAGGCGGTATAATGCTGTAATTGCATCTATGAACCTGTGTAACATTTAGACAATGAGTTCCAAAGGTCAAGGTACATAATACATATCCAATATATTTCTCTGATGAGCCCAAGAAGTTTAATATGACATAAAATGAAACTAAGAACAGAACATATGCTTCTCAGTAAGAGATATTAACTTCTTTAGCTATTACCAAATGCCAAAATATTGTTTATTTTGAAAGGATCTTATATTAATTGCTTATTTACAATTTTACTTATTGAGATTACAGAAGGATTTGATTCAACATATGCTTGGTTTAACTTTTAGGCAATAATAAATGGTTCAAAAAGCTCATCAGTGTTTTTGGAACTGATACTGAGATCAAACCTCAGTTGATACTGTCAAACACAGGTTGCTTAGTGATATCAAGAAATGACCTTTTTAATGTTGGGGCCAGAGGGCTCAATTCTTGGTTCTCTACGATTTTTCATTCAGTCTCTTGGCTTTAAATCCCATCTGTAGTCCAATGACCCTCAAGTTTACATCTTCAACACAGCCTTCACTCCTAACTTAGGACTCACATATCCAACTGCCTACTTGAAATTTCCACTTGGAAGTCTATTACCTATCAACAGCTCTGAAATCTGAGCTCCTAATTTTATCCCACCAAACCTGTTCTAATCGCAGTCTTCCCCATCACATTTGATGGCAAACTTCATCCTTCTAGTGGCCTAAAACAAAAGTCTGCCAGTCATATTTTGCTCCTCTCTTTTATCCACCATATCTAATCTTCATAAAAACCAAATTCGTTCTACATTCAAAAGATATCCAGAATCCAGCCTTTTCTTACCTTCTCTGCTATTACCACTGTAGTCCAAGCCACTAAAGTCTCTTTCCTGGATTATTTCAATAGCCTTTCAACTAGTTTCCCCGTTTCCACTTTTGAACCCCCTCCCTAAGTCTATTTTCACCGCCACAGCCAAAGGGATCCTTTCAAATATGTCAGATCATATCACTCATCTGCTCATCTTACTCTAAATAAAATACAAAGTTCTAACATGGGCTCCAAGGCTCTAAGTGATAAGGCCTCTAACCTCCTCTCTGACTAACTCCATTCCAGTCATATTGGTCTACTAGATGTTCTTCAAATAGCCTTGGCAAATTCTCTCATTTGGGCTTTGGTACTGCTATATGTTCTGCGAAAACTGCTCTTGCCTATTGGGCTGACTCCCTCATCTCCTTCAAGCCTTTGAGGAAATATCACCTGCTCAATGAAGCCTACCCTCACCAACCTGTTTAAAACTGCAACTCACAATACCTCTCCTCACACCCCTGATGCCCTTTGCTCTGCTCTGTTTTCTCTTTTATCACGTCCTAGATACTATATACTTTATTTATTACATTTATTGTTACCCAGACAGACTGTAAGGCCCATGAAGATAGAGAGCTTTCTCTGTTTTTATCACTGATGTACAAAAACCTAGGACAGTGCTCAACGTAATAAATACTTGTTGAGTAGATTCAGTGCCTTTCTTAATTTCTTTGTGCAGGAAGTATCACTTGGGTTTTATCATAAGAAAAATGAGTCATCAAAGAGAAAGAACCAACCGTGCTGACTGCAAAACAGTAATACTGCATGATAATAAAGTCAAATAAAATAATTTTTAATTTTAAAATCCAACAGTTTTATTTTGTGATATGTTTGTGAGAAAAAAAAATTATTCAAAACTTGGAAATAGGCTAAAGAGATGGGTATTCTTTCAGTGCAAGGCTAGGCTTGATTTTATATTGCCTAGGTTATTTTGCAACTCTGTGGGGGCAGAAGTTAATCTGTAGGTGTTTTGTTCAGTAAATATACAAATAAGTTCTGTCCAGCAGAACAGACGATCACAAAGGTTTATGAAGGATCATTGGACATTAAATAATTTTGTGTCTAACCCAGCAAAATTTCCTATAGGTACCTAGCTTCTCAAAGCTCGGTACAAATGTAACATCTTACTGGTTCCCTCATTAATTTATGAGATGAATAAAATCTTTGACATGTTTTCATCTTACATATACAAGAGAGTCATGATTTAGCCCTTTTGAAAATTATATTTTAACATGTTCAATGGTCAGTTATCTTTTTCTGTATTTGAGAACTACAGTGAAATATCTCAAGAACTTGGAAAAGAGAGAAATAAGGTAATCAACTAGAACATAAAAGAAGATGATATCATGTTCATTAACACAAAGATTCAATGTGATAAAGTTGTCATTCTTCATAAGTTAATTTACAAATTTATTAGAATCTGAACAAAGCATCATCAAGTTTTTTCTTATTTCTCTGTATTGTTTATTTGAGTCCTGAAATACCTCTAAGTTCATTTGGAAAAAATAAACAAGAATGGTCAGGAAACCAATGAAAGGGAAGAGCTATGAGGATTAGTCTTACCAAATATTAAATCATATTATAAAGCCTCAATAATTTAAAAGATATGATACCAGTACACAAATAAATAGGTGTAATAATGGGACTAATAGAAATAGATCCAGATACATACGGGAATTTAGCATCATTTAAAACATAGCAAAAATAACACCTCACATGAAGTTGGAATAAATCTAGGGGAAATACTATGCTGGATTCATACCTCAGAATTTAAACCAAATGACTTCAAGATTTCACTGTAAAAGTTGAAATCACATTTGTACTAGAAGAAAACCTAGAAGAATTCTTTTATATCCTTAAAGTAGGGAAGGCCTTTCTAGCTATGACTCAAAATACAGCAGCCCCTCCCCAAAATAAATGATAAAATTAAAACTCTTAAAAGTATGAACATACTGTGTGTGTACGTTCCTCTCACATGTATAACTACAGAAAGTAGAAAGACAACTAACAAATTTGGGAAAGTATTCACAACTTATGTCATAGATAAAGGGCTAATCATATATATATATATTTTTTTAACTCACATAAATCAATAAGAAAAAGACAAACAATCCAGTAGAAAAACAGGCAAATTATATGAACAGCCAGCTCACAGAAAAAGAAATACAAATAACTCTTAAATTATCTTCAGGAAAAGAGGAAGATGGTTGCATAAGAAGATTTTGAACTCAAACTCACCTCCTCCCACTGACACAACAAATCTATAGCTATATATGGAATAGTTTCCTCTGAAAAAACCCTGAAAACTGGATGAACAGAGCCTCCCAAACAAGGGATAAAAGTGCAGCATTGAGACAGGTAGGAGAGACAGAGACTTGGTCTCACCAAAAAAAAAAAAAAAAAAAAAAAACCCAACCCAGGTGCAGACCATCCACAATTGGGAGGGATTTCAAAAATACAGTACTTTTCCCTAAGGAGCAAGAGATTTGTGTCCCACATCAGGCACCCAAACTCTCAGATCTTGCACAGGAAAGACGAGCCCCCAAAACGCCTGGCTTTGAAAACCAACAGGGATTACATCCAAGAAAAATCATAGAACTGCAGGGAACAGAAAACACACTTTTAAAGGGCTTATGGGCAGACTCACTTGCCCTGAAACCCAGCGCAAAAACACCAGTTAGATGGGAATTCCCTGGCGGTCCAGTGGTTAGGACTTGGCACTTTAACTGCTATGGCCCAGGTTCAATCCCTGGTTGGGGAACTAAGATCCTGCAAGCTGTGCAACACAGCCACACCAAAAAAAACAAAACAAAAAAAAAACCTACCAGTTGAAAAAGTGCCTACACCATTTGTGAAGAAGACCCACTTACTAATCTTAAAGCATCTTCGAGAGAGGCTCTGGAACCTGATGGGACTCTCTCTGGGAGTGGAGACACTGGTGGGCATCATTTGTGATCTCACTTTACTTTGCTAATGCCAGTGTTAGTGGGTGCCATTTTGGAACTCTCCCTCTCACCTGCCAGTGCTGTCCCACTGAGAGCCCCACCTACCCTTCTGCTACAGCTGTGTGCCACAGCTGGACTGGAAAGCCCCACCCACCCCTGCACCACAGCAAGTAGGTACATGCAACCCACACAGGAGATGCCTCTTGAACTCCCAGCTCTGATGGCAAGGGGTGGATTGCATTTCTAGACCCCACAGGACATCTCCTACACAAAGCCACTTTTTCAAAACTGGAACAGGTAGCCAATTTGCCTAATATATAGAAACAAACAGAGAGTTAGAAAAATTAGGGATATGTTCCAAAAAAAAAAAAAGACAAAAACCTCAGAAAAAGACCTTAATGAAATGGAGATAAGCAATATGATTGATAAAGAGTTTAAATTAATGGTCATAAAGATGCTCACTGAACTCAGGACAAGAGTGTATGAACACAGTGAGAACTTCAACCAAGAGACAGAAAATACATGAAAGTACAGAGTACAGAGTACAAAGAATACAATAACTGAACTGGAAAATACACTAGAGAGGTTCAACAGCAGACTGGCTGAGACAGAAGATGGATTAGTGAGCTGGTAAACAAAGCAATGGAATTCACCCAGACAGAGCAGCAAAAAGAAAAAAGAATTTTAAAAAGAGAACATACTTTAAGGGACCTTTGGGACAATATCAAATGGAATAACATTCACATTATAGGGGCTCCAGAAAGAGAAGAGAGAGAGAAAGGGCCAGAAAACTTATTTGAAGAAATAATAGCTGAAAAATTCCCTAATTTGTGGAACAAAACAGACCCCGTAAGGCCAGAGATTTCTATAAAAAGATGAACCCAAAGAGTTCCACACCAAGACACAGTATAATTAAAATGTTAAAAGTTGAAGAGAGAATCTGAAAAGCAGCAAGAAGAAAATAACCTGTTACATATAAGGGAAACCCATAAGACTATTAGCAGATTTTTCAGCAGAAACTTTATAGGCCAAAAGGAAGTGGCATGACATACTCAAAGTGCTAAAAGGAAAAAACTTCCAACCAAGAATTCTCTACCCAGCAAGGTTATCATTCAGAAATGAAGGAATGATTAAGACTTTTCCAGATAAGCAGAAGCTAAAGGAGTTCATTACCACTAAACCAGCCTTATAAGAAATGTTAAAGGAACTTCTTTAACCTGAAAAGAAATGGCACTAATTAGTAACAAGAAAACTTACCAAAGTAAAAATCCCACTGAAAAGGTAAATATAATATATACTAAAGGTAATAGACCACTTATACAGAAAGTAAAAAGGTTAAAAGACAAAAGTAGTAAGTAACTAAAACTATAGTAATTAGTTAAGAGATACATAAACTTAAAGATATAAAAGGTGACATAAAAAATAGAATACATGTTGGGGGAGTAAAAATGTAAAGTTCTGGAATGTGTTCCAATTTAAGCTGTTATCAACTTAAAATGGACTGTTATATACATAGGATGTTATATGTGAACCTCACAGTAACCACAAAGCAAAAACTTATAACTTATGGTAAATACACAAAAGAAAATGAGAAAGGAACTACACATAACACTAAAGAAACCATCAAACCACAAAGGAAGAGAGAAAGAGAAGAAGGGAACAGAGAAGAACTACAAAAACAGCCAGAAAACAATTAACAAAATGACTATAAGTATATATCTATCAATAGTTACTTTAAATGTAAATGGACTAAATTCTTATTGAAAGACTTAGAGCGGCTGAATAGATAACCCATATATACACTACCTACAAGAGACTCACTTCAGAAGTAAGGACACACACAGACTGAGAGTGAAGGGATAGCAAAAGATATTCAATGCAAATGATAACAAAAAGAAAACTGGTTTAGCTATACTCATATCAGACGAAATAGACTTTAAAACAAAACCTGTAATAAAAGAGAAGGATATTATATAATGATAAAGGGGTAAATCCAGCAAGATATAACATTTATAAATATATATGCACCCAACACAGGAGCACCAAAATATGTAAAGCAAATATTAACAGACCTAAAGGGAGAAATTGACAGCAATGCAATAATAGTAGGGGACTTTAACACCTCACTTAGACATCAATGGATAGATCATTCAGACAGAACATCAATAAGGAAATATCAGCCTTAAGTGACACATTACACCAGTTTGACTATTAATAGATATATTCAGAACAATCCATCCAAAAGCAGCAGAGTGCACATTCTTCTCAAGTGCACATGGAATATTCTCCAGGATAGATCACATGCTAGACCACAAAACAAGCCTCAGTAAATTTAAGATCTTTTCCAATCACAAAATGGTACGAAACTAGAAATCAATTACAAGAAAAAACCTGGAAAAACACGAAAATGTGGAGATTAAACAACATGCTACTGAACAACCAATGAAGAAGTCAAAGGAGAAATTCAAAAACTATCTGTAGACAATTAAAACAGAAATACAGCCCACCAAAATCTATAGGATGCAGCAAAAGCAGTCTAAGAGGGAAGTTTATAGCAATACAGGCCTACCTCAAGAAACAAGAAAAATCTCAAATAAATGATCAAACTTTATACCTAAAAGATCTAGAAAAAGAAGAACAAACAAAGCCCAAAGTTAATAGAAAGAAGGAAATAATAAAGATCAGAGTGGAAATAAATGAAATAGAGACTAAAAAAAAATAGAAAAGATCAAGAAAGTAAGAGCTAGTTCTTTGAAAAGAAAAACAAAATTGACAAACCTTTAGCTAGGCTAACCAAGATAAAAGAGAGAGGGCTCAAATAAATAGTCAGAAATGAAAGAGAAATTACAAAAACCTCCCCAAAACAAAAGTCCAGGGCCAGTCAGCTTCAATGGTGAATTCCACTGAACATTTAAAGAAGATTTAATACCTATCCTCAAACTCTTCCAAAAAATTGAAGAGGAGGGAAAGCTTCCAAACTCATTTTACATGGCCAGCATTACTGTGATACCAATAGCAGACAAGGATACCACAAAAAAAAGAAAATTACAGGCCAATACCCTTGATGAACACAGATGCAAAAATCTTCAACAAAATATTAGCAAACTGAATTTAACAATACATTAAAAGGATCATACACCATGATCAAGTGGGATTTATTCCAGGGATGCAGGAATGGGTCAACATCCACAAATCAATCAGTGTGATACACTATTTTACCAAAATTAAGGATAAAAGTCATATCATCTCAATAGATGCAGAAAAGGCATCTGACAAAATTCAACATCCATTTATGATAAAAACTCTCAACAAAGTGCATATAGAGGGAACATACCTCAATGTAATAAAGGCCATACATGACAAACCCACAGCTAACATCATACTCAATGGTGAAAGCTGAAAGCTTTTCCTCTAAGATCAGGAATGAGACAAGGATACCCACTCTCACCACCTTTATTCAAGATAGTATTGGAAGTCCTAGCCACAGCACTTAGACAAGAAATAGAAATAAAAGGCATCCAAATTGGAAAGAAAGAAATAAAATGTCACTATTTGCAGGTGACATGATACTATAGGTGGAAAACCCTAAAGACTCCACCAAAACAAAAAAAAACTATGGAACTCATAAATGAATTCAGTAAAGTTGCAGGATACAAAATCAATATACAGAAATCTCTGACATTTCTATATGCTATTAACAAACTATCAGAAAGAGAAATTAAGAAAACAATCCCATTTACAATGCTTCAGAAAGATTAAAATACCTAGGGATAAGTTTAACCAAGGAGGTGTGAAAGACCTGTACACTGAAAACTATAAGACACTGATGAAAGAAACTGGTGAGGACACAAATAAATGGAAAGATATTACATACTCATAGATTGGAAGAATTAATATTGTTAAAATGTCCATACTACCCAAAGCAATCTACAGATTCAGTGCAATCCCTATCAAAATTCCAATGGCATTTTTCACAGAACTAGAACAAATGATTCTAAAATATGTATGGACCCACAAAAGATCCCAACTAGCCAAAGCAATCTTGAGAAAGAAGAACAAACCTAGAGGAATCCACTCACTGATTTCAAACTATACTACAAAGCTATAGTAATCAAATCAGTAAGGTATTGGCATAAAACCAGTCAGATCAGTAGAACAGAATTGAGAGCTTAGAAATAAACCCACACATATGTGGACAATTAATTTACAACAAATTAGCCAAGAACATACAATGGAGAAAAGATACAGTCTCTTCAATAAATGGTGTTGGGAAAACTGAACAGTCACATGCAAAAGAATGAAACTAGACCACTATCTTACACCATATATAAAAGTTAACTCAAAATGGATTAAAGATTTTAATATAAGAGCTTGAAACCATAAAATTCCTAGAAGAAAACATAGGCAGTGAGCTTCTTGAGATCAGTGTTAATGATGTTTCTGTGGCTCTAACTCCAAAGGCAAGGGAAACAAAAGCAAAAATAAACAAATGGGACTACATCAAACTAAAAAAAGCTTCTGCACAATGAGGGAAACCATCATCAAAACCAAAAGTCAACCTACTGAATGGGAGAAGATATTTGCAAATCACGTATCTGATTAGGGGTTAATATCCAAAATACATTAGGAACTCATACAATTCAACAACAAAACAATATCCCAATTAAGAAATGGGCAGAGGATCTGAATAGACATTTTTCCAAAGAAGACATGAAGATGGCCAACAGGAAAATGAAAAGATGCTCAACCTCACTAATTATTAGGGAAATGCAAATCAAAACCACAAATGAAATATCACCTCAAACCTGTTAGAATGGCTATTTTCAAAAACACAATAAATAAAAAGTGTTGGAGAGGATATGAAGAAAAGGGAACCCTTTGTACACTATTGGTGAGAATGTAAATTGGCGCAAGCACTATGAAAAACAGTATGAAGACGCCTCCAAAAATTAAGAATAGAACTACCATATGATCCAGCTATTCCACTTCTAAATATTTATCCAAAGAATACAAAAATGCTAATTTGAAAAGATATGTACATTCCTATGTCCATTGCAGCATCATTTACAATAGCCAAAATATGGAAACAACCTAAATGATGGATGAATGGATAAAGAAGACATGATATATATCACAGCCATAAAAAAAAATGAGATCTTGCCATTTGCAACAAGATGGATGGACCTTGAAGGTATTATGTTAAGTGAAATGTCAGATTGGGAAAGATAAATGTATGATTTCACTTATATGTGGAATCTAAAACAAAACAAAACAAAAACAAACTTATAGATATAAAAACAGATTGGCGGTTACCAGAAGGAAAGAAGGTTGAGGGGCGTGGGGCAAAATGGGTGAAGGGGGTCAATTGTATGGTGATAAATGGTAACTAGACCTTTGGTGGTGATTACTTTGTAGTATTATAAAGATGTTTAATTACAATGTAATATAATGTACTAAACATAAAGTGTACTGATTTTACCTCAATAAGAAAAAATTTATCTTCAAACCTATGCTTTATAAAATGACAAGTGCTAAGTAAAACAACACTGAGATACCACTTTTCACTTATATTGGAAAAACTGCAGACATTTGATAACACATTCAATTGTCAATGCTATGGAGAAATAGGCACTCTGTACATCAGAAATATAAATATGTAAAATCCTGGTTATGGGTTTTATGCTCTATGGAGAGCAATTTGGCAACACCTATCACAATTACTTGCATATATCCTTTGACCCAGCAGTTCCTTTCTGGAATTTATCCTACAGGTATATGTGCATATGTGCAAAATGATGTCTCTACAAGTTTAATCACAATAGCATTGTTTAGAATGGAAACCTTAACTGTCCATCAGTAATGACTAGTTAAAAAAATAAAAGATTATGGTACAGCCATACAACAGAACACTTGGCAACTGTAAAAGAAGAATTAGGACACGCTGTATGTACCAATATAGAAAGATCTTCAAGATTTAAATGAAAAAAGCAAGTGAAAAAAGTGACAAAGTACAAAATGCTAACTTATGTGTAAGAAAAAGGAAAAATGGGACTCTTCTTGTATTAACTCCTATGTGCAAAAATATACTTTGAAAAGATTCACAAAAAAACTAATAACAGTGTATAGTAGCCATTAACTCTGTCACTAAGACGTGCTGCTGCAGGGAGCATAATTGACTTATGGTCCTAGCTTCACACCCTCTGGCTCTACCACTCAGGTTGTGCCAAGGCTGACTTCTCACATGCTGTTCCCAGACAATGACTGAGCACAGCTGGGGTACTAAGTCAAGACCGCCCAGCCAGCCAGGCAGCTCCTTTTACAGGAAACTGCATATTGGCATGGCCAGTCTTTCTTGGAACTGTCTGAACCTCCTCTTACCCAGTCTTCTTTCCTTCTCCCTCCTTCCACAGATTATCAAACCTGCACATCTAATCCCAGTTTGGTGTCTGCTTCTCAGTGAACCATAGTTACCTTTTGAGGGGTGGGAGATGAAGGAGATGTGGAGCCAGAATTATTATTATTTTTGAATCATATTATCTATTCAAATATTAAATTTAAAAATACTCTCTAGCAGGGTTTTTTGAAGTGTTATTCTAGTATCTCCTGCAGCAGAGTCATCTGTCCTGGTCCCCACCCTGATCCACTGGAAAGATGTATCTCTTTGGGATCCAGGAATCTACATTTAAAAGTCCCCAGGTGCAGAAGACCTAAATAGACATTTCTCCAAAGAAGATATACAGATTGCCAACAAACACATGAAAGGATGCTCAACATCACTAATCATGAGAGAAATGCAGATCAAAACTGCAATGAGGTATCACCTCACACCAGTCAGAATGGCCATCATCAAAAAATCTACAAACAGTAAATGCTGGAGAGGGTGTGGAGACAAGGGAACCCTCTTGCACTGTTGGTGGGAATGTAAACTGATACAGCCACTATAGAGAGCAGTATGGAGGTTCCTTAAAAAACTAAAAATAGAACTACCATACGACCCAGCGATCCCACTACTGGGCATATACCCTGAGAAAACCATACTTCAAAAAGAGTCATGTACCACAGTGTTCATTGCAGCTGTATTTACAATAACCAGGACATGGAAGCAACCTCAGTGTCCATCGACAGATGAATGTAAAAGAAGATGTGACACATATATACAATGGAATATTACTCAGCCATAAAAAGAAACGAAATTGAGTTACTTGTAGTGAGGTGGAAGGACCTAGAGCCTGTCATACAGAGTGAAGGAAGTCAGAAAGAGAAAAACAAATACGGTATGCTAAAACACATGTAAGGAATCTTAAAAAAAAAAAAAAAGTATCTGACGAACCTAGGGGCAGGACAGGAATAAAGACGCAGATGTAGAGAATGGACTTGGGGACATGGGGATGGGGAAGGGTAAGCTGGGACAAAGTGAGAGAGTGGCATGGACATATATACACTACCAAAAGTAAAATAGATAGCTAGTGGGAAGCAGCCACATAGCACAGGGAGATCAGCTTGGTGCTTTGTGACCACCTAGAAGGGTGGGATAGGGAGGGTGGGAGGGAGACGCAAGCAGGAGGAGATATGGGGATATATGTATAGCTGATTCACTTTGTTATACAGCAGAAACTAACACACCATTGTAAAGCAATTATACTCCAATAAAGATGTTAAAAAAAAACAGTCCCCAGGTGATACTGTAATACATAATTAAGGGACTAGAGGATTAAGTTATAAGATGTGCATGAACTAGACCAAAATATAACCATGTAAAGTGAACTGAAAGAACCAGAATGACCATCATACTTACGTATCAATTAAATGACGAAACTCATCTAAACAATAAACACTTGGATTGGAGGGAATTGAGGGGACTAGAAAGAAAGATCAAGCAACCAAACCTAGCTTTTCCAAGCTTTTTTTCCAAGACAGACAGAACAGTCCTCAAAGGACTTCAGGTATTCTGGTCCCACAGAGAAAGCCAACCCTCCCCTAAGAAGGATGGCTCAGGATATCTTCCTGCTGCCATTAAATGTTATTCAATTGATACTCTACCCGCCAAGCAACTTTGTAATGATAATTTGGGTTGCCACATAGTTCTGCCTACAGAAAGAGATTGATAATTTCTAAAGAAGAAAAGAACTTTATTGTGGGAATTCCCTGGCTGTCCAGCGGTTAGGACTCAGCACTCTCACTGCCAGCGCTCTCACTGCCGGGGGTTCTGGGATCAATCCCAGGTTGAGGAACTAAGATCCCGCAAGCCGCATGGCATAGCCAAAAAATAAAAAACTGTGTTGTATTCTAGAAAAGTATGAAAAACACTGTATTTGATTCCATTTAATTCATTCAAATTATGCCATTCTTTGTATTCAGTAGTCATTTCTAGAAATGCTTGTATTTACTTCATTTTCATTCTCTAAATTACATGACCTGTGATATTCTAATCAAAAATTAACTCTGGACAGTCCCTGCCTATAGCTTTATTGCCAACCTTATTTTGCCAAAATAGCTAATAGAAAGCCAGGTCTTATAAATTAGAAATGCCAGGGACTTCTATTTCTGTTGAAGAATGTAAGCCCCAGGTAGTTGACTGGCTACTAGAACTATTGATTTAGGTGTATATTACTTTTAATTATCTGGAACCATTGTAATGAGGTCACAAAAAGAATAGTAGGCACTATTTTAGAGGATCTCTTCTCATGGGATATTTTAAATCAAATGACTAGGGATATTTCACTATATAGTCTTCATTCTATGGGCTGCACTTAGTTAGGTATTGCATTTGCATTGTAATAGCAAATTACACAATTAATCGTCATTTTTCTAGTTGACTTTCCAGAATAACTAGTAAAGTCTAGCCACTCAGCTTTAACTTACAATTCCAGCTTTATTCTATTACTTAAAACTTTGGTGTTGCAATATATTGCTCTTCGGTGCAACAAAAAATATCATATTTAGTGATTTCTTGGGCCATTACTCCAAATCTTCAGAGGCTTTGCATGACTTTGTTTCTTCTACAGGCAAGTGAAGATAAAAATGATGTGCTAGGGACTTCCCTGGTGGCATAGTGGTGAAGAATCCCCCTGCCAATGCAGGGGGCAGGGGTTCAAGCCCTGGTCCGGGAAGATCCCACATGCCGTGGAGCAACTAAGCCCATGCACAACAGCTACTGAGCCTGCACAATAGAGCCCACAAGCCACAACTACTGAAGCCCGTGCGCCACAACTACTGAGCCTGTGCTCTAGAGCCCATGAGCCACAACTGCTGAGCCTGCATGCCACAACTACTGAAGCCCACGTGCCTAGAGCCCATGCTCGGCAACAAGAGAAGCCACCGCAATGAGAAGCCCGCACACCGCGACAAAGAGTAGCCCTAGCTCGCTGCAGCTAGAGAAAGCCCACGTGCAGCAACAGACCCAACGCAGCCATAAATAAGTAAATAAATAAATTTATTTTTTTTTAAATGTGCTTTATTGTATAATTGAATTTGAAAAGAGAGAAGGTCGGAGAATGAAGGGGAAAATACTTTAGTATACTTGAAGTATGGCTTTTCATTTTGAATATTTAAAATGAAACTCATGATGTGGGGTAGAATTCCTATGAAAGTACTGTTCTCATTATGTCTTCAGTTTGTATGCAAGCCTCAGCTGTGTTACTTTTATTGCCGTTTTCAGCAAGAATTCAGGGGAGAATGAAAGGATGGAAACAACAGAATGGCTAAACTGTAATACAAAGATAATGAACTCCACTGCAACGGGACAGCAAATTATAAGGCTGGGAAGTTGTTAGCCATAAAAAAGAAAAAGAAAAAGAGCTTTATTTCCACACTTTTGAAGCATTCTTTGGAAACCAGAAAAATCTAGCAAAACAGTTAACCCAGTTACTGTCAGTACAATTCTACTTTCAAAAGAAAGCCAGGCTAACATTTTTAAACAGCAATTATATTTTATGAAAAGGGAAGAAGGGGGAGTGAGAGGAACAATAAACCGCTCAAAAGCATGATGATGACAAGCCAATCAGAAAACAGTTTAAGATCTCCATTCGCCTTAGCTTTTTGAAATAAGCATTTCCCGGTCCTTAGCACCCTCCGCTTTATCAGACTGACAGAGACCTGGGGGACATCAGCATTTGCTGCCAAAGGGGTTCTTATGCTAAACTGAAACTCCTGTTTTCCAAACCAAAGAAAAAAGAAGTGAAACAAGTACCACCCACCTAGTCAGGAAACGAGGTAATTTGAGTTACATTTCTTTTATGCTCTTCTCAGGTGACTCACCAGTAATCTTGGAGAGGATGGGTCACCTTGAGTTTATTATAGAAGAGCTTCCCCACAATAAGTTTTAATCTTCTAAGTCACTAAATTAAGACCAAGACTCTTCTGAGTTATGGATGTTGTGATGCACTGGCCGTTGGTTACAAGTGGAGCATCTCAAAACAATAACAAGTAAACCAAACTCTAGGATGGCCTTTCAAAGCTGCAATACCCAAATCAGAGGTCACTCTGAATATTTCAAGTGATTTTTTTGAGTTTCCAAAGAATTTTCCTGAAGGAAAAAAAAAGAAGCCTCAAAATTCATAAGATGATCTTAACACATACTCCAGCTAAGATTTTAAATCTGATTAAATACAGCTAGTGAAGAAAAATCTTTTTATATTTATTTTCTTATCATAAAGGTGTTTTGAGAAAATTACTTATAAAATCGCTTTTTTTTCCTTCTAACCCAACAGGCTAAACATGTTTCATTTATTTTTAAACGAAGTGAAAATTAGCCAGGTGTGTTAGATAAGCTTTCTATACACAGGTCTAAATATTGACAAAAGGAGATATGTCACTGGAAAAATCATCAGTCTGGCAATTATCATGTTAGCATGTTAAGTAGAAAAAGATGTGAAACTTCCAAATGTGTCAATACAGATTATTTCATTTCCACTAGCTATCAGCTATACTGTGAACATCAGTTCTTTAATGTACGCTGAGCAAGGAATTCAGCTAAAGAAATTTCCCCTGTGCTTGGAAAAAAAAACACAAGGTCTAGTGTGAAAGTACATATGTTTCTAACTACTACTTCCAATGACCTAAAAGAGGGGAACGTAAGGTCGGATCTCAACAAACGGCACCGCGAAACAGAGGAAAGCTTCAAGTGAGCTTTATTAGGGAGCGCTCCCGGGAGAGTTTCACTGGTCCGAGAGAAAGGGGCCAGAGAAGTCGCACCCGGGCGAGGGTTGGGCAAGATTTTATAGGGGAAGAAGGGAAAGGGGTGTGGTCAATCTGGGAGGGCGCAGGGTATTCCTTATTTGGTGGTCTCTTCGGGTATCGTGGCAATATCTGGTGCCGGATGCATCAGTCTTGGGACCGTTAGTCCCGCCCCTCGAAAGGCGGGAAGGCTGGGCCGGGTGGAAAGTCCCCAGGTCAGTTCCTGGAACTGGGTGGTCCGGAAAGTCTCCAGGTCAGTTTCTGGAGCTGGGTGGTCCGGAGAGTTTCGGTCTGATGCAATCTGTGAATCTGATTGTGTTCCCCTGCCTCGGGCCAGTTGGCCTTACAGGGAAGGGAGTACAAATGATGACAAAAGTACCTTTCTATATTTATTTTTATAAGAACTGTGTCTGCACTCCTCTTTCATTGGGTTATGTGGATAATCCCTATCGTTCTCATTGGTCCCGAGCCCACAGCCCTTTCAGAAAATAGTGGCATTTGCAAACTCAGATCATATTACTTACTTATGGTGCTGCGAAAATCTAGCATCTCAGTAATAATTATCTCACTGCACACTTTACATTCCTATGAACTGCACTTGAAGATGAGAGTAAGTGCTATTAATTTTTGGTGTTATTAAGAAAGAATCAACTGTATATAAAAGTAAATCCTGGCAACATTAAAATTCCATCTTTTCATCAGTAGGTGATTAAGTAACCAGATAGGACATTAATGTCCCTGATAGAACATCCCTAAATATATCCCTCAAAGACACATTTTGGTCCCTTTTTAAATTTTTTTACCCACATTTTTCTTCTTTCTGTGCACTCAGTGGGGTTTGTGTTTACTAAACCACTGCTCCATTTCTTGCTTACTGTTATTGGTCCTTGCCTTGCTTCTAATCACAACTCTTTTCTGGCTTCACCAAACCCAAGTACTAGCTTTTCAAATTCCCTAAAAATGTGGAGTTAATTCTGTCTGCTGAGGAGTGGCATGTTCGAACTCCCATTGAGTTTTCAGGATTGCTTTTTTTTTTCTTAATATCCATTTGTTTCACATTTGGTTATGAAGACCTAATGGTCTTTACTTTGTAACCATTTACTCGCTCCTTAAACTTTTATAATCTTGCCTCTGTCTTCCCATTTTGCTGACATTTCTCTTTTAAAAGTCACCAATTACCTCCTCATCACAGAATCTAATGACACTGAAAGGCACTCATCTTTTTCTGCAGGCTTGGACCCTGCTGACTCTTTGTTTACCCTTTCTCTTCCTTTCCACAATATAACACTGCACTCTCCTGGCCCCTCCTGTTTCCTATTTCTCCCACTTCCGGAAGGTAAGAATCCACAATTCTGTTCTTGGCTTGGGCCTTAAAGTCCCACTGCAGCTCCAACCGTTTCTACAGCCTCAAACTCACTTCTATTGTGACAGCTTCAAAACTTCCATTTCTGACCCCAGCCCCTCACAGATAAGAAGCCACATTTCCAAATGTTTGCTGATAATCCTTAGCAAAGTGTCTTTCTAGCATTTCAAATGCAGTTATGTTCAAAATAAACTCATCAACCTACCTCTCCAAATAACCTTCTACAAACTACCTCTATTAATAAGACTACCGAACGTCCACGTCTGAATCTGAATTCTGTCATCTTGGACTATCAACTTCATTCTCCATATCCTATAAATTACTGGGACATGTGAAGCCTTCCATTCTGATAGTTTTCCATCCCGTTGCCACCATTCCGGTTCAAGTGTTTATTTCCTTTGCCTGGACCAATCGTCCTCAAAGTGAACCAACAGCATCAGGGTCACCTGGAAATGTGTTAAAAATAAAAATTCTCAAGCACCCCCTTCCCAGACCTATTTAATCTGAAACTCTAGTAGTGAGGCCAGCAATCTGTTTTAACAAGACCTCCAGGTGATTTTGATGTGCACTAAAATTTGTGAACTATCCTGTATTATTGCAGATGACTTTTATTGGCCTTCCTAATCTCCAGCCTTTATTTTCATACCCTCCACACATTATTACTCTAAGAATTACCTTTCTGAAGAATAACTCTGATCATGCCACTGTCTTGATAAAAACTTTTGTTTGTAGTATCATCAAATAAAAGCCAAACTCCTCATTATGACATCTGAACACTTCCAGGGAATTTAAAGGAGTTATAGTCAAACAGAAATGAAGTGAGCTATATCAAATACCATCTTAAGTAGGTTCTAAAGTCAAATCTATGTTTGTCTACTCTTTTTTCCATATTAGCCACTGTTAGGATCCTCCTACCACCTGCAATGTCTTATTTGTTAAAAAGAACAACTGAATAAGACCAGTAAGTGGATTGAAGGGACCAAAAACCCACCAAAATGGTATCAAAGTGAAAACATCTGAGCTACAGCAGATGCAAATGTATAACTTATCTGAACCTCCCTTCTCTGACTAAAAAAGCTTTGTAGAGTTTACAAGTGTCAGCTACCACAAACTGCCTCCCCACCCCTGAGAGGTCTCCAGTCTGGAGGGTACCTGACCTTGGGCAGCAGGACAGTCCCCTAAAACAATGTGTAAACCAGCATCAGAACCTTCCATCATCTGAAGCCCTAGCTCCCTCCTCCACCCTCTACCTTATTAAGCTGATATATAAACCTTTAATCCTAACTATTCAGGGAGGTACTCTCTATATAGAGTACTCCTGCATGTGTAATAAACTTTTCTTTGGTTAATCTCTCTGTTGTCAATTAATTCATAGGCCCCAAACACTAAGACCTAAATTGATAGAGGAAAAGTTTTCCTCTCTGGGGATTATTCAGTCTCATCCATTGATTTTGGTCGGGGGTGTGGAAGGGGGTGGATTCTTACGAACCCTAAGGCTAGCTAATCTTGGGAGCCAAAGTCTTGAGAATGATTTTTCACTTGTGAAAACATTTTAATGCTCATGAGAAAGGTTTTATATCTATCTTAAGTTACCAGGAATATGTTCAAAAAATGTTTTAAAAACTGAAGCAAACTGTTTTTAAGAAAGAGTGAGACATAAAAACCCTCTTATCCAATGCAATAGAGACTTGGAGAAGAGGAGTTGCTCTCTGTATGCATCCCTCAATAGTACAAGTCAGAGAATCAGAAACACCTGCCTATTGACTCCTCATTCCACTGTCATATACAAACATTAATCGTTGTTCAAAACATGCCAAACCTATCAAAAACACATAATGGAAGCTCCAGCCACAGAGGAGTAAAGAGGCCAACAAATCCTTTCCTCCAGGGCAACTATTAAACTGGACAACATTGTCAGAAACAAGCATTTCAGGGCTCTAGAAATTGACCAAAGACAAACAAAAGAGAAGTATATATTCAGAAAAAAAAAAAAAAACTATGTAAGAACTGTGGGAGACAGTGGTGTTCTTGCCTGAGGCTTCTTTTGTCTCCTCCACCATCGCCAGCTCTGCCAGTTTGGTAGTTCTGCCTGGGCAGGGCTGGTGGTTAAAAAAGCAGCTTTGCTGCTGGTATGGGGAAAGTGAGGAAAGCAGGCTGGTTTAATTTGGAACTGAAGATGGAAAATCCATGCCCTGTGGCAGTGACAAAAGCCTTCAACTCTTCTAGCCCCAGGTTGCTGTCTGGAAGGCTGCATGCAATGGCAGTAGAAACCTGAGAGGACTCAATAAAAAGTAAAATCTGGAGCAGACTTGGTAACTGCTTGGACTGTCAATGTACTACCCAAACCAAACACAGAGTCACAAGCAGAGGGTAGAAGCCATAAAGGCTCAAGGTGTTTGAGCAGAACCTCTGACCAAACATTAGCTGACAAGTAAATTATTCAGGCACAGAGGCTAAAAAATAAAAATAAGACTTTTTTAACTGATTAAATATCAGTAGCTACATACCACGTACCACAGGAGTGACAGATTCTTCAGACAAAGTCCAGACAAGTTACTTATAAAAACAAAACAAAGGTAGTGGAACAAAAGGGTGAATATGTTGTTAAATAAAGTTCTTGGTGAAAATGAAAAAACAAAACAAAACAAAATAAAATCAACAATAATAAATCTCTCAGAAAAAAAATAAAGAAAATCAAACTTCAGGGTTGCTACAGTATATTATTTAAAATATCTAGTTTGAAAAAAAATACAAACCATCCAAAAAGCAGAAAATTTGACCTGTGTTTGAGGTTGGGGGAGGGGGGAGGCAGCTAATGGAAACTGTCCTTGATTGGACTCAGATGTTAGAGTTAGCAGATAAAGACTTCAATGAAGCTATTTTAAATATGTTCAAAAAACTGATGCAAACTATGTTTAACGATCTCAAGGAAAGTATGATGGCAATTATTCAACAAAAAGGGATTATCAATAAAGAAATAGAATCTATTAGAAAGAACCAAACAGAAATTCTAAAAATTAAAAAGCGCAGTAAACAAAATGAAAATTCCTTGGTTGACTTAACAACAGTTATGAGATAACAGAAGTAATAATCAGTGAACTTGAAGATAGATCAATATAATATATCCATTCTGAAGAATTTTTTGAAAAGCAAATTAAAGAAAAATAGTCAAAGTATCAGAGACCTGTGGACAACATCAAGCATACTAAAGCCAAACAATGACATCCAAGAAAAGAAAACTACAGACTAATATCCCTCATGAATAATGATGCAAAAGTTCTTACCAATATATTAGTAAACCAAATCTAAGAACAGATAAAAAGGATTATACACCGTGACCAAGTGGAATTTATCCCAGGAATGCAAAGTTGGTTTAATATCCAAAAATCAATTGATAGATATACAATATTAATGACAAAAAACACATGATTACCTCATAGACATCAGAAGAGTATTTGACAACCCAACACCAATTTACAATAAAAACTCTCAACAAGTGAGGAATAAAAAGGAACTTCCTCATCTTGACAAGGAGCATCTATGAGAAACTTACAGTTAACCTCATATTCAATGGCAAAAGACTGAATGCTTTTCCCCCAAATCAAGAACTAGGCAAGATATTCACTCTCACCATTCCTATTCAACATCCTACAGTAGGTTCTATGTAGTACAGTCAGACAAGAGAAAGCAATTGAAAGAATACAGATTGAAAAGAAAGAAGTAAAACTTTTTATTCACAGATGGCATGATCCTAAGGAATCTACCAAAACAAACAAATAAAACAATAAAAAAACTATTAGAACTAAAACTAATAGAACTAGTTTATTAGAAATAAACTAAACAAGGTCACAGGATAGAAGATCAATATACAAAAATTATTTTATTGCTGATTGTTTTCTTAGCAAAAACAAAAATCTGGAAGGAAATTAAGAGACAATTCCATTCTCAATAAAATTAATGAAAATAATATACTTGGGGAAAATAACAAGAGAACTGGGAGAACTGTGCTCTGAAAGCTACAAAACACTGAGAGAAATTAAAGAGCTAAAGAATTGGAATCATATTCCATGTTCATGGACTGGAAGCCTCAATAAATACTGCTAAGATGGCAGTTTTTCCCAAATTGATCTGTAGATTCAATGCAATCCCAAACAAGATCCCAGGAGTCATTTTTGTGGAACTAAGCTGATCCTAAAATTTACATGAAAATGCAAAGGACCTAAAATAGTTAAAACAATTTTTAAAAACAACAAATTTGCAGAACTTATACCACCCAATTTCAAAACTTACCATAAACCTAGAATAACGAAGACACTGTGGTAAGTGTAAAGACAGATATGTAAATCAATGGAAAAGAATTCAGAGTCCAGAAATAAACCCTTATATTTATGGTCAGTTGATTTAGTAGGAACACTATGATTTTCTTCAACACATGTTGCTGGGACAATTGGATATCCATCTATAACAAAATGAATTTAGACCCTTACTTTATACTGTATACAAAAAGTAACGAAAAGCAGATCACAGACATAATTGTAAGAGCTAAAGTTATCAAACTTATGGAAGAAACCATAGAAGAAAACCTTGGATTAGGGAAGGATTCCCTAGATATGATATCAAAAGCATGATACATAAAAGAAAAAAAAATAAAGTAAATTAACCCAATTAAAAATAGTCAAAAGATTCTAGTAAACATTTTACCAAAGAAAATATACAAATGGCTAATTAATAAGCCAATAAAAATATTCTCAATACTATTAATCATTAGGGAAATACAAATTAAAACCACAGTGAAATACCATGTCCACACATTAAAATGACTCATCAAAAAGGGTGACAATACTAGATGTTGGCAAAGATATTGAAAAACTGGAACCCTCATACATTGCTGGTAAGAGTGTCAAATGGTATAGCCATTTGGAAAACAGTTTGGCAGTTTCTTAAAAGGTCAAGCCTAGAATTACCAAATGACCTAGCAATGCCTAGATATATACCCCAAAGAAATGAAAGCATATGACTACACAAAAACTTTTACACAAATGTTCACAGCAGCATTATTCATAATAACCAAAATCTGGAAGCAAATACAAATGCCTGTTAGCTGGTGAATGGTAAATGTGGTAGGTATATTCATATGATTAAATACTATTGAGCAATAAAAAGAAATGAACTTCTGATACGTACTATAACCTGGATGAACACCTAAAACAGTATGCTAAGTGAAATAAGCCAAACACAAAAGGCTATTATATCATTCTATTCATATGAAATTTCCAGAAAAGGCAAATTTATAGAGAGCAGATGAACAGCTACCTGAGGCTGGGAAGGATTGACCATAAATGATATTGAGGAAACTTTTGGGGTGTACGAAAAATGTTCTAGAACTGAGTCATAGTAAAATTTACCCCGAATTCTACATATTTGCTAAACAATATTGAATTGTATATTTACAATGGGTAAAATTTTATGGCATATAAATTATATCTCAGTGGAGCTATTTTTAAAAATTATTTTTAAAACTGTAAAACACACACACACTTGAAATCAGCTACATAAATTATGTATCATAAGTTCTGTTCTATTTATTCTGCAACAGTGTAAAAATCACATATTTCATCAAGATTGAAAATAAATATGGAGAAAATTAAGAACATTTGGTTATAAATCAACCAATGATGTCACTCTAGTTGATGCCATTGTTACCCAGTTACTTCTCTGTTTAACTGCTTATACAAGCTAGTATATCATGCCCATACCTAAACAGCTTTTCATCACTTGGTAGAAAATTTTCTTGCTATAAATATTTTAGCCGTGGTCAATTAAGAATGTCTAAAAGAAAGTCTCTTTTCTCTGTGATAACCTCCCTGGAGCAATGTCCCATAGCCTCTGTACCTTGGTGCCTTGCTCTTTGTTCTCTTTCTTCTGTTCTACTACCTCCTTTTCCCTCGGTTCAGAACTTCTGAGACATATAGAAGGAACCGATAATGTTCCCAAGTTAGAGGAAACAACTATACTTTAGCAGTTTTCTTTCCACCGTACCACACTACGAATATGAAGACTAGAGACCATTGCAGTAAAATTCGTAATAAGTGAAATCTAGAAATTTAAACATGTAAAATGCATCTTGCATTATTGTGAGATAAATGAAATGACTAGGAGTGCTTACTGCCTACACGGCCAACCACAAGTTCCTAGAAACATGACCGTGTATTCCAAATCCACCCTGGTTCTTGCTGTATTCTGTCAGAAAGAATACTGAACATGTAGTGGTTTTGTCTCCACTTCCCAAGAAGTACCGCCTGGATCTCTCCACCCAATCTTGCCCTTCCCTACACCTTACATCCCTCCTCCCTCCTCAGAAGATAAGAATTTAGGCCACTCAACTTGCGAAGGGGGCTATGGAGAGGACAGGAGCCAATTGTCAATTGTGTTATATCTAAATTCACATTATTATCAAGTATGTAATTGTGGAATTTTACTAAATCTAACAACCGAAAGAGAATTTTGAATTCAGTATAAAAAGTTACAGGATTTCTAATTCAAAGTTAGAAAGCTTGCTTCTAGTGGTGGTCATTGTGGTGTCTAAGGCTATTTTGGTAATCCATTTCTCATTTCAGTTATTGATTAGGGATGGGCACCTGATCCAATCCAGCTATTGAGATATGAGAGAAGTAGGTTGGAAGTTTCTGGAAAAGCGTTCCTCATACCTAAGAAAGAGTCTCAAGAAACAAATATTGTATATTAATGCATGTATGTGGAATCTAGAAAAATCGTACGGATGAACCTATTTGCAGGGCAGGAATAGAGATGCAGATGTAGAGAACAGACGTGTGGACACAGCGGGGGAAGGGGAGGGTGGGAGCACAGGGAGCTCAGCTTGGTGCTCTGTGATGACTTAGATGGGTGGGATGGGGGTGGGTGGGAGAGAGATCCTAGAGGGAGGGGATATATGTATACATATAGCTGATTCCTTTCATTGTACAGCAGAAACTAACACAACATTGTAAAGCATTTATACTCTAATAAAAACAATCACTTTATCAACGTATTTATTGTAAAAACCTTTCACCATAATACAAAATATTATTGCTTCATGGAATTCTTTTGAAAATGGTTACACGGACACAAACATAAAAGTAAATGTAAAATATTCATAAGTATACATATCACAAAAAGAACATATACCATAATAAATACATTGAGATATCATACAAAACAATAAAATCAAGTAATGAAAGCGTTGCTCCTTGGCTGTGAATTTCCACTCTTGTCAATTCAGGGTTTGAGCCCAATTCTTTACTGAGGTCTATTTCCCCCTATGGCAATAGCTCCTGATTAAAATCTGCTTTTACTGCTTTCCCTACCTTCCAGTTCTAGTTTTCCAGGACACCAGCCTCCACAGGAAGCCAGCGGTGAGGACAGAGCAGGGAGATAAAAGGGACTTGGGTCCTTAATGACGTTTGTGAGCTGCTAATCATACAATAACCTGTTTTGAGTCAGGGTTTTTTGCTTTTGTCTGGTTGGGTTTTGTTGTTGTTGTTTTGGTTTTGGTTTGGTTTGATTTGGCTTTTGTAACTTCCTGCTAAAAGTATCTTACAGTACTTTTCTGTGATCATTGAACCAGAGTATTCCATCCTAGACTATGATCATTTTTATAGGTTTGATTATATGGAAAAAGTATCATTTCAAAAGAAGATGGTAGGGCTTCCCTGGTGGCGCAGTGGTTGAGAGTCCGCCTGCCGATGCAGGGGACACGGGTTCGTGCCCCAGTCCGGGAAGATCCCACATGCTGCGGAGCGGCTAGGCTCGTGAGCCATGGCCGCTGAGCCTGCGCGTCCGGAGCCTGTGCTCCGCAACGGGAGAGGCCACAACAGTGAGAGGCCCACGTACCGCAAAAAAAAAAAAAAAAAAAACGAAGATGGTAAAAGGGAAGAAGCCTGGAGGAAGCATAGGAAGAGGTGGTTCAGGATGAAGGATGACTTTCTACTTAATCATATGGCATCCTTTTTTCCACACTTTTTTCAAGAATAAGAACTATATTAACAGATGCTCTGAAATCAAGAAAAAACAAAACAAAGAAATAATAAACTTGCCTGTAACCTTAGGGATCCCAAGCCCAGGTTGAGGCATGTGCAATTTCACATTAACTGGCCAACCACACCCAGTCATCTCTGTGGGAAATTGCCACTGATCTTGGCCCCACAGGATACCCAAGAAGACTTCCCTCCCCCCCATTAGACTAGCACAGAGCCCTTAAAGAATATGTTAAATGCCTTGCCTTTGCAGAACATTTTTAACTTGCTGCAGTTACTTGATTCAGTTTTTTAATAGAGTTCAAAATAAGAGCAAACTGTTAAAAACAAACAACAGGTCCAAAATGGAGTCACTTATGCTAAGCCCCCCACCACCAAAAACCAAGACTTAATTACAGCTTCAGCTCTCCCAGAAATAGAATCTTAAACCAGTCAATCAGGAATTGCCTGCAGTTAGGTAATCCGCCTGATAGACCCCTGCCAGCCCCCAAAAGAAAATAATCTTGCAAAAACCAACCTGCTCTTTTACCCAGTATGACTTCCTTATTCCTTCTCCCTTCTGCCTAAAAGTCTTCGTTTTGTACAGTTCCTCATAGCTCCTTTCTCCCTGCTAGATTGGATGCTGCCAGGTTGATGAATGATTGAGTAAAGCCAATAAAGTCTTTAAAATGTAGTCAGTTGAATTTTGTTTTTTAATAAAACCCTCATTAAAGGAAAATGCACTGTTTTCCTCTATTACTCTACACACTGTTTGGTTTCCCACACCAAGCAATTCTCCATTTCTCTGTGGACACCAACTGGGTGTCCTACAATTCAATTCAGTTCTGACACAATCAACCTGGAGTTAGCATCAGAGTCCACAAGTTAACGTCTCAGTCCCACAAGACTGCCCCCACTTCAGATGCCAATTGCAAGCCTCAGGTTGTTACCTGTACTTCTTACTGACTGGTTGGTTATAAATTGGGCTTCCATAACACTCTCCTTTGGTTTGATAATTTGCTAAAATGGCTCACAGAACTCAGGAAAATAGTTTACTTACTGGATTACCAGTTTGTTATAAAAATACGGCTCGGGAATAGCCAGATAGAAGCAACACATAGGGCAAGGTTTGTGGGAAGGTACACAGAGCTTCCATGCCCTCACCAGGATCACCACCCCCAGCACCTCCATGTGTCCACCAACCCAGAAGCTCTCCAAACCCCATACTTTAGGGACTTTTATGGAGGCTTCATCTAATACATGTGATCAATTATTAACTCAATCTCTAGACCCTTTCCCTCCCTAGAAGATGGCAGATAGAGGTTCTAATCATGACTGGTCTTTCTAGTGACCAGCCGCCATCCAGGAGCTACCCAGGAGCCCACCAAGTGTCACCTCATTAGAACAAAAGATGTTCCTATCATCCAGGAAATTCCAAGGGATTTAGGAGCACTGTGTCAGGAACCTCTGTCAAAAAACAAAATATCAGAGCAAACACCTTTATTGCTTAGGAAATTACAAAGGCTTTAAGAGCTCTGACCAGGATCTATGAATGAAGACCAAAATGTATATTTCTTATTGTATCACAATAATCACACCTTAGCATCACATATTTACAGTGGATCAATTGTAGCTCTACCAAAACAACTCATGAAAGAAACAGGAAATTGGTTTCTACTTTCCAGAAAGTTTAAAAATGAAGATCAAAGAACTATATAGTCAGTTCAAAATATTTGTTGTTATATTTAATCCTGTTAAAGGTGGGACTCACACTGTTAAGTCCAAGTACTAGAAAAAAAAAATTGCAGGTGATTGCCCCTACTCTAAATCTATTCTTTCTTTGATTACTATTATAGCACATAACTATTTTAAAATACTTTTTCCCCAGAATTTCATTGAACCAGAAAGAATAAAATTTGTAGTGTATATTTTCCCCCCTTTTTGTGTAATATGACACAATCTGTTCATTCCCCAGACTTACTGAAGACAGGCATTTTTATATTTAAGAGTACCTTAATAATGTTTTATTATAGTGATTCCTATAAGAAATATTTCTTTTCATTTTCAATTATATGAAGATTTATATAACCAGTTTGGCCTGACCTTTTCATAAGATATTATATAATATGTCAGAAAGAAAGGTTGGCCAGGGAATTACCTTTGGAAATAAGTAGGGGAAGAAACAGTAAAAATTCTCAGCACAGGCTTTGAATAGGACACTTCAGAAAGAGACCTAAGAAATGAAGATTTAAAAAAAACTGGATAGTGGGCAGAGAGTACCATTTGCAAGTTATTAGAAAACTGGCTAACCAATTTCTGATGCAGTAGTTTTCCTACTTCTATAAGACTCCTGCCAAAGTGTATAGAATCTTATTAGCACATGAAAAGGTTTATTTACATCTATGTATTGTAGGAAATAAAACCATAAAACGTATAATCACTGTTAACTTTCTTTATGAAGAAGTTTCTTGAACATATTTCAGTAGTTAAGCATTTTTCTGTCATAATATTAAATAAGAATATATGAACTCAAATCTCATAATTCTATATTTTTTATGCTCAAGAAGCATATTTGGAGTTTATAATGATACCATAGGAATTTGAAGCAAATAGGGACAATGCACACAAAGAAGAGAAAGAAAAGCTTTAAAAAAGTATAATCAGGGCTTCCCTGGTGGCGCAGTGGTTGGGAGTCTGCCTACCGATGCAGGGGGTGCGGGATCGTGCCCCGGTCCGGGAGGATCCCACGTGCCGCGGAGTGGCTGGGCCCCTGGGCCATGGCCGCTGGACCTGTGCGTCCGGTGCCTGTGCTCCCCAACGGGAGAGGCCCCAGCAGTGAGAGGCCCATGTACCGCAAAAAAAAAAAAAAAAAAAAAAAATATATATATATATATATAAAAAGTATAATCAGTATATTTAAGAAAACAAGAGAAGATTGTACATCCAAGAAATGGGAGTAGGAATCCATGAAAAGGAAGAGAATAATTAAGGAATTTTTTAGGAATTAAGCCAAATTTTTAATAATAGGATAGGAAAATAAAATTGAGTGAATCTCCCAGAAGTTATTCCAGAGGGAACAGAGAAAACCAAGGGGAGGAAATTCTCAAAGAGGTAACCCAAGAAACTTTCCTGGAACTGAAGAACATGAATCTCTAGAGAAAAAGGGCCCATATAATGAATGAAGAAAGACTCTCACCAGTGTTTATTATTGTAAAATTTTAAAACACCAGTATTAAAAAAAGGTTGTTCAGTAACAATATGAATGCTAGACAGTAGTGTAGCAATGCCTTCAAAATTCTGAAAGAAAATTATTTTCAACTAAAAATTGTATACCCAATCTGGTAATCAAAGGTAAGATTAAATTAAAGACCATTCAAACATGCAAGAATTTTAACTTTTTGCCTCCTATACACTGTTTTCCAGGAAGCCACTGGAGGATATCCTTCAGCAACATGAGAGAGAAAGAGGAAGACGTGGATTTCAGAAAGCAGAGACTCCAACACATGAAAGCAATGAAGGCAAGTCCAGGTTGACAGCTATGCAGCAGCCTAGAAAGCAACTAGTCCGGGAGGAAACAAGAGGAAAGATGGCTTCAGGAGGGATGTCTCAGGGCAGGAGCTTGAACAGTCCTAGTGTTTAGGATTGTGTTTCAATATGTTGGTTTTTAATTGATAAGTATATGACCAAAAAAGATAGTGATGAACACATAGAAAATTAGAAAATTTTAAAGGAGACAATTATTAATTCCAGGAAAATATTGCTGACTTGTTTCTGTCAGCAGTAATTTTATAAGAAAGATCATGATTTCATAAGTTTGATTACTGAATTAACTAAACAGTATTATACAATTAGTTGGAGAGTATGAGGGAAAAGAAAAGGGGCAGAGGAGAATATTAAAGAGTTAAAACCTCCATTACCATGATAAGACATCAGTAGACAATATCAAATTTTGAAAAATTGAGATTGGCAGAAGATGGGGAAGGGTCAGAAACTGATAATTTTTTGATAAAGCTTTGAGTCCCCTTTGGGGGTATTGGTGGGTGGGTTAATGTATTACCTTAACAAAAACATAATTTAATTTTCTAAAAAGTGACTGAGCAATGGAAAAACTAGTGTGAAGGTACAATGGGAGGCAAGAAACTTAGGTCTAATCCCAGTCCAGCCAACTCCAAAAGGCTGTGGCTGTCTCTTCATTTCCGTTTCCTTATTGGAGGCCAGGGCTTTAAAATGTTCTCTCAATTTGATGCTTACGTGGTCAAATCTGCCCTTATTCAATGAGGCAATATCTAGGGTCTCCCTTATAATCATTCACTGGCTAATGAGAAAAAAGTCCCAAATGAACAGCTTCTTTTCCAGGATTTTAACTAGCCAGAAATAAAACACATTCTGCTCTGACCCAGAGACTTTCAATGCTAGAGACCTACAAGAAATAAAGCATTACCAGGTAGTAAAAGGAATGTAGTACTCTGACAAGCTCTTAATTGACTCAGTAAGTTATGAAGATTTTAGGCAACAATTTACCCTGTTCTTAAATTTTTTAAGTAGTTGCCATAGCAACACCTAGACACAGCATATGGTATGTCTGGTACCTCCAAGATAACAGAGCAGATTCTTGATGGATTTTCCTTACAATATGTTGTGAACTTTTGTACTTTTTAGTGTTTCAGTGGCCAGTGTTAAAAGGTGCCAGTATTGTTTGATATTATCTAAATACTTTGAAGCCTATTTTAATGTGTTTGTCATTTGCAAAAAACAAACTTTTAGTGCTTCCCACATCCCTTAATATCTTTTCTTCATAAAAAATAATAATTACAAATTAGTAGAAAAACAAGCAAATGAACAGATAATTTTAAAAGAGTAAGTGTAAATAGAGAATAAGTCATATGGCAAATGTCCTGCTCAGTTACAGGGAAAGGAAGGAAAATTAAAACTAGGTACTGTCTTTCCACTTACCAGATTGGAGGAAGGGAGAAGTTTAAATTGGTACTGCCATTCTGGTGGGTAATTTGGGATTATAAATTCAAAGGATTTAAGATGTTCTTGCCATTTGACCTAAATTTCACTGCTACAGGTCTATCCTAAAGACTTGTTTTTCTAAATATGCAAACGTTTCTGAAGAAGAATTATTTATAATAGTTAAAAATAGAAATACTCTTAATATACAACAAGAAGAGGTTTGAAATTTAAAATTATGTAAGCATTCTCCTCTTATTGGGCATTTAGGGGGATTTTCTTGTTTTGTTTTTTTTGGCTGCGCCACACAGCATGTGGAATCTTAATTCCTAATCAGGAATTGAACCCTCGCCCCCTGCATTGGAAGCACAGAGTCTTAACCACTGAACCACCAGGGAAGTCCTGGGCATTTAGCTTTGATGTAATGTTTTTCTATTACAAATTTTACTGCTATAAGTTATGATATATTTTTATTATAAATTATGGCACTGTAATAAATTATAGTACATTTGAATATATATGTACTATATATACATGTAGTAAATTAAAAACAGGCTTTTAAACAATATTGGCAAAATGAAAAAATTAATTTATACTGTATTTGTAATGTACTTTATGTATGCAATCATAAAAAAAAGCACAGAAGGATTTATCCGCCCAAAAATAAGGTGGCTGTGATGGACACCATAAACTGACCCCGAATGAGTGATGCTCTTGTATATCCCCTATCCTTGAGTACAGGCAGAACTGATGACTTGCTTCTAACCAATAGAATATGGCAAAGGTGATGGATGTGATGTCACTTTCATGATGATGTTACATTGTATAAGATTCTATTTTAGCAGACTGGAAAGAAAGATTATCCTGCTGGCTTTGAAAATTCAAGCTGCCATGTGGCAAGGAACTGTGGGCAGCTTTTCGGAACTGCAGGCAGTTTCTGGGGCCTGAACAGAGCCTCCAGCCAACAGTCAGTAAGAAGCCAGGGCCCTCAGTCATACAACTGCAAAGAAGTGAATTCTGCTAACAACCTGAATGAGTCTGGAACCAGATTTTTTCCCTAGATGAGCCTCCGGATGTGAACACAACCCAGCCAACACTTTGACTGCCTAGTGAGCCCCTGAAGCAGAAAACCCAGCTATGCTGTGCCAGGACTTCTGACCTACAGAAACTGTGAGAAAACAAATGTGTGTTGTTGTTTTAAACTGCTACATTTGTGATAATTTATTATGTAGCACAGAAAACTAATACAGTGGCTGTCTCTAGAAAGGAGATTTTTTTTTTTTACATATTTGCCTTTCTTATTTGTACTTTGCTAAATTTTCTAAAATGTTATAATAAGAATTTCATTGCTTTTAAAATCAAAGATGTTATTTTGAACAAATCATCTGGAAGCAAAAAATAAGTGTGCTCTGTAATTTTTTAACTGATTTTGAATTTGGCAAAAGTACATTTTTTAAAGTGTACAATGAAAATATAGCACCAAGATTACCCCAGATTTCTATTTTTTAAATGATCTTAACAGAATATTTTATTTAAATCATGTTAACATAGACTGTTTCTGAAATTTTAAGCTTTCTATATTTAATAATGCCTGCTGGGAGAAAAAAAGAAATCATACTTTTAAATTTCCTTTCCAATTTTGACCATGATTTAAAATGGAAAAAGTTATGTTGATTGTGGCTAAATGTTCTCATTTTTATAGGCCATTATGCACTTTAAATTCTCTGTTGGCATTTTAATTTCATTTTACAAAATAAATCCCAACTGACAACAGAATAAAGCAAATTCTAAGTCAACTAAGCAAAAAAGTGTCACTGCAAACAGAAAGAACTTTGCAAACTGAAGCAACATTTCATATGGCTCCTGAACCTAAATTTCCAAAGTTTCAACAGGAAAAAAAAAATGTGCATGTATGTTGGGGGGCAAGTATTGACAAATGAAACAACTTACTGTTTACAACATGATGTTACTATTTCACTGTGTGCATTAACGTAAATTTACTATTGTAGGAAGTTCTTGCACAAGAAGATGAAAATTGCTCTAACTATTTAAGTAAGTTTTAGGAAATTACCAAAATTCCATTTATCTGACCCCTAGACTGCTCAGCTTACTGTCATTAGAATAATGAATAATTAGAATTTAGGAATTCTTTGATTATCTGGTAGGATTTGCAAAACTTTTTTCTTTAGTGGAAACCTAATTACTAACAATAATTACTATTTATCTTTATCTGTCTTTAGCATTTTTACATTGTACATCTGTGAGAGGAAGTTCATAGAGAACTGGAAGGGCATAGGTCCATGATAAGACGATTCATTGAGCTACACTGGGAATGGAGAATTTCAGAAGATTTCTTCTCAGACTGAAGTCCTTTGGGCAAACTCTCCCCTCAGTCAATTGTCAAGACATCATGGAAACTTTCCTGAGTCTTGAGTTGTCCCTGAGATTCTCGTTCTGGGAGAAATTTCCTCTCCAAACCTTTCCATCCACCAGGAGCTATATATAAGTTGAGTTTTCAGTTGAGGTAAAGGAAAAATTCAGCTTTTTCTGCCTTCCTGTTTAGGGAAAAAATCCAGTTCTTCTCTACTGTGTCTTTCTTTCCTGTGTGTTTCCTTTAATACTCACACAGAACACTCACTTCTGACACTTCTGGTCAACAAATATGTGAAGGTTTTTCCCCACACCAAGCAATTCTCTGTGACACCAGCTGGATATCGTACCATTTAATTCAATTCTGACACTGTCCACTTGGATAGTGTCAGATCCCACAGGTTAAGTAAGAGCTCAGTCCTATAAGACTGCCCCTGCCCCATACACTCACATATACACTTCAGATACCAGTCACAAGCCCAGGTTGTCATCTTTGCTTCTGACCAACTGGCTATAGATCAGAGGTTTCAAAGACCCCCTCCTTGGGTTTGATTAATTTGCTAGAGTGGCTCACAGAACTCAGGGAAACACTTACTTATGTTTATCATTTTATTAAGGGATTTGATAACAGATACAGATGAACAGCCAGATGAAGAGATACATAGGGCAAGGTCTGGGAGGGTCCAAGTGCAAGAGTGTCTGTCCCTGAGGGGGTGGGGGTGTCACCCTCCCTGTGTGGATGTGTTCACCAACCTGGAAGCTCTCCAAACCCCATACTTTTGGTATTTATGGCAGCTTCATCACATAGACATGATCAATCACTGACTCCATTTTCAGCCCTTATCCTATCTCAAGAGAATGGGTGCAGGGCTGAAAATTCTAAGCTTCTAATCATGGCTTGGTCTTTTCAGTGACCATGCCTCATCCAGGAGCCATCCAGGAGCCCACTCAGAGTCATGTCATTAGAACAAAAGGCACTCCTATCACCCAGGAAATTACAAGGGTTTCAGGAGCTCTGTGTCAGGAACAGAGGTCAAAGAACAATATTAGAACAAGAGCTGCTCGCTCTTAGTGTTTTTATCATTTAGGAAATTAGAAGGATTTCAGGAGTTCTATAAGAGGAACCAGAGGCAGAGACCAATATATATTTTCTATTATCTCACAGTTGGAGACAGCCTGGCCATTAGCCTGGGAATCTAATTCACATAGTACATGAGCAGCAATTTTGACTGTTCCCAAACTCTCATGGATTAGTCTCAGTCTTAATCTATGTTCTCACCTGCTCTGAGCTGGACTCCCCCTTCTCACATGTATTTGTGCTACATCTCAAATTCTTCTACTTATGTTTCTAAGTAATAAAGTTTCACCAGTATAGAATTTATAGTGACCACTTGGTGACCTTTAGATATGAATAAAATTGTTCATTTGAAGGGCCTCATAGAACCAAAAGGCAACAAAATACCAAAGTGCCAAAGGTCTCCATGTTTTCTTTGGTATAAGGAAGGATTCTGAGGGAATTTAGATTACAGAATTTATTTCCAGAATTTATTAAGAGATTCCTTGGCCAAGGCAAAAGAAAAATTTGAAAAAATTAAAACTAGCTGTCCTCAAGACATTCCAAATCTCAACTTGAAGTGATGACTTTTATCCCACTGGTCTTCCTTCATCCTGTGCTCCTGCATATATCATTCTGTCCCTATCTCTCTTTCTGACCTACTTCCCTTCCTGTCTGGTCAGCCAGTAACACCCAAATCTCAATTACCTCTTAAAACTAAACCTCCCTCAGAACAGGAAAATCCCTCAGGGTTGATTATATATTCTGCTAATATTTTAAATGGAGAGCCATTGTCAAAGACTTCCCAAAGCCTAGTCTAGATGGAGAGAAACATACAGAGGAATTTAGTATAGTTTTGGGAATATATACTTCCTAGCTCCTAGATCTGTAACAAGTGGTTCCTATATTTGTGAAAATCTCAGATGCACAGGATGGAAAAGGTAGAATGGGAAGACCCTGAGGGTAACTTAAGGACTCTAAACTTCTCAACTTCATAGATAACCCAAGAAGTTTAGAAAATCTGTAGATGTTAGAGAAGACTTTTTGGAGACTCTCAAAAGCATTACATGTAAAAATAGATTGGACTCTAATTCAGTCCTGTAAGCAAAGTAAGGGTGAGTCCATTGAAGAGTGCTGGTGTAACTCTCAAGAAGGTCCCTTGGTGGCACCAGATGTTCTCAATTTGAACCTTACAAAATTTTTTCATGAAATTATCCACCACAGTTAGGACAAAATTTACTGTGTACTTCAGCAGTTAATGATGGGGGCTGAGACTCAGCCAGATGGAGGTCTGACTTCCATGTCTGCCACTTATTAGAAGTGTGACTGGGGACAACATCTCACATTTTCTGTCTTTCAAGACACTACTAAGACTCTGTCAAGGGAGTGATCACCCTTCCTACAGTAAACTCAGCTGTGTTTTATTAATAGGCTATTTTGGTTGTATTTGAGGGGAGCTAACATTCAAGTACCTTAAAGCTTTTTAGTTTGTTTTAGTAAAATAGAAGTATGATGACACAGCAGAAGATCCTGAGCCATGCCTAAGCATTAGATTGGTAATGTTCATGCATAAACAAGATAGATATAATTCAATTTAAAGCTAGAATTGAAAATTCCTCATTTAAAAAAAGAGTACGCAGTAGAATTAAATCAACATGTTTACCAATTGTCCCCCAGATAATATGGATATTGTATTCTAGAAGTAGTAATTTTAGATGCTGAGCAAAATTATTTTTAAGTGTGATGTAAAGGTTTCTCACTCATGAGTCAGCTCATGTAATTATTACAGGAAAGTAAATGGATGAATACATAAACAGCCACAATGAACTAAACACTACAGGTAGCATAACAATAGTGCTTCAATATCCTAAAGTAGACAGTATGTGAAAATAGACATTTCCTTTTATGTTGCCCACTTTTCTTTAGAAGATGCTTATTCACAAAAATTTTCTTGGAAAGTAAGGAGGAAATATTTTCTTTGATATTTGGACCAAGAGCTTCCAGTTCCTCTTGAGAAGTGAGCTAGTCACCAGTCAGCCCTGGAAAAACTAAAGAAGCCAGAAGAATAGGAAAACTAGTAAAAATAAGAGGAAGAAAATGAAGCCATGAGAAATCCTAGGATAGACTGAAGGTAGTTGTCAACAGAGTAAGGAAAGGTGATGAGAGCCTGTGGCAGAAAGTGGCAAGGAGGCCCTGAAAGGAAAGGTTAGAATTAAGTATCAAACAAACTCAGCCAGGAAGAGGAACATGTATCCTAGAGGAAACTCACTGAGTACTCTAGTGAGGGAGAAAAGTCAGGGGTTTTAAATGCTAGGAAGGGGAGAGGGAAGACAGTTTATGGCTGTTAAGCTAATTAAGGATTGAAAAGAATCTCTGAGTCTGTAAACTGTAGGGGAGGAAAAACAACGTTTCCTCTACCCTTCTAATTTCTTGGCTGAGACATCGCTCCAAAACAAAAGAGAGATTAACAGGAGAAAAGCCCACAGAAGTTTAATGCCAGGTATACCTCTGTATGTAGACACCCAGGAAAACTGAATAGCTCCCTGAAATGGCCCAAACCACCACCTTAAATACCTTCTTCAACTAAAGACAAAAGAAGATGTTGGGGGGGGGGGGTGCGGGAGGGAGGCTAGTTATGGGAGGTTACCAAGAAAAGCACAGTAAACAAGGGAGTGGTTGGTATGCATATTTAAGTCTCTGCCTTACCCATTGATAAGAGTTTCTGGAAATGTAGTCATCCTCTTCTTCCTGGTAGGAAGATATTCTTACAAATAGGGACTTCCTTATGAATATAAATTTTCCCTCACAAAGGGGCAACTTCTACTCTGTTTTCAGAACTTTCCTATGTCTGCTGTTTCTTAAAAATAATCAGCTTAAAATAATCTTTATGCCAAAGAAGATATTTTGGAGTGGCATATTCTGTTCCCCTTCAATACAATTGATTAAATAAGCCCCACTGTTTATTAGGAAAGTGTCTTCAGTCAGACCTAGTCATGGGGGGAGGAGAGTGACGACACTCAGTGTTCATGGTCCTTAATCAGCTTCAGCTGGTTAGAACCAATCATAAAGAAACACAACAGTCAAATTAACAGGAGAAAAACAATTTAAATTATGTATGGGATCCTCAAAGATATGAGACCCCAAAAGTCAGCCAGGCAATGGAGCGTACACCATCCTGAGCTAAGAAAAGGGATAGAGGTCTAGGGCTTCAAAGGGGAGGAAGGGAATTCACAGGAAGATGAGAAGAGGAAATGTTTGATAAAAAAGTTTGCCCTGCCTTGCAGATGAATCTCTCAAATGAAGGGTGACCTCTGCTCTCTTCCCGGCACAGACCCCCTTCTAATATAAATTTTCCTTACAAAAGAGTAACTTGACTCTGTTTTCAGAGATTCTCCTGTGTCTTCAATTTCTCAAAATAATCAGCTCAGAATAATTCTTATGCCGAACAGGCATATTTTGGAGTGTCATATGCTACTCCCCTTCAGCTCAAAGGCCAGAATATCTAGACACCTAAGGAGATCAACTACTATAATAAAAGTCAACAAAGCGGAGATATTGGAACAGACATAACAAGAATATAAAATAAAGATAATAAATAGACTTAAAAAGATAAGGTTATAAAATAATATAAAAAGATAAGGTTATAAATAATATAAAACAGAAACAAGAAGTTATTTTTTTTAAAAAGCTGCACCAGTGCCTTAAAAGTGAACACTAGAGGTTTGCCAAAAATATGACCAACATTAGCTCCTTAAAGATCAATGCCATTTTAGGGAATACAGACATAGCACGTTATTTTACTTTTTATCTAGTCACACTGTGGTGTTATGGATAATTTAGTTGGGAGATAAAATTTTAAAACTACTAGAATTGTGGGTCACAGACAGGATTGAGAAATTCTGTTTAGATTATTTTTGCTTCCCACTCCCTCTATATCTTGGAGTGAAGGGAGGGAGGGAGGGAGGGAGGGAGGAAGGAAGGAAGGAAGGAAGGAAGGAAGGAAGGAAGGAAGGGAGGGAGGGAGGGAGGGAGGAAGAAAAGGGAAGGAAAGGAGGGAGGGAGGAAGGAAAGACAAAGAATGTCACCTGCCATTTCAGTAAACAAAGGATGTTGTGGCCATATAGCCATCAATCACTACAGCAACCCCTGAAGGTGCACCCTGAGGGGAACTCAGGATGGAGAAAAACAGGATACTGGCCCTAGGTAGTTAAGGTGCATATCAAAGGAATACTTTCAATAAGCCCAGACTCTTGCATCTTCCCATACATAGAAAAATGCTTAAATTCATTAACTTGAGATGTCTGATTTTCTTTAATTAGCACTAATCTTTTGATGTTTGACTACCCGTTTTTTTGTTTGTTTTTTCTTTTGCAAAAACTCCTATATATCCTTGTTCCTCCCTTATCTCTTTGGAACAGTCCCTCAGAGCTATCTGAGAGGCTGTATCGCAGGCTTACATTCTCAGTAAGTTTGCCGAATAACACATAATTCTCAACTTTTAGGTTGTGCTTGTTTTTTTTCAGTCAACAGAGGAAAGGGAGGGAGGGAAAAAAAAGAAAAATCTTGCTGACATCTATCTGAAAAAAAGACCCGAAAATCAAAATATGTTTTCCGTATTTTCTATATTGAAAGCATATTGCTTTTATAAGAGAAGGAAACTTTATTTTTAGAAAAGAATCAGGGTTTCTTCTTCCTTGGAAATGAGAGAGACCATTTAGTTGTAACAGTCCATTGATCACAGATTTTATCTAAACCTGCTGCCACTACAAATCAATGCTAAGTGAGCAATAGGTAATGTTTCCCCATGCCCATATTTGATTTCTGCGATTACATTCATCTAAACCAATATTCACACACTGCAATGAACCAATGTAAGGAAGCCTTTGCTTTTTTGTTTTATTTTTTGAATTGAACTCTCAATTTGTGCTCCACTCTGCATAAATGATCCATAGGAAAACCACACAACACTTTTATACATAATTTCCTTTAAAATGTGATTTGAAATGACTATAATTTTTATCAGTGGAAAATGCCAGTAGGATTGCATAAGGAAAATCCAGAGAGACATGTAACAAATCAAGAGTGTTAAGTAGGAAAAACTGTACGTGTAATGACTCTGAAATATGATACAAATAAAAACCTAATTCTGTTCAGGAATCTTTCTTTAAAGAGCTTCTGATTCCCATACAAGTAATTTGGATGATGATAAAGCAACACTGAACTCCTAACCTTCTCTTTCCATGCTCCAATCTGGGTTCAGATTGGGAACTCTTTCAGGGTTCCCCATCTTAGTGACTGACATCATCTCTTCAAGGATAGAAGTCATCTGTGACTCCCTCCTTCAGCCCCATATCCAATCCATCCTCAAGTCCTGTGGGTTTGCCTCTGGGATCTCTTTCAAATCTTCCATTATTGCCTCTCTCCACTGCCCCCATTCTAGAGCAAGCTGTTACCATCTCTGGCTTGGACTACTGCAGTAATCTAAATTGTCTCCTGGGATCCACTGGCTCATTCTTCAACCTATTCTCCAAAGTGCAATCAAAGAGGATTTTTTTCTGATCCCAGTCTGATATAACCCACCTCCCCTAATCTTGCTGTCAAAAATTGTGTTTAAAGTAAACATTTAGGCTAAGAAATTAAAAGCTAAGTATTTCCTTTCCAGGCAAAAAACACCTTCAAGTTAAGAAATCCACTGGGAGGTGGAGTGGAATCAGAAGCACCATAAAGAACTCATGATGTTCATACTAATTAAGCATTGAAAACTAGCTCTCTGGATTGAATAAAATGAGTCTATAGGACTTTAGGTAGTTGGTTAAAACAAATGAGTTCCATTCATTGTTTATTAATCAGGAAAGAGTCTTCTGTTAAGTCCAGAAAGGGTCTGATACCCTAGGGGTATCTCAAGTTCATTGCCTTTTCAGCTTCACGCAGTTAGAACGGCTATAATCAAATAGTCAGTTTTAATATCTCTCATGAAAGTATTGCTATTTGAGGAAAAATTTCTTTTTATATTACTTCTTCATTCCCACTCCCAATATTTCAGTCTTCCCATTATTCTATAATTTGATCCTTTTTACTTCTCCAGCCTAATCATGGTCCTCTTTAAGCCCTGACCACACTGGCCTTGTCTCCTCTGTTTCTCAAATACCTTGTGCTTCTTCTTTCTGTGCTGGTAAATACTGTTCCCACCATCCCAGTACCCTTTTAACTTAATTAATTTGGCATTCTTAAGATCTTGAGATCTTAAGATCTACGCTGAACTGTCATTTTCTTCCAGAAGTGTTCCCTGGCCCTCCAGTGCAGGTGAGACTCTTTCATTTCACACCTGCCAACAAAACTTGTTTTTTTTTCTTCAGGACATTTATCTCAGTTGATTTGATTCATAGGTTTAGTTCATTAATGTCTGTCTCCTCTCCTTGACTAAAAGTTACCTGACATCATAGACTGTATTTCCTTTTGCTCACCATTGTATCCACCAGTATCTTCAATATGCCAAACAGAATTGGTGCTTAAAAATTTAGTGCTCTATTTACAATAGCCAAGACATGAAAGCAACCTAAATGTCCATCGACAGATGAATGGATAAAGAAGATGTGGTATATATATATATATATATAATGGATTAAAATTTAAGTCTTTAATCCATTTTGAATTTAATTTTATGCATGTGTGAGAGCGTAGTCCAGTTTGATTCTTTTGTGTGTAGCTGTCCAGTTTTTTCCAATACCATTTATTGAAGAGGCTGTCATTTCCCCATTGTATATTCTTGCCTCTGTTGTTCTAGATTAACTGACCATAAGTGTGGGTTCATTTCTGGGCTCTCCATTCTGTTCCGTTGATCTATGTGTCTGTCTTTGTGCCAGTACCATACTGTTTTGATTACTGTAGTTTTGTAATATAGTTTGAAATCAGGGAGCATGATTCCTCCAGATTTGTTCTTCTTTCTCAAGACTATTTTGGCTATTTGGGTTCTTTTATGTTTCCATATAAATTTTAGAATTATTTCTTCTAATTCTGTGAAGACTACCATTGGTATTTTGATAGTTTTTGCATTGAATTTGTAGATTGCCTTTGGTAGTATGGTCATTTTAACAGTATTAATTCTTCCAATCCATGAATACGGTATATTTTTCCATGTTTGTGTCCCCTTTGGTTTCTTTCATCAGTGTCTTATCATTTTCTGAGTATAGGTCTTTTACCTCCTTAGTTAGATTTACTCCTAGGAATTTTTTTTTTTTTAATGTGCCTGTAAATGGGATTGTTTTCTTAATTTCCCTCTCTGATGGTTTGGTTTTAGTGTATAAAAATGCAACAGACTTCTGTATATTAATTTTGTTTCCTGACACTGTATGAAATTAATTGATGAGCTCTAGTAGTTTTTTGATGATGTCCTTAGGATTTTCTATTTGTAGTATCATATCATCTACAGTGACAGTTTTACTTCTACCTGTCCAATTTGGGTTCCTTTTATTTCTTTTTCTTGTTTGATTGTGGTGGCTAAGACTTCCAATATTAGTAGACATCCTTGTCTTGTTCCTGATCCCTTGATTTCTTCCTGATCTTAGAGGAAAATCTTTTAGCTTTTCACCCATGTGTATAATGTTAGCTCTGGGCTTGTTATATGTGACCTTTATCATGGTGAAGTATATTCCCTCTATACCCACTTTGGTGTATACCCAATGTGGTGTATCACATTGATTGATGGTTCAAATATTGAACCATCCTTGTATCCCTGGGGTAAATCCCATCTGATCATGGTGTATGATCATTTTAATGTATTGTTAGATTTGGTTTGCTAATATTTTGTTGAGGATTTTTGCATGTGTGTTCATCAGTGATACTGGCCTATAATTTTCTTTTTTGTGATATCTTTGTCTGGTTTTGGTATCAAGGTAATGCTGGCCTCATGGAATGAGTTTGGAAGTGTTCCTTCCTCTGCAATTTTTTTGGCATAGTTTGAGAAGGATAGTTATTAACTCTTCTCTAAATGTTTGGTAGAATTCACCTCTGAAGTCATCTGGTCCTGAACTTTTGTTTGTTGGGAGCTTTTTTATTATGATTCTATTTCATGACTGGTAATAGTTTCTGTTTCTTCCTGGCTTAGTTTTGGGAGATTGTCCATTTTTAGAAAGTTGTCCATTTCTTCTAGGTTTTCCATTTTATTGACAAACAGTTGTTTGCAGTAATTTCTTATGATCCTTTGTATTTCTGTGGTGTTGGTTATAACACCTCCTTTTTCATTTCTGATTTTGTTGATTTGGGCTCTCTCTCTTTTGTTTTGATGAATATGGCTAAAGGTTTATCAATTTTTTTTATGTTTTTAAGGAACCATCTCTTAGTTTCATTGATTTTTTTCTCGTTTTTTTGGTCTGTATCACTTATTTCTGTTCTGATCTTTATAATTTCGTTTCTTCTACTAACTGTGGGTTCTGTTTGTTCTTTTTTTTCTAATTCCTTTAGGTGTAAAGTTACGTTGTTTATTTGAGATTTTTCTTGTTTCCTTAGGTAAGCACATATCACTATAAACTTCCCTCTTAGAACTGCTTTTGCTGTGTCCCATAGATTTTGGATTGTCATGTTTTCATTTTCATTTGTCTCCAGGTATTTTTTGATTTATTCTTTGATTTCTTCAGTGATCCATTGTTTGGTAGCATATTGTTTAGCCTCTGCATGTTTGTGGTTTCTGTAGTTTTGTCCTTGTGGTTGATCTGTAACGTTATAGCATTGTGGTCAGAAAAGGCGCTCAATATGATTTCAGTTTTCTTAAATTTATTGGTACTTGTTTTGTGGTCTAGAATGTGGTCTATCCTGGAGAATGTTTCACGTGCACTTCAATGTGTATTCTTCTGCTTTTAGATGGAATGTTCTACAAATATATATCTATTAAGTCCATCTATTGTAATGTGTCATTAAGGATTGTGTTTCCTCATTGATTTTCTCTCTAGATGACCTGTTAGCAGGGTGTTAAAGTCCCCTGCTATTAGAGTGCTGCTGTCAATTTCTCTCTTTATATCTGTTAATATTTGCTTTATGTATTTAGGTGCTCCTATGTTGGGTGCACATATATATATATATATACACACAACTGTAGTATCTTCTTCTTGGATTGATCACATGATCATTATGTAGTGTTCTTCTTTGTCTCTTGTTACTGTCTTTGTTTTAAAGTCTATTTTGTCTGATATAAGTATTGCTACTCTGGCTTTCTTCTTTTTTCCATTTGCATTTCCTTTGTCTTTAAATATGTTCTCTGCTTCTTTCTCTCTCTTCTTCTTCTTCTGGTGCCCCTGTAATGCAAATGTTAGTACTCTCTTTTTTTTTTGTTTGCGGTATGCGGGCCTCTCACTGTTGTGGCCTCTCCCATTGTGGAGCACAGGCTCCGGACGCACAGGCTCAGCAGCCATGGCTCATGAGCCCAGCCGCTCCGCGGCATGTGGGATCCTCTTGGACCGGGGCACGAACCCGCGTCCCCTGCATTGGCAGGCAGACTCCCAACCACTGAACCACCAGGGAAGCCCAAATGTTAGTACTCTTGATGCTGTCGCAGAGGTCTCTTAAACTGTCCTCATTTTTTTAAATTCTTTTTTCTTTTTTCTGTTCAACTTAAGTGATTTTCATTACTCTGCCTTCTAGCTTGGTGATCCATTCCTTTGTATCATCTAATCTACTGTTGATTCCTTCTAGTGTATTTTTTTAATTTCAGTTATTGTATTCTTCATCTCTGTTTGGCTCTTTATATTTTCTAACTTTTTAAAAAAATCTTCTAACTTCTCACTGTATTCATCCAATATTCTCCCAAGTTATTTGAACATCTTTATGATCATTACCTTGAACTCTTTATTGTGTAGATTGCTTATTTCCACTTCACTTAGTTCTTCTTCTGAGGTTTTATCTTGTTCCTTCATTTTAAACATATTTCTCTGTCTCCTAATTTGCTGTTTTTATTCCTATGTATTTAGTAATTTAGTTATATTTCCCCTCCTTGGAGAAGTGGCTTGTTGTAGAAGATTTCCTATGTGTCCCAGCAGCACAATATCCTCTGATCATCAAAGCTGTATGCTCTAGGGATGCCCCCTATGTGAGCTGCATGGATCCTTCTTTTGTGGCAGGCTGAATACTGTGAGCGGTCTGGTATGCATGACTGGCCCCTGGTCTAATTGCTTGCCAGGCCTTGCCTTGTGAGACAGCTGATGGCTGCTAGTGGGTGGGTCCAGGTCATGGGGTGGCTGGCTGTAGAGCCCAGAGGGGTCCCAGGACTAGCGTTGGCCCACTAGTAAGTGGGGCCAGGTTCTAGGGTGGGTGGTTGTCAGGGCAAGGGTCCTGGATCTAGTGTCAGCCTGCTGATGGGCAGGGCTTGTTCCTGACATGGCTGACTGTGGGACCTGGGATGTCCCAAAGCTGGTGTCAGCCCACTGATCAGTGGGGCTGGATCTTGGGGTGGCTGGCTGAGGGGTCCAAAGTGTCTCAGAGCTGGTGTCAGCCTGCTGGTGGGCCCAAGGTTCCTGGGGCTAGTGCCTGCCCACTGGTGGGTAAGGCTGGTGCCTGGGCTACGGCCCACCCACTGGTGGATGGAGCTGGGTCCTGCCATCTCTGGCTGCAAGGCCCTAGGGGTCCCAGGACTAGTGCCGACACACTTGTGTGTACAGGTGGGTCATGGTCCCTTTAGTGGGCAGGACTGCATCCCAGGGTGCTGTGGGCTCAGGGGGTGTTAAGGCAGCCAGCCTGCTGGTAGGTGGGGCTGTGTCCCCACCCAGCTAGTTGCTTGGATTGGCCTGAGGCATCCTAGTACTGGTGCAACAGGCTGGTAAGCAGGGCCGGGTGCTGGCACTAATAAGCTAGAGGGATGATTCCAAAATGGTGCTTGCCAGCACCAGTGTCCTCATGATAGAACAAACTCCCCAAAACAGCTGCCACCAGTGTCTGTGTCCCTAGCATGAGTTCCAGTTACCTCCTGCCTCTCCAGGAGGCTCTCCAAGATCAGCAAGTGAGTCTGACCCAGGCTCTTTTCAAATTACTACTTCTGCCCTGGGTCCTGAAGCATGTGAGATTTTGTGTGTGCTCTTTAAGAGTGGAGACTCTAGGGACTTCCTTGGTGGTCCAGTGGTTAAGAATCCGCCTTCCAATGCAGGGGATGTGGGTGCAATCCCTGGTCGTGAAACTAAGATCCCACATGCCACGGGGCAACTAAGCCTGCACGCTCTAGAGCCCATGCACCACAACTAGAGAGCCCGCATGCTCTGGAGCCTGTGCGCCACAACAAGAGAGAAGACTGCATGCCACAATGAAGAGCCTGCACACTACAACAAAAGATCCCACACGCTGCAACAAAGATCCCACATACCTCAACTAAGACCCGATGCAGCCAAATAAATAAATAAACAAATAAATATTTAAAAAGAGAAAGAAAAGAGTGGAGTCTCTATTTCCCATAGCCCTCTGGTTCTCCTGAAAGTAAGCGCCACGTCTTCTGGAGGATCATCTTTTCAGTGCAGGACCCCTGAGCTGGGGAGCCCGATGTGGGGTTTGGACCTCTTGTTCCTTGGGAAGAACATCTGCAATTGTAATTATCCTCCCGTTTGTGGATCACCTGCCTCAGGGTATGGGTCTTGACTATACAGTGTCTCTGCCCCTCCTATCCATCTCATTGTGGTTCCTTCTTTATATATTTAGTTGTAGAAGATCTTTTCTGCTAGATTCCAGTCTTTCTCATCAATTAGTTGCTCTGTAAATAGTTGTAATTTTGGTGTGCCTATGGGAGGAGGTGAGCTCAGGGTCTTTCTACTCTGACATCTTGGCTGCATCCCTTCATTTATTTTCCTAAAGCTGCCATTAACTTGGGATCTTGAGAAGTCGTTCTTAGACTATTCCACCACCTACATTACCTGATGTCATCTTTCCAAGTCCTGTTCCCAAGCACAGGGTGGTTATATTTAAGTCTAAGTATAGACTTAAGTCTAAGTACCAGCCTAAATTCCCAATTGCGTTATTTTTCATCAGTTGACTTCACAACTTTAGTGTTAATTAAACGTAGCTGTTTTTGTCCTTGTGCCTTTTGTTTCTAAAAGCTTTAGCTTTTTAAATTTATTTATTTATTTTTGGCTGCATTGGGTCTTTGTTGCTGTGCACGGGCTTTCTCTAGTTGCAGCGAGCGGGGGCTACTCTTTGTTGTGGAGTGCAGGCTTCTCACTGTGGTGGCTTCTTTTGTTGCGGAACACAGGCTCCAGGTGCACGGGCTTCAGTAATGTGGCACACAGGCTCAGTAGTTGTAGCTCATGGGCTAAGAGCACAGGCTCAGTAGTTGTGGTGCACGGGCTTAGTTGCTCCACGGCATGTGGGATCTTCCCAGACCAGGGTTTGAACCCATGTCCCCTGCACTGGCAGACGGATTCTCAACCACTGCGCCACCAGGGAAGTCCCTAGTTTTTTGTGTTTCTTTTAAACCAAAGCAAGCCCATTCTCTAAAAACAGTTTTATGTAAATATGCTTTCATTAATGTAGTGATTATCTGATACAAATGGACTTAAGCGAGAAAAAGGATGCCTGAAGGTTTATAAAGCACTAATAACACTAAAACAATTGTAAAATAATTGAAGCTCAAAATTCTGTTTGAGTTTATGGAGTAGTTCTTTACAACCAGAATTGTGTTGTAACAGGAGGAAATTAAAGTATACACTTTATTAAGCTGTCATCTTCCAGTACTTACTATCATTATAGTTTGTCACATTTTAGAAACTGCATTACTGTTACACATGAGAAATTAAACTGAAGCTTATTCCAACTCCCTCCTAAATGACGTCTTTGTCCATTTGGGCTGCTATAACAAAATACCATGCTAGGTAGCTTATAAGCAACAGAAATTTATTTCTCAGTTCTGGAGAATGGAAGTCTGAAAACAGGTTGCTAGCATGGTCAAGTGAGGGCCCTATTCTGGGTTGCAGACTTCTTGTTTCCTTGCATGACTGAAGGGGCAAGGGAGCTCTATGAGGTCTCTCTTATAAGAGCACTGATCCCAGTCGTGAGGGCTCTACCCTAATGACCTAAGCATCTCCCAGAGTTCCCACCTCCTAATACCATCACACTGTGCATTAAGATTTCAACATATGAATAGGGAGAGGGACACAAATGTTGAGAACATAGCAGACAGTGAAGGAAAACAGCATGCAAAGACAAAGAGAAAAGATGAGATAGACAAGAGCTCGGAAGCTAGAAAGAAAATGGATGATGATACTGATTTAGCAGGCCAAAGACAGCATAAACTTAAGCTTGGAGGAGGAAGCCCGTAAGCAGCAAGTTGGTTCTGACTCGCCCTCAGAACCCCTGATAGGCTTGGGAATTAGAAGCACCTGGAACTTTGCAAGTGGTACAGTATAAGGCTAAGGACTAGAGAATCTGTTGAAGGATAAGTAGCAATGAGATTCCCAGATCTCCTCCCCAAGGAGCAAGATGAGTTCCTCTCTCCCACCCTGGCAGAAATTATTCTCTGGGGAAGTTAAAGCTAGAAAACTCCAGTCTTGGGAGTTTTCTACAGTCATCAGAAACTGCCAAGGGCAGAGATGCCATAATTAAATCAGAGAAATTAACTAAAAGTCCACACACAAAATTGTAAAACCCATAACTCCCCTCCCCCACTTGACTCCCAGAACATTGGCAGCAAACTTTATAGCCTCCACCACGAGAAATTGGAAGTGACCAGCCCTATAGAAACTGTCTCTTAAGGGCCCCTCAAAGAAAGGGTCAATGCACACCCTACTGTCTTACTCCAGTCAGCAAACGCCAACCACAAAATTTAGAACATCCTGTCAACATTAGAGTGCATCCTTCTCATGTGGACAACCAAGGAGCGTTTGTCAAAATTCTATGACTCTTTCAGGGCCCTCTCAAATGTTTTTTTCTCTTTCTCCATGAGGTTTTCCCTGAGCCATCAATTTAATGTGACATTAACTATAATCTACCTTGCTATGTAGTTATTCTGTTTCAACACTTCTCAGATGAGTGCAGGTACATGTCCCTATATCGTTACCTCCTAAACAGTAACTTAGATAGCCCTGTTTTCCTCAAACTTAACATGTCCAAAACTGAACCCATTATTCTGCCTTCCAAACCCAAGTTCCCTCTCTCACCAAGTGACACTTCCATCTACCCCATTACCCTTGTCAGAAACCTAGCCTCTCATCTTCTTCTTCATATATAATCTTTCAACAAATTCTGCTCATTCTACTTTCTATATGTATCTCAAATACATCTCTCTATCTCCAGTCCCTTACTGAAAATACTTCAGTGGCTCCCCATCTCACTTAGAATAAAATCCGAACTTCTTAAAAAGCCTGATGATACCCTGGTTTCTGCCTTGCTTTTCAGCTTCAAAGACCCCACACTCTCTCTAGAAACAGAAACTTTGCAAGACTTCTTCCCTCTACTCAGAATGTTTTCCCCTCCTACTCCTCTGGCTAACTGCTACTCATCCCTTAAGTCTCAGAGAGGACTTGCCCCACCAGAGTATATCAGGTACACCTATTATCCTTTTGCACGGCACCCCATACTTTCCCTTTAAAGCATTTATCTTTTGTAGCTAATATGTATACTGTAAGATTATTTATTTAATATCTACCTCATCTATGACTCTGCAAACTCCATGAAAGTAGGACTATAGGTGTTTTGCTTGTTATTGTATTCCCAGCACAGAGCATAGTCTATAATAGGCTCTCAAACATTTGTTGAATAAACAAGTGACTATTCATTGAATGAATTGATGATTTGTAATTTACTTGAAAGCCCAGTGCCTGGTGAGTACAGGAATGGAAAAAAATCATCAAGCAGGAGAGACATTATCAAAATAGAATCTTTGCTGCATGGCAACAGAATGGATATGAAAAACAAAAGAAGATTGAAATACGGATCTTAGGTCCTCTGATGACTCAGATATAAGTGGGCTGGGGAAAGGACAGGGCCACTGAAATAAGTAGGAAAATTAGAGGTGTTGTTTGGATAAGGAGATAGTGAATTTAGACATGTTGAGTTAGAGGAGCTAATTTCATCTAGGTTGAAACTGTAAGCAAGTAATTAGCAATATAGATCTCTAACTCTGAAAAGAGTCTGAGGTTAGAGATACATCCATCTTGGAGTCATTTTAATGGTGTCAAATACTCCATCTACAGTTCGTTCGAGCAGATATATACTCTCAGTGCATCCTGGACTTAACTTTTGTATATCTTCTCACACTTGCAGTAGCTTGTTCAGTGCTGGTCTTCCCCCCACTCAGCTATAAGTTCCATAAAGACAATATTGCTCTTTTCTTAGGAAAGACCCACTAGACTTCCAACAGTGTAGGGACTCTGGGAACAGAGTAATCGGGAAAGGCAGACCTCAAGTTGTTGAATGGAGAAATGCCCCTTTTCTCCAATGGCAGTGATGGCAACCACACTAGAAAAATTTCTGTTTCACAGTGGCCCAGCACTGTTCCACCAAAGCAATGAACAAATTATTTTAAAGAATTTAGTTGGCTTGTAGACAGTTGTAATTAAAATTTGTGGTTCTCATTCGAGTAGCTTCTCTCTGCAACTTGCACTTACAACTGCAACTGCAACATGCACTTCTACTAAATATCTACCTCAATCTACCCTAATATGAAACAGATTATCCCACTATCTCAGGTATGTTATAGATGTAAATTTGCCACTTTTGAAAGTGCTTTAAAGCTTTGAGATACAATCTGATGTGCAGAATCCTAGAAGGCTTAGACTTTGAAAGTATCCACCCATAGAGGTCTGCTGAGATCTTCTCCCTCCATTTCTTACTTAAAAAGATTTATATCTTGTCAAGGTCATTAAAATTGGTTCTGAAATTCAAGTTGCAGACTATTTGATTGTGTTTATGGATACAGCTCAAAGAACTTCCCCAGAAGTTCCCCAGGGGACAACAGACAGTCTTTATGATTAATACATCTGCTATTTACAGATAATATGGTAACACTGTGACCTTATTTTTTTTTTACCAACTTAAAAAAATATTAATTAATGTATTTATTTTTGGCTACATTGGGTATTCGTTGCTGCACGCAGGCTCTCTCTAGCTGCGGCGGGAGGGGGCCACCCCTCGTCACAGCACGTGGGCTTGTCATTGCAGTGGCCTCTCTTGTTGCAGAACATGGGCTCCAGGCGTGTGGGCTTCAGTAGTTGTGGCTCGAGGGCTCAGTAGTTGTGGCACGTGGGCTCAGCAGCCGTGGCACAGGGGCTCAGTTGCTCCGCGGCATGTGGAACCCTCCCGGACCAGGGCTCGAACCCGTGTCCCCTGCATTGGCAGGCGGACTCCCAACCACTGCGCCACTAGGGAAGTCCCGACCTTATTTTTAAATTATTTAATTTGATGAAAACATATCAACATTATCTCCCTTTATTAATGATTCTGCTCCTTGACTTCAATGAAATTCACTGAAACATGTGCTTGAAGCATACAGGCACTTAACAAGTATTTCCTAAAATGAACTGAGAAGTACTGTGTTACATCATTCCCCATTAATGGGAGATAAAGTAATACAGAGCCTGCCTTTAAACAAAAATCCAAGATTGCTACCATTAACAGTAATACAGTGCTGATCTACTTCTCATTCTGTTTTACTTTTTGTGAAGTATACTATATTGTGAAACCTATATGCCTAGTTGTTTAGTTTTAGTTGAAAAACTAAATTGTATGCCTACATTATATAAATTATTATATGCCTATTTATATAAATTATGTAATTGTTCATACGGTGGGTTATTACAGAATATTGCCAATTCATTATTTACAAAAAACTTCTTTTCCAAAGAGTTATATAAAACACACATGGAATTACTCCATCTTTAGTTTTTCCCCCCACAGTATAAATCATTTTTCTCTGCCTAAAATGTAACTATCTCTCTAGCAGGTTAATCCCAGGAGGTTTAGCAACTGCAATTACTACATTTAAATATTCCGCATATCTGTCAAGACTTAAAAGAATTCCGTGGTGTCAGTTTAAATGTAAATATATATAATTCTAGTTAATCATCACTTAAGGCAGTTTTGAAAACCACGTTACTTACTGCTGCAAATTTCAATGTTATATTGTGTATGTTGTGCAGTTTGCTATATTGCAACCCTCTCTATTGATTTATTGGTTAAGAAAATGTCCATACTGATTCTGCCAGGCATAAGTGTTCTCTTTATACAGAAAATACATAGTTTCTCACCGAGGTAAACTTGTCAGACTCATTTCAGCTAATCGTTGAAGAGAAAAGAACACCAGAAAAATCACTTTGTGCTTTACATAGTGCTCAGAGTGAGGTGGGAAATCTCATATAAATACAGTATTTCAAGAAAATGCTAGCAAAACATATTACAGGCTTTTCATTTGTTTCCTCTGCTTCTAAAGGAAAGCTTTATATTTACCAGTGACCATACTAAAGGTCAATAGCTTTCATTCTTCTTTTGCCTTTTAATGTAAGTGCAGATTTTGTGCATTTTGTAATTTCATCTTATACACAGCTTCAATGACCCTGCAATGAAAATCAAGCATTTTGATGGTATAGTAACTACAGCTACATAATTTTACACTGGGATGGGTTATAGGCTTGCTATATTTACCTTTAAGTTACATTTGTTCATGTGTCTGTATTTATTTATCCTACTTGAATAGCCCTTACGGTGAAGATAAAAGTGTAATTATTTTTACAACAATGAAAGATTCAGGGTGCCAGAACCTAATATCCTAGTGCCCAGCAACCAGTGAATAACACTTCAAGGCTTTTAATCTCCATGACAACCTACCTTGCGTTCTTCAATAAAATACCACTTTGCATGCATACAAACATATTCTTTATGCACACAGTCTACTTGTTAATAAATATCACCTGCATAAACACCAAAAAATAACCCTTCCTTTTAAATAACTCTGAGTTCTCCCTATAAAACTAATTAATTGAACTGAGAAAGAACTTAATTTATATCTTTACATCTATAGCACACCCACACAATAAGCCACCAAAAGATTTTCTGAAATAGATGTTGAAACTGATACCTTCTTCGATGTGAAATGCTACAGAGACACTACCCCCAGAAGCCTCTTGGGTGTTGTACCAGTAGTACTTTCTTGTCGTGAGTAGGTAATTTCACTTTAGAGCTAGCTGTTGCTGATGTTCTAGCATGGGGAGAAATATGCTTCTATAGACTTAGGATTTTCTGTTTATTCTCTCAATTGTTAAAGACAACTCTTTAAATTTTAGGGTAAGACTGACAGGTTTGTTGATTGCTCTGGTTCTTTTTTTTTTTCTTTAATTGTTTTGGTTCTTGATGTCTCCTTTAGGGCACGGTTTTTGTTCACTTTGCTCCCTATTAGTTTTTTACAATCAAGAATAGATCAGGAAGAAGTGGAAGAGAAAACCTGAAACTTTCAAGGGGTGATTTCCTCTGCCCACATTACTTAAAGGTGTCAGGGTGAAAGATAAAGTAGTATCTAAAATGAGATTTGAGTGTCTCTGTTGATTTGGTTTATCCACATCTCATTTTTCAACAGAAACAGAACTGGTTTATTGCATAAAACCTTACTTTTTAAAAAAAATTAGAATTCTAAGGAGGCTTCTGCAAAGATCTTTGAAATCAGAGAAACTGATACTCACAATGTGCAGGCCATTGAAAGTTCTGACCAAGATAGATCACAATTTTTTTTTTTTTTTTTTTTTTTTTTTTTTTTGCTGTACGTGGGCCTCTCACTGTTGTGGCCTCTCCCGTTGCGGAGCACAGGCTCCAGACGCGCAAGCTCAGCGGCCATGGCTCATGGGCCCAGCCGCTCTGCGGCATGTGGGATCTTCCCGGTCCAGGGCACGAACCCATGTCCCCTGCATCGGCAGGCGGACTCTCAACCACTGCGCCACCAGGGAAGCCTGATAGATCACAATTTACTTTTTAGACGATGCTCTGCTTTCTTATGAAAATTATTTCTCCTTTCATGTCTCTGTTTCCTTTTTTAAATGGTTTCTTTACTCTCTTGCTTACTTAGCAGACTAAGGTGCTGTTAATTACTGTACAGATCATATAAAACTCTTAGTATATTCAGAAAAAATATTTTGAATATAATAACCCCTATCTAAAGAAAACACTTTAAAAGATACTATAGTCTCAGCTTCTCTAAACTAACATGATGTGGAAGCAAAGTCTAACCATGACTCCTCCTGTCTAGATAATTTCAAATAGGTTGTGCTCATCACGTCCATGAACCACTCATTTTGCCTTTACCTGCACAGGATGACATGTCTATTTTGCTGTCTTTTCTACCACAATGGCAGTATCTTCAGTATCCTGAAGGCTCACTCTACTCATTATCTCACTACTCATTATCTCAAACAGCCAGTGCAGAATCACAAAAGCAGTTATGCAAATACTCTAACAAACTCTAATAACCATTTTATTAAAATAAATCAATTCATTGTTTTCTTTGGATTTTACAAAACAACCAATTTCTGTAATATTTCTTGTTTTACAGTATAACTGGATTGTTTTTCCTGAATTGACTGATGATTTTGGCATATAAAAAGACTTTCAAGTGTAGTAATTATTATATGATAATGGCAGACAACCAGGCCACCTGTTTTTTCAGGGTTCTGAGAGCTTAGACAAATAGGCACACTTTATAAAATATCATGAATCTAGTATTGTTGGGATTTGGGTAGGTCTCTAACAATGGTGGCTTTTTTGTTTACATGACAGCACCTTCAACTGGTCTTTGACCTCCTTGAGAGTCAGCACTATGTGTCTAAATTCAAAACAGTGTCTACCACGTGAAAATATACATCACAAATGTCTGTTTAATCTAACCAGATTAAATTCCAAGTGAAATCATTTTCAAGCACAACATTCTCATCATTAGGTTCTGGCACATTTCTTGCTTGGTATTGAGTTAGAAGTCTGCATTTAGAATTAAAATTGGTCCACTTAAGCAATTTCCAATCGCTTTGATTAGTGCATTAAAGCTGAGTATCAACATTTCTATTTTTGTGTCTTTAAATATTGCTATGAATAGTAATAATGCATCCTCAGCAATAGTCTCTCTTTCCCTGACACTACCGTGGTGAGAAAAGCACTACATGGTAAGACCCAGTAACTCTGAGTGAGAAGAAAATACCAGTTCTCTCACTATTTTTAAGTGAATGTAATTCTTACAAAAATATGTCCACCAAAAAAAAGGTTTTATAGGCACAAAAGCCTGAAAGAAACTACGAAAATACCATGTGATTTACCTTCTGCCTTCAGGAAAAATAAAACCAAAACCAAAAACCCAGCATTCTATTATCTGAAAAGTCGTCAAAGAAGGAGGCTATAGGTAATTAATTTCATCACACATTCTAGTGATTCGAAACACTAATATGTAACTCAAATTGCAAATAAAGCTAAAACATAAACTTACCTTTCCTGGTTTAACCCTCACTAAAACTAGTAAGATTTCTTAGGTAGGGAACAAAATAATTCTGAGGTCTCTTTGTGGCTTTGTTTATAGTGAGTCAAAGAATTGAGAGCTGCAATTGCTCTTCTCAAGCCAGAATTTGCTACCGAATCAGCCAGCATTTTAATGTTTTCATTTCCAGTGAGCCATTCACCAAGGTCACTTGAGATTGAGTTTTACAAAAATGAGTGATGTATAAAGGCAACCCTGCCCCAACTCTTGAGTCTCTATGGACTTTCTAGTTGTTTATAGAACCAACTGACTACCCTTTCAGCTCATATGGAGATGCTGGTTGCCTGTACTGGTAAGTAGACTCTCTAAAGCTAAAGCCCTGATTTTTTTTTTTTTTTTTTAATATTTTGGCCAAGCTGCTCGGCATGCTGGGATCTCAGTTCCTCGACCAGGGATCAAACCCACGTCCCCTGCAGTGGAAGTGCGGAGTCTCAATCATTGGACCACCAGGGAAGTCCCAGGCCCTGGTTTTTAATGTTGCCAATTTTCATGATGTAAATGCGCCCACTACAGGCAGATTTCAAGCTACCAGCATGAGATCACTGAACAGGAAGTTGAGAAGAGATGCACATAATCTGCTCCTTTGATCCAGGAAAAGCAGTTCCAGCACATCACAACTGGTTGCTGAGTATGTTTTAAGGATTTTTTTGGTCTGATTATAAAGATAATTGACACACAACATTGTAAAGCAATTATACTCCGATTAAAAAAAAAAAAGCAAACAGAAGCTGTTGGAAAGGCCTATTTGCTTACAGAAATTTCCAGAGAGAAAAAAGTGAGGCCTTTGTTTGCTATTCTTTTCAAATACATACATCATTCGTCATTCAAACTCGGGATCAAATAGATACAAATATATTTTCAGATAAACCACCTCCTCTCCAAACTCTTGCTACTGGTACTATTAGAAAATCAGGAGTCAAACAGATTTGTATAACACAGTATCTCTCACTGTTCAACCTTGCTATTTAATCTCAGAAATTTAAACAATTCAGATAATGAAAAAAATAATTTAAAAATTAAAAAAATAAAGATAATTGGCATGCTAAATTGGAAATGATTAATAGTAAAAAGAAATGGAGGAAATAGCCTAGAATTCTAAAAGCCAGAGATACTAATTAGTATGGTATGTGGTACCAGCACCTACTACAAGTAACCCTTATGTGGAATTCTAGAATATCTGGGTTTATTTCAGTATACCTTTCTGGAAACCATAGAAATTTCAGTATATGTTCAAACTGGAGTCATTCCTAATGGGAACATCAGAAAAAGAAGGATTTGGAACTCAAAAGGAAAATTAAACATATTGGCTAAGAATTAGTACATGATTTAGCAATGAATTCTTAGCTAGCTAAAGCTGGAAGAAAATAAACTCAGAAATTAGAACTGTATTCCTGCATCTGTTAGCTCAAGGGAACTGAGGATGAAGGAAGAGCTGAAGGCATGTGCTTTGGCAAGATATCATTAAGCCAACCATCAGATAACCTTGTATATTGAGGAAGAGGTTTAAAAAATAACCAGCTAAGCTGAATTAATTATATAATAATGGCCCAAAGATTTTTCCATCTCAAACATCCAAATAGCTATGGATCTCTTTTGGTGTCAACCAAAAACATGACCCTAGAAGTGGGAGTTGACAGTTCTGAGTCATAATATCACAAAGGCATTAAGCACCGAAAAATTTAATGCTTCTTATTATGCATATTATCTGCAACATAGTACTAATTTACACGTATTTTGTAAAAGAACGTAGAAGGAAGGCGATCTCGAAGAGCAAGAGTGGTAATAAAAACATTATTACAAATTCAAGATATGTAAAATGAAATTGATTTCCTTATTTATGGTACTTTTTAAAAATATTTTTAAAAATGAAATTCAGAAGCATTTACAGATGATTCTATGGCATAACCTATAATTAAGTTTCACTATGGAGATTTTCAAAAACTTAATTTTTATCGTTGAACATTGCTTTTACATATTTGCCTTAAAATATACTCTTTCTTTACTCATATGCTTTTATTAGTGAAATGATTCATTGATTATAGAGTATCTCTCTAGATTTATATAGGTTGATCCTGGCCCATTTTTATAAATAAACATTATTATTGAAGTATAACATGCATAGAGAAGAGTATACAAATCACAAGTGTCAGTTCCATGATTTACCACAAAGTAAACATCCATATGAACGGCATCCAGATCAAGAAATGAGAAGTTTATTCAGCATTTCAGAAGTCCCCTTGTGCCCTCATCCAGCCCTATTCCCACCCTCTTCCCAAAAAATAATCACCATACTGACAACAAACATTATTTTTTCATGTGACTGGCTTTTCATTCAGTATTTTTTGTGAGGGACATCCATATTGTTTTACATAGAAATTTTTCATTTTCATTGCTGTGTAGTATTCCATTGAATACTATTTCTGTCACTGTTTTTACCCAACATATGTTTTATGCTTATAGGTTGCCTGGTATGTATTTTTTCCATCCTTTCCTTGCAATTTATTTCTGTCTTTTTCTAAAGACTTATCTCTTATAGACAGTATATAATAGTATGTTGCTTTTTTTAACCAGTCTGACAATCTTGGCTTTTTAATTGGAGTATTTAGCCCAATAATGATATTTAATGCTAGACCTGAATCCAACAATATTTAGTATAATTATTCATATGCTTGAACTTAGATGTATCATTCTGCTATTTGTTTTCCAGATGTAACTCTATTTCTAGGAATATGCATCTTTAACTCACCACATCCTATTTAGAGTCAATATTATACTATTTCATGTAAAATATGGGAATCTTGCAACAGTATATTTCCATTTGCCCTCTTATCCTTTGTGCTATAGTTGTTATAAAAGGCAATAATACAGAAAGCAATATTATAATATTTGCTTTTAATGTCTTTTAAATTTTTTATTTATTTTTATTATTTTATTTTATTTTATTTTATTTTTTTGCAGTACGCGGGCCTCTCACTGTTGTGGCCTCTCCCATTGTGGAGCACAGGCTCTGGACGCACAGGCTCAGAGGCCATGGCTCACGGGCCCAGCTGCTCCGCGGCATGTGGGATCTTCCTGGACCGGGGCACAAACCCATGTCCCCTGCATCGGCAGGCAGACTCTCAACCACTGAGCCACCAGTGAAGCCCTTAATGTCTTTTTTTAAAAAGAAAATACATGTAACCTTTTATATATAGGCAAATATTTATCATTTCTAATGCTCTTCATCTGTTCCTGAACATACAAGTTACAATTGTGTCGTTTCCCTTCAAGCTAAAGAACTTCCTTTAGCAGTTCTTATAATGCAGTCTTATGGTAGCAAATTCTCTGTTTTTGTTTATCTTCAAATGTCTTTATTTCACCTTCATTTTTGGTGGATAGTTTCTCTAGATTTAGAATTCTTGGCTGAGCCTTTTTCTTTTTCTTATTTCAGTGCTTTTAAGATGTTGTTCTATTGTCAGCTGACCTCAGTTGTTACAGATAAGAAGGTAATGAAGTAAGAATGCTTATTGTTGTAAAACATACTTAATGTTGTTTCCGTGAATATAATATATTGTTTTTCTCTGGCTACCTTCAAGATTTTCTCTTAATCTTTGGAGTTCATCAGTTTAACTATGATGTGCCTTGGTATGGTTTTCTTTGTAATAATTCTTTATGGGGCTTGTTGTCTCTTGGATCTGCATGTTCATGTTCATGGGTTTTTTTAATTTTGTAAGTTTCAACCATTAAGTCTCCAAAGTGTTTTTTTGTTAGTGTTTTTTCTGATTCATTTTCAATTCTCACCTTCTGGGACTTCAATTCCACGTATACTAGACCTCTTGATCCTGTCCCACTCTCTCCGAGACTCTATTCATTTTCCTTTAATACTTTGTTTTCCCCTAATTGTTTCCAAATTAATAACTTCTATTGCTCTATCTTCAAGTTTACTTACTGTTTTTTTTCTGCTATCTCTAATATGTTGTTAATCTTATCCAGTGAATTTTTTATTTTAGTTAATGTATTTTTCAGTTCAATTTTTAATTTAGTTTTTTTTTTTTTGGTTTCTAGCTCTCTGCTAAAATTTCCCATTGTTAATTCATAATATTTTCCTTTAAATTTGTATTTATTTATAATAGCAATTTTAAAATCTTATTTTTTAAGTATCTGAATCATTTGGGGACTAGATTTTAATAAGTGCTTTTTGTCCTAACCATGGATCACATTTTCCTATATCTTTGCGTATATTGTGTTTTTTTATTGTATACTGGACATTATGACAGCCATGTTGTAAAGACTCTGGATTCAGTTATATTCCTCTGAAGAGTATTAATTTTGTTCTGACAGGTAGTTAACTTGGCTAGACTTAAAATCCAAACTGTATTTCCCTTATATGGGCAGCAACTAGAATCTCTTCCCAAGTCTTTTATCTTCCAGCTGCTGCTTTTTCACCAGGCTTACCAGGGTCTCTCTGAGGCAGGTACAGTTTAGTGGTCAAACAAGAGTTTGGGTGAAATTTATACACAGATTATGAGATTCATTTTCTCTGTAGCTCCCTCTCTTCCAGGATTTTCCCCCTGTATTTTCCAGCCTAGAACTCTATTCTTTTTTATCCCAAGCCAGTAACTTTCTGTTACCCAGAACCTGGTGCAGATTGGGATGTACTCTCAGGCAAAAAGGTGCATACTTACAAATCTCACTGATTGCAGTTCTATCTTTCAAGGATAGATGCCCTCTAGTATCTGAGTGCTTTGTTTTTCCCCAGTGCTTTCAAACAGTTAGGGGTTTTATTATATTATGTATATAGTATAATTGTTATCTGCAAGAAGGTTATTCTGGCTGAGTTACTCTGCCATTTCTAAAAGCCTACATCTAATATATTTTCTTACATTCTGTTTTTTTCAGTTAATATATAATTTGTCTTTTTGCAAGGCTATTTACAGTGTGATGTGCTTATATTCTCTGATAGGTATATTCATCATATCTGTCGGTTATTTAAATTCAGAGCCTTTAATGTGATCTTCACGTAAGAAATGTGAAGCTCTCAAGTCATAAAATTTTTCTCTGAAGTCAGCTCAGTCTGTAAAACCCAGTAAAGCATTATTAGAAGGTAAAAAAATCACTCATTTTATGTTATAAAGCCAAATTGAGTCTTTCAATGAATTCAACTTTTAGCAATATACTTTTTTGATTTAAAAAAATTTATTAAGGTATAGTTGATTTACAATGTTATATTAGATGTACAACATTGTGATTCAAAATTTTTATAGGTTATACTCCATTTAAACTTATTATAAAATATTGGCTATATTCCAAATGCTGTACAATATATCCTTGTTGCTTATTTATTTTATACATAATTACTTTGTATCTGCTAATCCCCTACCCCTACCTTGCCCCTCCCCCATTCCCTCTCCCCAATGGTAACCACTAGTTCTCTTATCTATTAGTCTGTTTCTGTTTTGTTATATATAGTCTTTTGTTTTATTTTTTAGATTCCACACATAAGTGATAACCTACAGTTTTTGTCTTTCTCTGTCTGACTTATTTCACTAAGCATAATACCCTCTAAGTTCATCCATGTTGTTGCAGATGGCACAATTTTATTCTTTTTTATAGCTGAGTAGTATTCCATTGTATGTATAAACTACACCTTCTTTATCCATTCATCTGTTGGTGGACATTTGGGTTGCTTCCATATCTTGGCTATTGTAAATAATGCTGCTATGAACATTGGGGTGCATGTATCTTTTCAAATTAGTGTTTTCATTTTCATCAGATATATACCCAGGAGTGGAATTGCTGGGTCATTTGTTAGTTCTGTTTTTGGTTTTTTTGAAGAATCTCCACACTGTTTTCTGCGGGGGCTGCACCAATTTACATTCCCACCATCAGTGTATGAGGGTTCCCTTTTCTCCACATCCTCACCAACTCACCAACTGTTATTTGTGGTCTTTTTGATGATAACCATTCTGACAGGTATGAGGTGATATCATTGTGGTTTTGATTTGCATTTCTCTGATTATTAGCAATGTTGAGCATCTTTTCATGTGCCTGTTGGACATTTGGCTTTTTTTGTTTTGTTCTAAGTAATTAATTTATTTTTTATTATTTATTTGGCAGTGTCAGGTCTTAGTTGCAGCACATGGGATCTTCATTCCAGCACGCGGGATCTTTCATTGCAGCATGCAGGCTCTTCATTGCAGCATACAGGCCTCTCTCTAGTTGTGGTGTGCAGGCTTAGTTGCCCCACAGCATGTGGGATCTTAGTTGTCTGACCAGGAATTGAACCTGCTTCCCTTAAATTGGAAGGTGGATTCTTAACCACTGGACCACCAGGGTAGTCCCCTGTTGGGCATTTGTGTGTCTTGTTTGTCTATTCAGGTCTTCTTTCCATTTTTTAATCAGGTTATTTGTTTTTTTGATATTGAATTATATGAGCTGTTTATGTCTTTTGAATATTAACCCATTATGAGTTGTATCATTTGCAAATGTTCTCCCCCATTCGGTAGGTTGTCTTTTCATTTTGTTGATGGTTTCCTTTGCTGTGCAATGCTTTGAAGTTTAATTAGGTCCCATTTTTGTTTATTTTTGTTTCTGTTTCCTTTGCCTTAAGAGACAGATCCAAAATAATATTGCTAAGATTTATGTGATAGAGTGTTCTGCCTGTTTTTTTCTAGGATTTTATGGTTTCAGGTCTTACATTTAGGTCTTTAATCCATTTTGAGTTTATTTTTCTAAGGTGTGAGATAATGTTCTAATCTCATTATTTTACATGTAGCCATCCAGTTTTTCCAGCACCTCTTGCTGAAGAGACTGTCTTTTCTCCATTGTATGTTCTTGCCTCCTTTGTTGTAGATTAATTAACCATAAGTGCATGAGCTATTTCTGGACTGGGTTCTCTATTCTGTTCCACTGATGTATGTGTCTGTTTTTGTGCCAATACCATACTGTTTTGATAACTCTAGCTTTGTAGTATAGCCTGAAGTCAGGGTGCATGATACCTCCGGCTCTGTTTTTTTTTTTTTCCTCAAGATTGTTTTGGCTATTTGGGGTCTTAAATGTTTCCATACAAAGTAATATAATTTAATTATTTAATTCATTAAATAATAATATGTTTATAGTCACAATCAGTATCTAAACCATTTCCTTGTTTTTCTCATTAAAATTTTTTTTCTTTCCTCTGATTTTAAAAAATTGGTTTTTGTTCTTCTACTCCATAAATTTATGGAGAAGTGTTGTGTTTTTCTGCTTTACTTTTACAGTCCTCAGCCAGTTTTGGCTTAAAAACATTCAGTAGTGTTTTACAGTTTTTGTGGGAACAAGTTCACCTTTCCACAGATCACACTGAAGTTTGTTCAAGGAAGATTTAGCTAAAGTTTCTTCATTCAGTTATTCATCAAATGTTTATTATATTTAAGGCACTGTGTGAGGCACAAGGGATACTAGAATAAATAAGACACCATCCAGATCCTCCAAAGGCTCATAGTCTATTAGGAAAGATAGAGAAGTAATTTAAAATAGCAACAAATTAAAATGAGTGCTACTGGTGATAAATATAAGAAGAAATTATAAATTCACAGGAAGGATTTAATTAGGCTTAGAGTGATCTAGAAAGTCTACTTAAGGATCAACAATAGTACATGAGTTTGAAAGATGACTGTGCTTGCCAGAAGCAAGAACTCAAGGAAAAAACATCACAGATCCAGGGCACTGCAAGTACTTTATCATAACGGAACACAGTAAGGAAGTGCAGAATAGCAGAAAATGAGACTAGAAGAGTAGATGGGGCCAAAAAAATAATAACAATGCCCTTGTGAATTATACTTGATATACAAGTATTATATCTGAATTTTATTCTGTGGATTATGGGAAGTCAGTGCAAAATTTTAAGCAGGAGTAATGATCATATCTGAGTTTTTGAAATATCATTCTGGCTGCAGAGAGCAGAAGGATTATGTCAGAGGTTGGCAAACTTTATCTATAGAGGGCCAGATCATAAATATTTTGGGCTTTGTGGGCCAGGCAGTCTCTGTCACAACTACTTAGCTGTGCTGCTGTAGCATAAAAACAACAGTAAACAACAGGTAAATAAATAAGGATAGCTGTGTTCCAATAGAATATTTTTTTAAAAAACGGGTAACAGACTGGATTTGGCCCATGAGCTATATAGTTTGCCAATCCGTGAATTAGATGATTTGTCCCAAAGCAACAAGATCAGTTAGGAAGTGATTGCAGTAATCCAAAGAGTGATAATGAGAGCTTGAACTGAAGCAGTGGATATGAAATTGCAGAGAAGGACATGATTCCAGAAACATTAAGAAGATAGAAATGTCACACTTGATAACAAATTGGGTATTGTGGCTGAGGGGGCAGAAGTCGGGGAGGACTCCAGAGTTTATAGTTTTAGTGATTGGAAAGATCATGTTGCCACCAATAAAAATGGAAAAAATAAAAGGTCAGGAGACTCAGTGATGCAAAGATTTCACCAGGTCATGAGTTATAGTTTTTTTTAATTGTTGCAATACAATAAGTATTTTTAATCACAAAATATGTAATAAACATGTTTAATATAAAATTATATTTTTTCCACTTAATCTGTAGACTATTCTGTTCTAGGAAATTAAGTCTGCTCACTTAAGCTGTAAATGAACTCTCTCCCCAGTCCTGTATGACTTAGGTTCCCTTGATAAACAGAAAACTTTAGACTCTCTTGGCCTAACTTTTTCTTTTCATGCTGTTTGAGATAAAGAATACTTCTAGCAGTTTCAAATCTACTAAAAACGTGTGAAAACACTTTCTCCTACACCTTGTAGGCCCTGTTTACACAAAATGCTGAATTGATGGACCATAAATCTCACCCAGTTGGCAGTTCCCAAGTTCCTATATAACACACTTGATCTCTATTGCTTTAGTATGAATGAGTATCAGATCATGTGAGAGGACAATATGTGTGGTGTAAAAACTCAGAGGATAGGGGCTTCCCTGGTGGCACAGTGGGTAAGCATCCTCCTGCCAATGCAGGGAACATGGGTTTGATCCCTGGTCCGGGAAGATCCCATATGCTGCAGAGCAACTAAGCCTGTGCGCCACAACTACTGAGCCTGCGCTCTTGAGCCTGTGCGCCACAACTACTGAAGCCCATGCACCCTAGAGCCCGCACACTGCAGCTACTGAGCCAATGTGCTGCAACTACTGAAGCCCGCGTACCTAGAACCCATGCTCTGCAACAAGAGAAGCCACCGCAACGAGAAGCTCACGCACCGCAACGAAGAGTAGCCCCAGCTCACCGCAACTAGAGAAAGCCCATGTGCAGCAATGAAGACCCAATGCAGCCAAAAAAAGAAATAAAATTTTTTTTAAAAATTGAAAATAGTACACTTGGTATTAAGAGGGATATGAAAATAAGGTAATAATAATGTTTTAAAAAATAAATAAAAACACAGAGGATAAAACTCAGAAAGAAATAAAGCTCTGGAAAATAAATCATTACCCTATGTATCCTACTTATAGTGATTGTAATTTATAGAAGTCAGTTGTCAGTAACTATAAAGCCAGCTGGTATTATGTCCATCCTCGTTTCTTCTCTTGCTTTTCTTTTTTCTGTTCTCTGTTAGTTCCTTTCTTATTTCTCTTTTGCCATACCTTTCTTCTCCTTTTCAAGTTTCACTCTCTCTCTTTTCATCTTCTCATCATCTTCCTTATTTCTAGTCCGATTTTTAGCTCCCTTTCTTCATCTAGTCAAACACATGTTTTTGTGAGGAACTATCACAACTTTTTTTAAAGTTAACCTTCATTAACTAAGCGTTCCTTTTAAACTGGAGAGAGACAAAGACAGATTGATGGAGAGAATTGTTTTCTGATTTTTTAAACCTAAAGCATGCTATATAATGAGAATATACAAAAGAATACTACTTTAAGTCATTTTATGAGTAGTATATAAGGGATACATCCAGGGTTGGTGGTGCCTAAAGCTAAATAGTACAAAATTAAGTATGAGAGTAAATAATTACTTTTAACAAAAGCAATCAAAACAGACTGAAAAATTTTTAAAGATTACAAATACTATATACATCTCAAATACCAGAAAAATAATGTAATATTTTTGTGAATTAACTATGTGACACACCTCTATGATAATTTCCCACCCCCCCATCCTTTGGCTTCATATTCTTCGACTCCTTCTTCAAATGGCAATGAGTTTACAATATTCCCTGTAGAAAGAATAATAGTCCAGCTACAAGTTTGTGCCCTAAAACAGGAACATGAAATAAGTCCTATCTCATGCAATTCCTATTAATAAAGAACAAAATGAGTAGTACATTTGCAACTGCCTCTGCTCCATTATCAAATACGTTCCTGACAAGAGAAAAACTCCATTTTGATTGGAGTCTGATTGGAGTGAGTAACAAATCCTATAACTTTTCACATATGATGATTGGAAGAATTTTCCTAAGATCAGTTCTAGTCGATACATTTCCAGCATATTTGTCCTCCACTACCCACATATTACTGGTGGAAGCCTTCCATGGTAATTCCAAGCAGAGGGGAAACATTGCAGGCTTAGAGAAAGGGCACGGAAGGACTCTGAACAGTGCTTACTCATCTAATTAATATTTCAAAGAAAGTTGATAGCAAGAAATTGTACTGTCCTGATGATTTACTGAAAATAGTTTACCAGGAGCAACACGCTACTGAGAATCTACTAAACTTCTCAAAAAGCAAACCGTTTTCATTCTGAGGAAGGTTTTATTTTTTACATTTTTTTAGAAACTGCTTTTTTTCCGTCAACCTATTTCCATTTTAAGAGTTTGTAGAAGAACAGCTTAAGACCACTCAGTGGCTGTTCCTACTCACTCAGTGGCCTGAGCAGTGGGAGCTGCAGACCAGTCTTCAGTGGGGAACTGCTGAGTAGGCACAGAGGGCACCTGCACACCTTCAGACCAGTCTGCCACTTCAGGTTGGGCAGCAGTGAACTCAGGAGCTAGAGCGGTCCATTCACCCTGAAATTCCTCCTTGGTCACAGCCTTCTCAGCTGCCATCTGCTCTTCCTTTTCAATCTCTTCAGGATCTCTGTAGAAGTAGAGATCAAACATGACCTCCCATGGTTGTTCACAGAAGATGGTGCCACGCATGCGCAGAACTTCCCAGGCAAGCATCCACCACATCAAGCCCACTGAATGAATTCCCTTGTTGTTACATGGGATGGCAATGTCCACATAACACAGAGAAGAGTCTGTGTTACACAGAGCAATGGTAGGCAGGTTAACGTAAGAGGCCTCTGTGAGAGGCTGGTGGTCAGCCCTGGGATCAGTAATCACCAGAAATCTTGGCTCCAGGAAGGCTTCCTGGATATGGTTCGTGAAGGTTCCAGGAGTGAAGCGGCCAGCAATAGGAGTGGCTCCAATGGCAGCAGCAAACTTCAGCGCAGCTCATTCGCCAGTATTCCTGGAGGATATGACACTGACATCAGCTAGGTTTTCAATGGCAACAATGGCATGAGCTGCCAACAGAAGCTTCTCCCAGGTTCTCTTCAGATTTATGATGTAGATGCCATCACTTTTCCTTTTGTAGATGTACTGTTCCATTTGGAAGTCAAGGTTGGTGCTACCTAAGTGGGTTTCTGCTGCAAGGAATATGAAGACATCCTCCTCCTTCATTTGCAGGACATCAAGGGCTCCAAACATTGTGAACGTTTCCATTTAAGTTATGATGGGAATCCAGAACAATGCCGTATGGACCCCTGTCTGGGTAGTGGGGAAAGGAACAAGTTTTTGTTTTTAGTGGTGTTCTGATGTCAGCAAGATTTGGGAAAACAGTCTCCAGTAATTCCAGGTTAACAAACTTTGCCTATTTCCCCCCTTTCCTTTGAAAATCCTGCTGACAGGTAACAATTATCAATTAGTGCACACCAAACTCTAAATAACTGAGAAGAGCATTCTTAGTCTGTGTTCCTTGGAACACTAGTTTCCAGCCATGTTAGTCATGTTATATGAAATGCTGCACGCTCTCTCTTCTTTGAGTGTCAAAAGACATATTAGTATGTTAAAGACTCAGTGAATTTTGCATAGATAAACCTATTTAACATTGTTTAACGAAGTTTTTCCCAAATGTGTATGACTGTGGAATCACACACACACACACACACACACACACACACACACACACACTTACTTGTGGGGTTAGGGGGGCAGTTAGTGAAATAGCTAAAAGAGTATTCTGTAGTTTGGAAAATGCCCTCTCCCAAAGAAATCAAAACCAGAGCTAAAAGAATGAGACTTCAAGCCTAGAATTTTGGGTGAATGGAGACAGTAGGCATTTTATAGCTCCTAAAATCGTATCAGTAGGCAGTCATTTGTCATTATTCAATATAAAGACCCTGATCAAGGCTATTGCTATGTCAGTAATTGTAAAAGGATATGTCCAGTAGTTCAGTCCATCTGATTTCCCAGGCCTTGTGAATATCTGCTTCAATGTGGTACACAGAAAAGCTGTAGCAGATTGGGCATATTTTGAGCCACAGGCAAAATATTCTAAGTTCAAGCATTTATTGAATTTTACTTGCCAGTTTTCATGGCATGTGTGATATTTTTAGCTGACTAGTGATAGTCATTCAATCCAACAATATTACACATTTTATATGAGAAATGAGCTAGTATATTGACAAAGACTCTCTCCTTGACCAAACTTTAGTCAGGCTCCCCAGAACTCTCTTCTTATGTAGGTCTAGACCTTTGGACTTCCCTGTCTATCTTTATATCACCCAATTTTAGCAAAAACCCTGTTTAGTCAGTTTTGCAGGAATCTCCACCCTCAATATCTGATCAAATTCCTTATTCCGCCATCTTCCCCCAGGGGATATCTGATCACCCTGGCCTACCTTCAGCAAGAATCCTATCAAGTCAGTTTAGCCAAAATTCTCCCTTACCTTGATGTTTCCTCTAAGTAATTTTCCATCTACTGACCCCCACCCTGCTCCTTGGTTATAAATCTCCACTTCCGCCTATTGTTTTTAGAATTGAGCCCAGTTCTATATTGCGGTCTCTTTTCCCATATTGCAGTAGTTCCTGAATAAAATCTGTTTCTACTGCCTTAAGTACTCTCCATCTCTGGTTTTTCCTTGACAATATGCAAGATTGTAATCATTAATTTGCAGCAAAAAGTAAAGAGCACTTGCATTAACTTGGGAAGGCCTTATTAAAAGTACTAGAGTATGTTGAAAAATTAGACTGACAGCTTTGAAACACAAAATCCTCTGTTTATCCATAAAACAGCTATATGATTGCCACCCGCAATTCTAAGCTTCCTTTATGAGTGAACCTCTGTCTGCCCCTTTAGAGAGTGAGAAAAGGGCTCAGACTCCAGACCCACTCAATTTTTGGCTCCTCTGCTCAGACTGCCAATTAGAGCATCTTGTGATATGGACATCTGTCCACTGGACTGAGACCAGCTCATTTCACAAAGCAGTTGTCAAATGATAGCAACTTTCTGTGACAACCTGTGTTGGATTCAGACCCATGCCCTTGGAGGTTATGTGGCTTCCTCTCCTATCTCTAAATCCTTTAAATGCCCAGAACGTAGGCACACTAATTTTCAAAGCTAACTAACTATAAAATCAGAGTCATCCTCATTTCCCTTAATTCATGGAAATTTTACTGGTGCTTGCATTTATTGTAGAAAAATGATCTCCTAAGCAAATTTTTATTCTTGAAAATCTTGGCATTATTTCAAGTCATTTTGAAAGAAATGTATATGTTTAACATTGTTTCAGTGAGTGCTTTTTGAGCACCTACTACCTGTTAGGCAGTGTGAAAATGCTACCAGTTTCCCTTTTTGTTCCTGAATATATCTACTGAATAGCTGAGAAATTCATTTTAGCTCTTCACTATGACTAGTTTTTTTGTTTTTCTTTTGTTTGTTTTTGTTTTTAATTTAGTACAGTGCAGGATAAGAGGAGCAAAAAGTTTTATAAGGGGAAAGGTAATGTTTGAAATTATATTAGTTTGAATTTAGTTTAGTTCCTCAACTATATATAATTACTTTGAAGAGGAAAAATCATAAGAATAACTTTATTGTTATATTTTTGCCAGTGGGTGTGTGAAGTGATTTAACTTACAGGTAATGATTATGTAATTGTATTGATACAGGGCATACAGCCTACCAAGCTTAGTGAGTCATCCAAACTGACAAGAGGAGGTGTAAAAATTCTGCCTGCTTCTTTTCTGTTTCATATCCCTGTCTTTACAAAGGAGAGAAGTCTTTCTCACAAGTGAGGGAGGGCGGTGGTAAGTGAGGCATCAAAGCTCCAAGATCACAGATATAAATGCATCAAGACAATGTGTCAATTTCTTGTGGTATAATTTAAAAATTAATTGGGTGGTGGTGAAACTACCCAGCCCAAATGATGACTGTGCCGTAAGAGATACAATTCAAATGGCTGTCAAAAGCTACCTACCATTCAGAAATGAAGTTCTAAACTTTACAGAGCGGAATTAAGAGACAAATTAATCTCACTGAACTGTTCCATGTTGTTTGTCCCTGTTTTACCTCTTTAGGACACATTTGTTGCATAAACCCAACCATTTATTTGGACAGGAAAAAGCAACACAAAATATGAAGGTCTAGTGATAGCACTGTATCCTGAGGTAATTAAAATTTCTATTTTTGCAGCCAATGGCCCCTGTAGCCATAGCTGATTAAAAGTACAAAAATTTAGATCTGGAGAATAATTGTGCCAAGGACAATGCTTGACCAAATGTAATTAGCTGAATTTAGATAAATTCTCAATCTGGCTTTCTCTAACTTGAATAGAAAAATCACACACTTCATTGAACATGAATAGATTTGAAAATGAACATTTGGATTATATGTGAGGATATTTTTCCCAGAATAATAGGCCCAAGATTTTTCGATATGCTAAGTGGAAACTCTCTGTTGACCCAAAGACTAGATCAGCCTTCTGTTTTTACTCTGTAGTTCTATTTGCTGATTTTTGTTAATATTTATCATAAGAGAAATAGGAGGCAAGGGAAAGCAGGAGAATAACAGATCCAGTTAAATCCTTACTCTTTGTTTTTTCAGTGCTTCTTGTTCTTTTTCCTAGAGAGAATTAGAGATAAATGGTATGGTATTATATTTGCTCAGATAGCAATACAAAAATGCCTATTTCCATCATTTTCAGTAATAGACTTTCAAGCTATATTTTCCTCAAACTTGATCCTCATTATTCCAGTAATATTTAAGCTATTAATTTCTCCAGAGAGTGCTTTTTGAAAATGGTAAATTATAAGACAAATCCCCAAATTACATTTTCTTTAATTTACAGTATTGTTCAAGCTCTACTGTTAGCATAAATGAATAGTCTGAGCTGCAGTCTGAAATAAAGCCTTGCACGTTAAACAGTTGGCTTGGAAACGGAAACATTAAGAATATGATTGAAATTTTTTACAGAAGATGAAATAACAGCATGCGTAAAAGCTCATTTATGATAATTCTAACATTTCTGCTAGAGTTATATAAAAGTAACAACATTTACCAAAAGAAAAAAAAAAACGAAGAAAGAAAGAAAGGTGAATGGTTTCACTTCTAACCAATTGCAATGATATCAATTTTGCCCTTAGTGAAAAGTGATTTTCACAGTTATATACATTTCATTTTTTTCTAAGCTGTAAGTTTACCCTCTTGAAGGAAGAAAAAAGGCTTTTCAAAACAGAAGTCAATTGAAGCAAAAGTTGTCGTGTTTGATGTCTAAAATGCAGTCATATTACAAACACGCTAAAATAGCAATAAATACAGTCAAAGAACATGTTACCCTGAAAGACATTGAGGTCTACAAAGGTCTAGAAACATCAGTACATTTATCTTATTATAAAAAGACATTAATTATGCTAATGTGCAATGAAATCATGTGAAATTTCTCTCAGAATCTAAAGGTATATATATATCTCTATATATATCTATATATAGAGATATATATATAATTTTCTTTAATTTTTATTTTTTGCAGTACGCGGGCCTCTCACTGTTGTGGCCTCTCCCGTTGCGGAGCACGGGCTCCGGACGCGCAGGCTCAGAGGCCATGGCTCACGGACCCAGCCTCTCCGCGGCATGTGGGATCTTCCCGGACCGGGGTGCGAACCCGTGTCCCCTGCATCGGCAGGCGGACTCTCAACCACTGCGCCACCAGGGAAGCCCTAAAGGTATATTTTAAATCACTTATTTAGGCAATCTCGTTTCACCCTAGTAGTTATATCTGTTTGCTTTATTTTTGTTTTTCCTTTGTTAGGGGTGGGGTCTTGAGAAAGGAAGATAGAAAATACTTTTTATAAAATTATGAAGAAAGCTGGTCTTCTTAAAGATATTGATAATCTGATGAATTGCCAATGATAACCATCTGAGGTCTAAGCAAGCATTTGTAATTCTTCAAGTGAAAAACTTTAAATTCACTCAGAGACTAAGAAAATCACTTCCTCCATCTAGTGGTAACTGATTGCAATTTCTCCCTAATTCTAAAACACATTTCAGCTTCTTAAAAATGTCATTTTGTTCTTATACCCATGCTTGTGTCAGATCATTGTATTTATGCGGAAAATTAAGCTAAATTTTGTTAGTTTTCTGAACGACTTTACTACCGTCTGAAGAGATGTGGCATTACTATCTGCAATATTTCACCCTTAAGCCAAAATAAGTAAAGCATAGTCCCTGTTTACAATGTAGTCAGGGAGACCTGACATATATGTATAAAGCGGTGGGGGGGGGGGGGGGATGGATAAAAGAGAGCACTTACTAATTATCAAATGAGTGATAAAGGCAGATACTATTGTACAAGAACTCTGAGGAAGGTGTGGTTTTTGATGGTCACCATTGATTGGAAAAGACTTTTCATCATGGGATGACAGAATACATGGAACTGAAATGACCTTCAAAGAGATAGTAGGAATTACATAACCAGTTAATAGGCAAATTTTAAGGGTTTTGAACAGAAAACTGACATATTGAGCTTTGGGAAGATCCTCTGGCATTGGTGTGTAGGATAGTTTGATGTGGGCAGAGAACTTATTATATATATTTGAACCCATATTTTCCCCCAGCACAAGCAATACTAAGACATCTGCTGGCCTGGTTACATGGTACTTTGTTCCTCACCTCTCTGGGCACATAATACTTCCTTATGAGATGTTATAAGTCTAGAATTAGCTCTATGATAATTTAGACTCATATAAGTGATCCCTTCAAAAAATATTCATAAGCATGTCTAAAATGTAGGTTTAGTAAGTATATCTTCCTCAACACTGATGTCCATTCCAACTGCATTTATATTTGGGATTCAGACCTCACAATGATAGTAGTAATCATTAAAATTTCCATTTGTTGAGGATAATATGCCAGGCACTAAGTTAGGTGCATTTGTTCAGTGAATACTTACTGAGTGCTTATTATGTGCCAGGTAGTTTGTTAGTAATTCTTAGGATAATCTAATGAGTTAGTTATATTCCTCCAATTTTACAGATGAGAAAACTAAAGATTAAAGGGGTTAAGTATCATTCCCATAGTTGATAGCTAGTATATCTTTGATTTCAACCCAGATCTCTCTGATTCAGTAAGATGTGTCAGAGGTGGAACTGAAGAAGTATTTGGCCAGGATGCAAGATTTCTGAATGCCTGTATCTCATTCTTTCATAGCAATACCTTTCTTTTCCCTCCCCTTCTCTCCATCCAAACTACCCTAGCCCCCTTGCAAGGGTTATAGACACAGAGCCCAAAGCCAGGTAAATGTGACTTCCTTATTACTATAAAACTTTTGTCCAAAGCCTCAGAGTATGAACTAAGCAGAAACCAGTAACCACATCCCTTTTCATAGCTTGGTGTTTCTCAAACTCTCTTCCTAAGAAACAGTTTAAAAGATGTTATTTCATTTGCCATTTTAAAGTATCCTGTGACCAAAAATATCATGGAATTACTGAATTGTATATTTTCTTCTTGGTGTTTAAAAATACACATTAACAGATTAAGAACTGAGAAGTCCCACAGGAAAACAAAGATTGGGTAAGTCTGCTAGAGACAGTTTTTCTCAAATTTGTTTGACCAAGAATTCTCTTACCATAAAACTAATAACACACTGCAGAACAGTGTCCCATGGCCCAGCTATCACAATGACAGACTTAAGCAAGCTAAAAATATGCTAAAAATTAATCCCCTCCGATCTTCCACTGGAATTAATGTAGCTCCTTCAGCACCTATAAAATTGAATTTCTCTGACCCCAAACATTTCATGTGCTCACTTCTCGTAAATGCCAGTGATGCAGCATGGTGCATAAAGAATATGATTGCAAGCCTCACACTCACAAAAAAAATTACAAAACACACTTCCAGAATAAATATGACCACTGCTTCAGCAATTTACAGTGCAAGAATCAATTACTTTTGAATAGCATTCCCCAAACAAAACCAATGCAATCAAATCAGGAAATACTGAAATCTAGAACCATGTGATTCTTAACCAGCCATAAACTATAACAAAGAAAACAGAAGAGAGGAAAAGAAAAAAAGCTTCTTGGTTTCAGCTTCACTAGGATGCCAGTCAATCCATGTCACTTGTCTCAAGTCTCCCATCTGTGAACTTAAATTTCACTTGGGAGAAAGAGCCCATGAGGTTAACTCTGACCCTAGAATTCCATATCCTGAGGGGAAAGGGGAGCAGATGGGAAATCCATCATTTATGCACGCTGCTGCACTGCTACTCTCAGAGAGTACTTGAAACACTCCTGTTTTCTTTCAAATTTTAGAAATTGCATTTTGGGCACTACCACTCATAAAGTCTTCTCTGAAGCCCCATTCTCCACCTACCATCTATCCTGTATATCTAAAACCTCAAATTTTCTCTTTCTACCTCTCCTTGGTCCCTGCATTCCTAGCGCCCGAGTCTGAATTGACAGTCGTCTCCCTCTAGGAAACAGCGTCTGTGCTTTCTTATGAGCAAAGAGCACCACATTTATATCATGCAGTTCACACAGTCCTAATCTCCTGTACTTCCTCCTGTGTTTCTTCTCCTCAGTGAGATCCCACAATATGATGGCCTAGGGCTGCCAAGATGCTGCTGCCCCTGCCTTCTCCTCTTAAATTCCTCAGGCCAGTCCTTCCATCTTCCTAGCAGAGGAAGCCCTTTTTATCCCCCACATTTGCCCCAGCTGAAAAGAATCGCTCAACAGTTTTCTGAACTGGACCTGCTGGTGGTGATGCAGCTTAAAGCGTCTACTGATATATAATATCCATGTGCTCATAATACAACCTAGACCTGAATTGCTGTTTTCACCTGAAGTCCATAACAGAAGTCATCTGGAGAAAGCAGATAGATCCCCCAAAAATGAAAGAGAGAAGCCTAAGACGAACTTCACGCTTTCAAGCTTATGAAAATATTTGTCAAGTTGCCTGGACAAACAAACATCTTTGTGGTGAGAAACTCTAGAAGGAATTTATCATGAGAGTATTTTTATTTACCATTACTTGGCAACTAATGAACAGTGCTTTGATTCTTATTTTGTAGGAAATACAAGAAGAGCTGATGAGGTTCTCAGCTTTAAAAGACATGGTCTCCCACCTTCCATAATTTATTTTGATATTTATATGTGTCCTACAGTATTTGCTGCTAACACTACATGATGAGTAGCAAGCTCAAAGTTACAATAAATTATGCATAATGTAGTCTCTTGGAAGGTCTATAAATACAGTGTGAAGTGTTCAGCTTGTTATTTGATGCAACATCTGAAATCAGATTGCTTTGATGCAAATGTTTATCTCAATATTATAATTGTGGCATGAATTCTGAATTTATTTTGTTTGTAAAGAACATTTTATTAATTAGTTACACTAGTCTCAAGGGTATTCGATTTTTCTAAAGACATCAGTGTCAAAACTTCTGCAAATATAAAATAATAACTCATTTTTAAAAGAAGAGAAGTTTTATTAAGTGATTTTAAAAATACCATTTGGAGAATGTAAGTACTCCCAGGGGGTATATTTTCTAAACATTTCTAGGCATTGAGGAATTTACTAATTTTATTATTTATTGTTTCTCATTATCATCCCTTGTAATTTCTTTTGACAAAATCAAAGTACAAGGATCTTATCTTTGTGTTCAGTTGTTATGAACTAAAGTATCCAAGAAATTTTCCTTTATGTTCTGATAAAATTATCTGTAATTCTTGCTTCTCTTCCATTCATATATATTGTCAAACTATTGATTGGGATGAATCTTTGTATAGGACAATATTGCCTTCATTTGTTCCCATTTAAGGGTATGACTTTCAAGAATGAAATTGAACTTTATGTATGAACTTTATGTATGAAATTTATTTGAGACTGAATTTAAGGTAAGATTCTTTCAACAGATTTGGGTTTTCCTCTAAAAAATATCTGTGGGGACTATAACCTAGAAGCACTTTTAAAAAAAATTCTCACCTTGGATTTGGGGGGTGAGGGCACATAGATAGTAGGAATTCCTGCTCCACAACCCCACTCTCAAGATCCCTTGTGTCAGTTCAGGTCTTCCAAAAATCAAATGCCCAAACAGGATTAGACACATAAGAAATTTATGGGAAAAACAAACAAAAACGCCTGGGGGATGAGAACAGGGGTAAATAGGGAGAGCCTTCAGAACATATTATCAGAAGATTTCAGATTATAGTGTCATTCCGAGAAAGCCTTGGCCAAACCAATGGTGTGTCCCTGAGCAACAGTTGCCCTTAGAGGAGTTCCATGTTTGGCAGAAATAGCTCAGCTCTAGTACCTCTGCCAAGCTCAGTCATTGACTAAAAGCACCTCTTCGGGAGTGTGACCTCATCATATATGCCACAGTGGATCCAAAGATACAGCAGGTGGAGGCTGTAAGTCAGCTAAGCACCCAAACAACAGATTCTCTTGAAGGGAGATCTGAGAGGTGCACCTCCATGGGCACCTCACAAGTGCTGGGGAGAGTATTTTTCTTATTTCATCATGATGGTGTCTCCTTAATTTGAATGGAAGAGCAACTATGCCACCTTCAGAAATTTTAGAGTTGTCATCTCAGCATTATCATGGGAGCCCAATGAGGTCCCCATAACGGATGTGAAAAATCAAGAAATGAAACATAAACAGGAGCTGTCTTCAAAAGTCTGTGCTCAACCCGGAGGCCAGTTCATGATATTGGTGAAAGCAGGAGAAGACAGAGACAATGCTATAGGGCAGATGTAGGTGATTACCACCACGTGCTAGGACACATGAAACAGCTAGGAATTATCATTGAACCAGGAAGGAACAATGTGAAGCTAGATTTCCAGCTAGTTAGATAAGCTCCAATTGTAAGTCTCTTGTTTGAATATTATTTTATGAACCAGGCTGTGGGCTAGGAAAACTTGGGCTACACATAGTTTTAAATGGAAACCTGTCATTTCCCCTTCAATGTCCCACTCAAGGACCTAGTATATAATACGTAGAACTGAAGAGATTACATCACACACCCACACAAAACAAAGCATACAAAACGTATCCTGACCACTGTGTCTTCTATCTCATTCAATGGCGTAATCATCATAATCATTATTTAGTCACCCAGCTAGAAAACTAAGAAGTATCCTTCTCTCTTTCACTTTTACTTTGCATAATTTAATCACGTTATCAAATCTTATTAATTCTGCCATAAAAGCTCTTTTGTCTGCTCTCTCTTCCTCTTACACCTCTAATTACAACATTTTCCTGTGTAAAAACCTCAGATAGCTCCATAATGCATGTAGGACACACTTCAACATTCTTTATATGGCATGAAGAGTCACAACCCAACATAAACCTCACTTTTCTACATTGACCATCCAACACTCATCCTTCATTCATTTATTCAGCAAATATTTCTTAAGTGCCTACTCCGTACCAAGGATGTATATTAGCCGCAGAGTCATCTGAATTTTCCATTCTCTTAGTCATGGTCTTTCATGCTTCTATGTCATTGCACGTGATGTTTCTGATGCCCCTGACTTCACACTCTCAATCATTCAGGACCTAACTTAAATGCCACATCTTCTGTGAAGCTTTCCATGACTCCCTTATGGTATGTTACTCCCTCTTCTGTGCTTCTTTATATATTTGTATATAACTTAATACAACACTTATTACAATAGAATATTCAACTACCCAATGTTTATTGCAGGAACAGTGTTAGACACTGATAATATGTGAGTGAGACATGGGCCCTTCTATTGAAGACCTCAGGATCTGTTTGTCTGTTTTTTCTTCATTTGACAATGAGCTCCATCAGGACTTACACTTCTTGGTTCCTGAAATATGACAAGAATTCAGCCATTTGTTGGGGAAACAAATTATCAAGTTTGGTTCCGATGCTTTTTTTTTTAACCTTATATTTCACATGCTTTTGTTCCAAAACGATGTTCTCTTAAAGCCAGGCAAAGAAACTTTGTCCTTTCAAGGCCTAGAGATATTATTTAGGACATCCAGTCTGCCAACTCAGTTTGCCTCAGAGTGTGATTTGACATTCTTCCTAACAAAAAGTGGCGACTAATTCTCCACCTCTTGAATATGGGCCGGCCTTACAAACTTGCTTCTAATGAATAGAAGGCAGCAGAAGGGATGCTGCCTGACTTCTGAGGCTAGGTTAGAAAAGGTGATATCGTTTCCACCTGGTTCATTCTTGGAACCCAGCCACCATTGGGATGCTGGCTCTTAGAACTAAGCCACCACTCTGTGAGGAAGCCAGGTAGCTACATGGACAGATCACATGTAAGCATTCTGACCACAACTGCAGCCAAGGACCCTTGCTGACAGACAGCCTCAAATGCCAGATGTGAGTGACCCAGCCTTAGATGATTCCAGCCCTCTTAGGTGATGCCAAGGGAAGCAGAGAAGATCTGAACTGATGAGCCCTGCCAAAATGACAGGTTTGTGAGCAAAAACAAATGTCATTATTTTAAGGGCGATATTTATTAGGGTAGCAGTGGATAACTGTAATGACAAAGAAATAAATTGCAACCCAAATGCTAAGAGAAGCTCCTCAGAGAAGCTGCCAAATGGATACAAAGGCCACTTTGCAGAGCTGCAAACCCAGAAAGCTACAAAGTTTCATGGGTTCAGTTACTTTTTAAATATGCACTTGAATTATATTACCAGCAGAGCACAAGATACATAGAGTTGATCTAAAACTTTTCAATGTCATGTTATTTATCTTTGTAACAAGTCTCCCTGCTTCTGCTCTTGACCTCCATGCACTCTATTCTCAACACAGCAGCCAAAGTTTTATGTTTAAAACATTAGTCATATAATGTCCCTTTCCTGCTCCAAACCCTTCAGTAGCTTTCCATCTCACACAAAATAAAATTCATATCATTATTATAGCCAAAAAGTCTACATAATCTGACCCTCCAGCTACTTCATCTCCTCCAGCTCTGTCTCATTCACTCTATTTCAGCCAGTTGACACCCTTCCTATCCCTACAACACACCAAGCACATTTCTGTCTCAGAGTATCATTCCCTCACTTTATTCGTATCTGTTTAAATGTCATTTTATTAGAGAGGACGTCAATGATCTCTCAATTTAAAATAAAACTCCCTCCTTTCTATTAATTTGCTTTGTTATATTTTTCTTCACTGCACTTACCATCATCTGACATATTACCTATATAAGTTTACTTGTTTATTTTGTGTCTCCTTCCACTAGAACATGAGCTCCATGAGAATAGGGACTTTGTTTACTACTCTGTCCTCAGGGCTTAGAACAATACCTGGCACTTAATAATCATTGTTGATTATATGAATGAATGAATATTTTTAAAGAGGAGAGCCAAGACATAAATGGCTTTAAATCATGAATTATTAGATTTTGCTCAGGCAAGATTCCATTTATGCTCAGATCATTAGTAAATGATGTTAGTCATATGACTTATATTTCTGTTTATAGAAACACAAGGACTTGTAAAGTGATTTTACTAGGAAACATTGACTATGAATTACATATATGAGATGAAAAAAATCACATACTTAAAAGACATAGCTTGAAAAGCTGAGGTGTAGAAAAATTAATTGGCACTATTTCAGAGGATATAATAGGAAATGTTTTTTCATTTATTTTATCTATCATAAATTTGTTCGAAGATGCTTTAACTGTACTATAGTTAAAGGCTGAAGAGACACAAGTAATGGACAGTTCATGGAAACAACTTATAATGCTGTGATCATTGTTGACATTGTTTTACACATTTCCAGAACTCTTCATCTCTGTGCATAGATCCAAATTTCCATCTAGTATCATGTTCATGTTCTTTCTGTCTGGGAGAAGTTCCTTTAACGTTTCTTATAGTTAAAGTCTGAAAAAGTTTTGAAATATCTTTATTTCTTTTTCACTTTCGAAAAGGTTTTCATGGGTATAGAACTCTGGGTTGACTGTTTTTGTTTTTGTTTTTCTTTCAGTACTTAAAAGATGTTGCTCCATTGACCTCTGGCATGTGTAGTTTCTGTGGAGAAGTAAAAAGACAGAAACAGATGTGTCATGCTTACAGTAAGCAAACAAACAAAAAAGCTGTAGTGGCTATATTAATATATTAATAGCATACAGAGCAAACTTCAAAACAAAGATTACCAGAGATATAGAAGACTATTTCTTAAAGATAAAAGGGTCAATCATAAAGATGATATAACAATCCTAAACATGTATGCTATACCTAGTAACAGAGTTTCAAAATAAATGAAGGAAAAACTGATAGACCAGCAAGAAGAAATAGATAAATTCACAATAACAGAGGTTTCAATACCCTAGTCTCAATAGAAAGTGTACACAGAAAATAAGTAAGGATATGGAAGACTTGAACAATATAATCAACTGACTTGACCTAATTGATTTTATGAAAACACTACCAAAGAACTGCAGAGTACATATTCTTTACAAGTACACATGGAACATTTATTAAGACAGACCAAATTCTGGGGCATGATAAAAATCTCAATGAATTTTAAATGATTCAAGTCATACAAAGTATATTCTCTGACCACAGTGGAATTTAATTAGAAATTAATAACAGATGGTACTTCCCTGGTGGTCCAGTGGTTAAGACTCTGTGCTCCCAGTGCAAGGGGCCTGGGTTCAATCCCTGGTTAGAGAACTAGATCCTGCGTGCCACAACTAAGAGCCTGCAGGCTCCAACTAAAAGATCCCACAGGCCACAACTAAAGAGCCCACATGCTGCAACTAAAAAGGATACTGCATGCCACAACAAAGATTCCACGTGCAGCAACAAAGATATCACGTGCCACAACTAAGACCTAGCGCAGCCAAATAAATAAATAAATATTTCTTAAAAAAGAAATTAATAACAGAATAAGATTTCTGGAAACCCCCCAAATATTGGAAAATAAATAGCATAATTCTAAATAACCCATGGTCAAGGGATAAATCAAAAAAGAAATTAGAAAACATTTTGAATTGAATGAAAATGAAAACATACATATCAAATTTTGTGGGAAGCCATTAAAACAGTACATAGGGAGACGTTTATAAAACTAAACAACCATGTTAAAAAAAGAGAAATGTCTCAAATGGCCTCAATATCTACCTTAAGAAGCTAAAAAGGGAGATCAAAAAAGCACAAAGTAAGCAGAAGAAAGGAAATAATAAAGAAAAGAGCTGAAATTAATGAAATAATAACAGAAACACAATGGAGAATGAAACAAAAAATGATTATTTAAAAAGATCAATAAAATTAACAAACCTCTAGCAAGACTGACAAATAGAAGAAAGAACACACATTTTACCAGTATCAGGATTATCTTTACATTACATCACTAAAGATACTACATATATGTAAAGAAATGTTATGAACAACACTATGAAATAAATTTGACAATTTAGACAAGATGGACAAATTCCTTGAAAAATACAAACTACCAAAACTTATTCAAGAAGAGATAAATAGCCCCCAATTATCCCATATTTATTAAAGAAACTGAATTTGAGGTTGAAAATCTTCCCAGAAACAAAACTTCAAAGCCCATCACTGGTAAATTCTATCAAATATTTTAGAAGAATTAATACCAATTCTATAAAAACTTTCATAAAATTGAAAAGAAGGGAGTATTCCAGAATCATTCTATCAGAGGCCAACATTACCCTGATGCCAAATCTAACAAAGACATTACAAGAAAAGGAAACTGAAAAGGCCAATATGCCTCATAACCATAGATGTAAAAATTCTAAATAAAATTTTAGCAAATTAAATTAAACAATATATAAAAGAATTATTCAAGTAAGGTTTTTCCTAGGAATGCAAGGTTGTTTTAACATTCAAAAATCAATCTAATTCAGTATATTAATAAATTTAAGAAGAAAACCACTCTGTCATCTAAAGAGATCATGAGGAGGCATTTGATGAAATCAAACATACATTCCTGATCAAAACTATCAGTGAGGGCTTCCCTGGTGGCGCAGTGGTTGAGAGTCCGCCTGCCGATGCAGGGGACACGGGTTCGTGCCCCGGTCCGGGAGGATCCCACATGCCGCGGAGCGGCTGGGCCTGTGAGCCATGGCCGCCGAGCCTACGTGTCCAGAGCCTGTGCTCCACAATAGGAGAGGCCGCAGCAGTGAGAGGCCCGCGTCCTACAAAAAAAAAAAAAAAAAAAAAACTAACAGCAAATTAGGAATAAAGGAGAACTTCCATAACCTGATAAAAAGCATCTACCAAAAAAAGGTCATCTAACATCATATTTAATGGTGAGAGACTGAATGCTTTTTGCAGGATACAAAATTGATACATAAAAAAATTATATCTCTAAACACTAGAAATAAACAATTGGAAATTAAAATAAAAACAATACCATTTATACTAACACCAAAAAATATGAAATACTAAGGGGAAAATCTGAAAAGAAGATGTGCAAAACTCATACACTGAAAACTATAAAACGCTGTGAGATGTATTTAGTATCTAACACCCACATATGTAGAGATATTTACAGTGTTCTGTGTTCATAGTCAGAAGACTCAATATTGTTAATATGTCTACTCTCCTCAGTTTGATCTATAAATTTAATGCAATCTCAACCAAAATTCCAACAGGCTTTTCTTGTAGCTACTAGCAAGCTTATTCTAAAATTCACGTGGAGGGACTTCCCTGGTGGTCCAGTGATAAAAAGTCCTTCCAATGCAGGGAACGGGGGTTAAATCCCTGGTCTGGGAACTAAGATCCCACACGCCACGGGCAACTAAGCCCGCATGCCACAACTACTGAGCTCGGGCGCCTCAATGAGAGAGTCCGCATGCCGCAAGACTACAGAGCCCACGGCCTCTGCACCCTGCACGCCACAACTACAGAGCCCACGCGCCCTGGAGCCCATGTGCCACAACTAAAGAGAGAAAACTCGCACACCACACCTAGAAAGAAACCTGCGCACCACAACAAAGAGCCCACGCTGCAACGAAAGATCCCACACGCCTCAATGAAGACCTGATGCAGCCAAAAAAATAAAGAAAATTAATTAATTACAATTAAATTAAATTAATGTGGAAATGAAAAGATCAAGCAAGAATGGCCAAAACAACTTTGTGAAAAAAAGAACAAAGTTGGAGAACCAAAGCTGCAGTAATAAAGAGAGTATGGTACTGACATCAAAATAGACAAATAGATCAATGGAATGGAATACAGAGTCCAGAATTAGAACCATATATGTATTGAAAACTGATTTTTGACAAAGCTACAAAGGCAATTCTGTGGAGAAAGGATAGTCTTTTACTGGAACAATTGAATATCAATATACAAAAAAATGAAATTCAGTTCATATTTCTCACCATATATAAAAGCTAGCTAGGGCTTCCCTGGTAGTGCAGTGGTTGAGAGTCCGCCTGCCGATGCAGGGGACACGGGTTCGTGCCCCGGTCCGGGAAGATCCCACATGCCGCGGAGCGGCTGGGCCCGTGAGCCATGGCCGCTGAGCCTGTGCGTCCGGAGCCTATGCTCTGCAACAAGAGAGGCCACAACAGTGAGAGGCCCACGTACCGCAAAAAAAAAAGCTAGCTAAAAAATGGATTACAGAAAAAATGTAAAACCTAAAACTATAAAATTTCTAGAAGAAAACATCGAAAAGAAGTTAGTGACCTTGGGTTAGACAAAGATTACTTTGATACAACACCAAAAGCACAATCTACAAAAAAAAAAAATTGATGAAGTGGACAAGATCAAATTTTAGAATTCTGCTTTTCAAAAGACACTGCTAGGACTTCCCTGGTGGTACAGTGTTTAAGAATCCGCCTGCCAATGCAAGGGACACGCATTGGAGCCCTGGTCCAGGAAGATCACACCTGCCGCAGAGTAACTAAGTCCGTGTGCCACAACTACTGAGCCTGTGCTCTAGAGCACACAAGCCACAACTACTGAAGCCCGAGTGCCACAACTACTGAAGCCCGCGTGCCCATGCCCTGCAACAGGAGAGACCACCGCAATGAGAAGCCCGCGCACCGCAAGGAAAATGAGCCCCCGCTCGCTGCAGCTAGAGAAAGCCCACGCGCAGCAACAAAGACCCAACACAGCCAAAAAATAAATAAATAATAATAAAGTTAGAAAAAAAAAATGAAGCTTAGAAGCATAGCATTAAAAAAAAAAAAAAGGCACTGCTAAGGGACTTCCCTGGTGGTCCAGTGGTTAAGACTCGACGCTTCCAGTGCCGGGAGCGTGGGTTTGATCCCTGGTTAGGAAACTAAGATCCCACATGCCACATGGCACAGTGAAAAAATAAAAACAGAAAAATAAAATAAAAAGACATTGCTAAGAGAATTAAAAGGCAAGTTATATCCTGGGAGAAAATATTTGAAAATTATACATCTGATAAATATAAGTTCAGAATATATAACGAGCTCTCAAAACTCAGCAATAAGAAAATAAGCAACTCGATAAAAATGGATGAAAGATTTGAGCATATGCTTAATCAAAGGAAGAACATACATGGAAAGATGATCCACATTATTAGTTATTAGAAGTGAAGTTCAATACCACAATGAGATGCCATTACACACCTATTAGAATGGCTAAGCTTTTAAAAGACTGGAGTAATTGGAGCTTTCAGTCTACACACCTACTATAATAGGTAATATTTAAAAGCTTGATCATACCACGTGTTGATAAAAATATGGAAGAACTGAAACTATCATACATTGCTGATGAAATGTAAAAAAATACTGCCATTTTTCAAAATTTAAAAAGTTAAACATACACCTACAATATCCTAGGTATTTATTTTACAGAATGAAATCTTCTGTCCATACTCGTGACTTGCACATAAATGTTATAGCAACTATATTTCTAATAGCCAAAAACTGGAAAAACATAAATGCCTGTCAGTAGGGTAAATTGTATATACAGCGGAATATGCAAAAACAAACAAAACAAAAAATATAAACCGTGGATGCATCTCCAAATAATTATGCTGAGTGAAAGAAACCATACAAAAAAAAGAGTGCATACTCTATGAATCCATTCTGATAAAATTCTAGAAAACATAAAAAATCTGTAGTGACAGGAAGCAGATCTTCAGTGCGTTGAGACAGGGTAGGACAGTAGAACAGGGAGGAACAGAAGGGAGGGATTACAAAAGGGTATAAGACGAAACTTCGGCGATGGTGGATATGCCCCTGCTGTGTTAATATCTTGATTGTGGTGATGGTTTCACAAGTGTATACATAATATGTACAGTTTATTGTATGTCAATTATACCTCAATAAAGCTGTTAAAAATGGATTTAACAAGACAAAATAATAGCTTGGATTTTTTTTTTTAATTTTCCAGATTTACTGAAATATAACTGATAGAAAATGCTTGCATGTTATTTAAAGAAATACTCTTTTTTAAAAGAGTATTTTATTTATTTTACTTACATATAGTTGATTTACAATGTTGTGTTAATTTCTAATGTACAGCAAAGTTATTCAGATATACATATATATTTTTTTCATATTCTTTTCCATTATGATTTATCACAGGATATTGAATATATTTCCCTGTGCTATACAGTAAGACCTTGTTGTTTATCCATCCTTATATAATAATGTGCCTCTGCTAACCCCAAACTCCCACTCCATCCCTCCTCCATCTACGTTCCCCCTTGGCAACCACAAGTCTGTTCTCTATGTCTGTGAGTCTGTTTCTGTTTCATGGTAAGTTCATTTGTGTCATATTTTAGATTCTACATATAAGTGATATCATATGGTATTTGTCTTTCTCTTTCTGACTTACTTTACTTAGAATGATAATCTCTAAGTCCATCCATGTTGCTGCAAATGGCATTATTTCATTCTTTTTTATGGTTGAGTAGTATTCCTTTGTATATATATATATATATATATATATATATATATATATATATATACCACATCTTGTTTATCCATTCATCTGTTGATATACATTTAGGTTGTTTCCATGTCTTGGCTATTGTAAATAGTGCTGCTATGAACATTAGGGTGCATGTATCTTTTCAAAGTAGTTTTCTCTAGATATATGCTCAAGAGTGGAATTGCAGAATCTTATGGAAACTCTATTTTTAGTTTTTTGAGGAACCTCCATACTGTTCTCCACAGTGGCTGCACCAATTTACATTCCCACCAGTAGTGTAGGAAGGTTTCCTTTTCTCCACACCCTCTCCAGCATTTGTTATTTGTGAACTTTTTAATCATGGCCATTCTGACCAGTGTGAGGTGGTGCCTCATTGTAGTTTTGATTTGCATTTCTCTAATAATCAGTGATGTTAAGCATCTTTTCATGTGCCTTTTAGTCATCTGTGTATTTTCTTTAGAGATATGTCTATTTAGGTCTTCTTCCCATTTTTCCATTGGGTTGTTTGTTTTTTTGTTATTGAGTTGTATAAGCTCTTTGTATATTTTGGAAATTAAGCCCTTGTCAGTCACATCATTTGCAAATATTTTCTCCCAGTTTGTAGATTGTCTTTTCATTTTTTATAGTTTCCTTTGCTGTACAAGAGCTTGTAAGTTTGATTAGGTCCCATTTGTTTATTTTTGCTTTTACTTCTATTGCTTTGTGAGACTGACCTAAGAAAATATTGATACATTTTATGTCAGAGAATGTTTTGCCTATGTTCTCTTCTAAGAGTTTTATGGTGTCATGTCTTATATTTAAGTCTTTAAGCCATTCTGAGTTTATTTTTGTGTATAGTGTGAGAGTGCATTCTAAAGTCATTGATTTATATGTGGTTGTCCAAATTTTCCAACATCACTTGCTGAAGAGACTGTCTTTTCTCCATTGTATATTCCTGCCTCCTTTGTTGGAGATTAATTGACTGTAGGTGTGTGGGTTTACTTCTGGGTGCTCTATTCTGTTCCACTGATCCATATGTCTGTTTTTGTGCCAATATCACATGTTTTGGTTACTGTAGCTTTGTATTGTGGTCTGAAGTCTGGGAAGGTTATGCCTCTTGCTTTGTTCTTTTTCCTCAGGTTTTCCTTAGCAATTCTGGGTCTTTTATGGTTCCATATAAATTTTAGGATTATTTGTTCCAGTTCTGTGAAAAATCTCATAGGTAATTTGATAGGGATCACATTAAGTCTGTAGATTGCTTTGGGTAGCATGGCCATTTTAACAGTATTAATTCTTCCAATCCAAGGTCATGGGATATCTTTCCATTTCTTTGAATCATCATCAATTTCTTTTATTAACATTTTCTAGTTCTCAGCATATAAGTCCTTTACCACCTTTGTCAGGTTTATTCCTATATATTTTTTTGATGTGATTTTAAAAGGGGTTTGTTTTTTTTTTACATTCCCTTTCTGATATTTCATTGTTAGTGTAAAGAAATGCAACTGATTTCTATATGTTAATCTTGTATCCTGCGATTGCTGAATTTGTTTATCAGTTCTAGTAGATTTTGTGTGGAGTCTTTAGGGTTTTCTATGTGTAGTATTATGTCAACTGCATATGACAATTTTATCTCTTCCCTTCCAATTTGGATCTTTTATTTTAAAGAAATATTCTTTAAAAGGATTTTAAAGGGATTGAAGATGGAATTTCTGAAATTAAGGTAATTAAAATGTGTTTGACAAAATAATAGTTATAAATATATGTTTATTATGTAATATAAATATTTATATAAATATATGTATAGATATAAATGTTTATTGTATTCTATTATTTGTTTATTTTAAATTTTGATTTATTTCTTTTCATTATATTGCCAGCCCACTAACAGAAAATCATGAACATTAATAATTAAAATTTTATCTTTGATTTCTTCCTTTCAGTCATGCCAAAATAATAACTTTACACATTTAAAAATGTTTGTTGTAATGAGCAATATATTTCAAGGAGGTTATAATATGTTTTCTTTAGCAGTTATCTCTTAGTCCTAAATCATTTCAGTTGACAATGTGCTAGAAACACTTGTGCTATGTGAGGTCAAGGGCTATGGCCTATTTCAGTTACACCTATTAGGTAGAATGAGATTGAGAAGTGGCAAGAGTCCAGGCCCTCAAACACCCTACTCCCGTTACGTCACAGCTACACTTCATTGCCAAACTCCCCAGGGATGAATATGCAGAGAGGATGATACCAGGCAAATATATACTTTTTGCTCCCATGAGCCTTTTGCTACAAACTCAAAGTCCTCAGTTGAGATGGGCATGCCCCACTGATGTCTTCCTTTGCCTAGGCTAGAAGCAGACTGTTTGACATTGTGATTTATAGTAAGAAATATATATATATATATATAATATATATATATTTGGTGTTCCTCCTGTTTCTTGCATGGAGCTCCTAAAATCCTTAGAGTTCTCTAAGTGACGAAAGCTAAAAGGTATCTTTTGTTATCTTAAAGAAGTGACTTTCAGACCCCCACCTAAGGATGAGGACTGACTGCCAGGAGACCCAAGTATATGATTAGAGGAAAGGGGAGAGGGACTGGAGATTGAATGGATTGATGCCTATGTAACAAAAGCATCCATAAAAACCCAAAATGATATGGTTTGGACAGCTTTCCAGTTGGTGAACACATAGAGATTCCCAGAGAGTGGCACCTGGGGAAGCACAGAAGTTCTGAGCCCTTTTCCCCATACCTTGCCTTATGCATATCTTCGATCTGGCTGTTCCTGAGTTACAACCTTTTATATAAAACAATAATCTAGTGAGTAAACAGGTGCCCTGAGTTCTGTGAGCCACAGGAACCTCTGATTTATAACCAGCTGGGCAGAAGCACAGGTGAAAACCTGGACTTGGAACTAGTGTCTGAAGTTGGTGGAGGACAGTATTAAGGAACTGAGCCCTTAATCTGTGGAAACCAATGCTCTCTTCACGTAGATAGTGTCAGAATTGAATTGAATTGCAGGACACCCACCTGGATCTGAGAGTTGCTTGGTAGTGTTGGAAACCACCACCACCACATACACACGCACATTGGAATTGGGTCCAGAACCTTTAGACCCCTTTGGACATCCTTTATGTCTCATTTTACATCCTCCTGGCTCACTTTTTGGTTCCAAAACTGTTGCCACAACAAACTGTAGGAAGGCGTAGCCTGGCAGCTCCTTGTCTGGGCTGCAGCAAGGGTCTCTTTCTTTCTATGAGACCTTTCTTCTGTCACCGCGTAGGATGCCTTTGGAAGCCCTCTCAGCCATTCTGGCACACCTGAAAGAACCCTTGATAAAAGGAGGACAGGAGTTTGAGAATAAATACCCTCCTCTTCTATCTCTCCAGCAGGTAATTTTAAGGCACATTCTCCACAGTTCTTATCTCACCTGCCACATGATGGAGAGAGAAAAATCTCAGAGAAACTACAGCTCAGGAAAAACTTAGGTGGAGTAAGAAATGAAGTTGAGGAAGAGGAGAAGAGCCTGGCATTCTCTCTAGGCTACACACAAACTTTACACATCTTCATAACCCTCCAATGTTCAGCTGAATGTAGCTGGTTAATAGCTGTGTTGAAAAAATGAGTATGTGTACTACAGTAGGGGAAAAGTAAAGAAATACTTTTCTGGCATATATTTGACTAAATTCCTATGGATAATATAATGTATTAGCACTAGAAAAATCAGCTTTAAAATTTTCATTTAAAATCAGGAGCCTTAAAATCCTGCAGCCCGTGAAAGGAAAATCACATTCACAGAAAAATAGATAAGATGAAAAGGGAGAGGGCTGTGTACCAGATGAAGGACCAATATAAAACCCCAGAAAAACAACTAAATGAAGTGGAGATAGGCAACCTTCTGGAAAAAGAATTCAGAAAAATGATAGTGAAGATGATCCAGGACCTCAGAAAAAGAATGGAGGCAAAGATCGAGAAGATGCAAGAAATGTTTAACAAAGACCTAGAAGAATTAAAGAACAAACAAACAGAGATGAACAATACAATAACTGAAATGAAAACTACACTAGAAGGAATCAACAGCAGAATAACTGAGACAGAAGAACGGATAAGTGACATGGAAGACAGAATGGTGGAATTCACTGCTGCAGAACAGAATAAAGAAAAAAGAATGAAAAGAAATGAAGACAGCCTAAGAGACCTCTGGGACAACATTAAACACAACAACATTCACATTATAGCGGTCTCAGAAGGAGAAGAGAGAGAGAAAGGACCCGAGAAAATATTTGAAGAGATTATAGTCGAAAACTTCCGTAACATGGGAAAGGAAATAGCTACCCAAGTCCAGGAAGCGCAGTGGGTCCCATACAGGATAAACCCAAGGAGAAACACGCCAAGACACATAGTAATCAAATTGGCAAAAAGTAAAGACAAAGACAAATTATTAAGGGAAAAACGACAAATAACATACATGGGAACTCCCATAAGGTTAACAGCTGATTTCTCAGCAGAAACTCTACAAGCCAGAAGGGAGTGGCATGATATACTTAAAGTGATGAAAGGGAAGGACCTACAACCAAGATTGCTCTATCCCGCAAGGATCTCGTTCAGATTCGATGAAGAAATCAAAAGCTATACAGACAAGCAAAAGCTGAGAGAATTCAGTGCCACCAAACCAGCTCTACAACAAATGCTAAAGGAACTTCTGTAAGTGGGAAACACAAGAGAAGAAAAGGACCTACAAAAACAAACCCAAAACAGTTAAGAAAATGGTAATAGGAACATACATATTGATAATTACCTTAAATGTGAATGGATTAAATCCTCCACCAAAAGACACAGGCTTGCTGAATGGATACAAAAACAAGACCCATCTATATGATGTCTATAAGAGCCACACTTCAGACCTAGGGACACATACAGACTGAAAGTGAGGGGATGGAAAAAGATATTCCATGCAAATGGAAATCAAAAGAAAGCTGGAGTAGCAATACTCATATCAGATAAAATAGACTTTAAAATAAAGAATGTTACAAGAGACAAGGAAGGACACTACATAATGATCAAGGGATCAATCCAAGAAGAAGATATAACAATTATAAATATATATGCACCCAACAGAGGAGTACCTCAATACATAAGGCAACTGCTAACAGCTGTAAAAGAGGAAATTGACAGTAACACATTAACAGTGGGGGACTTTAACACCTCACTTACACCAATGGACAGATCATCCAAACAGAAAATTAATAAGGAAACACAAGCTTTAAATGACACAATAGACCAGATAGATTTCATTGATATTTATAGGACATTCCATCCAAAAACAGCAGATTACACTTTCTTCTCAAGTGCACATGGAATATTCTCCAGGATAGATCACATCTTAGGTCACAAATCAATCCTCAGTAAATTTAAGAAAATTGAAATCATATCAAGCATCTTTTCTGACCACAACACTATGAGATTAGAAATGAATTACAGGGAAAAAAATGTAAAAAACACAAACACATGGAGGGTAAACAATACGGTATTAAATAACCAAGAGATCACTGAAGATATCAAAGAGGAAATCGAGAAATACCTAGAGACAAATGACAATGAAAACATGATGATCCAAAACCTATGGGATGCAGCAAAAGGAGTTCTAAGAGGGACATTTATATCTATACAAGCCTACCTCAAGAAACAAGAAAAGTCTCAAATAAACAATCTAACCTTACACCTAAAGGAACTAGAGAAAGAAGAACAAACAAAACCCAAAGTTAGCATAAAGAAAGAAATCATAAAGATCAGAGCAGAAATAAATGAAACAGAAACAAAGCAAACAATAGCAAAGATCAATGAAACTAAAAGCTGGTTCATTGAGAAGGCAAACAAAATTGATAAACCATTAGCCAGACTCATCAGGAAAAAGAGGGAGAGGATTCAAATCAATAAAATTAGAAATGAAAAACGAGAAGTTACAACAGACACCGCAGAAATACAGAGCATCCTAAGAGACTACTACAAGCAACTCTATGCCAATAAAATGGACAACCTGGAGGAAATGAACAAATTCTTACAAAGGTGTAACCTTCCAAGACTGAACCAGGAAGAAATAGAAAATATGAACAGATCAATCACAAGTAATGAAATTGAAACTGTGATTAAAAATCTTCCAACATGGACTTCCCTGGTGGCACACTGGTTAAGAATCCTCCTACCAATGCAGGGGACAAGGGTTCGAGCCCTGGTGCAGGAAGATCCCACATGCCGCGGAGCAACTAAGCACATGTGCCATGACTACGGAGCCTGCGCTCTAGAGCCTGTGAGCCACAACTACTGAGCCCTCATGCCACAACTACTGAAGCCCACGCACCTAGAGCCCATGCGCCACAACAAGAGAAGCCACTGCAATGAGAAGCCCACACACCACAATGAAGAATAGCCCCCGCTCACCACAACTAAAGAAAGCCCGCGCGCAGCAATGAAAACCCAACGCAGCCAAAAATAAACAAATAAATAAATTTATTAAAAAAAAAATCTTCCAACAAACAAAAGTCCAGGACCAGATGGCTTCACAGGAGAATTCTATCAAACATTTAGAGAAGAGCTAACATCCATCCTTCTCAAACTCTTCCAGAAAATTGAGGAGGAAGGCACACTCCCAAACTCATTCTATGAGGCCACCATCACCCTGATACCAAAACCAGACAAAGATACTACAAATAAAGAAAATTACAGACCAATATCACTGACGAATATAGAAGCAAAAATCCTCAACAAAATACTAGCAAACAGAATCCAACAACACATTAAAAGGATCATACACCATGATCAAGTGGGATTTAGCCCAGGGATGCAAGGATTCTTCAATATACACAAATCAATCAGTGTGATACACCATATTAACAAATTGAAGAATAAAAACCATATGATCATCTCAATAGATGCAGAAAAAGCTTTTGACAAAATGCAACACCCATTTATGATAAAAACCCTACAGAAAGTGGGCATAGAGGGAACCTACCTCAACATAATAAAGGCCATATAAAAGAAACCCACAACAAACATCATTCTCAATGGTGAAAAACTGAAAGCATTTCCTCTAAGATCAGGAACAAGACAAGGATGTCCACTCTCACCACCATTATTCAACATAGTTTTGGAAGTCCTAGCCATGGCAACCAGAGAAGAAAAAGAAATAAAAGGAATACAAATTGGAAGAGAAGCAGTAAACCTGTCAGTTTGCAGATGACATGATACTATACATAGAGAATCCTAAAGATGCCACCAAAAAACTACTAGAGATAATCAATGAATTTTGTAAAGGTGCAGGATACAAAATTAATGCACAGAAATCTCTTGCATTCCTATACACTAATGATGAAAAATATGAAAGAGAAATTAAGGAAACACTCCCATTTACCATTGCAACAAAAAAAATGAAATACCTAGGAATAAACCTACCTAGGGAGACAAAAGACCTGTATGCAGAAAACTATAAGACACTGATGAAAGAAATTAAAGGTGGCACCAACAGATGGAGAGATATACCATGTTCTTAGATTGGAAGAATCAATATTGTGAAAATGACTATACTACCCAAAGCAATCTACAGATTCAGTGAAATCCCTATCAAATTACCAATGGCATTTTTTACAGAGCTAGAACAAAACAATCTTAAAATTTGTATGGAAACACAAAAGACCCCAAATAGCCAAAGTGGTCTTGAGGGAAAAAAATGGAGTGGAGGAATCAGACTCCCTGACTTCAGACTATACTACAAAGCTACAGTAATCAAGACAATATGGCACTGGCACAAAAAACAGAAACATAGATCAATGGAACAAGATAGAAAGCCCAGAGATAAACCCACGCACCTATAGTCAACTAATCTATGACAAAGGAGACAAGGATATACAATGGAGAAAAGACAGTCTCTTCAATAAGTGGTGCTGGGAAAACTGGACAGCTACATGTAAAAGACTGAAATTAGAACACTTCCTAACACCATACACAAAAATAAACTCAAAATGGATTAGAGTCCTAAATGTAAGGTCGGACACTATAAAACTCTTAGAGGAAAACATAGGAAGAAGATGAACACTCTTTGACATAAATCACAGCAAGATCTTTTTTGATCCACCTCCTCAAGTAATGGAAATAAAAACAAAAATAAATAAATGGGACCTAATGAAACTTAAAAGCTTTTACACAGCAAAGGAAACCATAAACAAGACGAAAAGACAACCCTCAGAATGGGAGAAAGTATTTGCAAACGAATCAATGGACAAAGGATTAATCTCCAAATTATATAAACAGCTCATGCAGCTCAATATTAAAAAAACAAACAGCCTAATCTAAAAATGGGCAGAAGACCTAAATAGACACTTCTCCAAAGAAGACATACGGATGGCCAAGAAGCACAGGAAAAGCTGCTCAACATCACTAATTATTAGAGAAATGCAAATCAAAACTACAGTGAGGTATCACCTCATACCAGTTAGAATGGGCATCATCAGAAAATCCACAAACAACAAATGCTGGAGAGGGTGTGGAGAAAAGGGAACCCTCTGGCATTGTTGGTGGGAATGTAAATTGATACAGCCACTATGGAGAGCAGTATGGAGGTTCCTTAAAAAACTAAAAATAGAATTACCATATGAGCCAGCAATCCCACTACTGGGCATATACCCAGAGAAAACCATAATTCAAAAAGACACGTGCACCCCAATGTTCACTGCAGCACTATTTACAATAGCCAGCTCATGGAAGCAATCTAAATGCCCATCGACAGACAAATGGATAAAAACAATGTGGTACATATATACAGTGGAATATTACTCAGCCATAAAAAAGAATGAAATTGGGTCATTTGTTTAGACGTGGATGGATCTGGAGAGTGTCATACAGAGTGAAGTAAGTCAGAAAGAGAAAAACAAATTTCATATATTAACGCATATATGTGGAAGCTAGAAAATGGTACAGATGAACCAGTTTTCAGGGCAGAAATTGAGACACAGATGTAGGGAACAAACGTATGGACACCAAGGGGGGAAAGTGGCGGGGGGGTGTGAGGGGTAGTGGTGTGATGAATTGGGCGATTGAGATTGACGTGTATACACTGATGTGTATAAAATTGATGACTACTAAGAACCTGCTGTATTAAAATTTTTTTAATAAAAAAATGTTAGGAGTCTTAGACGCAAGAGGGAGGAGATATGGGGATGTATGTATATGTATAACTGATTCACTCTGTTATACAGCAGAAACTAACACCATTGTAAAGCAATTGTACTACAATAAAGATGTTAACATAATAATAATAATAAATATATGGGAACAGATATTCAAGGAAAAAAAATTAGGAGCCTTGAAAAACACCATGTGTAGTATTTGGCTTCTGATCAGAATTTTTATTGGAATAGGCCTATTATTTCTTCTACAATGAAAATTTTTACTTACATCTTCTTTTTGCAAACAAAACGCTAGCAAGAGTTAGCGTGGGTTGATTGGAGGCAAGAGAAGGAAAGCAGGAGGGAACCTGAATAAATGCTGGCAAGGACTTCCCTCCTGCTGATTTTACTATTTTCAAAAGGCAGATGAGGAAGTATGGAATTTATTTAGTGGAATGTTTGATAGTTTTTAAAGAGATTACTTTCAGTTTAAAAACATTGACAAGGGCTATTGACATTAATTTACTTGAATAGATAGAAACATACTGAAACTTTTATTCCAGAATGTTATAAACAATAAATTTCATGTATATTTATTGCAAAATCTACCAAATTGTAATTCTTTACAGTGTATTGTTCACCTAAATTTTCACTGTCATAAAGTCATAGCACATTAAGAGTCTGGAATGCCTGGTATAAATATTTACTAAATGAATTAGAATCAGGAGTAGTTTCCCAACCATTCTGACTCCCTCTGATTCCACCAGGGCTTCTCCATCTATACCATCACACCCAGAGGGACTCTAGGAGGTAAAGGACCCCATCTTCCAATACAGGAAGGAGCTTACTGGTGTTTTGTTAACAAGAGGTAAGTGTTCATTCAGTGCATTAAATTGGATCCTCAACAAAGTCTCAGGGCAGAAGTAGGTGTCCTGAGGAGGTGGCAAGGGGCCTTGGAAGGGATCAAGTATATCTGTATATATTTTAGTCTCTTATCTTTGATTTGGCACTAATTACGGACGTCTATCCTTTCAGGACCCTAATATTTTATTCTTAAGAGACTTAGCTGAAGTCTTAAAAATAATAAAACTTGCATTGATTTCTGCTATTACAGTTTTAGTTTTCCCCCAAGGTAATAAAGATAACACTGTCAACTAGATAGAGAACAAGTTGGGAAGTTCAAGAAAGAAAGAAAAGCACACGGAAAGAATGGATAGGTCAGAGAATCATAAAATCTTAGTGTTGGAAGATGCTGTACAATAGTGGTTCCTAACTACTGGTCAGTGGGCCAATGCAGAAGAGTGAGAGAGTTTTTACCAACCTTTGGTTAATGAGAGAGAGAGGGAAAGAAATAGAAGGAGAGCATAAAGAGGCGTCTCTATTTAGAAGGTTTCTTTTCAGGAAATCACAATATCTTAAAACATGGATTAGGGCTTCCCTGGTGGCGCAGCGGTTGAGAGTCCGCCTGCCGATGCAGGGGACACGGGTTCGTGCCCCGGTCCGGGAGGATCCCACATGCCGCGGAGCGGCTGGGCCCGTGAGCCATGGCCGCTGAGCCTGCGCGTCCGGAGCCTGTGCCCCGCAATGGGAGAGGCCACAACAGTGAGAGGCCCGTGTACCGCAAAAAAAAAAAAAAAAAAAAAACATGGATTATAGTGATTTTTCAGCAAATCTGTAAATATACTGTCATTACACTGTTTACCTAACATGAGTAAATTTTACAGTATGTGAATTACTTTTAAAAATAAAGATAATTTTAAAAGTTAAAATAAAAAGAAGCAAAGACTGATAAATTCAAGAGTTTGCTAAGCACTGACAAAGTAGAGAAATGCATTGTTCTGCTGTCTGGAGAGATGAGTGGATTTTGAAGAGTTAATTTAGGGTTTTAGAGACATATTGACTAATAAAGAGACCCCCACTTGCACTAGCTTTGCTGGAATGCTCTTCCCATTCTTCCACCCACCCCCACCTCCATCTTCACAAGCCTGGCTCTTCTTTATCATTTCTATCTCTGCTTTAATATCACCTTTTCATAAAAGTCTTCTCTGACTGCTTAATCCAGACTAGCTACCCATTCATTCTCTATCACATACTATATTTTAATTCTTGCACTGCTGTTTTAACTATCTAATGCATTTGTGATTTTAAAAGATATCTATTGGTTTTAAAAATTGAAACCGTATACAGCCATAAGTTACCGTCTACATAAATATGACTTTACTATTCTGCCGTCTTCACTAACAAAACTTTGTTCCTCCATCTTCATTGACATGGTTTATTTTTTCAGGAAACTCTTATCCAAAAAGATAAAAGTTACAAACAATATTTGTATAGTGGCTTTATTGAGATATAATTTACATACCATAAAATTCACCCTTGCTAGATCTATAATGCAGTAGCAGTTATATTTATAGACTTGTACAAAAATCACCACAATCTAATTTTAGGATGTTTTGGTCACTCCAGAAAGAAACCTTGTGCCCAGTCAATCTCCCTCTCCTCGTGACAGCCTTAGGCAACCACTAATCACTTTCTGTCTCTATAGATTGGCCTATTCTGGACATTTCATGTAAATGGGTTCATATAGTATGTGATCTTTTGTGTCTACCTTCTTTCATTAAAGATAATGTCTTTGAGGCTCATCCATGTTGCAGCATGTATCAGTGCTTCATTCCTTTTAATTGCTAAATAGTATTCTTTGTGTGGATATACTAAATTTTGTTTATCCATTCACCAGCTGATGGACATTTGTATTGTTTTTACCTTTTCGCTATTATGAATAATATTGCTATGAACATTTGTGTAAAAGTTTCTATATGAGCATATAATCTCACTTCTCTTACAGAAATTCCTAGGAGTAGACTTGTCAGTAACTCTGTTTAACACTGTAGGAAACTGCCAAACTGTTTTCCAAAAAGCTGCACCATTTTACATTCCCACCAGCAATGCATGAGAGTTCTCATTTCTCCACGTTTGCCAACACTTGTTATTTTCTATTTGTTTGTTTGTTTCATTATCACTATTCTAGTGGCTATATTTCTTGTGGTATCTTTTGTGGTTTTAATCAACATTTCCCTGCTGCCTGATATTGAGCATTCTTTCATGAGCTTATTGGCCATTTGTGTATCTTCTTTGGAGAACTGTTTGTTCAAATCTTTTGTCCATCTTTTAGTTGGTTTGTCTTTTTATTGTTGAGTTATAAGTTCTTAATATATTCTGGATACAAGTCCCTTATCAAATTATATGATTTATAAATATTTTATTCTAGTTTGTGGGCTTGTCTTTTACCTTTCTTGTGGTATTCTTTGAAGTGCAAATGTTTTTAATAATGATGAAGTTCAGTTTATCAAATTTTTCTTTTATGCTTTGATGTTGAATCTAAGAAATCATTGCCTAACCTAGGTAATTTTATAAGTTTAAATTTCTAATTATTTGTTGCTAGTATATAAAAATACAATTCATTTTTGTGTACGGATCTTATGTGCAAAGATCTTGTTAAAGTCATGTATGAGCCCTAGTTGCTTATTTATAGATGCCTTCAGAACTTTAGGCAATCATGTCATCTGCAAACAAAGTTTTACTTCTGTCTTTTCTATCTAAATGCCTTTTATTTTTCTTTAAAGCCCTTCTTCTTAATATTAGTTTCTGTGCGTTTAGTCACTTGGTATGAATCTAACACCTGGCTGCAATTTACTCGTGAATTGACTAAAGTATACAATCTTCCTGACTCTTAGGTTTGTATGCATTTTCCTTTGCGAGACACTCAGCTTTCCTTGGCACCAGTTTATTGTAATGAATCAGTTGGTTTCCTGGGCAACTGGACTCAATCATTATGTGAATATTTACATGGTAAACAACATAATAGGCCAGACAGCCATAAATCTAAAATCCCCCATCATACTGTCCCTATGATAGGAATGGAGTTTTGTATCTTTGCTGAAACAATTGGGGTGCTTTCATAGGAGTTAGCTTTTGTAGTCAATTGTTTACAGAAAAAGAACTTCAAAGAGCTCTAGGAGCAAGGAGTCTACTACCTCTTTTTTGCTTTAGATCTATCTCAGCATCTTAGCACTACAAAACAAATAGCATTGCTTGGTACCAGACCATGAGTGATGCCAAAATGTTACCACAGTATTTGACAGTTCTTCTGGGTATTTTGCCAGAAGACAGATCATCAAGTGGCCCTCAATGACTGGTATAGGGTTTGTGGTACAGAAGCCTACGGGCTTTTACCTAATAAATGGACAGGCATTGTACCTTGGTAAAATGATGTCAGACATCATTTGGGGTTCATTTTAGACATCAATACTGCCTCTTGGAAAAGGAAATCTTTAGATAACAATTAAATGAAGAGAAAAACTGGGGCTTAATTTGAGATCCAAACCCTATCTAATCAAGAGGAATTCTGGACTGCTTTCTTTTCACCTCAATTCCCTTGAATATGTGCTTTAAAAAAGGCCAGAGAATTGGGAGGATTTTACATGCTATGAGTTGGAGAAGAGTGAAAGTGTTAGACAATGCCATCTGGACTATTGAACTCCTCACTTGAGAGGTTCATAAAATTGGACAGGCAGTACTTCAGAATAGAGCCACACAGATATGATATTGGCCTCTCAAGGGGAAACAAGTGCTGTTTTAAGGGAAGAATGTTGTGCTTACATGCTTACAGATATCTCTTGAATCTTTAACATTACAAAAATGATCAAGGAAATAAACATACAAATCTGTGATATCTTCACATTAGGGATGAGATCTAGTCTCTTGGGTTAACTGTGGCACTTTTGATTCTTGATGAGAAGTGGACTTCAAGCACTGATCATGTGTTTGTCCGTGATGTAGAGTTCATATGTGTTGTCTGCAATGTGTTAAATGATGCTGCATAGCCAATGTGTCATCAAATGATTCAATAAATAATCATGCTAAAACAAAACAAAAACAACAGGCAACCCAGGTATTTATGGAGGCTGAAAAACCAAAATCACACCAGAAACCTAATTTGCATGCATGACACCTCAAATAGAGTGGAAAGTGTGGACTGATTTGTCCCCAAATGTGAATGCTCTTCCCTTCAGCTTAGACTGAAAATGACCACAAGGGGGGGATATTGAGAACAGGAACCGTCTACCCAGCTTACTGTCTACATTAATAAGACTTCACTAATATAACTTAACTTTTCCACTGTCTTCTTCAACTTGATTTTACAATTTCAGGCATCTCTTGCCCAGGAAGACAAATATTACAAATGACTTTAATTTTGTTTCAGAAACTTGCCAGAAAAATACATCTAAGTGAAATCAAACTCTTCAAATTTTCAGTAGATAGCATCAAATAACTATTAACTCACCAAATCTATTTGAAACCCTTGCTTCAACATCATCGCTTTGCTTTATCCACCAGTCTTAAACTGTTACATTATGATCCTTACCGAATCTTAACCAAGTCTCCTCATCTCCATTAAAAGACCTCCTTTTTTGTTGTTTTAATATTTATTTATTTATTTATTTATTTATTTGGCTGTGCCAGGCCTCAGTTGCAGCATGCAGGATCTTCCTTGCGGCGTGCAGAATCTTTTAGTTGCGGCACGTGTAATCTAGTTCCCTGACCAGGTATCAAACCTGGGGCCCCTGCGTTGGGAGCACAGAGTCTTAACTGCTGGACCACCAGGGAAGTCTGAAAGACCTCCTTTAACACATCTCTAAAACCTCTTGCTCTCTTCCTGTGGAGATGGAATGAAGACTCAGTCAAGGTTGTGCCCTCCCTTACTATGGTAAAAATAAATCCAGTTTTGTCCTATCAACAAGTTGTTTCGCAATATTTGAGGAGAGCCTTTCAACAGTTTGAGCATAGTCTTTCTCTTTCACTATTATGTATCCATGACAGTAGAGGCCTTGCCTTGCTTGTTCATTCTGAACCTACAATGCCTAGAATAGGCCCAGCAAATAGGGGAGCTGACTACTGTATACATTGTTCATTTATATACTCATATTACTGTACTTGGGAATTAATGGGAATTTTTTAGAATAATGTTTACTATACTTAATCTTAACCTTCTGTGCTAAATTTAAAACCTAATTCTCTTATAAAATATGATTTCACCAAATTGAATTTCTGCTAAATGATAAGCATATCAAAGTGTGGTCTTCTTAATTCTTTACAACTTTTTTGATGGTAAAATACCCTATATTTTGTAAAAAATATGCTCCTGATAATGATGGAAGAAGTTTCTTAATGTTCTTACTTGGTGTTACGGGTGGAATCATATGCCCCCCAGAATGATGTGTTGGAGTCCTAACTCCCCATACCTTAGAATTTGACTTCATTTGGAGCTAGGATCTTTACAGAGGTAATCAAATTAAAATGAGATCATTCGTGTGGGGCCAGATCCAACATACCAGGCGTCCTTATAAAAAGGGGAAATTTGGACACAAACAAGCACACAGGGAGAATGCCATTTGAAGATGAAGCAGAGGTGCTTTCACAAACCAAGGAATGCAAAGAGAGCCAACAAATCACCAGAAAAAGGGGTATAGTCATAGAAAAGATTCTTCCTCACAGCCCTCAGAAGAAACCAACTCTGGCAACACCTTGATTTCAGATTTCTAGCTACCAGAACTGTAAGACAATTAATTTCTGTCATCTGAGCCACTCAGTGTATGGTACTTTGTGAACCGCAGCCCTAGGAAACTCATAACACTTGGAAAAATAAGGAGTGTTGGCTCTCAAAATTTGGGAAAGACTTACTGCTTCTTTTTAGCTTGTGTTTATTGGCCCTAAAAATCGAAAGCCTAGAAATTATGCTTTAGATATTATGTAATTCTTCAGCTCTCAAACTTTTTAGATTTCTTTTTGCTTTCGTAGACTGGGGGCCCCAAAAGTTTTTTGTTTATGTGGTTTACACCTAATGACATTTACCATATTAGAAATTTTAAAATGGGTATTTAATTCATTTAATAATAGTAGTAAACCCATTACATTAATATAAATATTTTTATCTTCCAGAACAAAAATAATTTAGTGAGAAGGATGACATTGTTTTATATTTATGCATTAATGTATGACTTAATAAAAATAATTAGATCCTTATATCAGTTATTGCATTCAATCTGTCACAATATTACACCACAGGTAGCCTCCAGAAAACTCGACTGTACACTTATGACAAAATTCAAGTGAAAAGAAGCAAAAAGTCTTAGCATTATTATGTAAATGGTTTGATCTCATGGACCACATTTTAAGAATTGCTCTAACCTGGTACTGAAATCTTCTCTGTACTAATATTAATAATGCTTTTACCTATATATAGATTGCTATTTATACACCTCATGGTAACCACAAACCAAAAATCTGCAATAGATACAAGCACAAAAAAGAGAAAGGAATCCAAACATAACACTAATGATAGTCATGAAATCACGAGGGAAGAGAACAAAAGAAGAAAGGAGCAAAAAAGGACTACAAAAACAATTAACAAAATGGCAATAAGTTTATACCTATCAATAATTACTTTAATTGTAAATGGATTAATGCTCCAATCAAAACCACAGAGTGGCTGAATGGATACAAAAACAAGACCTATATACATGCTGCCTACAAGAAGCTCACTTCAAATCTAAAGACACACACAGACTGAAAATGAGGGGATGGAATAAGGTTTTCCATGAAAATGGAAACAAAAAGAAAGCCACAGTAGCAATACTTATACAGACAAAACAGACTTTAAAACAAAGACTGTAACAAGAGACAAAGAAGGGCATTACATAATGATCAAGGGATCAATACAAGAAGAAGATATAACAATTGTAAATATATATGCACCCAACATAGGAGCACCTAAATGCACAAAGCAAATATTAACAGACATAAAGGGAGAAATTGACAGTAACACAATAATATTAGGGTACTTTAACATCCAAGGCATTCTACAGATTCAGTGTAATGCTTATCAAAATACCAATGGCATTTTTCACAGAAGAAGAACAAATAATTCTAAAATTTGTATGGAAACAAAAGACCCTGAATAGCCAAAACAATCTTGAGAAAGAAGAACACAACTGGTGGCATCTTGCTTCCTGATTTCAAACTAGACTACAAAGCTACAGTAATCGAAACAGTATGGTACTGACACCAAAACAGACACATAGACCAGTAGAACAGAATAGAGAGCCCAGAAATAAACCCACTTGCTTATGGTCAGTTAACCTACAACAAAGAAAGCAAAAATATAGAGTGGGGAAATATAGTCCCTTCAATAAGTGGCACTGGGAAAACTGGACAGCTACATGTGAAAGAATGAGATTAGAACATTTTCTCACACCATTTGCAAATATAAACTCAAAATGGATTAAAGACCTAAATGTAAGACTGGAAACCATAAAATTCCTGGAAGAAAATATAGGCATAACACTCTGACATAAATCGTAGCAATATTTTTGGGTCTGTCTCCTAAGGCAAAGGAAACAAAAACAAAAATAAACAAATGGGACCTAATTAAACATAAAAGCTTTTGCTCAACAAAGGAAACAAATGAAAAGACAACCTACTGAATGGGAGAAAATATTTGCAAATGATATGACCAATAAAGGGTTAATATCCAAAATATATAAACAACTCATACAACTCAATATAAAAAAATTAAACAACCTGATTTAAATATGGGTAGAAGACCTGAATAGACAAAGAGGACATATAAACGGCCAATAGGCACACGCAATGATGCACAACATCTCTATCATCAGAGAAGTGCAATCAAAACCACAAAGAGGGGCTTCCCTGGTGGCGCAGTGGTTGGCAGTCCGCCTGCCGATGCAGGGGACGCAGGTTCATGCCCCAGTCCGGGAGGATCCCACATGCTGCGGAGCAGCTGGGCCCGTGGGCCATGGCCGCTGAGCCTGCGCGTCCGGAGCCTGTACTCCGCGGCGGGAGAGGCCACAACAGTGAGAGGCCCACGCACCGCAAAAAAAAAAAAAAAAACCACAAAGAGATATCACCTCACATCTGTCAGAATGGCTATCATCAAAAAGACCACAAATAATAAATGTTGGCGAGGATATGTAGAAACGGGAAACCTCTTACACTGTGGTGGGAATGTAAACTGTTTCAGCCCCTATGGAAACCGTATGGGGCTTCCTCAAAAAACTAAAACTGAACTACTCAGGATGTATGAATCAAAATATTGTGAAGGAAAAAGAGCAGGCTTTATATACAAACAAGCTGGAATTAAAATATCAGTTCTGCCTACTGTGGCCTTGGGCAAATTACTTAGTCAAATTAAATCCTGGTTTCATCACCTATTATATTAGTCAGGATTATGTAAATCAACTTTTGGATAGTTTTAGCACAGTGTTTGGAATACAGAGAGTATTGAACAAATGTTAGTTCCCTTTCTCTTTTCCAATTTCCTTTTGTTAGTTTACATTTACAAGAAATCTGATTGCCATTTATGATCACTGTCCACATACTGAAATTTAATATCTGTTACTGTACAAATATCAAAGAAGACACAAGCCACTTCTGAAATACTAGAGTTGCAAACTGAAATTAGTGAAAAGAGAAGGATGTAGCAAACATAACATCTGACTCCCCCAAATTCTCACTATCTACTTGAGCTGCAGATATAGCTTGTTAAAGCTAATCTATTATTAGCTCTGTATATGAACGTGATTAAAATTTTCAGGTTAGCTGCAAAGGTGGAAAGTAGAGAGTGAGTCACTGAGGAATTTACTGTAGGCACTGAAGGGAAGAAGAAAGGAGTGAGGCTAAGATCCACTTGGGAGGAGAGTCCTGGGTGACTCTAAAGTGGACCACCAGCCAAAAGGAACTGGACGTGGAATGCCACATGCCACCAAGGGGAGAAGGAAGGGTAAGTTGACTGTATGTTTTGCCTAATCATAATTATCATTAAAAATATTCTCTCATTTAAAGTTCACAACATTGTTCATAAAAAAGAATGAAATAATGCCATTTACAACAACATGGATGGAACTAGAGATTATCACACTAAGTGAAGTAGGTCAGACAAAGACAAATATCATATGATATAGCTTATATGTGGAATCTAAAATATGATACAAATAAACTTATTTACAAAACAGAAACAGACTGACAGACATAGAATACAAATTTACAGTTACCAAAGGGAAAAGGTGGGGGAGGGATAAATTAGAAGTTTGGGATTAAAATATACACACTACTATATATAGAATCGATAACCAGTAAGGACCTACTGTATAGCACAGGGAACTATACTCAGTATTTTGTAATAACCTGTAAGGGAAAAGAATCTGAAAAGGAATATATATACGTGTGTGTGTGTATGTACGTATAACTGAATCACTGTGCTGTACACCTGAAACTAACACGATATTGTAAATCAACTGTATTTCAATAAAAATTAAAAAAAATAAAGTTCACAACAAACCTGTGAGGTAGTTATTATGATTTACATTTTTTTTAACCAATAGTGATGCTCAGAGGGTCAGGTTGGGTTCTTCATACTTAGCTTGCAGGTAATACTGTTAGCATTTAAATCCCAGCCTGTCTAGATCTAAAGTCCAGGCTCTTAACATTGTACTCTGGTGTCCTTGAAGAATTTTCCCTAAAGAACAGCCATAAAGGTCTAAGCCAAACTTTAAGCAATTGCCTGCTTCCTAAATGGTAATTCTATGTCCTGGACTTTTGTGAGAATTTGGTCTTTTTCCACCTTCATCAGGATATGCTGGTGAGAATCGGGCTCATTATAACTGAATCACTTTATCGACACACTTGAGAAGTCATTTTCCTAGAGTATTCTGGCAGGGATTAAAAAATCAAAGTACACAAAATAAACTGAAAACAGTTTTGATTGCCAGCAATTGTATCCAAGAATTTTTAAGATTCACTTCAAACATGTTGTTCATGACTTGATTTTTTTTCTGGGTGGCATTACCAACGTGTATGCTTACATTTGGAGTTACTCTTAACTGGAAAGAGGCTCTGATTTCTGTGTAAACACTTCAGGCCAAAAGACAGCAATTAAGAAAAGCAATTCGGACAATCATTTGTTTGAAACACCAACGTGGAGAGGAGGAAAGTTAACATAAACATATCATACCTTAGACCTATATTGGAACACCATGTTTCATATTGGCTACAGGCAATCTTTGAGCCCTTTTTGCTAAAAATCATGTAGTTACCCAGCAGGAACGGTATCATTCCAAACACTGCTGTTAATAAACCTGCTTATTATCCAAACAACCCTGAAACAAGAGACCTGAAATTGATGTTTTGGGTGGTGCTTCCTGCTGCCAGGAGGTGGTATGTTTGATTTAAAAGACACTGAACCAGGGTTAGATTAAAAATTTAGATCAAAACATTCATGTGAATGGGACATTGAGAAAAAGAATTCTGTTTGGTAGCAAACAACAACCCACGTTTCCTAAAATCTTTTTTTTTTTTTTTTTGCGGTATGCGGGCCTCTCGCTGCTGTGGCCTCTCCCGTCGCGGACCACAGGCTCTGGACGCGCAAGCCCAGCAGCCATGGCTCACAGGCCCAGCTGCTCCACGACATGCGGCATCCTCCCAGCCCGGGGCACGAACCCACATCCCTGCATTGGCAGGCGGACCCTCAACCACTGCGCCACCAGGGAAGCCCCCTAAAATCTATTTTGATTCAAGTTCAAAATTGATATAAAAATACTGGTCAGGCAAACTAATATAAGGAACATTTTAGTATACACTGTGAAAACTCCATTCAGAAATTTATTAACACTGCTGATAGCATAGAATATGCTTGACAAATACTTCTTGATCATGGAGCCATACACTAATAATGGTCATATGCTTATTTTGTACAGTATTCTCATTATGACCTGTTCACGAGGTGATCAGTTAAATCGACTAATTTGTTTTGCAACCGTGGGATGAAAACTCTGTAGCACTAATGCCATAATTATAGATGTTAAATATATTCCAAAGTATTCAAATACTTTGCTGAGAAATAGAGAAGAAAGCTTAAGGAATAGACAAGGAGAGTGAGAATAGAGAGGGTAAGAAAAAAATTCATTAGAGGAGGAAGTGAAAAAAACAAATCTGAGGTAAATATGGAAGCAGTGACAAGATCATGGTAGAGTAGGAATAATTAAAGTTGGGGGAAAGATAATTACTTCTATTTCATGCTTTCAAATGTTTGTTAGAAGTTGGTGAAATAGAATTTTGGGAACAGGGTCCCATGGTAGCCTGTATTCTTAGAAGGGAAAAATTGTGACATATTTTAAACTGTGCTGACCAGTATGGTAGCCATTACCCATGTGTGGCTAATGAACACTTGAAATGCGGCTAGTACAAATTGAGATGGGCTATAAATGTAAAATATATACCAATTTCAAGACTTAGTACAAAAAAATGTAAAATGTCTCAATAATCTATTTGATTGCATGTTAAAATGATAACATTATAGACATATTGGGTTAAATAAAATATATTACTTCAATTAACTTCACCTATTTCTTTCAATTTTTTTAAATATGACTACTAGAAAATTGCAAACTATATATGTGGCTAACACTGGTATTGGGCAGTGATGGTCTAAAGAATTGCTGAGGAGAGACTAGATGAACTCTATTCTAGAGTTCCTGAAAGGAGAAACAGTCACCTTGCCTACCTATTGTTTTTACCCCTGTCCTTTAGATGTTTTAGCGCCATTGCACATAGTAGACTAGTAAGTGGAACAGAGAAAAACTGGCATGTAAGGGACAGGAGTAGGAGGGAGTAGGGAAGCTATTTGTTGCTCCCCTTGCATAGCCTCCAAAAGAAGTACTTTTTTGTAAGGCAGTATATTGACATTAGACTTAAGTCTATAATGATATATTAAAAGATATTGAAGAAAGATGTGTGAAATCAAAAGTGGGAAACATAAAAGTGTTTTTACATGTTTGCTCACTTCCTCAACATCTACCAACAGCCCCCTCCCTGGCCCCCTCCCCCCTCCCAACACACACCCACATTCCATTTCTAGGTCAAGTATCATGAGAACCTGACTAGGCTGCTAATTAGACTTTTTGAATGCTCCCTTTTATTTTATTTTATTTTATTTATTTATTTATTTATTATTTTTTTCCGGACGCGCAGGCTCAGTGGCCATGGCTCACGGGACCAGCCGCTTCGTGGCATGTGGGATCTTAAGATCTTAAAAGTTCTTAAGTCTGGATTTACTCAGGCTCCTTGAAATAGTCAGTGGGTATTTATTGCAGATCTTCTTCGTTCATGAAATACTGTCACATTACTTGAATACTGATTGTATTCAAATTCACCTGCACTCATTCTCAGTAAAAAAGGGAATAACAGTTTAAATATGCAAATAACTTGATATTCCATTCAATAAACACTAGCCCTAGGCAATTTATACATTAAGCCTGACCAGTCCTACGAGAAAAATATGTCAATGACTTTAAGGCGCTCTCTATTGCTGAGGAGAAATTAATCTCATTAGACTGATTGATGGCAGGGCTGCTGGGTGATGATAACTTTGTCAACATTTTGGTGGAAGAAACTAAAGAATTCATTAAGGGTCCTAAAGAAGGACTGACTAAAAAAAAAAGAGGACAAACATTAAAAAAAAAACCAAAACAAAACCTGCTTATATAGTCATATTTTAAAAATCATATACCTAGGGCTTCCCTGGTGGCGCAGTGGTTAAGAATCCGCCTGCCAAGGCAGGGCACATGGGTTCGAGCCCTGGGCAGGGAAGATCCCACATGCCGTGGAGCAACGAAGCCCGTGTGCCACAACTACTGAGTCTGTGCTCTAGAGCCCGCGAGCCACAATTTCTGAGCCCACGTGTCACAACTACTGAAGCCAGCGCGCCTAGAGCCCGTGCTCCACAACAAGAGAAGCCACCGCATGAGAAGCCCGCGCACCACAATGAAGAGTAGCCTCCGCTTGCCGCAACCAGGGGAAAGCCCGTGCGCAGCAACAAAGACCCAACACAGCCAAAAATAAAATAAGTAAAAATTTAAAAAAAATCATGTATCTATCTATTCTATCTATATATACTATACATATTTTTATGATTGTTTGGGGGAGTTTTTCAAGGGCAATTTGAGTACATTTAACTTTTTTTTTTTTTTTTTGGCTGCACTGTGCAGCTAGCAGGATGTTAGTTCCCCGACCAGGGATTGAACCCTGGCCATGGCAGTGAAAGCTCCCAGTCTGGACCACCAGGGAATTCCCTGAGTACATTTAACTTTTTTTTGTTTTGTTTTGTTTTTGCAGTACGCGGGCCTCTCACTGTTGTGGCCTCTCCCATTGCGGAGCACAGGCTCCGGATGCGCAGGCTCAGCGGCCACGGCTCACGGGCCCAGCCGCTCGGCGACATGTGGGATCCTCCTGGACCGGGGCACGAAGCCGTGTCCCCTGTATCGGCAGGCGGACTCTCAACCACTGCGCCACCAAGGAAGCCCACATTTAACTTTTGCTTGCAGATTAACTTGAGAATTTAATTCCTGTGAAGGACGGAACTTAATGGTGGGAAGGTGCCAAGAATTATGAAAAATATAGGAAAATATATGACATAGTTTCTGCCTTCAAGGAACTTGAAACAGCAATATATTTAATGGGGCAGTATTAAAAATGTGGGACATTAAATAATACAGCATATTATGAATGACAAAATGTGTGGTCAAACCATTACTATATAACTGCTGAATGAATTGATGAATGAATGAATGGACACAGATTATTCAAGCATTATACATTTCCACATTTATTAAACCTGATTCTTCATCCAGAATATACTCAATTTCTAGCAATCTTTTAAAAGCAATTAAAATTGCAAGAGTAAAACATGCTTATTTTAAAAATTCAGCTGGTTATAAAGCAAAAGTTTCTTCCCATCCCCATTCACCAATCTGACTCCCACAGGTAACATTTTACAGTTTATGTATCTAAATTTTGTATGCCATACACATACACATACTTTAAAAGGATGCTATATATATATATATGTATAGTCTTTCTGAAGCTGATTTTCAATTGAGTACCTACTGATCTACATCATTATTTTTAGTGCCTGCAGTGTCAGTATATCAGCTACTGAATTATCATAACTTACAGTATTTAATCATTTCCTTATTGGTAAACACGTAGGTTATTTTCTACTTTCCACTGTTAAAAACAGTACATCACTTAATAGCTTTACACACCCTTATGTCAGATTATCTATAAAATAAATTTCCAGAAATCTAGTGAATCTTTCAAATTTCAGTTTGATAGAATCTGAAGATGTTGTGTTATGGCTTGGTTTGAACTGATCAGTTTAGGTCAATCAATGCTTTTAGATGTGAGGATGATCTGGTGGTAACGTCAAGATCAGGGCTAGAGAGGTTTTTTTTGTTCGTTTGTTTTTGCCTAACAACATGTTGTCCTTCCTTTCCTTTCTGTAGACTTTTCGGATCAAGGATACATTGTGTGGTCCTTGGCAAAGGAAAATGACACTGTTGTCCCAAGAATCTCATAGGACAACCACATAGTAATCTTGTAAAATGGTCTGTCAGAGGGGGAAAAAAAATTTGTCGCTTTCTAACACTTATCCTCAAAAATGTTATTTGGGACCAGGAACTTTTCCGACCACTCCATTTTCAATCTGTTGCTGGAATAAGGTGATTGGCGCACTTGGCTTTTTGTTTCCCTCAAACGGGGGAAGGAAAGAGGTTAAAAGTCCTGACTGTGCCGCGACAGGTCTCTGGAGATCCAAAGAAACCCCGTACTAAGTATGCGGAGGATTCGTTTCTTCCTTCCGGCTGTAGCTCGTGTTTAGGCGACGGCGGAGGGGTAAGAACGTCCGGGCTCGGTTAGTGCTTTTATTTTCTCCTTTCCTGGAAGTGAAGAAAATTCAGCATGTCTCGATCCATTTAAGAAACAAGAGGATCCTCTCACGAGCCACCCAGCAGCAACACCAACCCCGCACTTCTCTCTGGACCTAAGTAGGGAGAGAGACAAAAGAAACAGAACGGAAAAAGACCGAGCAGAGAGCAGACCGCGCGGAATAAAAGGGCGGGGGTGCCTCTCCCTTCCCCAACTCCCGCGTCGCCGCGGGCCCCCCCTTTCAGGGGGCGGAGCTGAGCCCTCCTTCCGGGTTGCAGGCGGAAGTGGACGAATTTGAATTGTGTGGGCCGTTGGATGGGGCCGTTCCCGGATGGCGTGTGGCGCAGCGCGAGAAGGGAAAAGTGACACAGCCGCTCTGGAACTTCTGCCCAGCGCGCCTCGGTGAGTGGATGGCGGACGGGAAGGAACTGAGTATTCCAGGGGGAGAAGCGGAATTGTCGGATGGCACAGGGGGTCGGGAGGCGGCACAGTATAGCGGGGGCCTCGGAGTGCCTTTGGGGGTGTCGGGTGGGGGGGCCGGACGTGGGGACTTTGAGAAGTCGGGGCAGACGGTTGGTGCATACATGCCAACCCTATAGAGTACTGACGATTCAGAAGCCAGACCGCCCCCGAGATTAAACCTTGTTTAATCTCTGACTTTGTGGTAATCGCAGTTCAGTATTTACGCTAATTCGTTTCGAACGCTGAAGCTTCAAAAGTAGTTATTGAGAAACCTTTACCGTAAGCAAAAGAATCTTTCTTTATTAAAGATGGAAGGTTGGGGGCAGGTTTAGAATGAAGAGATGCTCTGTAGGGATCCGAGTTCCTCCTAAGAGGAGTAGTCTTTATTACTCTGGACCGCAGGGAATTGACAGTCTTTGAAATGCCTGGTGGGGATTTAAACTGAAATCTGAGTATCCTTTGTGTTCAAAACCCGGGTATTTTTCTTTCACGGTTGTCATTTTTCAGGTAACGCAAAAATCCGAGACTCTTGCTCATTTAAACTGGACATGTTGTAAGAGCGGTGATTAACAGGGGTCTTAGTTTGCTAACAATAGGGATGAGTTTTAGTTCCACAGACCTGCCTTTTCACCCCCTTCATTCATTGTTGAACTGGGTTATTGGGGAGTCATTTTGAAGGTACTCTACTAATGTTTCCAGCATCGGGTTTTCTCTGTTTCGGTTTTTTGTTTTGTTTTTAATGACTAACTACCTCAGATATCAAACTCTAACCTTCTAACAAAGTCATGCGTTCTGGAATAATTTAAATGTGTACCCTACATGTAAACTATAAGTGAGCATTTAAGTGTGTAGAAATTTTATATCTTGCCTTATTGAAAACTTGCAGAGTAATTTTGTTGCTTTATAGGATCAAATATTTTATGCTTCTTTTAAGATTTTAACACCAGGGTATCTTACCATATAAATGTATAAATTTCTTTTTAAAAGTAGGACTTAATAATATTCAGAATAAAGATTCCTTCATCCATGCTGGCTACTCCTACTCTCCCATCCCTGGTAATGAACTTTTGTTTCGTTATTAGCCAGGAAAAATAAATTTAAATATTCAGTAGTTATCGTTAAAAATTTAAACATTTTGTGTAGGACTGCAGTAAAGATATAAGCTATACTTTGTTAAGCTTTGCTTATTCAAACCTTAAGGTTCTGTTTATTTCATATAAGCTACCAGCAAATGGTAATTTCCAAAAAAAGTTAGTCTCTACATTTTAATCTGTTCCTTTTCCTTACCTGGACTCTTTTCTTTGGATTTTTGCTCTATCTACCTAAGTCAGTGAGTTTCAACTTTTATTGTGCACACATTACCTTGTAGGGTTTGTCAAGTGCTGATTCCTGTATTTCCAGTCTCAGAGATTCTGATCCCATAGGTCTGGAGGATGGAGTTCTGTAAATTTAACTTGAAGGTTAGAAAACTTGACCAGAATTTTTAAAACACTGACTTGATCTTTCCTAGAGAGGCATTGTAATATGTTGGTTAAGGGCAAGAAACTGGACCCAGATTGCTTGCATTTGAATTTCATCTCCATGACTTGGTAGTTGCCTGACCCTAAGGAAGCTGCTTAACCTTTCAATGCTTCAGATTCCCTCAACTATAGTGGAGATAATAACAATACCTATCTTGTAGGGCTGTTGGGAGAATCAAATGAATCAGTACTTATTAAAATCTTAGAATAGTGTGTGACACATAGTAAATGATACATGTATCTCCTATTATATTGAGTAAGCATTGTGCAGTATTTACATACATTATCTCATTAATCTTCACAAATAACACTGAGATATGTACTGGAATTTTCACATACGAAAACTGAGGCTAAGAGGGGTTCTGTAAATTTGTTCTCACACAGCTAGTAAAATGTTTGAACTGGGATCAAAAACTAGATTTAGTTAGAAAATTTATAACTCTTACTGATTGATTGATTGTAATGCTTCCTGCCTCTATCTGCAATCTCTCCTTCCAAATATTTCTCTATAAAAATCTCTGATGGCTTCCCATTGTCTACCATATATATTTCAAATTTTTTAGCTGTTCCTTTTTTTTTTTTTTTTTTTTTTTACAAAGCCCTTCTCAATCTGGTTCCACCCTCTCTTTTTAAGAATCATCTTCATGGGGGCTTCCCTGGTGGCACGTTGGTTGAGAGTCCGCCTGCCGATGCAGGGGACACGGGTTCGTGCCCCGGTCCGGGAAGATCCCACATGCCGCGGAGCAGCTAGGCCCCTGAGCCATGTCCGCTGAGCCTGCGCGTCCGGAGCCTGTGCTCTGCAACGGGAGAGGCCACAGCAGTGAGAGGCCCACGTACCGCAAAAAAAAAAAAAAAGAATCATCTTCATAATTTTCCACCATTTTTTTCCAACCTGTGATGTTCTGTCATACTACCACAATTCTCCAAATCTATCCTCTGTCATGTTTATGCATATTTAGCCATTGACCTTTTTTATTTCTCCTTAAAATTTTATCCAGTGGGTTTCACATACTTCCCTAGACTTCCCCCAGTAGAGTGCTTCTTCCTCAGTGCAGTTTAGTTCTAAACAAAATAGCACTAGACTGAGCGCTCCCATCTTCTTTGTCTCTGTATCTGCAATTCTAGGTGCAGAACAGTAATTAAGTATCCTTACAGTCTGAAACTGTGTGTGTTCAGGGAGTGTAACAGTTTTAACACATTGTATCTTATTAAGCTGAAAAAGTTAAAAATTAAAAGATGACAATATAATTCTGTGTAGGTTAGTAGAGGGATTTTAGTGATACAGCACATAGTTCGTAAATTTCACGACTATGGAAAAATAAGTATTGAAATTGTAGGCTCAGAAGACATGTCATATGGGAAAAAATTTAGAGCAGTATTTACTAATATTCACAGAACTCCAAAGGCTTTATACATATTTGTCACTTCACCTTTACAGCCATTTTATTATTATCCCTATATTAAGGTGAAGAAACTGAAGCACTGAAAGATTTAGTAACTTTAAAAAAAAAGCTTTTTTTTGTCTGTTTGTTTTTGGGGTTTTTTTGCATTTCATTTCCTGTGCAGGATTTTTTTATTATTATAAGAATGATATATGTTAAGTGTAATTTAAGAATTAACTTTATAACAGAGAATTAGCCTCATTTGTCCATGAGTGTTCACTTCTACAGTAATTCAATTCTCTCTCTCTCTCTCTCTCTATTTTTTGTTGTTGTTTGTTTGTTTGTTTTGGCCACGCCACACAGCATGCGGGATCTTAGTTCCCTGACCAGGGGTCGAACCCGCACCCCCTGCAGTGGAAGTACGGAGTCTTAACCACTGGACTGTCAGGGAAGTCCCAACATTAATTCAATTCTAAATTAAGGAAATATTGGGAAATTAAAACCAGAAAAGTTTGCCTTTCCTTTTCAGTTTGAACAGTTAAGACGGTTACCTGACCTCCTTGCCCACAACCTTTTCTTTAAAAACCTGCCAACGTTGTAGGCACATCATTCTAAGGACCAGTGGGCAGTAGGTAAGGGGTTGGACTAAGGAGCAGATGATCCTAATATGCTCTCATCCCACATACCTTCTCCAGCCAAAGTAGCACCATGTATTTGAATCAGAGCTGAATATCTGATGCAGGCTAAACCATTCACATTGTTTCTTCTTGAATTTGGAATTGTGATACCAAGAAACTATTGGTAACCAAGCTGGAAAGGTCTTTATGTGCTGAGATGACAACGGAATGATGAAGAAACATGAATAGTGGGCATAGGGAGCCAATATATAGAGAGGGAGGGAGGGAAAACCTATTTCTGGAGGACTAGCTATAAAGTAAGTCAATATAAACTTATACTTGCTTTTACTTTTTCTTAAGACTATATTTTTATTTTTTATTTTTTAAGACAAAACATATAACTTTTGAATATTTTTTTATAAACACATTTTACATGAAGCAAAAAAGTTTAGGGCTTCCCTGGTGGCGCAGTGGTTGAAAGTCCGCCTGCCGATGCAGGGGACACGGGTTCGTGTCCCGGTCTGGGAAGATCCCACAGGCCGCAGAGCGGTTAGGCCCGTGAGCCATGGCCGCTGAGCCTGCGCGTCCGGAGCCTGTGGTCCGCAACGGGAGAGGCCACAACAGTGAGAGGCCCACGTACCGAAAAAAAAAAAAAAAAAAGATGGATAGAAAAGTTTATTCATAACTGTATTAACTAATTAGGGTTTTCAACTTTTTTTTTTTAATTAATATTTATTGGAGGGCTTCCCTAGTGGCGCAGTGGTTGAGAGTCCGCCTGCCGATGCAGGGGACATGGGTTCGTGCCCCGGTTCGGGAAGATCCCACATGCCGCGGAGCGGCTGGGCCTGTGAGCCATGGCCGCTGAGCCTGCGCGTCCGGAGCTTGTGCTCCGCAACGGGAGGGGCCACAACAGTGAGAGCCCCACGTACCACACACACACACAAAATATATATATATAGGAGTATAGTTGCTTTATAATGTGTGCTAGCTTCTGCCATACAACAAAGTGAATCAGCTATATGTATACGTATATCCCCTCTTTTTTGGAGTTCCTTCCCATTTAGGTCTCCACAGAGCATTGAGTAGAGTTCCCTGAGCTGTACAGTGGGTTCTCATTAGTTATCTATTTTATAAATAGTATCAATAGTGTATTTATCGCAATCCCGATGTCCCAATTCATCCCACCCCCTTTCTTTCCCCCCTTGGTGTCCATATGTTTGTCCTCTACATCTTTGTCTCCATTTCTGCTTTGCTAATAAGAAGGAGTATATTTTTAAAGGAGCAGTTTTAGGTTCACAGCAAAATTGAGGGGAAGATGGTAGAGATTTCCCGTGTACCCCACCCCCACACATGCATAACCTCTCCCATTATCAACATCCCACGCTAGGGTGGTACATTTGTTATAACTGATGAGCTTACATTGACACAAGGTAATCACTCAAAGTCTATAGTTTAAATTCTAGTTCACTCTGGGTGTTATACATTCTATGGGTTTGGACAAATGAATGATGACATATATCTATTATTATGGTATCATACACAGTATTTTCACTGTTCTAAAAATCGTATGTGCTTCACCTACTAATCCCTCCTTTGCCCTTTGTAACCACTGATCTTTTTACTGTCTCCATAGTTTTGCCTCTTCCAGAATATCATATAGGTGGAATCATACAGTATGTAGCCTTTTCAGATTGGCTTCTTTAACTTAGTAATATGCATTTAGGTTTCCTCCTTGTCTTTTCATGGCTTGATAGCTTTTTTTTTTCTTAGCACTGAATAATATTTCATTGTCTGGGTGTACCATACTTTGTTTATCTGTTCATCTACTGAAGGACATCTTAGGTGCTTCCAGGTTTTGGCAATTATGAATAAAGATGCTGTAAACATGTGTGAAGGTTTTGATGTGGACATAAGTTTTTACCGCCTTTGGGTAAACACCAAGGTGCCTGATTGCGTAACTGAGGTAAATCCTGCTTGGTCGTGGTATATAATTCTTTTTATACATTGTTGAATTTGATTTGCTAATATTTTATTGTGGCATCTATGTTCCTGAGAGATATGATCTGTGATTGTTTTTTTTTTTTTCTTGTGATGTTTTTGTCCGGTTTTGGTATTAGGGGAATGCTGGCCTAATGGAATGAGTTAGGAAGTAGTCCCTCTCCTTCTATCTTCTAAAGAGGTCATAGAGAATTGGTGTAATTTCTTCCTTAAATGTTTGGTAGAATTTTCCAGTGAAACCATCTGGGCCTAGTGCTCTCTGTTTTGAAAGATTATTAATTATTGATTCAGTTTCTTTGATGCAGATATATTCAGATTGTTTATTTTCATTGTGTGAATTTTGGCAAAAAATGTGTCTTTCAAGGAATTGGTCCATTTTATATAGATTATCAAATTTGTGGGCGGGGAGTTGTTTACAGTATTCCTTTATTATACTTTTTGTTGTTTTTTTTTGGCCATGCTGCGCAGTTTATGGGATCTTAGTTCCCCAACCAGGGATGGAACCGGTGGCCCTGCAGTGGAAGCACGGAGTCCTAACTACTGGACCGCCAGGGTCCAGTACTTTTAATATCCATAGGATCTGTAGTGATACCACTTTTTTCAAATTAATTTCTTTTGGAGTATAGTTGATTTACAATGTTGTGTTAGTTTCTGCTGTACAGCAAAGTGGATAAGTTATACATATATCCACTCTTTTTTAGATTCTATTCCCATGTAGGTCATTACAGAGTACCGAGTTCCCTGTGCTATACAGTAGGTTCTTATTATCTATTTTATATGTAGAAGTGGGTATATGTCAATCTCAAGCTCCCAGTTTATCCCTTCCCCCCTTCCCCCTTGGTAACCATATGTTTGTTTTCTACATTTGTGATTCTATTTCTTTTTTGTAAATAGGTTCATTTGTACCATTTTTTTAGATTCCACATGTAAGCGAGTGATATCATTTTTTTTGTTTTTGATATTCAGAAGTTGTGTCCTCATTTTTTCTTAGCTTGGCTGGAGGTTTACTGATCTTTCTATAGAACCAGCATTTGGTCTTGTTGATTTTTCTCTATTGATTTCTTATTTTCATTTTCATTGACTTCTGCTCTAATTCTTTTTACTTCTTTTCTTCTTAATTTGGATTTAATTTGCTCTTCTTTTTCTAGTTTCCTAAGGTAGAAACTTAGCTGATTGATTTCTTTTTTTTTTGTTTTTTTTGCGGTACGCGGGCCTCTCACTGTTGTGGCCTCTCCCATTGCAGAGCACAGGCTCCGGACGCGCAGGCTCAGCGGCCATGGCTCACGGGCCCAGCCGCTCCGCGGCATGTGGGATCTTCCCGGATCGGGGCACGAACCCATGTCCCCTGTATCGGCAGGCGGACTCTCAACCACTGCGCCACCAGGGAAGCCCAGCTGATTGATTTTATATCTTCTTTTCTAATATATGCATTTAATGCTATAAATTTGCCTCTAAGCATTACTTCCACAGGATCCCCCAAAATTTTGATAACTGTATTTTCATCTTCATTTAGTTCAAGATATTTTGTGTTTTCTCTTAAGATTTCTTTGACCCTTGTGTTATTTCATCTCCATATATTTGGGGATTTTCCAGTTATCCTTCTGTTATTGATTTCTACTTTAATTCTGTTGTGGTCTGGAGGCAGACAATGTATGATTTCTATTCTTTTAAATTTGTTAAGGTCTGTCTTATGGCCTAGAATGTGGTCTCTCATGGTGAATGTTCATGTAAGCTTGAGAAGAATGTATTCTGTTGTTGTTGGATGAAGTAGACCATTATATCTAGTTGATTGATGATGCTGAGTTCAGCAGTGTCCTTACTGATTTTCTTTGTGCTAGATCTATCCATTTCTGATAGAGGGGATGTTGAGGCCTCCAACTATGGCTGTGTATTCATCTGCCTCTCTTTGCAGTTCTATTAGTTTTTGCCTCATATATTTTAACATTCTGTTGTTAGGTACATACATGTTAAGTATTTTATACCTTCTTGGGAAATTGTCCCCTTTATCATTATGTAATGTCCTTCTTTATTCCTGATAAATTTCCTTACTTTGAAGTCTGCTGTTTCTGAAATTAATATAGCTACTCCTGCTTTCTTTTGATTAATGTTAGCATGGTATATTTTCTCCATCTGTTTACTTTTAATCTATGTATAAAGTGGACATCTTGAGACAACATATAGTTAGGTCTTATTTTTTTATCTACTCTGACAAATCTTTTTTTTTTTTAACATATTTATTGGAGTATAATTGCTTTACAATGGTGTGTTACTTTCTGCTTTATAAGTGAATCAGTTATACATATATCCCCATATCTCTTCCCTCTTGTGTCTCCCTCCCTCCCACCCTCCCTATCCCACCCCTCTAGGTGGTCACAAAGCACCGAGCTGATCTCCCTGTGCTATGCGGCTGCTTCCCACTAGCTATCGGTTTTACATTTGATGCTGTATATATGTCCATGCCACTCTCTCACTTTGTCCCAGCTTACCCTTCCCCCTCCCCGAATCCTCAAGTCCATTCTCTAGTAGGTCTTCGTCTTTAAATCTGTCTTTTACTTTTTTTTTTTTTTTTTGCACTACGCGGGCCTCTCACTGTTGTGGCTTCTCCCGTTGCCGGAGCACAGGCTCTGGACGCGCAGGCTCAGCGGCCATGGCTCACGGGCCCAGCCGCTCTGCGGCATGTGGGATCTTCCCGGACCGGGGCACGAATCTGTGTCCCCTGCATCGGCAGGCGGACTCTCAGCCACTGCGCCACCAGGGAAGCCCTAAATCTGTCTTTTAATTGGTGCATTTAGACCATTGACGTTCAAAATGATTATTGATATAGTTAGATTAATAACTACCATATTTGTTACTGTTTTCTATTTGTTACCCTTGTTCTTTGTTCCTGTATCTGTCTCTACTCTTTTTCTGTCTTTCATAATTTGTTTTTAAACAGGATCTGTCTTTTCATTTATTTATTTTTATTTATTTATTTATTTTTGGCTGCATTGGGTCTTCGTTGTGGCATGTGGGATCTTTGTTGCAGCATGCAGGATCTTTTTTTTTTTTTTTTTTTGCGGTATGCGGGCCTCTCACTGCTGTGGCCTCTCCCATGGCGGAGCACAGGCTCCGGACACGCAGGCCCAGCGGCCATGGCTCACGGGACCAGCCGCTCTGTGGCATGTGGGATCTTCCCGGACTGGGGCACGAACCCGTGTCCCCTGCATCGGCAGGCGGACTCTCAACCACTGCGCCACCAGGGAAGCCCAAGAATCTTTTTTTGTTGTTGCGGCACGTGGGCTCTTCGTTGCAGTGTGTGGGCTTCTCTCTAGTTGTGGCCTGTGGGTTTTCTCTCTCTAGTTGTGGTGCACGGGCTCCAGAGCGTGTGGGTTCTATAGGTTGCGGTACCTGGGCTCTCTAGTTGAGGTGCGCATGCTCAGTGGTTGTGGTGTGCATGGGCTTAGTTGCCCCGCGGCATGTGGGATCTTAGTTCCCCGACAAGGGATCGAACCTGTGTCCCCTGCATTTGAAGGCGGATTCTTTACCACTGGACAACCAGGGAAGTCCCTGCTTTTTGTGATTTTAACTGAGCATTTTATATGATTTTCTCTCCTTAAGATATCAGTTATACTCTTTCAACTTTTTTTAGTGGTTGCCCTAGAGTTTGCAGTACACAACTAATACATAATCAAATACATTGGTGCTATTGTTATTTTGAATAGACTATTAACTCATTATTAAGAATAAAAAAAATAAAACAGTTTATTTTACCTTTACTTATTCTTTGCCTGATACTTTATGTAGATCTGAATTTCTGATCTGTATCATTTTCTTTCTCTCTCAAGAACATTTAACATTTCTCGCAAGGCAGGTCTACTGGCAAAATATTCCATCAGTTTTTGTTTGAGGAAGTCTTTATTTCTCTTACATTTCTGAAAGGTAATTTCACAGGATACAGAACTCTGGGTTGGTTTTTCTCCTCCCTCCCACCCCCCAATGCTTTAAATATTTCACTCCACTCTCTTTTTGCTTGCATTGTTTCTGAGAAGTTGGATGTAATTCCTGCCTTTGTTCCTCTATAGGTAAGATTTTTTTTCCCCTGTAGCTTTTTTCAGAATTTTTTTCTTTACCATTGATTTTCTGTAGTTTGAAATGATAGACCTAGGTGTAGTTTTTTGGCAGTTATCCTGCTTGGTTTTCTGGAACTTTCTGGATCTGTGGTTTGGTGCCTGACATTAATTTGTTATTGTTTCAAATATTTCTCCTGTTCCTTTCTCTCTTCTGGTATTCCTAGAACACTTTTGTTATACTGTCTGTGGTTGTCTTACAGTCCTTGGATATTCTGTTGTTTTTTTCAGTTTTTGTCCTCTTTGCTTTTTAGTTTTCAATGTTTCTGTCGAGTTATCTTTAAGTTCAGAGGTCTCTCCTCAGCCTTGTCCCATCTACTAGTAATCCTATCAAACAATTCTTCATTTCCATTAGTATTTTTGATCTCTAGCATTTCTTTCTTAGAATTTCCATTTCTCTTCTTACATTGCCTGTCTGGTCTTGTGTATTGTCTACTTTATCCATTAGTGCCCTTAGCATATTAATCATAATTTCAAATTCCTGTTCTGATAAATCCAACATCCCTGCCATGTTTGGTTCTGATGTTTGCTCTGCCTTTTCAAATTGTGCTTTTTGCTCTTTGATATGTCTTGTAGGTTTTTTCTTGATAGCCAGACATGAGGTACTGAGTAAAAGGAATTGTTGTAAATAAGCCATTAGTACCATGTTGGTAAGGTGTGGAAGAAGGGGAAGTGTTTTATAGTCCTGTGATTTAAGTCTCAGTCTTTTTGTGAGCCTATGCCTCTGGACTTTGAAGTTTACAAGTATCTCAGCTTTTTTCTCCCCTCTTATGTGGGATGGCTACATTATGCTGGAGTTGGGTGTTTCCTTTTCCTGGGTCACTTAGGCTCTGATAATACCCCAGCAGCTTAGGCTCTGGTTAACTAGTTTCTCTTGAGGGCAGGCCTTATTAAGAAGAACAGAGTGCTTTGATATATTTCAAAATGGCACCTTTTCCCCTCCCCTTGCCAAAATCACAAGGGGATTTTTCTCTGATATTTACTGTGGACCCTCGAGTTCCTGGTGATAAATCTCACAGTATTGTGAGAGGCCCCATGATTGGATGCCCCTTGAGTTTTTAATTCTCAAAGTTTTCCACACTGAGCCTCCAGCAATCAATTAGTCAATTATAGTTCAGGTTTTCCCACTGCAGTGCTGGATCCAACAGCAGTTTCAGCTGGTAACTGCTCAGGTAAGCTGTGACTCCCTGTATTCACCTTTCTCTTCAGTCTTGGAGGCAGTGGCTTGCTGTGTCCTCCCTTCTTACAGATCCAAGAAGTGTTGTTGGTTTTTCAGTCTTTTCAGCTCTTGCTGTTAGGATGGAGGGGTGACTTACAAGCTTCTTACCTGGTACTTTTCCTTTTAATTTAAATAAATATTTTTATTTTTTAATGGTGGTTGTTAACTTTTAAACATCTGTCTGGTAATATAATAGTATAGAATAAAATTAACCCATTTTAAGAGTATATAGTTCAGTGGGTTTTAGTAATTGTATTTCATTATATGAATATTTCACAATTTGTTTTATCAGTTGTCTGTTGATGGGCATTTAGGTTGTTTATGTTTTTGGCTATTACAGGTAAAGCAGCTATGGACATTTGTGTACAGTGAACATATGCCTTTATTTCTCTTGGTTGCATCATATGGTAGATGTCCATTTAACTTTTTTATTGTAATAAAATTCACATTCATAAAATTAACCATTTTGAAGTATACAATTCAGTGCCATTTAGTACATTCACAGTGTTGGGCAACCATCACCTCTATCTAGTTCCAAAACATTTTCATCACCCCAAAAGGAAAACTCATACCCATTAGGCAGTCACTTCGCATTTCCCATTTTGCCATCCCTAGAAACCACAAATCTGCTTTATGTCTCTATGGATTTACCTATTCTAGATATTTCATATAAGTGTGATTATAAAATATCTGACCTTTGTTTCTGGCTTCTTTTACTTAGTATGTTTTTAGGTTCATCCATGTTGTCGCATAAATCAGTACTACATATTTTTTAATAGCAGAATAATATTCTATTGTATGGATATACCACATTTTGTATATCTGTTAATCAGTTGACAGATGAGTTGTATCAGTTTTTTAACTATTGTGAATATGCTGTTATGAACATCTTTGTACAAGTTTTTGTTTGAATACCTGTTTTCAAATCTTTTCAGTAAGTACAGGTTTCCGCAGCCATCTGAAAGTAGAACATTCCTGTGGAACCTTTTGTAGGCTGAAATGGCATAGAGTGAAGAAGTAATTATCTTTTTTTATAAAGGTGAAAATCTTTTTTTTGGTTTCTTTGGTTAGCAAAAACAGGTATTAACATAGGCCTTTTGTAAAAGTGAAGTGGCATAAAGGGAACTTTCGACAAGTGGGGAATACCTGTACTTAGTGTGATTGTTGGGTGATGTGGCAACTCTCTGATGTGTTGAGCAACTGCCAAACTGTTGGTCCATAGTAGCTGTACCATTTTACATTCCCATTAGCAATGTATGAGGGTTCCAATTTCTCCATATCCTTTGCAGTGCTTATTTTCCTTTTTTTAAAAAATTATCATCACCTTAGCAGGCATCAAGTGGTATTCTCATTGTTGTTTTCATTTGCATATCCCTCAGGAGTAATGATGTTGAGCATTTTTTCATGTGCTTGTTGACCATTTAAATATTTTCTTTGGAGAAATGTCTATTCAGATCCTTTCCCTATTTTTAAGTTCTGTTATTTGTCTTTTTGTTGTTGAATTCTAATAGTTTCTTACATATTCTGGATATTAGATCCTTATCAAGTATATGATTTTCAAATATTTTCTTCCATTTTGGGGATTGTGTTTTCACTGTCTTGATTATGTAGTCCAGCTTATTTATTTATTTGCTGCTATGATTTTGGTGTCATACATAAGGAACTGTTGCCAAATCCAGGGTCATGAAGATTTACATATACTATGTTTTCTTTTAAGATTTTTATAGTTTTGACTCTTACATACTAAATCTTGGATCCATTTTGAGTTAATTTTTGTATCTAGTGTGAGGTAGAGGTCCAACTTTATTCCTTTACATGAGGCTGCCCACTTGTCACAGCACCATTTGTTGAGGAGACTCTTCTTTCTCCATTGAATGGTTTTGACATCCTTGTTGAAAATTAATTGATCGTATATGTATGCGTTTATTTCTTGACTCTTAACTTTTTCTCTATGTTTTTCCTTATGCCAGTCCCATCCCACCTTTTTTAAATTACTGTAGTTTTGTAGTAAGTTTTCAAATTGGGGAGTATGATTCATTCAACTTTTTCTTCTTACATTGTTTTGACTATTCAAGGTCTCTTGTAATTTCTTATGAACTTTAGGATCAGGTTTTCCATTTCTACAAAAATGGCCATTGGATTTTGATAAGGATTACATTGAATCTGTAGATTGCTTTGGGGAGTATGGCCATCTTAACAATATTAAGTCTTTCAACCATGAACAGAGTTCTTTCCATTTATTTGGGTTCTTTAATTTCTTTTTGCAATATTTAATGGCTTTCAGTGTACAAATTCTTGCACCTCTTTGTTACATCTATTCCTAAGTAGTTCATTCTTTTTGATGGTATTGTAAACGAAATGGATTTCTTAATTTTCTTTATGGATTGTTCTTTGCTATCGTGTAGAAATTTGTCTGATTTTTTGTGTGTTGACCTTGCATCCTGCCACTTTGCTGAATTTGTATATTAACTCACAGTGTTTTATGAATTCATTAGGATTTCCTGCATATAAGATCATGGCTTCTGCAAGAAGAGCTGCTTCTTGCTTTAAGTTTGGATGCCTTTTATTTCTTTTCTTGCCTAATTGTTCTGGCTAGAACTTCAAGTACAATGTTGAATAGATATGGTGAGAGTGAACATCATTGTTTTGCTCTGGATCTTATGTGGAAAGTTTTCAGTTTTTCACCATTGAGTTTGATGTTAGCTGGGTTTTTCAAAGATGCTCTTTATCATGCTGAGGAAGTTGCCTTCTATTCCTAGATTGATGAGTATTTTTTATCATGAAAGAGTGTTGGATTTTGTCAAATGACTAGTCTAGCTAAAGGTTTGTCAATTTAGTTCATCTTTTTAAGGAACCAACTTTTGATTTTACTCTCTTGTTTTTCTTTTCTTTACATTTATCTCCACTCTAATCTTTATGAATTCCTTCCTTCTACTAGGTTTGGTTTTAGTTTGCTCTTCTTTTTCTAGCTCCTTGAGGTATAAAGTTAAGTTATTGATTTGGGATCTTCTATTTCAGTGTCTACATTACAGATATAAATTTCCCTCTGATCACTTTTCGCTGTATACTGTAGATTTTTAGTATGTTATGTTCTCATTTTCATTGGTCTCTAAGTATTTTCTAATTTCCCTGTGGTTTTTTTCTTCCCTCTTTTTCTTGTTTAAGATTGTGTTGTTTAATCCCTACATTTTTTTTTTAATCCCTACGTTTTTGAGAATTTTTCAGTGTTCCTTCTTTCATTTGCTTGTTGGTGATGTCCTATTTCTTTTCTGAAGTGTATGTTCAACTCCCAAGCTCATTTTTTGAGGCCAACATTACCCTGATACCAAAGCCAGCTAAAGGCACTACAAGAAAAGAAAACTATAGGCCAATATCCCTGATGAGTATAGATGCAGAAATTCTCAGCAAAACACTAGCAAACTAAATTCAGCAGCACATTAGAAGGATCATACATCATGATCAACCAGGATTTATCCCTGTGTGCACACTAATGGAAGGAGAAATAAAAATCAAAGTCATCTCAAAAGGTGCAGGAAAAACGTTTAACAAAATTTAACATCCCTTCATGATAAAAATTCTCAACAAATTGGGTATAGAAGGGATGTACCTCAACATTATAAGGGCTGTACATGACAAGCCCACAGCTAACATCATACTCAACAGTAAAAGGTTGAAAACTTTTCCTGCAAGATCAGGAACAAGATAGGGTACCCACTCTCTCCACTCCTATTCAGTATAGTACTGGAAGTCCTAGCCAGGGCAGCCAGGCAAGAAAAAGGCATCCATGTCGGAAAAGAGGAAGTAAAAATGTCTGTTTGCAGATGACATGACCTTATTTATTGAAAATCCTAAGGATCCTACCAAAAAAACTGTTAGAACAGCCACCCAGCTAGAATGAGAGGGAGTTTGGCTTACTTTATTGTGTTAGTTATCTATTGCTGTGTAACAAATCACTCCAAAACTTGGTGCCTTAAAACAACAGACATTTATTATCTGACAGTTTCTGTGGGTCAGAAATTCGGGAGCAGCTTAGCCTTGGGGTGTCCCATGAAGTTGCTCTCAGGCTGTCAGCCAGGCTGCAGTCTTATGAAGGCCTGAGTGGGGTTGGACAATTTACTTCTAAAACGGCTCACTCGTGTGACATGGGTAAATGCCTCAGTTCTTTGCCAAGTAGACATCTCCAAGGAGAACCTTAAAAGAAAGCATTAATGACGTGGCAGCCAGCTTCCACCAATGCAGGTGATCATGACAGAGAGCAAGGAGGAAGTTATAATGCCTTTTATGACCTAGTTACACTTTGTCATTTCTGCCAGGCTTTTTGGTGGAAGTTACTAAGCACAGCCACAGTCAAGGAGAAGGAAATCAGGCTCCACCTTTTGAAGGGGGAGGAGTATCAAACTGCGTGTCACTGACCAAGTGGAGGTAAGCAGTGCAAGAGACTCAGAATACCTCTTGATAGTGGCTTCCTGGAGCTTTCTTCATTAAATTATTAATGATTTCTCAAGGAAGAGGGGAATGCTTTGATATTATTTCTAAGACCAAGACTGTTGTTAAGACTTGGGCTGTTATTGAGATATATACTTACCTAGCATTGTTTTCCTTCTTCCACTTAGGAAGTCTTAAAATTCATGTACTGGAAAGAAAAAAAATGATAAAATCCAACTAAAAATATGTGAGTTTTTTTTTCCTGAAGTTTTGTTTTGGAGACTGTTGATTGAAATAAAGAAATTCATCACCAGGATTTAGCAACAAAAGTTTTATTTCAGATGCTGTGGATTAGTAAGAAAGCTGATGTGAACTAGTCAAAAATATGAATTTTGTAATATCTTTAGAACATTATCTGATTCGGGGATAACTTTTTTTTTCTTTTAATTAATTAATTTAATTTATTGATTTTTGGCTGCTATGGGTCTTTGTTGCTGTGCACAGGCTTTCTCTAGTTGTGGAGAGCGGGGGCTACTCTTCATTGTGGTGTGCGGGCTTCTCATTGCGGTGGCTTCTCTTGTTGCGGAGTACGGGCTCTAGGTGTGTGGGCTCCGTAGTTGTGGCTCTCGGGCTCTAGAGCCCAGACTCAGTAGTTGTGGTGCACGGGCTTAGTTGCTCCAGGGTATGTGGGATCTTCCCAGACCAGGGCTTGAACCCGCGTCCCCTGCATTGGCAGGTGGACTCCTAACCACTACACTACCAGGGAAGCCCTCAAGGGTAACTTTTAATTTGATGTAATCTTTTTTAAAAAAATTAATTTATTTATATTTTCGGCTGCGTTGGGTTTTTGTTGCGGTGCGTGGGCTTCTCACTGTGGTGGCCTCCTCCACTGTGGAGCACAGGCTCCAGGCGCATGGGCTTCAGCAGTTGCAGCACGCAGGCCCAGCAGCTATGGCTCGCGGGCTCCAGAGCGCAGGCTGAGCAGCTGTAGCACATGGGCCCAGCCGCTCCGTGGCATGTGGGATCCTTCCGGATTGGGCCTGAACCCGAGTCCCCTGCACTGGCAGGGGGACTCCCAACCACTGCGCCACCAGGGAAGTCCCTAATTTGATATAATCTTAAACTTAGAAAAAAGTTATATGAATAGTGAAAGGAACTCCTATATACCCTTTAAACAGGTTCACCGATTATTTATGTTTTGTGACATTTGCCGTATTCTTTCACCTCTCCTAGCCTAGTCAGCCTAAAACCACCGGGGATAAATCTGTAATCTGATAAAGTTAGGTTTGTTGACTCATTGCAGTGAGAGAGGTCCCTGACCCGAGGAACCACAAGGCTTCGCACCGAGCAAAGGGTAAAATAGATTTCTTATAACATGTTGGAGAAGGGTGGCATTGATGTGAAATTTAAATGAAGTAGTGTTTTAATGGGGTCAAAGCGAAGCCAAGGCTGTGTGTGAAAGAGGCAACATCAGATCTGAGCTACGAAGTGGGCCTAGGGTGTTTCCTTGAAAACTACAAAAGGAAGAGGAATGTTGTGTTCAGAAAGCTCTTATCTGTAGTTCTGTACCTCCGTTAGAAACCGAGATTTCTTCTCTCTATCAAAGTTGCTTACTTACATCCTCTTAGCAAAAGTAGGATATTTCAGAAAGTTTACTTAAGTCATTTCCAGTCTTCTTCCCACTTGAGAGACAAGCACTGTTCTAATATTTTTCATGATAGATTAGTTTTGCCTATCCTAGAACTTCATATGAATGGAATGATGTGGATAAGAAGAGTGTACAGTTTCTTTCACTTAGCATATTTATAAGATTCATCTGTTTTGTTGCATCTTGCAGCACTTGTTACCTTTTCATTGCTAAGTAGTATTGCATTTTATTAATATACTTCAGTTTGTTTATCCATTTTCCTGTTGATGGACTTCTAGGCTTCCAGTTTTGGAGTATCATGAAGGTGGCTACTATGAACTTTTTTGTATAAAGTTTTTTGTCTATATATTTTTTAATTTTTCTTGGATGTATACCTGGGTGTGAAATTCCTACATCAAAGGCTAGGTTCATGGGCATATATGTTTAACTTCTATGAAACTACTAAAACTTTTCAAAATGATTATTCCATTTTGATTATTGTTGATTATTCACATCAACAGTTAATGAGAGTTCCCCGGTTGCTTCATATCCTGTCCAATGTTTCGTGTTGATAGTCTTTTTAATCTTAGCCATTATTATAGGTATAAAATAGTCTTTCATAGTCTTTCATTTTTATCCTCCTAATTACTAATGATGTTGAACATCTTTTCATTTGTTTATTGGCCATTTGTATATCTTCCTTTATGAAGTGTCTGTTCATGTCTTTTGCCCATTTCTTTAAATGTTTCCTTTACATTATTGTAAAAGTTCTTTATGTATTCTGGGTATAAGTCTTTGTCAGACACATCTTTTACAAATATTTTCTCCCAGTGTGTGGCATACATAATTCACTTTTTTTTTTTTTTTACATCTTTATTGGAGTATAATTGCATTACAATGGTGTGTTAGTTTCTGCTTTATAACAAAGTGAATCAGTTATACATATACATATGTTCCCATATCTCTTCCCTCTTGCGTCTCCCTCCCTCCCACCCTCCCTATCCCACCCATCCTGGCGGTCACAAAGCTTGGAGCTTATCTCCCTGTGCTATGCGGCTGCTTCCCACTAGCTATCTACCTTACGTTTGGTGGTGTATATATGTCCATGCCTCTCTCTTACTTTGTCACAGCTTACCCTTATCCCTCTCCATATCCTCAAGTCCATTCTTTAGTAGGTCTGTGTCTTTATTCCTGTCTTACCCCTAGGTTCTTCATGACATATTTTTTTCCTTAAATTCCATATATATTTGTTAGCATACGGTATTTGTCTTTCTCTTTCTGACTTACTTCACTCTGTATGACAGACTCTAGGTCTATCCACCTCATTACAAATAGCTCAATTTCGTTTCTTTTTATGGCTGAGTAATATTCCATTGTATATATGTGCCACATCTTCTTCATACATTCATCCGATAATGGACACTTAGGTTGTTTCCATCTCCGGGCAATTGTAAATAGAGCTGCAATGAACATTTTGGTACATGACTCTTTTTGAATTATGGTTTTCTCAGGGTATATGCCCAGTAGTGGGATTGCTGGGTCATATGGTAATTCTCTTTGTAGTTTTTTAAGGAACCTCCATACTGTTCTCCACAGTGGCTGTATCAATTTACATTCCCATCAGCAGTGCAAGAGGGTTCCCTTTTCTCCACACCCTCTCCAGCATCTATTGTTTCTAGATTTTTTGATGATGGCCATTCTGACTGGTGTGAGATGATATCTCATTGTAATTTTGATTTGCATTTCTCTAATGATTAATGAAGTTGAGCATTCTTTCATGTGTTTGTTGGCAGTCTGTATATCTTCTTTGGAGAAATGTCTGTTTAGGTCTTCTGCCCATTTTTGGATTGGGTTGTTTGTTTTTTTGTTATTGAGCTGCATGAGCTGCTTGTAAATTTTGGAGATTAATCCTTTGTCAGTTGCTTCATTTGCAAATATTTTCTCCTATTCTGAGGGTTGTCTTTTGGTCTTGTTTATGGTTTCCTTTGCTGTGCAGAAGCTTTGAAGTTTCATTAGGTCTTATTTTTGTTTTTATTTCCATTACTCTAGGAGGTGGGTCAGAAAGGATCTTGCTGTGATTTATGTCATAGAGTGTTCTGCCTATGTTTTCCTCTAAGAGTTTGATAGCTTCTGGCCTTACATTTAGACCTATAATCCATTTGGAGCTTATTTTTGTGTATGGTGTTAGGGAGTGTTCTAATCTCGTACTTTTACATGTACCTGTCCAGTTTTCCCAGCACCACTTACTAAAGAGGCTGTCCTTTCTCCACTGTACATTCCTGCCTCCTTTATCAAAGATAAGGTGACCATATGTGCGTGGGTTTATATCTGGGCTTTCTATCCTGTTCCATAGATCTATCTTTCTGTTTTTGTGCCTGTACCATACTGTCTTGATTACTGTAGCTTTGTAGTATAGTCTGAAGTCAGGGAGCCTGATTCCTCCAGCTCCGTTTTTCGTTCTAAGATTGCTTTGGCTATTCGGGGTCTTTTGTGTTTTCATACAAATTGTGAAATTTTTTGTTCTAGTTCTGTGAAAAATGCCAGTGGTAGTTTGACAGGGATTGCATTGAATCTATAGATTGCTTTGGGTAGTAGTGTCATTTTCGCAATGTTGATTCTTCCAGTCCAAGAACATGGTATATCTCTCCATCTATTTGTATCATCTTTAATTTCTTTCATCAGGGTCTTATAATTTTCTGCATACAGGTCTTTTGTCACCTTAGTGGGGTTTATTCCTAGATATTTTATTCTTTTTGTTGCAATGGTAAATAGGAGTTTTTTCTTGATTTCACATTCAGATTTTTCATCATTAGTGTATAGGAATGCCAGAGATTTCTGTGCATGAATTTTGTATCCTGCTACTTTACCAAATTCATTGATTAGCTCTAGTAGTTTTCTGGTAGCATCTGTAGGATTCTTTATGTATAGTATCATGTCATCTGCAAACAGTGACAGCTTTACTTCTTCTTTTCCGATTTGGATTCCTTTTATTTCCTCTTCTTCTCTGATTGCTGTGGCTAAAACTTCCAAAACTATGTTGAATAAGAGTGGTGAGAGTGGGCAACCTCTTGTTCCTGATCTTAGTGGAAATGGTTTCAGTTTTTCACCATTGAGGACGATGTTGGCTGTGGATTTTGTCATATATGGCCTTTATTATGTTGAGGAAAGTTCCCTCTATGCCTACTTTCTGCAGGGTTTTTATCATAAATGGGTGTTGAATTTTGTCAAAAGCTTTCTCTGCATCTATTGAGATGATCATATGGTTTTTCTCCTTCAGTTTGTTAATATGGTGTATCACATTGATTGTTTTGTGTATATTGAAGAATCCTTGCATTCCTGGAATAAACCCCACTTGATCATGGTGTATGATCCTTTTAATGTGCTGTTGGATTCTGTCTGCTAGTATTTTGTTGAGGATTTTTGCATCTATGTTCATCAGTGATATTGGCCTGTAGTTTTCTTTCTTTGTGACATCCTTGTCTGGTTTTGGTATCAGGGTGATGGTGGCCTCGTAGAATGAGTTTGGGAGTGTTCCTCCCTCTGCTATATTTTGGAAGAGTTTGAGAAGGATAGGTGTTAGCTCTTCTCTAAATGTTTGATAGAATTCGCCTGTGAAGCCATCTGGTCCTGGGCTTTTGTATGTTGGAAGATTTTTAATCACAGTTTCAATTTCAGTACTTTTGATTGGTCTGTTCATATATTCTATTTCTTCCTGATTCAGTCTTGGCAGGTTGTGCATTTCTAAGAATTTGTCCATTTCTTCCAGGTTGTCCATTTTATTGGCATAGAGTTGCTTGTAGTAATCTCTCAGGATCTTTCATATTTCTGCAGTGTCAGTTGTTACTTCTCCTTTTTCATTTCTAATTCTATTGACTTGAGTCTTCTCACTCTTTTTCTTGATGAGTCTGGCTAATGGTTTATCAATTTTGTTTATCTTCTCAAAGAACCAGATTTTAGTTTTATTGATCTTTGCTATCGTTTCCTTCATTTCTTTTTCATTTATTTCTGATCTGATTTTTATGATTTCTTTCCTTCTGCTAACTTTGGGGTTTTTTTGTTCTTCTTTCTCTAATTGCTTTAGGTGCAAGGTGAGGTTGTTTATTCGAGTTGTTTCCTGTTTCTTAAGATAGGATTGTATTGCTATAAACTTCCCTATTAGAACTGCTTTTCCTGCATCCCATAGATTTTGGGTCGTCGTGCCTCCATTGTCATTTGTTTCTAGGTATTTTTTGATTTCCTCTTTGATTTCTTCAGTGATCACTTCGTTATTAAGTAGTGTATTGTTTAGCCTCCATGTGTTTGTATTTTTTACAGATCTTTTCCTGTAATTGATATCTAGTCTCATAGTGTTGTGGTCAGAAAAGATACTTGAAACAATTTCAATTTTCTTAAATTTACCAAGGCTTGACTTGTGACCCAAGATATGATCTGTCCTGGAGAATGTTCCATGAGCACTTGAGAAAAATGTGTATTCTGTTGTTTTTGGATGGAATGCCCTATAAATATCAATTAAGTCCATCTTGTGTAATGTATCATTTAAAGCTTGTGTTTTCTTATTTATATGGTATCTTTTGATGAGTGGAAGCTTTTAGTTTTGATGAAGTATAATGCATTACTTTTTGTTTTAAAACTTTTATAGTTTTAGCTTTTGCAGTAAGGTCTGTGATTCACTTGAAATTAATTTTTATTTATGGTGTAAAGTGTGAATCTCAAGGTTCATTTGTTTTCCATTTGGAGATCCATTTTTTCCAGCATCATTTGTTGAAAAGACTTTTCTTTTTCTCACTGAATTGCTTTGGTACCTTTGTTAAAAATCAAGTGACTGGAAAAGTCTGGGTCTGTTTCTAGGCTCTTTATTTTTGTTCCATTGGTCTATGTGGAATACTGTATATTAATACACTTTGCAAAACTATATAGAATACTTATTAGATTGGTACAAATAGGAAAAACCTTTTCCGTTCACGTTTCGATAGCACTGGAGAGCATTCGTATGATCATCCTGTAGCCGGTGATATTTGGAGCCTTTTCAGCATGGTACTTTATATATTCCTATGTTACTTTTTTTGTGACATGCGAGATTGATGTTCACTTTTATTCTCTTCTGTTGTAAAGATGAGAAAGCACTTGTGTAGTACGGAGTTCTGAGGCTAGTAAGTAAGAAACTTCAGGTACCTTTCTTTAAATAGCATAGGTGTCTATACATATATTATAAAGATCTGGACAGAACTTCATTTCACTGTGCAACCAAGAGAGATGCCTTGGGTCCTTGTATCGATAGTTTGAAGGGAAAGAGGAGGAGAAGACAGAGCCCCATAGAAATTGTGATTTCCTTATAAAGCAAAATTAGTCTATAACCGTGTAAGTTACCTATATTTTGGAACTCAATCATTATTCTGAATTACAGTAAACTTAAAAGTAAGCAGTAGTTGCATTTCATCTGCACAGGAGAGAGGGGTAAGAAATTAGAAGCTGGAGAGATTGGATCTCAAATACAAATCTGTGTTGTTGGGATACTAACTAAATATTATTTATAAGTTAAAATGTTTATGTTTACTCTAGGTGAAGGACTGTTATCGTGTGTTTATGGAATTTTCTTCAATAGATTTGTGAAACTGCTAGAAATTAGAAAGTGTAGGTCTCTGTTCCTGGTATGTCCTGCAGTCCTGGCTCCTTTCCAATATAAATGCCAGTAGTCATCTTAATCTTTTTGATAACTAAAAAACATTCCCTCCAATTTCAACACTGTCCCCAGAATTTACCACCCTTGTTGAGAATTACTGGTCTTAGATTTGGAAAGGTGAGGAAATTAAGTACTAGAGTAAGAAATGATGCAACGTATTTGTAATCATACACTGCCTAAATCTAATTAAAATGGATAATTTGAGAATTTTAAAATTAAAATGGCTGATTGTATATTCTTATTTTTCCTAGTAAAATGAATGAAAGTAAAACTGGAGGCTCACAGAATCCCAGTAAGTAACCATATTTAAAATATTTTCAAATTTATTTTAAAATGTTAAGATATTTTACTCTTGCTTTTTTATTACAATAAATCTTTTTAGACTGGTACTCAAACAATAGGAATGAATTTCCTGATATTCTTAGGTCATGTTTCTGTATACTAAAATAAAATGCTGTGTGTATTCATTTCAACAAAAATCTGCTAGAAAAGGATAATTTGCCGAATATTATTTGTATTCTCTGTGTATTTATCAAGTATGGTTTGTATCTGAATAAAACAGTATTACTTATTTAATAAATATGATTTTTTTACCTTTTTGTGTGATTTTTTTCTTCTTACAAAAGATAAAATGCAGATGAGAACAGTTTAAACAACATATGAAAGTTTAACATGAAAAGGAAAACTTGCCTGTTAGCGCTCACAGCAGTCTTCTCAAACAGATGTAGACCTTTGCTTTTAGTTGTTTTCATTTATTAGTTATAAACAGTACATATTGATTAGCTACTATGGAAGATGGAAATTTTAAATTGTTACTTTATACTCCTTTGCCACTACTTCTCCCTGATCTACCCTTTATAAAATTTATTTTTTGATTCCCTCTCAAAGTATTACAGTTAAAACTCTGTATCTTGACTCTCACTTATAGAGTATCTGATAACTCCATATCATGTTGGATATGGAAATTTGTGCTCTTAAACCTCCTCTACTTTGCTTTCCTGCTTTTACCTACAGACTTCTATCAACTGTGCTAATAGTTCTGAAACTTAGTAATTCATGGACTACCTTCACATATTTGCCAAATGGAAATACTACCTATTACTGTTATTTACTTAATATTTTTTTTAAGATTGACTCAGTTTTTTACTTACATGAATATGTTCATTTTATTATTGTAACATAACCAGTATCATTTGCTGGAGTATAATAGAAGATGGTCTTAATAAATATAATGAAGTCAGAACAATTTTACTGAATTTTAAACATTAAAATTAAACAACAGCAAAGTACAAATAAAAGAAATAAATAAAGTACAAATAAAATAAATAAATAAAAGGTAACCTACTTATAAAAATGCATGCCTGAAACCTAGTCTGTTCTGTGTCCAAGGGTCTCGGTACTGGGCAAAGGGAGGAGGAGAACAGATGGAAAGCACAGGTCCACAGCATATAGCAGATGCAGCTCCATCCAGCATTCACCTTAAGGACTCCTCTTACATAATCTCAGCTAATTCCTTGTATTCCTCTTCCTCTTGATAGCTGCATGCACACTTACAGCTGAAAGTATAGGCACTGGGGATGAAGAAGTTAAGACAGGAGCTGCTGGTGTAAGAGGTCCAATAAACAAATGGCAATTTGCTGCAATTGATGTGGTCAGGTACTCTGTATGGGGGAGGAAGGGGATCCGAAACCTTTTAAAAGATTGAGGGAAGGGCCTTTCAGTTACTGCTTATTAAGCTGGAGTGAGGGAGGACAAATATGGGGGGATGTTTCACAATACTAAGTATTAGCTCACGCTGTTTCTTTCCAGTCCTGCAGTCTATTTTCTGAGTAGCCTATTAACAGATACAGTATATTTTCAACACATAACATCCATTCTTGATTACATGTATTAGTTAAGGTAAATATGATTAGCTGCTGCAATAGGTAAACCCTGAAGTTTTAATGGTTAATACAGTAAACGTTTATTACTTGGTCAAGTTACAGTTTAACGTGGATTGGTTAGGGGAGATTGGACAGATAGGGAGTTTCTGCTCCACGCAGTAACTTAGATTCACGTTCATTTCATCTTTTATTGGTTTGCCGCCTTGAGATGCTCAGAGTCTTTGCAGCTAGTGATTTTCTTATTGTTTTATTAGTATGGTATTAGAAATTTGCTGAACAGGTAAATATCATAAGATAGAAAGGATTGGTAATTATAGTACTAACATTCAGTTCTATCTGTGTGCCATACCCTTTTAATTATATTGCTGTATACTCTCTCATTTAATCCTCATTAAGGCATAGTTTGAGGTAGGTGCTGCTGTTGTCCTTATTTTTTTTTTTTGCGGTACGTGGGCCTCTCACTGTTGTGGCCTCTCCCATTGCGGAGCACAGGCTCTGGACGCGCAGGCTCAGTGGCCATGGCTCACGGGCCCAGCCGCTCCGCGGCATGTGGGTTCTTCCCAGGCCGGAGCACGAACCCGTGTCCCCTGCATCGGCAGGCGGACTCTCAACCACTGCGCCACCAGGGAAGCCCGTATTATTTTTAAGATGAGGAACTGGAACGATAAAGTGTTTATGTGACTTGTTCAAGGTTACACAGCAAGAGTGTGGAGCCAAGTCTTAACTCAGATCTCCCTGACTCTACAATTTGCCTTAAAAAAATTTTTTTTATTATTGTGGTAAAATACATATAACATATCAATAGAATTCATCATCTTAACTATTTTGAAGGGTACAATTTGATGGCACTTCATACATTCACAGTGTTGTGCAACCGTTACCACTATCTAGTTCCAAAACATTATCATCCCCCCAAAAGAAAACTCTGTCCATTAGGCAATCACTTCTCATTTCCCCTGTCCTCAACCCGTGGAGACTACCAGCCTGCTTTTTGTCTGTCTCTGTGGATTTACCTATTTTGGATAACGCAATCTATTGTATAAATGGAATCATATAATATGTGACCTTTTGTGCTTGTATTCTTAGATTTAGCATAATGTTTCTAGGCTCATCCGTGTTGTAGCATGTATCGGTATTTCATTGCTTTTTATAGCTGAAAGATACTCCATTGTATGGATATGGTATATTTTGTTTACCCATTCAGCCATCCATTGATGGAAATTTGATTTGTTTTCCTTTTTGGCTATTGTGAACAGTGCTACTGTGAACATTAGTGTACAAGTATTTGAACATCTGTTTTTAATTCTTTGGTATTATATATACTCAGGAATGGAATTGTTATATCACATGGTAACTGTGTTTAACTTTTTGAGGAACTGCTGACTATTTTCCAAAGTGGCTGTACCATTTTACATTTCAGCTAGCAGTATATGAGGGTTCTGATTTCACCAGCTCCTTGCCAGCATTTGTTATTATCTGACATTTTTATTGTAGCCATCTTAGTGGGTGTGAAGTGGTATCTCATTGTGGGATTTGCATTTCCCTGATGACTGATGATATTAAGCATCTTTTAATGTGCTTATTGGCTATTTTATATCTTCCTTGGAGAAATGTTTATTCAGATCCTTTGTCCCGTTTTAAAATTGAGTTGTGTGTTTATTGTTGGGTTGTAATACTTATATATTCTGGACACTAGACCCTTAAAAGGTATATGATTTCCAAGTATATTTAACCATTCTGTAGATTATCTTTTCACTTTGTTGATGGTGTTCTTTGATGCACAAAAATTTTAAACTTTGATGAAGTCCAATTTATCTATTATTACTTTTGCTTTTGGTGTCATGTGATATCTGAAAAACCATTCCCAAACCAGCGTTTTGAAGATTTACCCCTGCATTTTCTTCTAAGAAAGAGTTTTATAGTTTCGGCTCTTATGTTTAAGTCTTTGATCTATTTTGAATTAATTTCTGTATAAGGTATGAGATAGGGATTTAATTTATTATCTTGCATGTGGCTATCCAATTGTCCCAGCCCCATTTGTTAAAGAGTCTATTCTTTACCCATGGAATGATCTTGGAATACTTGTTCAAAATTAATTGACCATAGATGTATGGTCATTCTGGATTCTTTTCCATTGATCTATATGTCTAGCTGTATGTCATTACCACACTTTTGATTTTTGTAGCTTTGTTAATAAGTTTTGAGTCTTCTCTCTTTGTCTAGCTGAAGGTTTGCCAGTTTTGTTGACCTTTTCAAAGAACCAACTTTGTTTATATTTATTCTATTGTTTTCCTATTCTCTATGTCATTTATCTCTATTCTAATCTCTATTATTTCCTTTCTTCTGCTAGTTTTGGGTTTAGTTTGTTCTTTTTCTGGTTCTTTAGGGTTAAAATAAAGTCATTGATTTGGGATCTTTCCTTTTTCATATAGGCTTGCTATATGAGTCTACAAGCCTAAAGATCAGCCAGAGGTGAAAGCTTGGAGTTTCTAGGGTCATTTCTGCGTATGCATCCAGTCCTGGGCATGTGGTGTCCTTCTAGATTCCCTGGTATATTTGGGAGCTTTTCAAAGCCCTTATTTTCCCATGTATCTTCCTTTTCCAGACTCTTCTTTCCTAGCCTTTTTGGTCTGTGACCTGCTTACCCTGTGTGTTATCCTTTGCTTCAAGCTGCTGCCTCTAGTATATTTGTCTTAAATGTTTTTGACAGTCAGACTCCAGCCCTGAGAAATTTCTGAGGCAGGTGAAACAAGGGCAGGCATCTGAGCCGGTCCCTTGGGGAGCCACCATACAGGTCAGAACACACATTTCTTTGACAAGGTCCATATTACCTCCTCTTAGACAATCCACACCAGGAACATGGCCCTAAGGAACAATACACATTGAACATGGGCCTAAGGCCATTGCCCAGCTGGAGAGTGGGGGATGGTTGGCAGGTAAGTTAAAATGCCACAAATCTCTCATCAAATTTTGGCAGCTTGTTTCTTTATGAAGCATTCTTCTGATTATTTTAAGTTTTTAAATCAGATTTCAGATTTTCTGAAAAGTTGATTCTGATGGTTTTGGCAGCATAACCAAATGCACAACCAGCATTTGGCAGGTTTTATTGCTTTAGAGAGATGGAGTTTCAGAGTTTCCTAATCTGTTGTTTGCAATGAGTTGCCATTTAAACAACACACTGGGATTCATCATTAAAGATTAATGAAAAAAATGTAAAGTCACATTATTGTTTTAGAAGTACGTATTGGAAGTTTTAATTTACTGATAACAATATAAAGTGATTTGCTCTCTCAAAAAGAATTGAACACATCAATTGAGAGAAGCACCAATTCCATAGGGTTTTTTTTTGTTTTTGTTTAAAATTTTTTTATATCTATTACTTTTTTCACTGTTAGCTTGTGTTTTCTGTCGAAAAAATGATGACTGTCCTATTAAATATGGAGAAAAGAAAACTAATGAGAAATGGAATCTCACTGTACATTACTATTGTTTGGTGAGTATAATTTTTAATTAAATCCTAGCAATCTGATATTCTTCTAAAGAAGAGAATTCGATCCTGATGGCTGGTTTCTGAGAAATGGATAAGTCATTTAACTTTTCTGGATCTCCTTTTGCTTATATGTAAAAATAAGATTTTTCATTTATCAAATTCTAAGATTCTGAAATTACTTGGTACGTAGAAATACCTGTCATCATTACCTGCTTATTTTTGTCTAACCCTTTAGGGCCTCAGTGGAAAAAACGAGAAAATGGTTAGGTCTCTAAGGGAGTTGTTCATTTTAGTACTTTGTTTTCATTGTTGCTAGTGATAAGTCTCAGAAAAGACTTGTTTGAAGGTTTAAGAAGTAAAAGAAAAGTATTTTATTTCACAGAGAACCTGGAAAGAAAAGTTCTGACTAAAGGTAATAAATACTTGTGTAAAAGGAAATAGGTTAATTTATGTGTCACTCAGAAGAAAGAAAAAATGTCATATTGAGAATTAGTCTCTCATTTGTTTCCCATTCCCTCCACCAGCTTCTCACCTCACTGAATCTGCCTTAAGATATTAGTGGCACCATCACTGCCTTAGCATGCTAAGGTTGCATGAGCACATGCAGCATTTCTTGGCACTTGTATTAGTTATATATTGCTGCTTAACTATTTATCCTGAAATTTAGCAGCTTAAGCAACATTTATTGTCTCAAATGGTTTCTTTTTTAAATTAATTTTTATTGGAGTATAGTTGATTTACAATGTTGTGTTAGTTTCTGCTGTACAGCAAAGTGAATCAGTTATACAGTGAATACATATATTCACTCTTTTTTAGATTCTTTTCCCATATAGGTCATTACAGATTATTGAGTAGAGTTCTCTGTGCTATGTGGTAGGTTCTTATTATCTATTTTGTATATAGTAGTGTGTATGTGTCAATCCCAATCTCCCAATTTATCCCTCCCTCCCCCCCACTTCCCCCTTGGTAACCATAAGATTGTTTTCGACATCTGTGACTATTTCTGTTCTCAAATGGTTTCTGAAGGACAGGAATCTGGTATTGGGTGAGCTGGGTGGTTCTGGCTCAGGGTCTCTCATGAGGATGCAATTGAGATGTCAGCCATGGTTCAGTCATCTGAAAGCTTGACTGGGCTGGAGTATCCATCTCCAATGGCTCACTCACGTGGCTTTTGGCCTCAGTTCCTCCTAACTGTTGGCAGAAGGTCTCAGTTCCGTACTTCCTGGGCTATAGGGCTGCTCACAGCATGGCATCTGCCTTCTCCCAGAGGAAGTGATAAAAGAGAGAGACAGAGGGATAGATATACACCAAGATGGAACCATATGACCTAGTTTTTACAGTTGCATACCACTGTTACTTTTGCTTTATTCTGTTAGAGGTGAGTCGTTAATTCTAGCCCACACTTAAGGGGAAGGAATTAGTTCCCACCACTTTAAGGAAGGGGTATCAACAAATTTGTGGACATATTTTTATACCCACAACAGCATCCATGTTAAAACTCTTTAGATGTTTCCTTGAGAAATCATCTAACATAAATTCTTGGTGTTTCTCTAAAATTTGTAGACTGGTCTAGGAACCTACTTACTTTGTACCAAGATTTAAGGGACCATGAAGTTGACATTCCAAACATATTTGTAAGTTAGAGCCTTATAGTCTGCATCACAAAAGAAAACCTTTTCATTTTTCTAAAGAGTGTGTTTTACTTTTTATGTAGTAGAGTTAAGACAACTATTTTATTAGTCAGTGGGTTATTTTTTCATAATTCTTAAGTAACATATATCACTTTTGGGTTTTTTTAAGGATATATTATACTGATTAAAATAAAACTCTGATCACAAATCTGAAGTATGTTGGAGTTATTTAATATGCTTAAGTTGGTCATATCAAAATTTCCCTTATATTCTTTATTTTATTAATGAGTATAGTAATCCTGAAACATACTGACCCTAGGCTCAACACTTAAAAGATTCTGTTTCATTGTGAACACGAAAGTATAGTAATGTTATAAATGGTAATGGAATGTTAGAGCGGAAAGAGACTTGGAAACAACCTAGTCTATTGTTTTTATTTTTGTGTTTAATGTCAGAAACATTAAATTACTTGCCTAGGCTTTCAGAAAGTTGGACACAGAGCCTGGTTTGCAAAGTCAGGATTTCTTATTCACAGTCTCATGCTTTTTCTTGATTCATGTTCCTTTAACATATTTAAATTAAAGTTAAAACAGATTTTTTAAAATTCATTTGCATTAACTACAATTCAGTAGATTCCCTATAAATATGTCTTCTATGATTCAGAATCCAGCGAGATTTAAAGTTAACCTAAAATATCACTGATAATTATCTCCATAGTATTCATTATTATTACATATACGCCTTTAGGTATATGCCACTTTTTTTCCCCTAAAGCTTGATTATAAGTGTTTTTTGTTGTTTTTCTTCCTTTCTTTTTCTGTTATTTTCTGTAATACTTTTTAGAAACCAGTTTGGTTACATGAACTGTTAATATACAGTGTCTTCCAAATCAAAGAATGTGAGTAGCCTCTTACTTTGACCATGAAAAATAACTATTATAGGTAAGAGATACTTAAAATTTGAATTGTTTTATGCCCATTTTTTATTGGAATATTATAGGTATATATTTTTTATTCCAAACTAGTTTCTTAGAGTTTATTTTCTAATTGAGAATATATTCATAGTTGATGTCAAGTGGAATTTGGCAGAGGGGTAAAGAAGAAGAAGGAGTTTATGGTTTTCTAATAGAAGATATCAAGAAAGAAGTGACTAGGGCTTCGAAACTGGTAAGTAAATTATTTTACTCATTACACCTAATACCATAAATATTGTCAATACTAAGGAAGTCTATTCTATCACTTTCTCTACTAGAAATCTGTAAGATATTGTTTTTATGTTCCAATGCTTATTTTTGTCAAATACAGTAAATTTTAGAAGAACATTTTGCTAAACCAACCCTGGATAAGATATGTGACGATACTGATTTCACTTCCTTATCTTCTTCTGACTTACCCATCATTTCATCCACTCTTACCATCAGAATTATGACCATACTTCCACTCAGCTGTTCTTCAGACCTCCAATCCTGAGGCAACCCAACTATTAACTTTCATTCTTATATCTCATTTGTTGGGTTGGAATGAAAGATTGACATGGAAATTACACAACTATACAGACTAATGATTTATGATCTCAACATCTCTTGTGGCTCTTCTGTGACATGGTGTTCTTGTGTTCCATGCCTTTTGTTCTCCAAGATAGATATTCTAAACCTTAACTCCTTATTCATTCAGTTATAATTTGTGAATCTTTTGTGTGATAGCTTACTATGTTATGCAATGAACAGACTGTAGGTCTCCATGTGGCCTGAGTAGAAATAATGAGAGTTAAGAGAATGAGAAGATTGGAAGTACAGGGGTTTCTGTTCAGAGAATGTGATAATGGAATTGATGATTTCCATGGTGGAGCAGTTTGGGGTGATGAGAGGATTCTTCATTACACTGGAGTGGTGATGAAGTGCATTGACACATTTTAGTTGAGGAAGTCAAAGAAAGGTTGTCCCATCAGTGCAGAAGTCATTTAGAATGACAGCAAGAATTAAAATACAGAGAAAGGTGCCAAAGTCTGGAGGTGGAGAACTGACCAGGAAATTATTAGATGGCAGAGAGTAGATGTCATTAGGTTCAAAGGACCATATCTTTTTAAGTCTGATAGAGTAGTGGCCTACAATCTGCCACACAGAACTAAAATAATGTTCTGCTTGTCCTCCTTCCTGCCTCTATCCATATCCCACTCCCACTCCTTGCCAAGTCTGGAAATTAAGGAGGCTGGAAAAATAAGCAGCTTCATTCAAGAGATTCTATAAGGGAAGCATGCAGAGACCTTTCTTTTAGTTGAGACAAAGAAATGGAAGCAATTATTTTTAAAGATGTTGAAGATGCAGAGGAGTTAACGGTAAAATAGAGGTTCTAAGGTACAAGGGAAAACCTTGGGAAAAAGGTTAACAGTGGCATTTATCTAAGGGCCATGTGGAAGTATTAGTATCAAAATTTCTCAATCTTCTGGTGATAGTGAACTTGTCATGAAACATGACCTGTATAGGTCCCCTTGCAGTTTGGAAATGTTTTCTTAAGACATCTGTAACCTCTCTGAGTATATTGTGAACCTTTGAGAATATCTTGATACTGAAGAGGTGTCTGTATTTGTGACCTTACAGTAGAATTCCATACGTCAGTTTACAGGGAGAACCTCAGGTTGGCAAAGTATACAACCTGGTGTTGTTTGACGGGTCAGCAGTATAATCTCTCCATCAGTGGCCATTATAGTTGTCATCTCAAGGGTTCCAAGATATTTTAGGTACTGTTCTGTATTTTACTAATGATTGATTCATCTAATAGTCTTTCTGTTTATATACCACCGTTATATTTAAGTTAGTGGCAGTGGTATTGTATTTGTTTGCTAGGGCTGCTGTAATAGATTACCACAAACTGGGTTGCTTGAAACAGAAATTTATTCTCTCACAATTCTGGAGACTGAACGTTCCAAATCAAGCTGTTAAAGGGATTGATTCTTTCTGGAAGCTCTGAGGGATAATCTGTTCCATGCTTCTCTTCGAACTTCTGATGCCTGCTTGGCAACCTTTGGCATTCCTTGGTTTGTGGCAGCATAACTCCAATCTCTGCTTCCATCTTCATGTGGCCTCCCCCTGTGTGTGTCTCTTAAATCTCCCTCTCCTTTTACTTATAAGGACACCAGCCTTTTGATTGAGGGACCACTCTAAATCCAAGATGAACTCATCTTGAAATCTTTAGCTTTCAAGATACTTGTAAACTAAAGATAGCTTTGTAGATACTTGTAAATCAAGTATCTACAAAGATCTTGTTTCCAAATAAGGTCACATTCAGAGGTACCAGGAATTAGGACTTGAACATATCTTTTGAGGGAATCACTACTTAACCTACTGTGGGTATCTAACACTTTTTCATTTGGTTAGGATAGAGTGATCCTAGCCAATATTTTACAGATTGGTTTTTAGTATTGTTTTGCTGTTGTCCTTAATAAATATTTCCTAACTATGTGTTTTCTATTGAAATTTGAATGACACTTTCATGTATAACCATTATGTTTACAAACCCTTCCGTTTAAAATATTTTAGCAGATACGAAGGAAATGAAGCTTCTCTGGTTAGAGGTGTTTCCTTTACCAGAAATTGTTATGGGAGTGAATCTTTAGTCCCTTTAGATTGTTTCTGGGTAGAACAGGTTTTTTCAGGAAATTTCTTTAATATACTATCTTCACAGCTGTTGTATGATGAAAATAATTTTCAGACTCTCCACAAAGAATATTCATTTATACCTCGGTCTTATCTATAGTACTCAAGTTTTGTACGTGTTATAACTCCTATTTTTATACTTGCTTTTAGAAATGCTGTATTTGCAAGAAAACCGGTGCTTCAATTGGATGTGTCACACCCCGATGTAAACGAAGTTATCATTTCCCATGCGGACTTCAGAGAGAATGTATTTTCCAGTTCACTGGCAATTTTGCGTGAGTTAATTAACTGTTGAATATGAAAGAAAATGTAAAAGAAAAATGGAAAGTGGATCTCCCAATTATATAATTCCTTTGTCAAATTTCTTTTCAAAGCTGCATTGAGGTTTTATGTATACTTTAGATATGTGTGTGTGGGTGTGTGTACATATATATATAATTTCTCTCCCCTTCCTTTATGATCATTTCTATTTGCAGAGTCTGGAGAATTGCAATATCTGTAATGGGCTTAATGATTAATATTCATCTCTAGCTTTCAGCTCTAGAATGTAATATGGAACTGTTAATATACTCATATTCAGTGAAAATTTCCAGCTTACATAATTCTAGATTTTATGTCATTCTTTAGATTTAATAGTTTACTTTTTTTTCACAGGGACATATGTGTTTCTCATTGAGTAAAGTGAAGGCATGTAAATTTGGTGGAGTCCAAAAAATAAATATTATGCCCTGGGATGCCCCTAAAAATATTTGCTTCTTGACTTTAGCTCTAAACATCAAGATTTTATGAATTTTGGTATTTGGTATCATGAGTGTTTTATTTCTTTTAGTCTTTGTGCTCTTGACCTATTTAATGGATTGTTTTCTATGAGAATTGCAGTTTAGAAAATACAAATGGAAATACATTTAGTGGGTTAAGAATAAGTTATTATTTGCATTTTATTTGTTATATTATTAATATATTATTTTTAAGTTTAAGTTCCTTCCTTTGATTTTGTGCAAGGTTGAGTACAATGGTGTGTATACTCTGTTGCTAACAGTATTACGTAGGATTCTCAACATAATATTAGTTACTGAAATTCTGTGAAGTAAATCTCACCAGCAAAAGGTTCACATTTTGAAAATTCAGCTCTCCTTAGTTATAGATTATGAGACTGATTTATAGTGCCGTTGTTCCAGTCTGTTGTAGGTTAATTACGAGAGAGACGAATGAATTTTCCCTTATAAACATGAATTGTAAAGCTAGTCTAGTTGTGCTGTATAATTTATTAGATGTTTTAAAATAATATACGTTTTTAGGTCATTTTGTTGGAACCATCGACCTGTTCAGATAATTACATCTAATAATTATAGAGACTCCTTACCATGCACCATTTGCTTGGAATTTATTGAGCCTATTCCAACTTACAGCATATTACGAAGTCCTTGTTGTAAGAATGCTTGGTTCCATAGAGACTGTTTACAGGTAAGATGTTTTGTCAGCTTTTTCTGGTATAAAATTTGTTGCTTGCTAATTTGAATTTTAAATTAGAAAAAATTGATGTGTATTTTAGCTCTTACTACTTGTAACTTTTTAAAACAGCTTTATTGAATCAAATTTTACATATAAAATTCACCCTATTGAAGTGTACAATTAATGTTTGTTTGGTTTTTTTTTTTTGCGGTACGCGGGCCTCTCACTGCTGTGGCCTCTCCCGCCGCGGAGCAACAGGCTCCGGACGCGCAGGCTCAGTGGCCAATGGCCCACGGGCGCAGCCGCTCCGCGGCACGCGGGACCCTCCCGGACCGGGGCACAAACCTGTGTCCCCTGCATTGGCAGGCGGACTCCCAACCACTGCACCACCAGGGAAGCCCTACAATTAATGTTTTAATAAAAGTTTAGATACTACCTTTTAAGGTATATTTACACTTTTAAAATTTTGTTGTTTTAACCTAAGGCTTTTGTTTGTATTTCACAATGAATAATACACAAATTTTAATTCCCAAGTTCATTTATATATTTAAGCTTAGAAAACAAGATATGTGAAATAATTAACTGTAAGCTAATTTAATGTTAAGAGGTCTATTTTTTTTAGCTGTAGTAAACACTATCATAACTTTTTGACAGTAAACTGATTACTATCTAATGAATTGATACTAATATTAGTTCTTTGAGAGCCACCTTGTATGTCAAACCTGACGACAAGTTTTCAAGTAAATGAAATATCATAAAACACACATTAAACAATTTAGTTTCTTCAATTCAGAAGATAATTTAAAATTTTTAAAAGATCCCAGTTATTAATAATGTCCAATATATAGTATAAATGTGTGAAAGTGCCAATTGTTAGACAGTTATAGTTGATAGAATGCCAAGTGACACAGGGTTTACTTAAGTTTATACTGTTTTTTAAAGCTTGGCTTTTATTATTGTTTAGTAAAATGAAATGTTATTATTGATTACAAATTAACTACAAAAGTTCTTTTTTTTAAGTTAGGAGATGTAAATCCTCTTATATTTCAACAAAATCTTAAAAGTACTAACAGTAGTCAAAGTAGTAAAGCTTGATTACTTCCTGGTTTTTTTTGTATGAGCCTTGAACTCTTATTCTTAGTATTAGTTAGTTATTATTAGTTATCAGTTAAAAGTGGCAGGATGGAGCCTATTTTGTTGGGTAAATATTAGAAATCCTGTTCATTCTTACAAAGAAGTGTTTGTAAAGGGATCTAGCGTGCAGTTCATAAACATCATGAAGTGCTATCTTTACCTATTGAGGAAGAAGTTCACATTATGTGAGAATCTTTAAAAGGTAATTTATCTTAATTCAGGGTTTGTATTTGAATGAATTGAATGTAATTGCTGCCAAATGTATCATCTTGTTAACTTTGTATAATTTGTAGTAGTATGTTATTTTTCAGGACAAATAAGATTTGCCTCATTATGCATTAATAATGAAACAGAGAGAGGTTCTCAAATTTGACCTAGTATTCATAGGACTTTTTGTGAACTCCGAAAATACCACGTTTCTAATTCTGTCATTAAAAACTAGAAGTAGTACTACTAACAAAAATGTAGGTCTACTTTATGCAGATATAAGGTCATGGCTCCATGGACACCTGTCTGTGATATAAATATTAACAAGCAAGCAATTATTACTTGGTTAGAGCACACCAGGACAGAGCTCATTCTTGAGTCATTGTTCCTTAAAAGAACTCCAGTGGCTTTTCCACTCTGATACAAGTCTTAACTGAAATAGTAAATGGAGTCTACCCTGTTCAGGTAGCTATAATAATACCCAAATAATTTTTTTTAATCTCTGAACTCCATTAATATAAAAGAGTTGAAGGAAGAACAAACCTATGCAGTAGGATGAGAATTGTATGTGGTTAAGCAAATTTCATTTGTGACCACTACAAATGCTATATACATTGGGATTTTGTGAGGAGAGACTATAGATTAATATCAAAGAAATTGACTTTTCACTCTGTATGCAGAGAATTGTCACTATTCTTGTTCAGTTTGGATTTCTCACATCATTGCTGTGGTCTTGTTGGTATCATTCATATGTCCTATGCTGTTTTTCTTTTCTCCATGCTAGATAGTTCTTGTATCATATCCTATACTTAGTAAGATCTTGGTATCTGTGTACAATTGCTCAAAGATCCTTTAGGTTCAGCAGAGATTTCATTAACTTGTTGCTTCCCTCTCACATGTTGTGTGTGTGCTACCTGCTAGTTGTTTGAACCTGGATTCCTCTTTGTCCACTTCTTTCTTCACCATCCACAAATCATTCTCCAAGTCTGTCAGATCTGCTTAATATTTTTGGTGTATCCTTTTTTGTTGCTACCCTCTACCTTAAACCCTTTGTGATTTCACTTCAGACACTTTTTTTTTTAACTAAACTTTTGCCGGAGGCCACTAACTCCTGCATGCCTTATTCTCTGTCAATTCTTCACACTACTAACTTTAATTTACCTGTCTATTTTAATTACTTAGTTCAGTATGATCAGCGTGTAATTTCTAAGTATATTATTATTATTTCCCCAATCACATGTACTCTTTTGCTATTCCCTCTCCTTGTATTGTCTTTTGTCCTATTTTCCTGGCACACCCCTACTCCTTTCATACTTAACTTTGACCGTACCATCCCTGTGACATTTTTGTCAGGCTCTTACATAAACTTCAGTACTTCTTCCTTTCTCTTCCGTATATACTTTTTGTTTATTTGTTTAGTTATTTTTAAATAAATTTATGTATTTATTTTTGGCTGCGTTGGATCTTCATTGCTGCGCACGGGCTTTCTCTGGTTGCAGTGAGCAGGGGCTACTCTTCTTTGCAGTGCATGGGCTTCTCATTGCGGTGGCTTCTCTTGTTGCAGAGCATGGGCTCTAGGCACGCAGGCTTCTGTAGTGTGGCACACGGGCTCAGTAGTTGTGACTCGTGGGCTCTAGAGCACAGGCTCAGTAGTTGTAGCACACGGGCTTAGTTGTTCTGCGGCATGTGGGATCTTCCCGGACCAGGGCTCGAACCCGTGTTCCCTGCATTGGCAGGCGGATTCTTAACCCCTGCGCCACCAGGGAAGTCCTAAAAGTATTTTTTAAAAAGTATCTATGGAAGAGAGGGAAGATCCCACATGCCGCGGAGCAACTAAGCCCATGTGCCACAACTACTCAAGTCCGCACGCCTAGAGCCCATGCTCCGCAACAAAGAGTAGCCCACACTCGCTGTAACTAGAGAAAGCCTGCATGCAGCAGCGAAGACCCAACGCAGCCATAAATAAATAAATGTATTAAAAAATAATAATACTTTTATAGTATATGCCTACTCACAAGAATTCCTTGAAATAGGATCTAAGTCATTTTATGTTTCTATTTTTGGTACTAGCATAGTGTTTGGCGCCTATATAGTAGGGATTAAATATTTATTAAATGAGTGTGTGCTACTAGCTTTTTAAACTGGTGATTGGCTACGCTTTCTCTCTCTTTCTGCTGCTTCTGTATTTTTATTTGCTGAAGCAGTGAGAATAGGTTTTATGCTTCTCCCCCTTAGGAAGAAAACTTACAGAGATTGAGTTAAAAACAGAACCAACGATGCTTTATATGTAACATTTATTTAAACATCCTTCCTAGATGGAGTAACTAAAGATGTTTACTGTTTTATTCACAGAGAGTGATGGACAACACAATATTTGGGAACAGAAATGACATTAGATACAAAGGGTTGAGAAACACATATTGGTGATAGATGTAAAGAACAGTCAATTCATTAGCTTAATTTTTTTTCCCATTGGGAGAAATATCCCCAAGTTTTAGCACTAGGGTAACTTAGTTTATCAAAGTTTATGAACCACAAACATAAAAAATAAGTTTCCATAATATATATGTGAAAAGTAGCACACATGTTCTGTTAGCTATCTTATTCATAACCTGATAACCTGTTAAATTATTAATCATATATTTTCTATTTTCCACTATAGGTTCAAGCAATAAATGCAGGAATGTTTTTCTTTAGGTGCACAGTATGCAATAATAGTGATATATTTCAGAAAGAGATGTTGAGAATGGGAATTCATATTCCTGAAAAGTGAGTAACATTTAGCCTTTTGATGAAAAGATGTTTTAAATATAGGATTTAATAACAATGGAAATAATCATTGATGTCTGATTAATTACTCATGGACAAGCAGCCATTTCAAACAGGGAAATGTAAAACCGTCCCCGCCACCTTTCCTCCTCCTCCCCAGATTGCTAGTTCTTGAGAACCAGGTCCTGACTTAAATGTCTCATTAGTTGTTTATAGTCTCTTAATAATTGTACACCTCACTTGTGTACAATATTGATTGATTGATTGATACACAAGTATAATAGGCTTCAAAATGGTATGTATAAATTATTTGAGAGAATCAAGATGTGGTTTAAAATGTATAAGAATTTTCTTAATACTTAAAGGTGAGGAATCCAGAAATATGGTACTAAACTTGAAATTCAAAAAATTGGAAGTGAAATATTAGGAAAAATGTAAGTTTCAGAAAATTTCTACTTAATTTTTCATTTAGCATTTGAAATTCACTGTGAGACTAATTAACTGTAGGATAAAATGACACTAAGGGATTTATATATTGAAGTGAATGATTAATCGTAAAAAGAACAAGTTTCATCCTTGTTCCTAAGTTTGTGAAGAGTTTATAGTTTTAGATTCATTATCAGTCCTTTTATGTAACATTTTAGGCCAAAGTATATTTTATATCTTGCTTCATTTACAGAGATGCATCTTGGGAATTAGAGGAAAATGCTTATCAAGAGCTTCTGCAGCACTATGAGCATTGTGATGTCCGAAGATGTCGTTGCAAAGAAGGGCGAGACTATAATGTGCCTGACAGGTATATGGGGAAGTTCAGTTGTGCTTAGTGTCCTTTTTTCTTTAACATCTTTATTGGAGTATAATTGCTTTACAATGGTGTGTTAGTTTCTGCTTTATAACAAAGTGAATCAGTTATACATATACATATGTTCCCATATCTCTTCCCTCTTGCGTCTCCGTCTCTCCCACCCTCCCTATCCCACCCCTCTAGGTGGTCACAAAGCACTGAGCTGATCTCTCTGTGCTATGCGGCTGCTTCCCACTAGCTATCTAGCTTCCCACTAGCTATTTTACGTTTGGTAGTGTGTATATGTCCATGCCACTCTCTCACTTTGTCACAGCTTACCCTTCCACCTCCCCATATCCTCAAGTCCATTCTCTAGTAGGTCTGTGTCTTTATTCCCATCTTACCCCTAGGTTCTTCATGACATTTTCTTTTTTTCTTAGATTCCATATATATGTGTTAGCATATGGTGTTTGTCTTTCTCTTTCTGACTTACTTCACTCTGTATGACAGACTCTAGGTCTATCCACCTCATTACAAATAGCGCAATTTCGTTTCTTTTTATGGATGGGTAATATTCCATTGTATATATGTGCCACATCTTCTTTATACATTCATCCGATGATGGACACTTAGGTTGCATCCATCTCCTGGCTATTGTAAATAGAGCTGCAATGAACATTTTGCTACATGACTTCTTTTGAACTATGGTTTTCTCAGGGTATATGCCCAGTAGTGGGATTGCTGGGTCATATGGTAGTTCTATTTGTAGTTTTTTAAGGAACCTCCATACTGTTCTCCATAGTGGCTGTACCAATTCACATTACCACCAGCAGTGCAAGAGTGTTCCCTTTTCTCCACACCCTCTCCAGCATTTATTGTTTCTAGATGTTTTTGTTTTGTTTTGTTTTTTGGTACACGGGCCTCTCACCGTTGTGACCTCTCCTGTTGCAGAGCACAGGCTCGGGACATGCAGGCTCAGCGGCCATGGCTCACGGGCCCAGCCGCTCCGCAGCATGTGGGATCTTCCCGGACCGGGGCATGAACCCGTGTCCCCTGCATTGGCAGGTGGACTCTCAACCACTGTGCCACCAGGGAAGCCCTGTTTCTAGATGTTTTGATGATGGCCATTCTGACTGGTGTGAGATGATATCTCATTGTAGTTTTGATTTGCATTTCTCTAGTGATTAATGATGTTGAGCATTCTTTCATGTGTTTGTTGGCAATCTGTATATCTTCTTTGGAGAAATGTCTATGTAGGTCTTCTGCCCATTTTTGGATTGGGTTGTTTGTTTTTTTGTTATTGAGCTGCATGAGCTGCTTGTAAATTTTGGAGATTAATTGTTTGTCACTTGCTTCATTTGCAAATATTTTCTCCCATTCTGAGGGCTGTCTTTTGGTCTTGTTTATGGTTTCCTTTGCTGTGCAAAAGCTTTGAAGTTTCATTAGGTCCCATTTGTTTATTTTTATTTCCATTTCTTTAGGAGGTGGGTCAAAAAGGATCTTGCTGTGATTTATGTCATAGAGTGTTCTGCCTATGTTTTCCTCTAAGAGTTTGATAGCTTCTGGCCTTACATTTAGGTCTTCAATCCATTTTGAGCTCATTTTTGTGTATGGTGTTAGGGAGTGTTCTAATCTCGTACTTTTACATGTACCTGTCCAGTTTTCCCAGCACCACTTATTGAAGAGGCTGTCCTTTCTCCACTGTACATTCCTGCCTCCTTTATCAAAGATAAGGTGACCATATGTGCATGGGTTTATATCTGGGCTTTCTATCCTGTTCATTGATCTTTCTGTTTTTGTGCCAGTACCATACTGTCATGATTACTGTAGCTTTGTAGTATAGACTGAAGTCAGGGAGCCTGATTCCTCCAGCTCCGTTTTCCGTTCTCAAGATTGCTTTGGCTATTCGGGGTCTTTTGTGTTTCCATACAAATTGTGAAATTTTTTGTTCTAGTTCTGTGAAAAATGCCAGTGGTAGTTTGATAGGGATTGCATTGAATCTGTAGATTGCGGAGTAGTGTCATTTTCACAATGTTGATTCTTCCACTCCAAGAACATGGTATATCTCTCCATCTATTTGTATCATCTTTAATTTCTTTCATCAGGGTCTTATAATTTTCTGCATACAGGTCTTTTGTCACCTTAGGGGGGTTTATTCCTAGATATTTTATTCTTTTTGTTGCAATGGTAAATAAGAGTTTTTTCTTGATTTCACTTTCAGATTTTTCATCATTAGTATATAGGAATGCCATAGATTTCTGTGCATTGATTTTGTATCCTGCTACTTTACCAAATTCATTGATTAGCTCTAGTAGTTTTCTGGTAGCATCTGTAGGATTCTTTATGTATAGTATCATGTCATCTGCAAACAGTGACAGCTTTACTTCTTCTTTTCCGATTTGGATTCCTTTTATTTCCTCTTCTTCTCTGATTGCTGTGGCTAAAACTTCCAAAGCTATGTTGAATAAGAGTGGTGAGAGTGGGCAACCTTGTCTTGTTCCTGATCTTAGTGGAAATGGTTTCAGTTTTTCACCATTGAGGACGATGTTGGCTGTGGGTTTGTCATATATGGCCTTTATTATGTTGAGGAAAGTTCCCTCTATGCCTACTTTCTGCAGGGTTTTTATCATAAATGGGTGTTGAATTTTGTCGAAAGCTTTCTCTGCATCTATTGAGATGATCATATGTTTTTTCTCCTTCAATTTGTTAATATGGTTTATCACATTGATTGTTTTGCGTATATTGAAGAATCCTTGCATTCCTGGAATAAACCCCACTTGATCATGGTGTATGATCCTTTTAATGTGCTGTTGGATTCTGTCTGCTAGTATTTTGTTGAGGATTTTTGCTTCTATGTTCATCAGTGATATTGGCCTGTAGTTTCCTTTGTTTGTCACATCTTTGTCTGGTTTTGGTATCAGGGTGATGGTGGCCTCGTAGAATGAGTTTGGGAGTGTTCTTCCCTCTGCTATATTTTGGAAGAGTTTGAGAAGGATAGGTGTTAGCTCTTCTCTAAATGTTTGATAGAATTCGCCTGTGAAGCCATCTGGTCCTGGGCTTCTGTTTGTTGGAAGATTTTTAATCACAGTTTCAATTTCAGTGCTTGTGATTGGTCTGTTAATATTTTCTATTTCTTCCTGATTTAGTCTTGGCAGGTTGTGTATTTCTAAGAATTTGTCCATTTCTTCCAGGTTGTCTGTTTTATTGGCATAGAGTTGCTTCTAGTAATCTCTCATGATCTTTTGTATTTCTACTAGTGTCCTTTTTTAAACCTTCAGCTTGAGAAAGTAGGTTTTCTATTTAGTGAAATGTACTTTTGCTCTTAGGATGTTAGAAATTTTAACTTGAGATGAGGTATATTTATTAAATGCATATTTATATCTGCTTACAGAAATTATTGCAGTTGGCATAATTGGAACTTTTGTGGTGTGTTTTCATGAGGCTCTGTTTTCTAGAGCTCTACTGTGGTAGCCAGTAACCACAGGTGGCTATTGAGCACTTGAAATGTGGCTATTCCAAATTGAGAGGTGTCGTAAGTGTAAAATACACACCGAAGATTTATATGTATCTTAGAGTACTAGGACTGCCATAACAAAATACCACAAACCAGGTGGCTTAAACAACAGAAATTTTTCTTCTCAGAAACCTAAAGGCCAGACGTCCAAGATAAAGGCATTGGCAGGTTTGATTTCTCTTGAAGCCTCTCTCCTTGGCTTGCACATGGCTCCCTTCCAGCTGTGTCCTTCTGTCTGTGCCTTAATCTTTTTTTCTTATTAGGATACCAGTCATATTGGATTAGGACCCACGCATATGGCCTCATCTTAATTATCGCTTTAAAGGCCCTATCTCCAACTACAGTCACCTTGTGAAGTACTGGGTGTTAGGTCTTCAACATATGAATTCTGGGCATGACAGAATTCAGCCCATAACAGTAAGAAAAAAAGACCTTAAAATATCTTGTTAATAATTTTTTAAATTGATTACCTGCCAAACAAAATGACTATATTTTGGAAATACTCAAATTTATTTCACCTGTTCCTTTTACCTTTTAAAATCTGGTTACTAGGAAAGTTTAAATTACATATATGATTTACATTATATTTCTATTGGATGACACTGTTCTAGAGGTTAAGAAACTAGGTTAATCTATCAGCGTTTGTTTTGGATCACTATAAGAAGGATTTGGCATTTGAAATTTATTGATTACTCTTTTGTAATATCCGTAGACGTTGACTATAATGTTAACAATCGTTTTTTGCCTTCTCTGTACACTATACTGTGTGGGGTATTAGAAATCAAGAGTATCTTTATTTTTTAAGATGCAGGATAAAAAGTAACAAATCTAATTTTGTTGAAATTTTGATAAATTTTTATCCCTGTTATGTAGTCTTAATTAATATGACAAACTTAAAGTGCTGAACAGAATATTGGGAGCCTTATCTCTTATGGAAAGTGATTTGGCTAGGTGAGCTACAACTTATTTTGGAAGACTCAGCTGAAGTCTTGCAAGCTTTGGAAAGTTTCCCCTAAGAAGCTCTTACTATTCCTGATTCCCTGTTCTGGGCTGGATTTTCCCTTCATTGTGCTTGTTACAATAGAGTTGACAATATTTAAATTTGTCTTTGCCATTAGACTAAAGATTCATTAAGGGCGGAGGTCTCATTGAAGATGTCAAGTAATGTGTATTCTTGCCTAAGTTACTTGATCTGGTGACCCTGATTATTCATCTGTAAATACTAATAATACCCTGCTCAAGGGTTGTGCTGAGGTAGAGATGAAATTAATGTATATAAAGTGCTTTGTAGACAGTAAAGCACTTTACAGTTCTAAGAAGCAATATATTCATTAATAATGATATTTTCTAAATTCATTTTAGGCTATTTTGATTAACTAATATACATATTCCTTGTATACCTCTGGTCACCTAATCATTTGCTACCAAACTCCCTTTTCTTTCTGGCAACTACTTTGCCTTTTCTCCTAGGACACAGAATCCTGCTATCTGAATGCTTTCTTTGCAGTCTCACTCCCTCTCATCCTAGTGATAGGAAGGTAACTTGCTGAAAGGCAGCATGGTGGAGTGGTTAGGAGCATGGGTCTGAAGCCAGGTAAACTGGATTGGAAGCCTCACTCTGAGACTTACTAACAGTGTGAACTTGTTTGGGCAAGCAATTTACCCCTCTATGCTTTGGTTTCCTCTTCTTCAAAATGGAGGTAACTGGTTTTTCCAACCTTCTGAAATTTTTCCAACCTTCTGAAACTTTACATGTAAAGAGTGAGAACTGGGCCTGGTGTATAAGCACTCGTTAGCTGTCATCTTTCTTCCTCTTCATCATCAGTTGGCAGAACTATCTGGGGAAGAGAGGGAGACACAGAGAGGACATACCCCTACACACCCAAGTCCACACAGAGGGAGATTCGCCCACACCTACAAGAGGTGAAGTTATGCAGCTAAGTCTCTTATCACCCACATATCCACACACTCAGGGAGTATATCCATTTCTGTACAGACGGACGTATTCATAACCAAACAAAGAGGAGGCTGCACGCTATAACCCACACCCGTACAGAAAATGTGAATGCTGACTGGTACATGTCACACAACACAGTGGGGAAACATTGGGAGTGGGGGATTGAGGGGAAAAGATGAGAGAGAATATGAATGCGGATCACGTAGTAAGTCTGGATCCTGTTGAGCTGCACAGTACTTGGGGTGTCTGAGCAAGCTTATTATAGGAAATAATTCCTCACCTTGAATGGGAAAGATAGTATTTTAGGTAAGATAATGTATTTACTGAATGCTTCTTCCATATCAGACATACTTTGGGTATATGTGCATGTACATGCTGATATTTAGTTTAGTATTTTAAGATAGAGAATGTTTAAAGGAGGAAGTTACAAACATAATAAATGAAATGGGGGGGAAAAACAACTTTAGGAAAAAGTAATGCAGTATCAAAGCAGATAATTTATTTTCCTTCCTTGGGTAAAAGGGTTGGCTGTGTGTGTGAGGTGGACAGTGAGGTGTGCAGTGGTGCTGATGGTCGGAATTAGACTAAGTTAATACCACATGGAAATAATCTGCTTCTCTTTATGTCCTCAGCAAATGGGAAATAAAGCGCTGTCAGTGTTGTGGTTCTCGCGGAACACATCTAGCCTGTTCCTCACTACAATCATGGGAACAAAATTGGGAATGTTTGGAATGTAGAGGTATTCTTTACAATTCAGGTAATATTTTGTGATTTTGAATAAAGATGTTTTTATTTAAATGCATATTATTCAAAAGTTTCTACCTATATTCCTATTATACTAACATTGGGTTTTAAATCTGTAGGCGATTTCCAAAAAGCCAAAAAACACACATTACCCAGCACTAATGTGGGAATAACTGATTGTTTGTTGGAGGAATCTTCACCTAAATTACCCAGACAGTCTCCTGGAGCCCAGCGTGAAGACCTGCTGAGGTGTGTATTTTGAATTGGAGAAAAATATAAAACTCTGTTTTGAGAAAATTAGAACGGGAAGTAGCTATATACATTTAGAGTATTAGCTGTTCTCAGAGTAGTTTGGAAGGGTATTTTTCAAACTGCAGTCCCTAATTTGATGTAGAAAGAGGATCCTTGGACATTGCCCCTAACAGGATTATTTTGAGTACATTAATTCCAATTACAGATGGAGAAACTGAGGCAGGGAATAATTGAGTTAGTCCAGATAATTGTCTGGAGGTCTTGTTAGGGCACTGGTTGCCTGGCCTCATGCTCAGAGGTTCTGATTCTGTTTATCTGCTGCGGGGCTTAAGAAGCTGCGTTTCTAACAAGTTTCCAGGTGCGGCAGCTGCTGCTGTTGCTGGTCTGGGGCCACACTTTGAGAATTAATAGTGTAAACTGAAAAGTACTATTTAAAGGAGTGTGAATTCTGCTTAAAATATGTAATCTCTTAAAAATATAGTTCTCTCATACAGTGAGCAGAGATTACATTTGCTCTATCTTTAAAGGATCTAGTGAACATGAAATAAGATGCAGTTAAAAGCAGAAACTAACACACCATTGTAAAGCAATTATACTCCAATAAAGATGTTAGAAAAAAAAAAAAAGATGCAGTTAAGCAAGTATGTCCAGGGAGGTAAGAGTTTGAGCTTTTGACTCTTATACCTAAATCCAGTGAATTGTATAACATTAGATGATTTTAATTTGGTAAAAGATTGGGTAGAAGGAATCAAGAATTTAGAACTAAGGTTATCAAATAACTTTTTTGTTCCACTGGCGGCCATTGTTTGCTTTTGGGTGGGAGTTGGGGAAGAACTTCTTTCTATTCTTTTTTTATTTGGCTGTGTAACTGCTGTGACACCTAAAGTACTTTAGAGTACTTACCTCTATGTTTAAATTCATGTTTTATAGGCAAGGCAGCAAATTTAGAAGAGATATTTCAACTCTAATAATAGAGCTAGGATTCCAAATTAAAAAAAAAGCTAAAAGATTATTTATCAACAAAGCCAATATCTGGAATAGTGCCTTAGATGGATTCAGAAATCACAACTTTAATCCTTCATATACAATTGAAATAGCATATGTTAATGAAAATGATCATTTTGGAAAAGAGCAGCCTGGATCAAAGCAAGAATTCCTAAGTCTCTTAATGCAGCAACTTGAGAACTCACCATTGTTTGAAGGGTCCTTGTCAAAGAACTTGTCTCTCAATTCTCAAGGTAACTATTTTATTATTGTACATACTGAATATACCATGTATTAAGAAAGAGATAGCAGGTTAGAATTGATACTCAATACCTGTCAAAATGTATAATCACTTTGTTACTAAAATAATGATAGAATCACAGAAAAGGGGGGAAGTGATGTTTTTTAAAATAAATTTTGTAGTGAAACATTTTTTATTTTAGAATATCCTTAATTTCTTTATAGCAAAATCCTACTTAAAGTGATTCTATAATTAAGTATAACTTCTGAAAAATGTACTTAATTTTAATTCATTTGAATAGAGTGGCCAAATTGGATGAATGAGTTTTTGAGCTCTTCTTGTTCATATATTTGAAATTTGCAGTTGGCATGTTTCTTCACAACCTAGGATTTTTATAACATAATTTTTTGGTTCACATATAACAGATTTTTAGCATACTTTTGCTTTCAAGAGTTTTTTTTATTTATTTAACAGAATTATTTATATGATACTTTTCTGTCTTTACTTCTGGTAAGGAATTAATGTGATTAAAACAGGCATCTCAAAACACTGGTTAATTCTAGCATTCTTTTTTTCGGAGCTTTTATAACCGCTTTTGCTGTAATAGGAATTTGAGAGAGAGTGAGAAGACATATCATCCCATTTGACTTCCTTCTATGTTTTCTTTAGAACTTCCTCACCATTGCCTGAAGTATCATTGAAATAATTGAGAAACTACCAAGGATCATTAGTACTATGTATAGTACACACAGTTTAATTCTACACTCCCTTTAAAAAAAAACAAAAACGCTCCAAGTAATCAGTATGTTATTAATTCATGGCAGTTTTGGTACAGTGGAGAGAGTACATGGAATTTAAGTCACAAAATCTGAGTTCAGTTTGTACACATCTACTTCAGTAGCTTTATTTCCCTAGATTAATTGCATAGCCCCTCTGGATCTCAGTTTCTTCATCTGTAAGATGTGACTACTAATATGTAGTATATAAGGTTATTGTTGAGGAGATTTTATTATTATTTCAGGTATTGTTAATGTTACTTATTAATAAATTACTTTTAATTTTTAGAAAAAATAAAGGAAAATTTACATAATATCTTTTTGAGTTATCGAAGTAGCTAAAACATTTTTAATGACACATTGAAAAATATTGTGATGATATGGTAAGATAGCATATAGTGTTGAGAGTTAATTTGTACCATTTTGTATATCAACAACCTTAAAATTGTTCATATCCTTTGAACCACTAATACCGTATGTAGGAATCTATCCTAATAATCAAAGATATATAAACAAGAATGTGTAAATAGATGTTGACTGTAACATTGTGTCTCATGTAGTTGAAACTGGGCTAGCCAGTAATAAGGGGGTGGTTTACATTGCAGCACATCTGTAAATTAGTTTGAATGCATTCATTAACTGTATATTTGAATAATTTCAAGTAATATTTTAAAAATTTATAATACAGTAAGTGGAAAAAGACAGAAGTCAAGCTATTTATGTATATATTTATATGCATATGAGACATATTATAAATACACCAAAGTGTGTACACTGGTTATTATGGTGGTAGGATTATAGGTGATTTTATAAAAAGACTTTCTGTATTTACATATTTTTCTATAATAGATTGTTACTTTGAATTCAGAAAAAAATTTGTAAAATTGTATATTTTGGTTGAAATTTATATTTTATACATTATTATACCTTCTATGAATTAGGTTATTATACATTTGTCTAAAGCTTGGATTTTAAAATTTATTATATATGTATTAATTACATATGATGGTTATATAATAATAAAAGAAGTGTATTTGATATATTTTATCTGTATTTACAGCTCTGAAAGAGAATCTTTACTATGAAGCTGGCAAAATGCTTGCCATTTCTTTGGTTCATGGTGGTCCTTCACCTGGTTTCTTTTCTAAAACCTTATTTAACTGCCTTGTTTATGGACCAGAAAGTACCCAACCAATTTTAGACGATGTCTCAGACTTTGATGTGGCACAGATTATAATCAGGGTAAGAAATGTACCTGTTTGTTCAGATGTAGACTATGTTCTAGGTGTATTTGAATATAAATGATGGATCTGCAATAGAATAATACTCTTTGTGGAGTAGTTAAGGGGTGTCATTATTTTTGTTTACCAACAAAGTTAACAACCATTTAATAGACAGATGTAAAGGGCAGGCAGCTAGAGATCAAAGTGCCATGTTTAATGTTGATAAAACCAGTTGGATAATGTGACTTAGATCTGTGGTCAGAATGGCTTGCTAACACTCCTCAGAACTAGGTGGATTTATCTGCCCTGCCAGGGACAACATAAGGCAGGTTCCTTGTTGCATGCTCAAGAGCAGATGAAAGTGCACTTTCCTATCGTCAGGTGGAGCTGAAGAAAGGATGGTTACCAGCAGAAAATTTATCCTTCCTCCTACAGGGAGATATGAGTGATGGGTGGAGAGAAAGACCAGGCTGAATTTCTTCTCTGTGGAAACAGTTGGGGAGACTCAGCGTTCCTCCCCTCAAAATATTACCATGGGCTTCCCTGGTGGCGCAGTGGTTGAGAGTCCGCCTGCCAATGCAGGGGACACGGGTTCGTGCCCCGCGTCCGGGAAGATCCCACATGCCGCAGAGTGGCTGGGCCCGTGAGCCGTGGCCGCTGAGCCTGCGCGTCCAGAGCCTGTGCGTCCGGAGCCTGTGCTCCGCAACGAGAGAGGCCACAACAGTGAGAGGCCCGCGTACCGCAAAAAAAAAAAAAATAGTTACCATTTATTAAGCCCTGTACTACACATGTTATCCGTACAAACTCAGTTTACTTATCATAAGTAACATTGCCCAAGTGTTACTGATTTAGAAAGTAATGAAACAGTTGAGACAATGAAATCCAATTCAACTTTTCTTCCCTTAACTTGTCCCATACTTAAGCCTACTCTATCCATTGTCTCAGTTAATAGGCAGTATAGTTTAATGGTTAAAAACAAATGCTCAGAAGTCAGATTTTAGTTTGAAATAACTGATATAAGCTATGTGACCTTGGGCATGTTGGGTTAATCTTGTTAAACCTCAAGTTTCTAAACCAGAAAGTAAGAAACCTGGAAATGTGTATTTTGCCCAAGACTCCTCATTCTAAAATGGTATTTTAAACTGACCCTTTAACCCTTCAATTTATTTTTTCTTTTCTCCTCTTTATGAGAAAAAATGTACTTTAACTTCATTGTTTCCACTTCCTCTTTCCTACACTCATTTAACTTACAGTCAGACCTCTGTTCCCACCACTACTCTTCTGAGTTAGCTAGTTCATTGCTGATATGCAGGGATCTAAATCTCCACATGCAAAGGCCTTTCTTTTCTAATTCCTCATCTCCTCTGACTTCTGCAACCACCACTGTATTTGAATTCATCTCTATTGTTTTCTTTAATATCTACTCCCTCCTACTTTTGACTATTACTGTCTTTTTTAATGCTTCTTCTTCCTACCCCTAAAACTTAGGTAATTTTCAGTGTTGTCTTAACAGTCCTCCTTCTATACTATTTGGAAAGAGTCTCCTCATCTATAACCTTTCTGATGATTTCCAGACCTGTATTTTTGAGCCCCTAGATGTTTATATCCAGATAAGATCTGGGTCTTCCTACCAAATTGAGCACAGCATGTTTAGGACAGAAATAATTTTTTGCCCAGAATTTGGTTTTTTGCCTGATTTTCCTTTTCTTTTCAAGAGATTTATTTCCAAGTTATTCTGGAGACAGGGTTGTTTTCATTCTTCCATACTCCATTTATCAGTTTGTGTCAAGTCATCCGTCTCTAACAGTGGCCTTTCCTTCTTATTTCTAGTATGCTTACTATACCAAACTCAGGTTATATCTAAGTTTAAACAATTAAGATATTATTCTAATCATCTTCTTCAGGATGATTCTTTCACAAGTACAGGTTTGACCACATTGCTTTCTTCCTCAGGAATCCTAATGGATTCTCATTGCCTATTGAATGGAGTTCGAGTTCTTCATTAGGGCACTTGGAGCTCTCCTCATGGCTTTACTAACTCCAGACTCCTAGCCAGTGTTCCTTCACTGATTTAGTCAACAGATACATATATCTACAAGGTGCTATGTACCCCATATGGTTTTTTGTTTGTTTTTATTATTTATTTGGTTCTGCCAGGTCTTAGTTGTGGCAGGTGGGCTCCTTAGTTGCAGCTGGTGGGCTCCTTAGTTGTGGCATGCAAACTCTTAGTTGCGACATGCATGTGGGATCTAGTTCCCTGACCAGGGATCGAACCCGGACCCCCTGCACTGGGAACGCGGAATCTTAACTACTGTGCCACCAGGGAAGTCCCTGTTTCCCATACTGTTTTATCACTGAAGATAAAGTAGTGAACCAAACAAAGCCCCTGCCTTCTTGGAATTTACATATTAGAGGAACGACAAGATAAATAAATATATAATATACTGTCATGTAGTAAAATATATTATAAAAATAGAACAGAATAAGAGGAAGGATATCTTTTCCAAGATAATGCTTGGGGTATAGTAAGTTAAAGCATAGGCTAAGCTTCTGTAACAAAGAGACCCAAAAGACAATGGCTCAAAAAAGGCAGATATTTATTTTTTTCTAAAATCTAGATTTTAGAGTAGGAGTTGGCAAACTATAGCTGTAGGCCAAGTCTTGCCTGCTGCCTTTTTAAAGTTTTATTGGAACACAAACACACCCATTTGTTATGTGTCTGTGACTGCTTTTACACTACAGTGGTGGAGTTTAGTAGTTGTGACAAGCACCATATGGCCCACAAAGCATAAAATGCTATCTGGCCTTTACAGAAATGGCTCCTGTTTTAAGGTACAGTTGTGATACACCAAGTCACCCAGAGAATTGGATTCCTTCCTCTTGTTGTGTAGTCATTTAGGATATTGTCTTCATAGCTGAAGCTTGCTGTACAGGGAGAAAGTGGAAGTAGAGTGCAGGGAAATTTGACACATTTTCACTCATGTCCCATTGGACAGCTCTTAGTCACATAAGGCCACACTAGCTTTAAGGTAAGTTTGGCTATATGCCTAGCTAAAACTTAGGGTGATGGGTTTGGGAGGACGAGAACATATACGCAACTATTAGAGTGTGAAGGTAGTTTGAACAGGGTAGTCAGGAAAAACTTCTGAGGTCACAGGAGAGATCTGAAATAAATGAGGGAATCATGTAAATACCTGGAAGAAGAGTTTTTTGGAAGAAAGAAATAGCAAGGAGATTGTCCATTCAAATGGACTTTGCCTCCTAATTTTATCTTTCTCCCTCTGTAACTTTGTTCAAGAGCTAACCTATGTGAAAGTGTCTGGCACATAAATGGTTAAGTATATCTTTGTTTATGTTGTTCCCTCAAATACTCTTGAGTGTATCCATTTTTTTAAATCTCAGCTATTCTTTCTTTCATGAAATCTCTGCAGGTCCTCTTTCTTGCCTCTCTAGTGCTATGTAACTGTTCTATATCAGTTACCGCCTTTTATGGAAGTAATTTCCTATATTAAAGTGGCATTATAGTCTAGATTTCTTAAAACCTAGGTTTTGGCAGAAATATACAGTATTTATTAAACTGGATTATCAGACATTTATTCTAGGAAAATAATTCTTAGTATACTTTCACTTCACCCAGGTGTACTCAAGAATTGAGTATAAAGTAATGTGTCATTTGAAATGTAAATATCTTTCACAAGTAAATGAGTAAACTGGGTGTATTTTCTTCTTCATTACAGATAAATACTGCAGCAACTGTGGCTGACTTAAACTCTTTACTAAATGAATATTATAACTACCTAGAGCTTATTGGATGCCTAAGACTTATAACATCATTAAGTGATAAATATAGGTTGGCAAAAGACATACTTGTTTATCATGTAATTAAGAGAGTCCAAGCACCTTTTGAAAGGTAAGTTGTTCATATGTTAAGGATTCTCTCAAATTACATGTTTAAAGTGGTTAATTGCCTTGCAATGTGAGATATATTTGATAAAATGTAAATGCTATTTTAAACTAATGCTTTCAAACTAACCTCTTAAGGATGAATACTGTTCTTACATTCTACACAGAATTGCTTAAATGTGTACTGTTTAGGTAGGAAAAGTAATCGTTATCTCAATTTATAATTAATTTTTCTAAATAAAAATTATTTTTATGTTCTCACACGCTGCTGTTCTTTTAATAGTGGGAAACCTAAAATATATATGAAAGTAGGCAGAGTGATACACCATGTAATCACCACCCAGATCTAACAGTTATCAAGCAACCAGTGGCCAGTCTCATTTAGCTAGCCTTCCCTTGTTACTGACTCCAGTTTTATTTTCAAGCAAATTTTAAAATTTCAGTATCATTAATCTATGTATTTAATGTATTCAAAACTGTTATAGTTGGCTATCCTTACTGAAGTTAAGATTGTCTCATCTTTAACCAGTATAAACCTCTTTATGTTGTTTCTTTTGAGTTCTTTTGATGTTGACCCTTAATGGTCTTTGATAGCCTTCTTGCTATATGGTATGACAAGGTGTTTCATGCTCCTTTTGTACATTCTGGCCTAATGAGCTTTGTTTCTTTGAATGGGAAATGGTATTTCAAATCCACAATCTGGATGCTAGGGATGCTTGTTTTTGCCACGTTGGTCATAGTTTCTAGGCCTTTTCAGTGGACTAAAAGAAGAAATATAGGGGTTTTTTGTTGGGTTTTTTTTTATTTTTTTAAGATAAAATACATCATAGGTTTCTACTGATACTTCAGATTCACTACTACAAGATTTTTGACTTTTCCTTTGTCCCATGTTCATAATCCCAGTTCTCAAAGACATTGATGAATTAGAGCATGAAGTAATTCCTTGATTTAATCCACATTTCGTAAATAGTAGTCACAGAATGATAATGCCAACATTATCATCAGTAACATAACATTATTGAAAATAGGTTAAACTTGTTTTTCTATTTCTTTTTGTTCTAGGGCTATGCAGTCAAATTACTGTGTTTTAAAGTCATTTGGCATAGTTATTTTCTTTGTTGTTATATTACTAACTGGGTATACATTTTATTTTCATTTTTATCTTATTTTTTCTTTTTATTGACTTTTATTAAAGTTTGATTTTATTTTAAAATTATATAAAATGTTTGCATGATTCCAAAGTCAAATCTATAATGATAGTACATTGAAAGGACTCAGTTCTGTCATACAGATTATGTTAAGATAAGTATAGCTTTCATCCTTATCACACCTACCTTCCATCCCCTATGAAGTAATTATTTTAGTGGCTTTTACTGTTTATCCTTCCATTATTTTTTTTAACTGATAGCAGATAAATATATGAGTATATGTGTGTGTGTATATTCATTTCTTTTATTACATAAATAGTAACATACCATCCACCCTTTTTCCTCCTCATTTTTTACTTGACAGTATATGGTCCTTATTCCTTTTTTAGAGCTCTACAGAACTAAAGCACTCTTCCAAATTAAAATTTAATATGATATCATAAGCTTAAACAGTTGTAAAGGATATAATTTCCAATATATGTATATATTTTAAATAAATTTATTTATTTATTTATTTATTTTTGGCTGCATTGGGTCCTCATTGCTGCACGCGGGCTTTCTCTGGCTGTGGCAAACGGGGGCTACTCTTCGTTGCAGTGTGCGGGCCTGTCATTGCGGTGGCTTCTTTTGTTGTGGAGCATGGGCTGTAGGCGCGCGGGCCTCAGCGGTTGCTGTGCACGGGCTCGGCAGTTGTAGCTCGCGGGCTCTAGAACACAGGCTCAGCAGTTGTAGCACACAGGCCCAGCTACTCCACAGCAATGTGGGATCTTCCCAGACCAGGGCTCGAACCCATGTCCCCTGCATTGGCAGGTGGACTCTTAACCACTGAGCCACCAGGGAAGCCCTCCAATGTATTTTTAATACTGTAATTAAAGTAACACTGTTACATAACTGTTTAAAATGTATCCAGTGTCTGACTATAAGACTCTTACATAGCAAAATTTTCTTACAGTTAGAATTACCATTCATAATTATGATTAATACATAGAATAATCCAAACATATTATAAATTTTGATAGTTATTTAAAAATTTATTTGAAATGTATCTCTTAATGACATAGATGTACAAAATATTTTTTTCCCAAGGAATTCATATGTCTACAGATGGATTTTTTCTCATTGCTAAGTTAGATAATTCATTGCTGTTTGTTTATTTTGTGTGTGTGTGTGTGTGTTTATAGGTATGAGTAGTCTAGTTGTCAGGAAAGGCTTCCCTATCTGTATAAGTGGTGTTTAAATTAAACCCTGATTTATAAATAGGAGTTAGGCAGATCAAGATGAAGAGGGCAAGAGAAAAGAAGCTGAAGACTGATCCCTCCTTTTATGTGAAAGATAAATCATATAGCAAAAAACAATATTTTAAAGCTCAAGAGTCCTGTAGATGTCAGAAATAACAAGGAAATCAAAAGCCATAGTACCTCTTTATTCCCGCCCTGCAACTAGGTTCATCATGGGGTAGGAGGGTGAAGTTGGGGGGAAGTGAGAGTAGCATCAACATATATACACTACCGAATGTAAAATAATTGGCTGGTGGGAAGCTGCAGCATAGTACAGGGAGATTGGCTCAGTGCTTTGAGATGACCTAGAGGGGTGGGATAAGGAGGATGGGAGGGAGGCTCAAGAGGGAGAGGATATGGGGACATGTGTATGCACATGGCTGATTCACTTTGTTGTGCAACAGAAACTAACACAGTATTGTGAAGTAATTATGCTCCAGTAAAGATCTATTAAAAACAAAAAAGCCATGGTACCCTAAATGTCATATGAAATCAGAACCCTCAGTTTGCCCCAAACTTGGGTTTGGCATTCTGAATGGACCCCAATCTGAACCAAAGACATTAACAAAGTAATTGGTCTTAGGATTCGTAGTACTTACAGAGTGCCAGGCAAAAGCAAATACGTAACAGTGTTTAGGGAAATTTCTACAGCCTGAGCCTGATGGGAATGCTAAAGTTACATTGCTAAAGAAGAGGAGGTTCCAATAAAAGACAAAACACAACCATCCTAAACAGCAAGTATTGGGAATAGCACATCAAGGATTTAAATAACAGGACAAACTGAGACATAAAAAGTTATTACAGTGATTTAAAAGAAAAAAAAACCCAAACATAAAATGTGAAATGAATCAAATAGTGCTTCTAAGTTGAAAAATGATCATAGACTTCCAGTTGTGGATAATGTGGAATAGACACTCTTCTCTCTATCCTTCCTGATAAGCACAGTTAAAAACCCTGAACAGTGTTTATAAAACAAACTTAAGAAGACTTTTGAGAGGTAGAGAGATGAAAGCAGACCAGCTGGGGATCTCAGCAAGGACACAGCTTAGAGAAGTCTAGACATTCTTATTTGAAGGAAAACTAAACGATTTGTCACCAGCAGATCTACCCTAAAAGAATGCCTATGGGAATTTTTTGAAATAGAAAGCAAATTATTAAAGGTAGAATCTTGTAACATCAGGAAGGAAGAAAGAATAATGAAAAGAATAAAAGCATGTCTCCTCTTGTGTCTACTAAATTATGTTTGATGGCTGAGGCAAAAATTATAACATTCTCTAATGTGATTCATAATGTATATAAAAGAAATACTTAGGAAATTATAAACAGCAAAAGGCAAAGGGACATGAAGGGAAGTAATGTTTCTATACTTGAACTGATAAAATGTTGGCAGCAGTAAATTATTACATTTTTAAAAAAATCTTCACATAGAAATACACTCAAAACACTATAGATAAAAATGGAATCCAAAAAAATAAGCAACCAACAGAAAAACAAGGAAAACGAAACAGAAACAAAAATGATCATGGAAATGAAACTTGGTGGTTGTTAAATGCTAGGCCATTGAAGAGAAAGAGAGAGAAAAGGACTGAAACAAGAAATGTCATGAAAGTTAGAATAAGAGCACCCACACATATATTTGACAAAAGAGACAGAGGCTGGGCAATATTATAGAAAATGCTGCTTGAGAAGTTCTTCAGGTTCACAGGGCTTACCATGCTGAAGTATAGTGTACTTTGTGATGAAATTGTGTTCTGAGCAAAAAGACATTATTGTAAAAATGAGCATCAATTATATTGGACGCCTTTTTTTCAGTGACATCAACGTTGAAAACAGACAGCCAAGATAGTAACTTCACAGAGCTAGTTACGTTATCATTCAAGAGAGAGGAGGAAATAAAGACATTTTGAGACAGGTTTACTTCTTTCCTGGAGAGATTAATAAAATACCTACTTAAGGAAGAAAGAAATTGGACCCAGAAGGACAAAGTAAGATACAAGCACCAGGAGTAAGCAAAGAAATGAAAAAACCTGAATAAATAAAAACAAGCATTGGCCATTTAAAAGACAACTAAGTTTTGGTAAGAAATGGTTAAAATAATTAAAATACTAGCTAAAGGTTCATCTGTAAGAAGAGAATGGACATTGTATTTATTGTTTTAAGGAACTTGTATTCTTGAGGTAGTAGTGGGGAAGCATTAATTACCTTAAGATTGTTAAGCCAAGTATGTATATTTTAAGGAAAAACTCTAAAATAACAGGAATAGAGTGTGTAACTTCCAAACCAGTTTGATGGGGGTGGGGATAGAAATAAAGAAAACATATTTAATCATATAGTGAACAGAAAAAGAGGGATGAAAACAAGCAAGGGAAAACACATGCTCAAAGAAAACATAAGATAGAAAACATATAGGTAATTATATTACATGTAAATAGCTTATATTCATATTTAAAAAACAGAGGATCTTAAATTGCATTGCAAATAAATGACTTTAAAGCAAAAAAAGAGAGAAAGAAATTCTAATAATCTTTTTAAAAAGCCTTGTCCTTAAATGACCCTAATAGTGTTAAAAAGAACAAATTCTTTAGGATTCAGCAGTCTTGAATATATTTGTATCTAGCAACATGGCCTCAAAATTTATTAACAGTTCTGAGGACTGTTTATGAAAGGAAGCAAGGCAGGTAGAACATCAAAAAAAAAATCTTGCTTTAGTGCACTCCACTAATAGATTAAAAGAGAAAAATAAAACAATCTTCATACAGTTATACATGCAAAAAAAGCAATTGCTACATTTAAACATTTATACATAATTTTAAGCTAACAATTTGAAATATCCTTATAAAGATTAGCTAGTAAAGATTCAGCAAACATTATCCTTAATGAAGTGTGATAGACGTTCCTCTTAAGGCCATGACAAGCCTGGGATACATATAATTACCCCCTTCATTTCTACAATATGCTGGAGGTCCTAGTAGAGCAACAAGACTAAATGAATAAGTGAGTGTTATTAAGGATTGGAAGAATTAAAATTATCATTGGTAGTCTAGATGACTGTCCAACTAAAATAATCTTAGAACTGCTTCTGTAAAGAGTAAAGCAAGGTTACAAGAGGTAAAGGACACTAACAGGGAGGTGTGCAAGTGAGAAGGAATGGTAACGAAAGAAATTTGTTAATTTTAGAGTAAACACTGATTGTACAAAAAATTAATGTTTACTTTGGGGATTTATGATACAAGGTGGAACAAAATGTTTAAGTAGCATAGGAAGAGAGAGCTACCAGAGTTGCAAGTGTTCTAAGGTCTTTGTATTGTTCAGGAAGAGGGTAAATACCTGATTCACTTTAGATTTCAAATATGCCGATTAAAATTTTGAGGTAACCATTTAAAAAATAAGAATTAGTGTAACTTTTTAAATAGAAGGTAAATTGGAATTTTGTTTTAAAAATACAAAAATTGGCAGGAAGGAATAAAAAATTTTTTTGTAATTCAGTACAGTTGCCCAAAATAAAGTGACAGAACTAGTTTCCTAAATGTAGTAATAACTATTACTATATAACAATTAGAAAAAATTACTCTCAAAAAAGCAAATTGCAGAAAAATAAGTATACAGTATGGTACCATTATTGGAAAGTTTCAAAACAAGCAAACCAATGCTAGTTATTTTTTAGGGATACATATATAGTGAAACTAAAATGAAATGCAGGCTATAGTAAAAATTTCAGAATAGGTAAATAGCAGTTTCAGATAGTTTTCTTTGTAAAAGGAGAGAAGGGAAACTGATGAATGGGCAGATTTAGTTGAGTGAATAGAATATTTTCTTAAAAATAATCTGAGCAAACATAAAATGTTAATGTCTTTCAAAATCAAGTTTGCAGTCATGGTTTTCTGTTATTTCCTGGATTTTTATATAAGCTTGAAATATTTCATTTTAATTAAAAGTAAAATTATAAAGGTGAACTCAAGTTTGGCTGAAATTTGCTTCAAAGGTAGGTGTAAGGTGAAAGTTAAAAGCAAGCAAGAAAGGCAGCAATTGTATTGTGGAGGACCTTAAAAGCCATGTTAAGGAGTTTGGACTTTATTTCATGTGCAGAGTGTGTATTATTAGTTTCCAAACTGAGTGGCTCAAAACAAAAGAAATTTATTCTCCCATATTTTTGGAGGCTAGAAGTCCAAAGTCTCGGTGTTGGCAGGGCTTCATTCTTTCTGGGAGTTTAGGAAGAGAATCCATTCTTTGCTTCTTTTAGCTTCTGGTGGCTTGTGGTTGCATAACTCCAATCTCTGAATCTATATCACATGGCCTTTTCCTCTCTATCTTTTATAAAGACAGTTGTCATTGGACTTAGGGTGAGCCCAGATAACCTAGGTAGAATGATTTCAAGATCGTTAACTTAATTACATCTGCCTGGACCCTTTTTCCAACTAAGATCACATTCACAGGTTCCAGGGAATAGGATGTGGACATATCTTTTGGGGGCCTCCATCCAACATACCTAAGGATGAATGACAGTATGGGGTTTACATGGAAAATCAACTTGGAAGCTTACATACCTGGTACAACAGTTCCACTGGTATATGGAGAAATGAGCAGATAAAAGGGATTTCAAAAAAGGAAATTCATAGGATTTGTAATTAGGAGTGGCAGAGGGAAGAGTTAAGAATGACTTTCAGATTTAGCTGTACTAATAGGGTGAATAATGGAGGCATTTGTTGTCACTTACGGTTCTGATTTTGGTAGTAAGATAATTAGCTTTCTTTTGGACTTAATAAGTTTGGGTGCTTGGAATATGTGGTACCCAGCAGTCTGTTGGGTATATATTCTGGGCTGAAATAATAGATTTTATAGTTAATGAACATAAACCTGCTTAAATAAAGCCATGGGATATGGTAAGAAAAAAGAGAAATTTGCCTTGTTACAGATCCATGAGGGACAAACAGTAGCATTTAAGGCAAAGCAAAGAAAGAATAAGCTTTGTAAGAGACTCGGAAGGTTTGGCCAGAGATATAAGGGGAAACCAGGAGACTGATCCCATACATCATTCATGCACTTAGGGCAGTTATTCCTGAGATGTAGAAAGGAGTGGAGGGAAAGTGAATAGGAAATTAAGAAAAGGAGACAGTAAATGTAGGTAAGTCTTTCACATAGGTTGTCTCAAAGGAAAGCAGATGGGATTGAGTGAATTTTTTCCCTTATTCAAAGATGGGAAAGATAAGCATATTTTTGTGCTCTTGAGGAAGAGCTAATAGAAGGGAAGATGAGTCAGTGTAGCAGGGTACCTGAGGACGTGGATAGGGAATCCAGAGCCACAGTTAGGGTTAGTCAGTCTGGTAGGCAAAAATGGTATCTTCTTCATTCTTTGCTTATTAGTGAGAATGTGCATTTTTAAAAATTCATTTGTTACTTGTATTTTCTTAATGATGCATTCATATTTTGTATTTCCTGTTGAGTTCTTTTAGAAAATGATTTGTATTTTTGTTATATTAGAGAAATTAGTGTTCTATCATGTATCAATATTTTCCCACTTTGTTTTGTCTTTGTTAATTTCTTTTTAGCAATACATAAGTTTAAAATTTTTATGTGGCTCAAGTTTATGATTCTTTTTCTTTGCAGTCTTTCATTTTATACTAACTAGCTTTGAAGTGTAAAATTTTAGATATCTACTTTTTTCCTCTTAATAAAAAATTGTTAGCTTAATTTTAAAACTATTCCATAAAGCCAAATAATGTAGGCATGGAAAATATTCATTTTATATTAATACATTTGCTTGTTATTGATTTGAAAATACCATATCACATAAAGTGTATCCATATTTTTCTTTGTTTTTCCTCACCTTTTTTTCCCCACATCTTTTTTTTTCTGTCTTTTTCACACATATATGTGATAGTAAATTAGCTAGAAATGTTCATTCCAAACACATGTGTATGAATGTTGGCTCATTGTTTTTCTTCTCTTAAGTTTTAAACAGGGTCTGAGAACTCTTGGTGTTTTGGAGAAAATTCAGACTTATCCAGAAGCATTTTGTAACATCTTCTGTCATAAACCTGAGAATCTTTCCACAAAAATTCTTAGTGATCTTTTTACAGTACACACATTATCTGACGTACAGGCTTTGGGGTTTTGGAACAGTTACTTACAGGCTGTTGAGGGTATGTAGATGTTTTATTTTTATTTAACTGTCGTAGAAATTTTGTTTTGGGATATTTATTTCTTTGAGTTTTGCTTTTTATAGTAAGACTTTAATCTAACTACTTATTTACAAAACTTGTTTCAAAACAAGTTTATATGACTGAGTTGAAAGTGATAGGAAAGGTTACATAGTAAAGTTATATTTTTCGGTTGTTTTCCTCTAGGTAATTTGAAGTGAGAGGCATTCTTCCTAGAAAACTTTAAATATACGGGTGATTGCCACAGCACAGGATAGTCTCAAAGCTAGTCATTTACTTCACCTTTTTAAATTTTAAGTTAAATTGAATTATTCCTCATCCATTGATCAGAGCATGGTAATGATATTTATCATTGAGCCTTAGCAATGTAAATTCATTCTGTTTAATATGTTGTAAAACAATTTAACTTTTAGTTGAAAATTTTTTAGCTAGGTTGTTTGGATGTTTTATACCATCTTAGTTTTTTCCTTTGTTGAAATAGTTTATCAAATAGCAATGGTCTAGAATTGGTTTAAAATTGTTTGTAGGATCATATCCCCGAAAGATCAAGTTTCAAAACCTACTGAACCTCTTGGACTATATGATAATTTTATATTAAGGAAGACATTTAAATATACAGTGAGTAGGTCAACCAAATTATTGTATGAGTCCTACTTTGAAATTCAAATAAACATGTATTCAATATACCATTTTCCTATTACTACACTTAGTGATTTAGTTTTCCTCTTATGCATCTCTGTTAATGTGGGTGTCTCTGCTTTTCAACATGTCTAGTCTAGTTGGGGAAGAGTCTATGATGGTAGCAATATATAACACAGATTTTTTTTCTTTTTTTCCTTTTTTGGTATTCTTTTCAGATGGTAAATCTACAGTAACAATGGAAGACATTCTTATTTTTGCTACTGGTTGCAGTTCCATTCCACCTGCTGGATTTAAACCCACTCCATCAATTGAGTGCCTTCATATGGATTTTCCTGTTGGAAACAAGTTTAATAACTGCTTAGCTCTTCCTATCACCAGTACCTATAAAGAATTTCAAGAAAATATGGACTTTGCCATAAAAAACACTCTAAGATTAGAAAAGGAAGAAAATTCTCACTTCATTGGACATTAACTGTTTTGAACAAAGAGATGCTTCTTTAAAAGCTGCTGTTGATACTTTTTGTTTCAGAAATCTGTCTGTCATCACTTTTGAGCAAACTTGGCCCAATAAAATATATGATATGAACATAAAGGAATATTTTGGCCACTTAAGCTAAAAAGTTTTTTTGTTAAGGTGTACCAAAGTTGATACTTTTCTATTTTCTTAATATACATGCTTCATAAACCTCAATACAAATACTTTTAGAATGGCTGTACAGACTTTCTTCAACTATAGTAGCATGCTATATATAATAAGAAAACTTGTACTCACTGTTTTTGTAAATTGGGATTAGCTATAGGATGCCACAGTGATTTTTCTAGTTTTATTCAATTTTCAAATTATTACTTATTTTATTTTAAAGCATTAAATAGGAAAGCTAAATGATAAATCTTGTTGTATAAATCAAAGTCATATTTTGGGGGGTGTGTTATATGTATCCTTTTCTGGGATGGCACTAAATTAGTTAAAAATGTTTTTAGATTATTAAGTTATGTTAAAATAGATCCACACTGCAATTAGATTATGCCTAAAGGGAAGTATTATATTAAAAAGCAGAATTGCACAAATATTCTAGAATCTATGGACATTCCATAGTCTTAAAACACTTCTGAGGTGGATTAAAATACAGTTGAAAATCCCTAAGTAAGTGTCTTCTTTAAAGCCTTTGGCTTTAATCATAGGATTTTTTTTTTTTCATGTATCCCATGTGTGGTATTAGACCACATTATGTCTGATCCACATTTTAGGTTATCTGAATAGAATGATCTCTGTGGATTGCCATTTGGTAGGTTTGGCTATTTGACAGTTATTTATTATCAAGATGGTTGTATGAAAGGTAAGCTGGCACCATTGCATTATATAGTTATCTTCTTTGCTTTTGAAAGGTACCTGTTATATAAACAATGTAGAAATGTGTAAGAAAGAATTACAAATAGAATGAAAAACCCACTCTAATCTCAACCATGCAGAATTAACTGTTATCCTTCTATAAACTCTTCCATTTCCTTTTTTAAACTTTATTAATGCTACTAAAAGTCAAAGAATGCCTAGAAGTAACAAGAGATTATGTAATAACAATTTGAAGATACCTAATCCCATAGTTGTGTCACCATATTTGTACTCTTGCAAAAGAAGAAACTGGAAAAGTCTAATGTTCCTAATCTGTTATCAAATATAAATGGGTTTTTCACCAGAATAAATCGTATGAGAGGTAAAATGCTTGGTTTTAAGCACATTTTTCTTGCTACATAAAGCAGGTATCAGCCATATTCTCATCCTCTCCAAGAAGCATCCTTAAATTATTGATAGTTTTAAAGACAAATGACAGGATTGGTTTGATACTGGTAATTAATCTGTTATTAATACCAAAGGAAAACTAAAACATAATCCTAGTAAAATTTTGTTACATTTTCTAACAGACCCAGCAAATTAAAGTTTAACTTTAACATGAAGGTTTTAAAACATTAAACAAGGCATTTCTTTGTCTTGTGTTGAATTCTGTTAAATTATCAAAAGTAATTAAAGGAGCAATTATCAAAAAAGAGGTTTAACCTCACCATACAGCTTTTATTCCAAATGTGTTGATAAACTGGATATTTTATTTCTTAACCTACCTAGTTTTTATAAAGTTTTAAAAGCCATTAAACCAATACAAACCAGAAAACCTAATTAAAGCTATTTTCTGGTTATTTGTAGTTTGAATTCATTTAATTACAGTGGTAATTAAAGCTGTTAAAACTCACATGCTTTTTGGGTGGGGAGGGCTGGTGGGGAGGCAGTGTGCTTGGGTTAGCTACAATTAAAAACAGTGTTTCAATTCTTTTATGTGTAGACAGGGCCTTAGGGATAAAGTGATGTAAATAACTTAGTATATTCATGTTTTAAAGTGAAGTATAAATATTCATATTGCAAAATATTTTCTGGCTTTAAGAATGTTCCATCAGTATGATTTTAGATTAATCTTTACAGTCAAGATACATCAGAGAAACCTGACATAGGTTATTTTCTGCATTGTTACTATGTCAAATGGTTGGTATTATGTTTGTTCTTTTTCTGTTCATTGTTACAGCCAATGCATAGTTCCTACTGACATTGATTTTAAAAAGGAATTATGCTATAAACCTTTATAAATGTGTATATGTATTTCTTAAATATTTCAGTTGTCTAAATGACATATATTTCAAGTTTGTTTTCTGTTACTCTCATTATCAAGAAAAAGCATAAATTCGCCTTGTATGCATCTACTGTTAATGGTCTTAGGTTAGTTTTATATTCATTTTTTTTAATAATTTTAAATTTTTTGGTGTGAGAACTTCATCTGAAGGCATTTATGCAATTCTCTACTATTCTTGTACTTAGTCATTTTACTATTTTAGTATTTAAGGTAAAGATTCTTTAAAATATCAGAAACTAGCTCATGACTTTATACTTTGTAATATTTAATTTCCGTATTACAAATTAGTCATTATTTGTTTGGGTGAAGTAAAAAGCTTTCATTTGATTACTAACTTGAGAATTTACTTTGGCTTCTGCTTTATTCCAAACTTCTTATAATTTTTTCCCCTAATTATATGGAAGCTCTTGGAACTTTTGTACTCAATGCTAAATGTGCAGTAAAGGAGAGTGTAATATAATAGGTAAGTTTTCTCCGTGACTTTGCCTTTTACATTCAGTCATTATAAGAAAATGATTAGAACAAGATTCTATTTATAAGTGTGTAATTCTTATATATAGTGCTTATCACAGCTTTGTTGCTAATTTTACAATAAGCTATTAAACTAGTTTTATGCTCTACGTGATGCAATGTAAAGCATAAAAACACATTGATGGCTTACTTGAATGTGTATTACATATAGTTTAGGAAAATTTGCATTGCTTTGAAGAAATCCTATTTTAAAGTTCTCATTTTGACTGTTATCTTTTCAAATTGCCAAACATATTCCAATATCTACTGTATGCCAGGTATTATGTTAGGTGATAGTTTATGTCAGCCTAGTTTCCCTTTTTTTAAAGACTTCAGATACAACAAAAAAAAATGACACTTATAATGAAGTTTTCTAAATAAATGTGTTTCTGCTACTAAATGTGAAGTGCTTATATAAACTAAATCAAGTAACTTGTTAGGATTTAACAAGGTTAAAATTCTGACAATACTGTGTAGATAATAGATCCTTTCCCCATTTGAGAGATCCTGCAAGCAATTATCGGCTGACAGGTAGGAACCTCTCTTGAATGAGCTGTTCTGAGGTATTCTCTGTTAAAACTATCTATCCCCTAATGTAAAATAATAGTTTGCCAGAATAATTATATTATTTTAGCCCAACATCTGGATAGGTAGAGTCAGTTAAACCACTAAAAAAGTTAGGTTAACTAACACTCTAACAGCCATAGTTTAATTCTTTCCTTATTCTAAAAACACATTACAAATACCTTACTCAGTCTTAGCATTACAGGGACTGTTTGTTTACTGCCACTGTTCTGTGGGACATATATTTCCTATACATTTGTTTGCCCACACTGTGTGCACTCCTTGGTCAGGACAGTTTTTATCATTTCAAATGTATATACTGTACACAAATGTTAAACATGCCTTAGTGTTCTATGTCATATGAGTCATATATTTTGGGAGGTCTATGCTGGAGCTCTGAAATGGTTAGGTAGATTTGCATTTGAAAGTAGAAGTAAACAAATGAACAAGATTGGGCTCTCAGATGTTGACAGTGGGAAAGCCTGTTTATTTTATATTCCATGAAGACAAAAAATTAAGTAGAACTTTCCCATAGGGCAGGAACTGTCATTTCTGTTTAATCGCAACACACCTAGTTCATTGGTGATTCCAGTTTTCTTTTTTTTATTCCACATATAGGAAGCAGTAAAAAATCAGCTATAAGATGAGTATGGTCTGAGGATCTAATATATAACGTGACTGTAGTTAACTGTACTGTATAATTGAAATATGCTAAGAGAGTAGAACTCAAAAGTTTTCACCAAAAAATAAATATATATGTGAGATGATAGATGTGGTAAATAAGTGGGGGGAATTCTTTCACAATGTATACATATATATCATATCATCACAATGTACGTTTCAGATATGTTGCCAAATTTATCAATTATACCCTCAAAAAAGGTGAAAAAAATTTACACAAGGAAAAAAAAGAATGTAGGTCCAGTTCTAGGGTGTTCCCTAATGGCATTAAGAATGAGATCACCTGTCAAGTTTCATAAAAATAAACCTTTGTGTTTTGTTTAAAAATTTTGCTCTTTATGTAATCGTTGGGGTAACTTAATTTCTCATAAATTCGAAAAGTTAAGTTTTCAAACCAGTTTTTGAGGCACAGGGTCTCTAATTTCATTTCAGAATTTGGTGAAGCTTCAGAATGAACATATTCAATAACTAATGCAATATCCTAAGTGAACTCTGTTGACCATACGGGAAATGAGTTGTGTCCATTTTTGACATCCAGTAAAAAAATCTATGGATTAAATTAGAAATCATTAATATTGGATACATTTTGTCATCATATGGCTTTAAGTGTACATTAAGACACCTGCACTATCCACTTACACCCCCTGCCAAAGTAATGTTTTGTGATTTTGCAGTTACTAAAAGGAGGAAAATACAAACTGCCATTTTGCGCCTTCCTGGCTTCTGTGTCCATGTAGGCAAAACAACCCCATGCAGCTAGACCATTTTGCCTAACAGATGAGATTAAGAAACCTGCCTGATTAGAGCAATGCTCCGAAGCTGCCTGTTTCCCAGAAAAGGAGCAAACGGGAGACCCCTCCTGCTGCACTGGGGAAACAGAAAAGGGAGCTAGCATTGAAGTGCCAATTTTGTTCCAGGAGCTTCATTTACTTTAGTCCTGTGATCCTTAAGCTCCTAGATTATTATCACCACAAGAGATCTGTAGACGACCAAACTAACAGTTCAGTATTTAGGTTCTTAGCACTACAACACGCTCCTGCCCTAAAGAGCTCACTTTAAAGCAGCTACCCTTTGAGAAGCTGTGGCTTGATTAGACAGGATAAAAATTCCTACTATTACGCCGCTGGAAAGTAAAGACTGCCAGGTGTTCGGGTATTATTCCCACGTTGGGTCTCTTAAGTTTTGTGGAGAGAGCTGAGAGAATGGGAGGGTCACCCTGGAGGAGGCGGGGTTCGGCTTTCTATGGTCCCGCCCCTCCGATTTTTGCTTCCGGGGCGGTCGGGGCGGCCACGTCATGATCGGGCTCCGCTCTCCAGCCGGGCAGTGTATGGTGGGAGCCAAGATGGCGGCGGCCGCAGCAGCCAGTATTCGAGAGAGACAAACAGGTACCGGCTTATTCCCTTCTCTTTCCTGCGGTTTTGTGCTTGCCGTGAGGACATATTCCTCTTCTTGTCGCCCTCACTCGGTCGCGGTGCGTGCAGTTCGGAGACGGACCTCCAATAGCTTAATCCCGTTCTCAGACCATCGAGAGACCTTCCCTTTTTGAGTTTTTAGGGAAGAGATGCCATTAGCTTGAGAACTCGGCTCTCAGATGTGCCGGAGAAGGGGCTTCAGGGGTGAGCGGGTTGCTGCGGTCCTGCTCTTGTCTCTTTCCTACTGGGCCTCAAAAGGCCATGGCGACCAGATCTGACACCTGGCATTTCCAGCCCTTGCCACTTACGAGGTCTTCGGGTTTGTTTCTGCGCGTGGTTAAGTTCTCTCCCATTTTAATGTTGAGAGTTTCATTTTCGGCACTTACACCACAGTTACAAATTTAGATGCTCTTTTCAGAGCAGATTACACTCTGCCATTTGTCTCCTGTGGACCAGTCTTTGGGGGTACCTGAAGAGAAACGCCTTGTGATAAAGATTTCCGTCTTCAGCATGCGGGAATGGGATATAAGAATGGCAAAACGAATGAATTAATACCTTTCCCATTTTAATTATTTGGCAAATTAGTGTTTTTAAACTACGCCTTATTAGTTTCATGTTTAACAGAGCATGGTTATATAGCTTCCATTTATACCGTGAAGTATGGTTTTAAAAAATACATATTCTTTCCCTTGAGCTTTGGTATTTTTTCCACCTTAGATAATTTTAGTTTTGCCTTATTTTTTGGAAACTTCTGATGGCAACTTGGTTTATACCTGTTAGCTAATTGTCTTGAAAGTTGGCATACTATTAATTCTGAGAAGCTAATAGAGATAAGCCATTAAGAATTTGCATATTTGGAAGTTCTGTCTCTTTTAATTATGTTCTTTTGCATATAAATCGGAATAGGAATATAACTGGTTATAATTAATATGACCTACAGAAAGGATTTTGGCTGTACTTGATTCTTTCCTTTGCAATTCAAAGAAAAATTAATGATAGACTTCAATCTACTAACGACACAGTGCATAATGAGTTGTGTTCTGCATTTCCCCAATAGATAATGTAGTGTAAGCTATCAGATGAAGTCAGGTGTAACTTAAATATATGAAAGTCCAAATAAAATTTGGGAAATAACTGCCATTCATTTTATCTGTGTAAGCAAATAGAAGCCCCACTTGTCTTTGCAGTATGGTTCTGACAGCTTAATGAACCTCAATGAATTAGGTCATACTACATATTAAAATAAAAACATGTTAAGGGAGACTCTGTACCAGTACAAAGGAGCTTTCTGAAAAATGAAATTTGGATGCAGAAACTTTGTAGAATGTTAAAGTCTAGTAGTATAATATGGATTTCTGCAGAAATAAACTTCATTGTAGCAAGATTTCACATCATTACTCCATAGGTTATGCCAGGTTTATCAAATTAGTACTCCAGTTGAGTTCTGTCTTACTTTGAGAGAAAGGTAAACTATGTGCTATAGTAGGACAAGTAAACATTTCCCTGATGCCTATTGAGAATGTTTTGGGAAATAAATCACAATTGAGTCTTAGGCCATGTACTTTATTAACAAATCCATTGTGTCAGAATCCCTGTTAACAAGTTAGCCAAGGCTCAGAAATGGGGAAATTCACCAAGATGGAGCTGAGAAGGCAAACGTGGGAATATCTGCTGATATGGGCTTCTTTCAGTTAGCGAAGCTCTGGAGAGCACCATGTACCTGGAACTCATATGCACCACAGGCTGTGATTCTTCCTAGGTGTCCTCTGTGAACTATTGTAATATCTGTGAGCTTCTGAAGTAGGTCTAAATTATGGGCGAAGTGTATATATATATATATATTTTTTTTTTTTTTTTTTTTTTTTTTGCGGTACGCGGGCCTCTCACTGTTGTGGCCTCTCCCGTTGCGGAGCACAGGCTCTGGATGCGCAGGCTCAGTGGCCATGGCTCACGGGCCCAGCCGCTCCGCGGCATGTGGGATCTTCCCGGACTCAGGCACGAATCCGTGTCCCCTGCATCGGCAGGCGGACTCTCAACCACTGCGCCGCCAGGGAAGCCCTGGGCGATGTATATAATTGGCTGGACATTAGGTACTAACATTTTACCAACAAATCACCTCCGTATCTCTATGTATATATAAATATATTACTGATGTGCAATCTCTTATTATTTTAATCTGCTTCAAGAAATAAGCATTTAATAGAAGTTTTTCTAGTGAGTGAATATGCTGTAAATTGATACGCAGGTGATTTGAGTATTATAATCTTCTCTGGTAGGTGTTTAGCTTGTAGATTATTCTGTATTACTTAATAAAACCTAATCCAAATGCTTTTTAAAAATCAACCAAGGGGGCTTCCCTGGTGGCACAGTGGTTGGGAGTCCGCCTGCCAATTCAGGGGACACGGGTTCGTGCCCCGGTCCGGGAGGATCCCACATGCCGCGGAGCGGCTGGGCCCGTGAGCCATGGCTGCTGAGCCTGCGCGTCCGGAGCCTGTGCTCCGCAACGGGAGAGACCACAGCAGTGAGAGGCCCGCGTAACGCAAAAAAACAACAACAACAACAAAAAAACAACCAAGTAGATTTTAGGATTACCAATCATTTAAACATTTAATCAGATAACTACTACCCTCCCTTGAATATTTGGCCATCTCAACTTCACATAAAAGTGTATCAAGATTTTTATTTCCCTTAGAAAATATTTCTGAGTCTTCTGTAACACATGAACAGATGAGCAGTAAAAACCACAAAATACTATAAGACATAGAGCATAACTGCTATGATTATAGAATTGTGTATTTTTTAAGCAGGAGTTATCAGTTACGTACCACATCTATAGGAAAGTCTCACTAGTGAATCTGACAGGATAATTGGCCGTAGAATGCACTCCAGGATAACTAAAAAATAGATCTGCTGTATTTAGGTTTTAAACCATTTAAATATGAACCAATTAAATATATCATAGAGGATTTTTGTTTTTAGAAAAACTTAAAAATCTATGCTTTCAGCCACACAGTAAATAGACAACAGCACCAGTTATCTATCGAGGCCACTGCAAGGTCGTGATTGACGATTTCTTTTTGCATCTATATAAAACGTAGTGTGGTATCATCAGGAGACATGGAAAAGGCTTCTTCCTGAACATTTTTCACATTTTAATCTGGGCAAAGATGCTTAAATTAGAAAATCTCCCAGACAATATCCCTTTAGTTGTTGATGAAACTGTCTTACAAAGTCTGACCCTACTTCTACATATGCATTAATATTGATTAATCAGTTTTACTAGAGTGATTTGTGCATTTTGTTTTGAGGTAATAAGTAATAAGTGTGGTGGAAAAGTGAAATCCTAAAAACATTGGTAATATTTAATAAGACTGTTTTCATTTCCAGTGGCTTTGAAACGTATGTTGAATTTTAATGTGCCTCATATTAAAAACAGCACTGGAGAACCAGTATGGAAGGTAAGAGACTTTATGTTAATGGGGATTATTTTCTTTCTCTCGGCCCTTATTGGTGGTGATTAGAGGGAATTTCTTGTTAATACTGAACAGTAGCACATTTTAGTTGTAATGCCTGAATATTTCACTTTTACTTAGCATGGCTTATTAATGTGAATCTTCTTTTTTTAAACTGAAGTATAGTTGATGTACAATATTGTGTTCGTTTCAGGTGTACAGCAAAGTGATTCAGTTATACATACAGAATTTTTTCAGATTATTTTCCATTATAGGTTATTACAAGATATTGAATGTATTTCCATACGTTATATAGTAAATGCTTGTTGTGTATCTATTTTACATACAGTAGTTTGTTAATCTGTACTCCTGATTTATCCCTCACCCCCTTCCCTTTCCCATTTGGTAACCATAAGTTTGTTTCCTATGTCTGTGAGTCTGTTTCTATTTTTTATATAGATTCATTTCTATTATTTTTTAGATTCCACATATAAGTGATATAATATTTGTCTTTCTCTCTCTGACTTACTTAACTTAGTGTGATATTCTCTAGGTCCATCCATCTTGCTGCAAATAGCAATATTTCATTCTTTTTTATGACTGACTGATATTCCATTGTATATATATATCACATCCTCTTTTTTTTTTCCCAGTATTGGGAAAAATTTGATTTTATTTTTGAATTTAATTTTATTTATTTGTTTTTTATATAGCAGGTTCTTATTAGTTCTCTGTTTTATACATATTAGTGTATATATGTCAATCCCAATCTTCCAATTCATCCCGCCACCACGACCACCCCCCTCCCCACCCCGCTTTCCCCCCTTGGTGTCCATACGTTGGTTCTCTACATCTGTGTCTCTATTTCTGCCTTGCAAACCGGTTCATCGGTGCCATTTTTCTAGATTCCATATATATGCGTTAATATACGGTATTTGTTTTTCCCTTTCTGTCTTGCTTCACTCCCTATGACACTCTCTAGGTCCATCCACGTCTCTACAAATGACCCAATTTCATTCCTTTTTATGGCTGAATAATATTCCATTGTATATACGTACCACATCTGCTTTATCCATTCGTCTGTCGATGAGCATTTAGGTTGCTTCCATGACCTGGGTGTTGTAAATAGTGCTGCAATGAACATTGGGGTACATGACTCTTTTTGAATTATGGTTTTCTCTGGGTATATGCCCAGTAGTGGGATTGCTGGGTCATATGGTAATTCTGCTTTTAGTTTTTTAAGGCTGTCCTCCATAGGGGCTGTATCAGTTTACATTCCCACTAACAGTGCAAGAGGGTTCCCTTTTCTCCACACCCTCTCCAGCATTTGTTGTTTGTAGATTTTCTGATGATGCCCTTTCTAACGGGTGTGAGGTGATAACTCGTTGTAGTTTTGATTTGCATTTCCCTAATAATTCGTGGTGTTGCGCAGCTTTTCATGTGCCTGTGGCCATTTGTATGTCTTCTTTGGAGAATTGTCTAGTTAGGTCTTCTGCCCATTTTTTGATTGGGTTGTTTGTTTGTTTTTTATATTGAGCTGCATGAGCTTTTTATATAGTTTGGATATTAATCCTTTGTCCATTAATTCGTTTACAAATATTTTCTCCCATTCTGAGGGCTGTCTTTTGTCTTACTTATAGTTTCCTTTGCTGTGCAAAAGCTTTTAAGTTTCATTAGGTCCCATTTGTTTATTTTTGTTTTTATTTCCATTACTCTAGGAGGTGGGTCAAAAGGTTCTTGCTGTGACTTATGTCAGAGAGTGTTCTTCGTATGTTTTCCTCTAAGAGTTTTATGGTGTCCAGTCTTACATTTAGGTCTTTAATCCATTTTGAGTTTATTTTTGTATATGGTGTTAGGGAGTGTTCTAATTTCATTTTACATGAAGCTGTCCAGTTTTCCGAGCACCACTTATTGAAGAGACTGTCTTTTCTCCACTGTATATTCTTGCCTCCTTTATCACAGCTTAATTGACCATAGGTGCATGGGTTTATTTCTGGGCTTTCTATCCTGTTCCATTGATCTATATTTCTTTTTTTGTGCCAGTACCATACTGTCTTGATGACTGTAGCTTTGTGGTATAGTCTGAAGTCAGGGAGCCTGATCCCTCCAGCTCCGTTTTTTCCCCTCAAGTCTGCATTGGCTATTCAGGGTCTTTTGTGTCTCCATACAAATTTTAACACTTTTCGTTTTAGTTCTTTAAAAAATGCCATTGGTAATTTGATAGGGATTGCATTAAATCTGTAGACTGCTTTGGGTAGTATAGTCTTTTTCACAATGTTGATTCTTCCAATCCAAGAACATGGTATATCTGTCCATCTGTTTGTGTCATTTTTGATTTCTCTCATCAGTGTCTTATAGTTTTCTGAGTACAGGTCTTTTACCTCCTTAGGTAGGTTTATTCCTAGGTATTTTATTCTTTTTGTTACAGTGGTGAATGGGATCTTTTCCTTAATTTCTATTTCTGATCTTTTGTTGTTAGTGTATAGTAATGCAAGAGATTTCTGTGCATTAATTTTGTATCCTGCAACTTTACCAGATTCATTGATTAGCTCTATTAGTTTTCTGGTGGCATCTTTAGGATTATCTATGTGTAGTATCATGTCATCTGCAAACAGTGACAGTTTTACTTTTTCTTTTCCAACTTGTATTTCTTTTATTTCTTTTTCTTCTCTGATTGCCATGGCTAGGACTTCCAAAACTATGTTGAATAATGGTGGCAAAAGTGGACATCCTTGTCTATTTCCTGATCTTAGAGGAAATGCTTTCAGTTTTTCACCATTGAGAATGATATTTGCTGTGGGTTTGTCACATATGGCTTCTATTATGTTGAGGTAGCTTCCCTCTATGCCCACTTTCTGGAGAGTTTTTATCAGAAATGGGTGTTGATTTTTGTCAAAAGCTTTTTCTGCATCTATTGAGAAGACCACATGGTTTTTATTCTTCAGTTTGTTAATATGGTGTATCACATTGATTGATTTGCATACGTTGAAGAATCCTTGCATCCCTGGGCTAAATCCTATTTGATCATGGTGTATGATCCTTTTAATGTGTTTTTGGATTTTGTTTGCTAGTATTTTGTTGAGGATTTTTGCGTCTATATTCATCACTGATATTGGTCTGTAATTTTCTTTTTTTGTGGTATCTTTGTCTGGTTTTGCTATCAGGGTGATGATGACCTCATAGAATGAGTTTCGTAGTGTTCCTTCCTCTGCAGTTTTTTGAAGAGTTTGAGAAGGATAGGTGTTAGCTCTTCTCTAAATGTTTGATAGAATTCCCCTGTGAAGCCATCTGGTCCTGGACTTTAGTTTGTTGGAAGATTTTTAATCACAGTTTCAATTTCATTACTTGTGATTGGTCTGTTCATGTTTTCTATTTCTTCCTGCTTCGGTCTTGGAAGGTTACCTTTCTAAGAATTGGGCCATTTCTTTCAGGTTGTCCATTTTATTGGCATAGAGTTCCTTGTAGTAGTCTCCTACGATGCTTTGTATTTCTCCGGTGTCCATTGTAATTTCTCCCTTTTCATTTCTAATTTTATTGATTTGAGTCCTCTCTCTCTTTTTCTTGATGAGTTTGGCTAAAGGTTTATCAATTTTGTTTATCTTCTCAAAGAACCAGCTTTTAATTTTATTGATCTTTGATATTGTTTTCTTTGTTCCTATTCCTTTTATTTCTGTTTTGATCTTTATGATTTCTTTCCTTCTACTAACTTTGAGTTTTGTTTGTTTTTCTTTCTATAGTTCCTTTAGGTGTAAGGTTAGATTGTTTATTTGAGATTTTTCTTGTTTCTTGAGGTAGGATTGTATTGCTATAAACTTCCATCTTAGAACTGCTCTTGCTACTTCCCATAGGTTTTGGACCGTCATGTTTTTGCTGTCATTTGTCTCTAGGTATTTCTTGATTTCCTCTTTGATTTCTTCAGTGATATCTTGGTTATTTAGTAATGTATTGTTTAGCCTCCATGTGTTTTTGATTTTTACGGGGTTTTTTTTCCCCCTGTAATTCATTTCTAATCTCATAGCGTTGTGGTCAGAAAAGATGCTTGATATGATTTCAATTTTCTTAAATTTACCAAGGCTTGATTTGTGAACCAAGATGTGATCTATCCTGGAGAATGTTCCATGTGCACTTGAGAAGAAAGTGTAGTCTGCTGTTTTCTGATGGAATGTCCTACAGATATCAATTAAGTCTATGTGGTCTATTGTGTTATTTAAAGCTTTGTGTTTCCTTATTAATTTTCTGTCTGGATGATCTGTTCATTGGTGTAAGTGAGGTGTTGAAGTCCCCCACTATTATTGTGTTACTGTTGATTTCCTCTTGTATAGCTGTTAGCATTTGCCTTATGTATTGAGGTGCTCCTATGTTGGGTGCATATGTATTTCTAATTGTTATCTCTTCTTGATCCCTTGATCATTATGTAGTATCCTTCCTTCTCTCTTGTAACATTTTTTTTGTTTTTTTTTTTTTGTTTTTGCGGTACGTGGGCCTCTCACTGTTGTTGCCTCTCCTGTTGCGGAGCACAGGCTCCGGACGCGCAGGCTCAGCTGCCATGGCTCATGGGCCCAGCTGCTCCGCGGCATGTGGGATCTTCTCGGACCGGGGCACGAACCCGTGTCCCTGCATCGGCAGGCGGACTCTGAACCACTGCCCCACCAGGGAAGCCCCAACATTCTCTATTTTAAAGTCTATTTTGTCTGATATGAGTATTGCTACTCTAGCTTTCTTTTGATCTCCATTTTTATGGGATATCATTTTCCATCCCCTCACTTTCAGTCTATATGTGTCCCTAGGTCTGAAGTGGGTCTCTTGTAGATAGCATACATATGGGTCTTGTTTTTGTATCCATTCAGCAAACCTGTGTCTTTTGGTTCGAATATTTAATCCATTCACATTTAAGGTAATTATCGATACATGTGTTCCTATTACTCTTCTCTTAATTGTTTTGGGTTTTTTTGTAGGTCCTTTTCTTCTGTTGTGTTTCCCACTCAGAGAAGTTCCTTTAGCATTTGTTGTAGAGCTGGTTTTGTGGTGCTGAATTCTCGTAGGTTTTGCTTGTCAGTAGAGCTTTTTTTTTTTTTAACATCTTTATTGGGGTATAATTGCTTTACAATGGTGTGTTAGTTTCTGCTTTATAACAAAGTGAATCAGTTATACATATGTTCCCATATCTCTTCCCTCTTGCGTCTCCCTCCCTCCCACCCTCCCTATCCCACCCCTCCAGGCGGTCACAAAGCACTGAGCCAATATCCCTGTTCCATGCGGCTGCTTCCCACTAGCTATCTACCTTACGTTTGTTAGTGTATATATGTCCATGCCTCTCTCTCGCCCTGTCACAGCTTCCCTGGTGGCACAGTGGTTGGGAGCCCGCCTGCCAATGCAGGGGATGCGGGTTTGAGCCCCGGTCCGGGAGAATCCCACATGCCGCGGGGCGGCCGGGCCCATGAGCGATGGCCGCTGTAGAGCTTTTGATTTCTCCTTCGAATCTGAATGAGATCCTTGCTGGGTTGAGTAAACTTGGTTGTAGGTTCTTCCCTTTCATCACTTTAAATATATCGTGCCACTCCCTTCTGGCTTGTAGAATTTCTGCTGAGAAATCAGCTGTTAACCTTATGGGAGTTCCCTTGTATGTTATTTATCGTTTTTCCCTTGTTGCTTTCAATAATTTTTCTTTGCCTTTAATTTTTGCCAATTTGATTACTATGTGTCTCAGCATGTTTCTTCTTGGGTTTATCCTGCCTGGGACTCTCTGTGCTTTCTGGACTTGGGTGGCTATTTCCTTTCCCATGTTAGGGAATGTTTTTGACTATAATCTCTTCAAATATTTTCTCGGGTCCTTTCTCTCTCTCTTCTCCTTCTGGAACCCCTATAATGTGAATGTTGTTGTGTTCAATGTTGTCCCAGAGGTCTCTTATGCTGTCTTCATTTCTTTTCATTCTTTTTCTTAATTTTGTTCTGCGGCTGTGAATTCCACCATTCTTTCAGGTCACTTACCCATTCTTCTGCCTCAGTTTTCTGCTTGATTCCTTCTAGTGTATTTTTCATTTCAATTATCATATTGTTCATCTCTGTTTGTTTGTTCTTTAATTCTTCTAGGTCTTTGTTAAACATTTTTTGCATCATCTTGATCTTTGCTCCATTCTTTTTCCGAGGTCCTAGATCATCTTCACTATCATTCTGAATTCTTTTTCTGGCAGGTTGCCTATCTCCACTTCATTTATTGTTTTTCTGGGGTTTTATCTTGTTCCTTCATCTGGTACATAGCCCTCTGCCTTTTCATTTTGTCTGTCTTTCTGTGAATGTGGTTTTTGTTCCATAGGCTGCAGGATTGTAGTTCTTCTTGTTTCTCCTCATACCACATCCTCTTAAACTAGTCATCTGTTTATGGGCACTTGGGTTTTTTCCACATCTTGGCTATTGTAAATAGTGCTGCTATGAACATTGGGGTACATATATCTTTTCAAATTAGAGTTTTCATCTTTTCCAGATATATACCCAGGAGTGGGAATCCTGGATCATATTGTAGCTCTATTTTTAGCTTTTTAAGGAACCTCTGTACTGTTTTCCATAGTGGCTGTACCAGTTTACATTACCACCAGCAGTGTAAGAGGGTTCCATTTTCTCCACACTCTCTGCAGCATTTATTTGTCAACTTTATGATGATAGGCATTCTGACCAATGTGAGGCGATACCTCATTGTAGTTTTGATATGCATTTCTCTAATGATTAGTGGTGTTGAGCATCTTTTCATGTGCCTGTTTGCCATCTGTATGTCTTCTTTGGAGAGATGTCTATTTAGATCTTTTGCCCATTTTTTGATTGAGTTGTTGGTGTTTTTGATATTGAGTTGTATAAGCTGTTAGTATATTTTGGATATTAACCTATTGTTGGTCGCATTATTTGCAAATATTTTCTCTCATAACGTTTTTCACAGAACTAATAATCCTAAAATTTATATGGAACCACAAAAGACCCAGAATTGCCAAAGCAATCCTGAGAAGAAAGAACAGAGCTGGAGGTGTAACCCTCCCAGACTTCAGACAATACTACAAAGTTACAGTAATCTAACAGCATGGTATTGACACAAAAACAGACAAATAGATCAATGGATCAGAATAGAGAGCCCAGAAAGAGACCCACACACCTACGGTCAATTAATCTGTGACAAAGGAGGCAAGAACATACAATGGAGAAAAGACAGTGTCTTCAACAAGTGATGGACAGGTACATGTAAATCAGTGAAATTATAACATTCCCTCATACCATATACAAAAATAAGTTCAAAATGGTTTAAAGACCTAAATGTAAGACATGACACCATAAAACTCCTAGAAGAGAATATAGGCAAAACATTCTCTGACATAAATCATAGCAGTATTTTCTTATCAATCTCCCAAGGCAAAGGAAATTAAAAAATTACCAAATGGGACCTAATCAAACTTAAAAGCTTTTGCACAGCCAAGCAAACCATCAACAAAATGAAAAGACAACCTGCAGAATGGGAGAAAATATGAATCCTCTTTGATAAATATTTTATGGAATGGCACAGGCAGTGATAATAATATTCATCTAGAGAATTCAGCTGATTTCTTAGGTGGGGCCTCACTGATTCTAGGTCTTTACTCCAGTTGAAGTTTTGTTCCTTAACTTTACAAATCCAGAATTTTGATCTTGCAAGCTTTCTTAAGGTTACTCAGACTTAGGGATACTGGTCCATTTTAACCAACTAATGAGAGAGTGATCTGTAACCCAGAATGCCATTTCATTAATTTATGATATATAAAACTGTCAGTAAAAATGTTAATTGGACCAGAAAGCAATCTATAATCTTTTTCCTTTGAGAAATGCTGGAGAATCTTTTAAAATTCCTATTCTTTGAGCTCCTTCATTCTAAACCTCATGCTCACTGTTTCTTTTTCTTCAAAGAGATTATAATACAGTTGATTAGGTCTAAACTTGTTAGATTATCGTCAGTTTATACTTCTCTCTTTGTAAGAATCAAGAACAGACCAACTTGGTTACAGTTTGGGATGTTTTGAAAACTCTCATGAGTCCTGGTAAGTCCTTTGGGTTAACTCTAAAGGTGATTAAAGTCATCTGAAAAATGATTTATAATTTAAGCTTTAGTGTGTCCCCTCATTTTCCTCTTCCTTCCTGTTTATTTGTAGTCATCTTCTTATTGTCCTTTGCATAAGCTATACTTGTTTATTCTTTCTAGTGCCTATGTTCAGCATTTGAATGAAATAACTTGAGAATTTCTGGGGTGTAGATTTGTGTCAGATGCTTTCCCTACCCATCACTTCTCTATCACAAGATTAATAATACAGATATATTGAGGTGTAAGGAAGGAAGATTTTTGAAGGATATAACATCCAGCCTTTTGTAACTGGAGCAGGAAGATTTTTAGCTTTTCTAAAGGAAATGCTGGCATTCAAACAAACCATGTTTTTGTATGACAGCATGTTTCATCCTCTCATTAGCAATTTCTTACTCCATTAAGAATTATTGATGTAGTAGTGGAAAACACCTATTAGTTGAAGTGTTTCTTTTATTTGCCTTAACTCTAAAACTAATTCTGAGTTAGAAGACCCAGTTGGAATACTTACTACTCATCAGAGGTGTCAGTTTTAACACTTTCACAATGTGAGGAAATGCATGAGATGCTTAAATTACTAAATTTTCTTTACAGTCTTGGAACTTGTTAAGCATTAGTTTTGAGAGTGACTAATTTTTACTTCTCTTTTTAGAAAGGATATATGTGAATGGGATAGGGAGTGTAAGTGAGTCTGCTGTATGTTCCAAGTCCTTTATTATAACCTAAGATGAAGATTTTATAGTCTCTGGTATGTTTTTTAACTTAGAAAAAGTATTTTATAAGAAAAAATTTATGTAATAATTTATTTTAGCCCAAGTAATAATGCTTTTAAGAATGGATTACTAGATGAATGGACATTTTGGTAAATAATTATGGAAAATATTAAATTGAGGTAAGTATAAGAATTCAGTATATTAAAATAAAATGTACTTGAACATTATCTTAATATTGGGTTCTCTGTTGACTGTTCACTGATAATAATGTTTAAACAAACGCATGACTTTTGTTTTGCTTCTGCTAGGTGCTCATTTATGATAGATTTGGCCAAGATATCATCTCTCCTCTGCTATCTGTGAAGGAGCTGAGAGACATGGGAATCACTCTGCATCTGTGAGTTTTAACGTGTTTCTAGTAATGGCATCTGTTTTCAAATACATTGTTTTCTTTTGTTTTAATCAATTTATTTGTATCTTATTTATTTTTGGCTGCATTGGGTCTTTGTTGCTGCGCACGGGCTTTCTTTAGTTCTGGCAAGCGGGGGCTACTCTTTGTTGCAGTGCACAGGCTTCTCACTGCGTTGGCTTCTCTTGTTGTGAAGCACAGGCTCTAGGCGCATGGCTTTCAGTAGTTGTGGCGCATGGACTCTAGAGCGCAGGCTCAGTAGTTGTGACGCACGGGCTTAGTTGCTCTGAGGCATGTGGGATCTTCCCGGACCAGGGCTCGAACCCATGTCCCCTGCATTGGCAGGCGGATTCTTAAGTATTACGCCACCAGGGAAATCCCTCAAATACATTTTTTAAAATGTCTTTAGCCACCCTGAAATCAAATTACTAAGGGACATTTATTAAGAAAATAGTATTAGGTTATAGTACTTGCATATAGAGAACATTTTTTCCATTATCTTGTTTTATTCAACCCTTTATTTCTGAAGTTAAAAATAATCCTCAGTCTTAGAATTTAAAATTTCATAATTTAAATTTTCTCTTTTGTGTCTTTTCCTACAGACTGGTTTACTCTCTTATGTAAAGGAAAAGAACTGGTTGTTTCAAGTTCTCGTTCAGCTCTGAAAATTTTTTATTTATTTAATTCAAATACACTTTTTAAAAAGAGGAATATCTAAATTAGTATATCATTAATATGAAAAATTTAAGTAATTAGGAAGTAATGACTTAATCACCATAGGGAGCTATCTATGTTGTCTTCCTAACTACTAAATTTATTTGATTATATTCCTTATGATATGTCTGATGAATAAAACAAATTGCATTACTTTGTAGACTTGGCCTAATAGAACAATAGAACATTTAAAGAGGGGCTGTATACATGAATAGCTACTAATACTTTTATGTACTGAAGGAGTCCAGTTTTACAGTGTTCTAACTTAGTTGCATTTTGTTTTTTGATGATGTTATAATCAGTTTTCATTCTGTGATATTTTAATATATTGAATTATAGTGTGCTCTTTTATTGGGAATGTGGTTTTAGATTTCCAGTGAGTAGGGTATCAGAATCTTGTTAAACTCTTAAATTTTATATTGAATATTTGTTTTAAATTAATAGAATATTGCATTAATTCTAAAATATACTTTTTAATTTAGTATTTCTGAAATTAAGGTCTATCTCCTTAATAATGCCATGACATAGTTTAATTGGCAGCATTTTCTGCCTGTTTTAATAATATGTTTTAAAATTGATAGCACCTTAGGTTTGATGAAACGTGGTATTTGGCAGGTTCTTCCTCTTGTTTTTATGTCAGACTTAATCTACACATTTGTTGGTGGTGACATGTTAATGCTTATGACCTAAACTGGAGTTACCCTTGATGCCATCCTTGAAAATGATGGTTTATTATAAACATTGGTTACTATTGCTACCTTACTCTTTAACTCCTTTATTTTATTTTACTAATAAAAAGACTAAAGTTTGTAGAGTTCGAGTGATTGTCCCATGATTGTACAGGTAATTAATAACAGAGTTGTGGCCAGATTGCTTGACCACTGTTTCTGGGCTGTTTGTCTACTGAACCATAGTGGCTCAGAAACAGTGACTAATAAAAGTGAGGCCTCAGTACTTCCTTAAGGAGTGACAAGGTATTCTGCCAGTTTGAGAGTTGTGCATTCTTGCTGCCCACCTGTTGCTATTGCCATCAGAGCATGAAAGGATTACACAGCTATTCTGGTAAATTCCTGTGCACCGTGCCTCTGACTGTTCTTCCTTTTTTGCTGGAGAATACTTCATCAGTTACTTTATATTCTGCAAGCTGGTTTAGGCTGATTTGTAGGAAACAATAATTACAGGTTTCCAGAACATGAAATGGTGGTTGTAGCCCTTTAGGTAGTTGGACAGCCAGTGTAAGAAGACAACAAACAATGGCTGCCAGCACATTATAATCCTTCTTGTGTTAGCAGCAGCCAAACAGAGGGAAAAAAGTTATCAAATGCAGACTCACTGGCAGCATGTGCCTCTTTGACTCTCTCCTTTATAAGGATGACTGAAATAATTGTATGTATAGAAGGATGTATGTAGATTGTTTATGGAATATTGCATATAGAAGGATGACTAGAATATTGTAGAAATAGAACATTTCTCATATTTCCTGATATAAGCATGGTGAAATCTTACAATGGAGCATAAAGATATTTTCTCAGTTGATATTGGGATATTTGAATGAATATACTTTCTGAATTGTAAAAGAGAAAACTATCAAGTGGTACAATCAATAAGATGCTTAGCCGATCCCTTATGCATTCTCTTATGAAGCAACAGGTAGAACAATATAGATGGTCTTAAAGTTTTAAGGAAGCATTCATATACCTTTCATTTAAAAAATATATTTTATTTTATTTATGGTTAAATATTTTCATTGCTTCTAAAGATAGTTCCAGCTTTCTGTTTTCCCTCTCAGAGAACTGTACTTTCCTCCCACTTACCTCCCCCCCACCATATTTCTATGAAAAATGGGAATAAAATTGATTTTGAATGTGCTTTAGTTCTCATTCAAGGAGAATATTGGTAGAAGAGACTGACCATAAGAGGTATGAGAAATAAGGTGATTGGAGTAGAGGAAATGAAGACTGAGATTAGGATCTTACTAATAAATAATATTAACATTGATATAAGGAGAAAGCTGGGTTAAATAATTAATTGCAGCAAGAACTTTTAGAGTACTGATCACTGTCCTTGAACTGGTGAACTAGTTTGAGAAATACTATAAAATTTTTAGCTATCTTTTTAGATAAGTGACTAAGAAAAAGTGAGTTTTATATTCTTTATGTGTCCTAGGCTTTTGCACTCTGATCGAGATCCTATTCCAGATGTTCCTGCAGTGTACTTCGTAATGCCAACTGAAGAAAATATTGATAGAATGTGTCAGGTAATATGAGTTCTTATTTTCCTTATTCTTGAAGGTGGAAACAGATTTTTTTTCAAAAAAAAAAAATCTTAGATGTCCAGTGTGAAATATCAGAAATTTTCTTAACCCAATTTCCCACTTCGATTTTTTTTTTTTTTTTTTTTTTTTTTGGTGGTACACGGGCCTCTCACTGTTGTGGCCTCTCCCGTTGCGGAGCACAGGCTCCGGACGCGCAGGCTCAGCGGCCATGGCTCACGGGCCCAGCCGCTCTGCGGCATGTGGGATCTTCCCGGACCAGGGCACGAACCCGTGTCCCCTGCATCGGCAGGCGGACTCTCAACCACTGCGCCACCAGGGAAGCCCTCCCACTTCGATTTTTGAGACTATCTTTGAATTTTAAATAGACTGAAAGATTTAAAATTTTTTGGCTGAGGAAGCATTATTTTGATTGAGACTGAGTCTGGCTTTAAAAAACAGAAAACCTAACTATATGAGCTTTTAAAAATAAGGTTTTATTTTTCTAAGATAATAGAAAGTCTGAATAGGAAGTCCAGCTTGGTATAGCAGCTCTTTAAAGTAATCAAAGATCCAAGCCCCCTCTGTCTTTTTGAGCTGTCATCTTTAGTTTGTTGTTCACTGTCTTGCTCCTTGCTTCACGGATGCAAGATGGCAGCTGCAACTTTAGACATCACAATATATGTTCAGGGTAAGAAGAAGGGAGAAATTAACTATGCCAGTCCTGACTGTTGATTTTGGTCAGGAAAGCTAAGCTTTCCCAGAAGCTCCCAGAAGACTTTAATTTATGTCTCACTGGATAGAATTAGCGTCAGGGGAGGCCACAAAAGTTAATATTTAGTTTAGTGTATTGTCACCCCCAAATAAAATCTGTATTCTTTTAGCAAGGAAGAAGGGGAAAATAGATATTGGATAGGTAGCTAACGGTGTCTGCTGTTAAGTCACAGCATCTTTACTTGTTATTGACTGTTGAATCAAATTACTTTGTTTGTTAGTGAAGGTCACATATTTTGTGTCCTATAGAGCTAATAATGCCCAGCTTTCTCTTTTACCCTGCATAAACCCAACAACTATGCCATTTTTAAAAGAAGTACGATTTACCAATCCCTTCTTCTTTCCTTGTTTTAAAACATCTTTATTGACATATAATTTACATACCGTACAATTTACCCAAAGTGTACAAATTATGCAATTCATTGGTTTTTAGTATATTCGCACAAGTGTGCAACCATCACCATAATGAATTAAAGAGCATTTTCATCACCTTAACTATTACATCCCCAACCCCTGAACCCCCATCCCTAAGGTACTATTTGTTTCTGTATATTTGCCTGTTCAGCATATTGCATATGAACGGAATCATATACATGGTCTGTTGTATCTGGCTTCTTTTTCTTAGCATAATGTTTTCAAAATTCATCCATACTGTAGATGTTATCAGTACTTCTTTGCTTTTTATTGCTAAATAATATTCCATTGTATGGATATACCAAATTTTGTTTATCCATTTATCATTTGGGTTGTTTCCACCTTTTGGCTGTTGTAAGTAATGCTACTATAAACATTTGTGTACAAATTTCTGTGTAGGCATATGTTTTCATTTCTCCTGTGTCCATGAACACCTAGGAATGGAATTGCCACATTAAATGATAACACCATGGTTAACCTTTTGAGGAATTGCCAGACTATTTTCCGAGGTGGTTGCATCATTTTGTATTCCCTCCAGCAGTGTTTGAGTGGTCCAGTTCCTCCAGATCCTTGCCAGTACTTCTTATTATCTGACATTTTGATTGTAGTCATCCTACTGGGTGTAAAATGGTACCTCGCTGTGGTTTTGATTTGCATTCCCTGATGACTAATGATATTAAGCATCTTTTCATGTGTTTATTGGCAGTTTGTATCTTTGGAGAAATGTCAATTCAGATCCCTTGTCCAGTTTTAAATTGGGTTGTCTTTTCATTGTTGTTAGAGTACTTTATATATTTTGAATACTGGACCTTTATCAAGTATATTATTTGCAGATGTTTTCTCCCATCCTGTGGGTTATCTTTTCACTTTCTTAATAGTGTCCTGTGGAGTACAAAAATGTTTAATTTTGGTTTTAAACTTAATTTCATTTTTTCTTTAGTTGCCTGTGCTTTTGGTGTCATATTTAAGAAACCATTGCCAGCTCATAATTGCTACTGAACTTGTATTGAAAATACAAATAAATGTGTATTTCTTAGAAAAAGAAACCATTGCTAAATCTCTGTTTTATTTGAAGATTTTTATAGTTTGGGGGCTTGTATTTAGGTATTTGATAGTTTTTGAGTTAATTTTTATATGTGCTATAAGGTAGGTATCCAACTTCATTCTTTTGCATGTGGCTATCCAGTTCTCCCAGCATCCTTTTTTTTTTTTTGATGTTGGGGGTAGGAGTTTGTTAATTAATTTATTTATTTTTGCTGTGTTGGGTCTTCGTTTCTGTGCGAGGGCTTTCTCTAGTTGTGGCAAGCGGGGACCACTCTTCATCGCGGTATACGGGGCCACTCTTCATCGCAGTGCATGGGCCTCTCACTATCGCGGCCTCTCTTGTTGCGGAGCACAGACTCCAGACGTGCAGGCTCAGTACTTGTGGCTCACAGGCCTAGTTGCTCCGCGGCATGTGGGATCCTCCCAGACCAGGGCTCGAACCCGTCTCCCCTGCATTAGCAGGCAGACTCTCAACCACTGTGCCCCCAGGGAAGCCCCTCCCAGCATCCTTTTTTGAAGAGACTGTTCTTTCCCCAATGAACAGTCTTGGCAGCCTTGTCAGAAATTAATTAAGAATAGATAAATTGGTTTATTTCTGGACTGTCAGTTCTTTTCCATTGATTTCTGTGTCTGTCCTTATGCCAGTACCACCCTGTCTTGCTTTGTGGCAAGTTTTTTATTTTTTTGTTTTTGTTTTTTTTAGTGTGAGAGAAGACAGATGGAAATAGAAAATCAGAGGTTAAGAAATAACCCTATACTCTTAAACTTGAATTGGAAATATCAGTATGAACTCATGATATATTATCTCCTTAAAAAAAAAAAAAAAGGATTTCCTTACTCTGCCCACTGAAAAAGCATAGAAACAGTGACTAACCCATTAGCAGTGCACGTGCTAGCACATAGACTGCTGTTGACCTGAGACAAAAACACTGCCAAATATTTCTCCAGCAAAGATGGGTTTATTCAGTATTAGCAGAGAATTGCAATTTGGGGTCTGCAACCATGCCAAACCACATGCAAGTCCCAGCATGGCAAAGGAAGGAGAACACTTATATAGAGAGGAAAAGGACTTGTCAAAACACCTGGCCAGTAAGATGGGTACTTCAGAGTTCTAGAGGAGTTCCCCAGGTAAGGATAACCTTTTCTAAAAAGACTTTAGCCACAAAAGAGGTAGTCTGTCTTCAAGGGAAGTCATCAGTCCAGTGTGAAAATATACAGACCATAACTAAAACAAAGAGCTCATGGCTTTGCATTGACTGAGTCCTTGCCAGGCAAGGAGTCTTTCTTCTTCCTGTTAGGTTCTATCATCAGAGGGTGTGAGAGCTCACCCTTCTGGTCTCCCAACTCTATTTAATTGAGATTTTTGTTTATTAATGTATTACATTTTCCTTTTTTTAAATTAAATTAATTTTTTATACAGCAGGTTCTTATTAGTTATGTATTTTATACATATTAGTTTATATATGTCAATCCCAATCTCCCAATTCATCCCACCAGCACCACCCCCCACCCCACCCCCACTTGCCCCGCTTGGTGTCCAAAAGTTCTCTACATCTGTGTCTCTTACTTCTGCCTTGCAAACCGAATCATCTGTACCATATTTCTAGATTCCACATATATGCGTTAATGTATGATATTTGTTTTTCTCTTTCTGGCTTACTTCACTCTATATGATGGTCTATAGGTCCATCCAAGTCTCTACAAATGACCCAATTTCGTTCCTTTTTATGGCTGAGTAATATTCCATTGTATATATGTACCACATCTGCTTTATCCATTCGTCTGTTAGTGGTCATTTAGGTTGCTTCCATGACCTGGGTATTGTAAATAGTGCTGCAGTGAACATTGGGGTGCATGTGTCTTTTTGAATTATGGTTTTATCTGAGTATATGCCCAGTAGTGGAATTGCTGGGTCATACGGTAATTCTGTTTTTAGTTTTTTAAGGCTGTTCTCTATAGGGGCTGTATCAGTTTACATTCCTGCCAACAGTGCAACAGAGTTCCCTTTTCTCCACACCCTCTCCAGCATTTGTTGTTTGTAGATTTTCTGATGATTCCCATTCTAACCGGTGTGAGGTGATACCTCATTGTAGTTTTGATTTGCACTTCTCTAATAATTAGTGATGTTGCACAGCTTTTCATGTGCCTGTGGCCATTTGTATGTCTTCTTTGGAGAATTGTCTATTTAGGTCTTCTGCCCATTTTTGGATTGGGTTGTTTGTTTTTTTCATATTGAGCTGCATGAGCTGTTTATATATTTCAGACATAATCCTTTGTCCATTGATTTGTTTGCAAATATTTTCTCCCATTCTGAGGGCTGTCTTTTTGTCTTATTTGTAGTTTCCTTTGCTGTGCAAAAGCTTTTAAGTTTCGTTATGTCCCATTTGTTTATTTTTGTTTTTATTTCTATTACTCTAGGAGGTGGGTAAAAAAGATCTTGCTGTGATTTATGTCAGAGAGTGTTCTTCCTATGTTTTCCTCTGAGAGTTTTAGAGTGTCCAGTCTTAATTTAGGTCTTTAATCCAGTTTGAGTTTATTTTTGTGTATGGTGTTAGGGAGTGTTCTAATTTCATTCTTTTACATGTAGCTGTCCAGTTTTCCCAGCACCGCTTATTGAAGAGACTGTCTTTTCTCCACTGTATATTCTTGCCTCCTTTATCACAGCTTAATTGACCATAGGTGCGTGGATTTATCTCTGGGCTTTCTATCCTGTTCCATTGATCTATATTTCTGTTTTTGTGCCAGTATCATACTGTCTTGATGACTGTAGCTTTGTAGTATAGTCTGAAGTCAGGGAGCCTGATTCCTCCAGCTATGTTTTTTTCCCTCATGATTGCATCGGCTATTCAGGGTCTTTTGTGTCTCCATACAAATTTTAACATTTTTTGTTCTAGTTCTGTAAAACATGCCATTGGTAATTTGATAGGGATTGCATTGAATCTGTAGATTGCTTTGGGTAATATAGTCATTTTCACAATGTTGATTCTTCCAATCCAAGAACATGGTATATCTGTCCATCTGTTTGTGTCATCTTTGATTTCTTTCATCAGTGTCTTATAGTTTTCTGAGTACAGGTCTTTTAGGTAGGTTTATTCCTAGGTATTTTATTCTTCTTGTTACAGTGGTGAATGGGATTGTTTCCTTAATTTCTCTTTCTGGTCTTTCGTTGTTAGTGTATAGCAATGCAAGAGATTTCTGTGCATTAATTTTGTATCCTGCAACTTTACCAAATTCACTGATTAACTCTAGTAGTTTTCTGGTGGCATCTTTAGGATTACCTATGTGTAGTGTCATGTCATCTGCAAACAGTGACAGTTTTACTCCTTCTTTTCCAATTTGTATTCCTTTTATTTCTTTTTCTTCTCTGATTGCCATGGCTAGGACTTCCAAAACTATGTTGAATAATGGCGGTGAGAGTGGACATCCTTGTCTATTTCCTGATCTTAGAGGAAATGCTTTCAGTTTTTCACCATTGAGAATGATGTTTGCTGTGGGTTTGTTGTATATGGCCTTTATTATGTTGAGGTAGGTTCCCTCTATGCTCACTTTCTGGAGAGTTTTTATCATAAATGGGTGTTGAATTTTGTCAAAAGCTTTTTCTGCATAAGTTGAGAGGATCACATGGTTTTTATTCTTCAGTTTGTTAATATGGTGTATCACATTGATTGATTTGCGTATGTTGAATCCTTGCATCCCTGGGCTAAATCCCACTTAATCATGGTGTATGATCCTTTTAATGTGTAGTTGGATTCTGTTTGCTAGTATTTTGTTGAGAATTTTTGCATCTATATTCATCACTGATATTGGTCTGTAATTTTCTTTTTTTGTGGTATCTTTGTCTGGTTTTGATATCAGGGTGATGATGGCCTTGTAGAATGAGTTTGGGAGTGTTCCTTCCTCTGCAACTTTTTGGAAGAGTTTGAGAAGGATAGGTGTTAGCTCTTCTCTAAATGTTTGATAGAATTCCCCTGTGAAGCCATCTGGTCCTGGACTTTAGTTTGTTGGAAGATTTTTAATCACAGTTTCAATTTCATTACTTGTGATTGGACTGTTCATGTTTTCTGTTTCTTCCTGGTTCAGTCTTGCAAGCCTTATACCTTTCTAAGAATTGGGCCATTTCTTCCAGGTTGTCCATTTTATTGGCATAGAGTTCCTTGTAGTAGTCTCTTATGATGCTTTGTATTTCTCCGGTGTCTGTTGTAACTTCTCCCTTTTCATTTCTAATTTTATTGATATGAGTCCTCTCCTTCTTTTTCTTGATGACTGGCTAAAGGTTATCAATTTTGTTTGTCTTCTCAAAGAACCAGCTTTTAGTTTTATTGTTCTTTGCTATTGTTTTCCTTGTTTCTGTTCCATTTATATCTGCTTTAATCTTTATGATTTCTTTCTTTCTACTAACTTTGGGTTTTGTTTGTTCTTCTTTCTCTAGTTCCTTTAGGTGTAAGGTTAGATTGTTTATTTGAGATTTTTCTTGTTTCTTGAGGTAGGATTGTATTGCTATAAACTTCCCTCTTAGAACTGCTCTTGCTACATCCCATAAGTTTTGGATCGTCATGTTTTCATTGTCATTTTTCTCTAGGTATTTTTGATTTCCTCTTTGATTTCTTTAGTGATCTCTTGGTTTTTTAGTAATGTACTGTTTAGCCTACATGTGTTTCTGATTTTTATGTGGTTTTTTCCCTTGTAATTTATTTCTAATCTCATAGCGTTGTGGTCAGAAAAGATGCTTGATATGATTTCAATTTTCTTAAATTTACTGAAGCTTGATTTGTGACCCAAGATGTGATCTATCTTGGAGAATGTTCCGTATGCACTTGAGAAGAAAGTGTAATCTGCTGTTTTCGGCTGGAATGTCCTACAGATATCAATTAAATCTATGTGGTCTATTGTGTTATTTAAAGCTTGTTTTTCCTTATTAATTTTCTGTCTGGGTGATCTGTTCATTGGTGTAAGTGAGGTGTTAAAGTCCCCCACTATTATTCTGTTACTGTTGATTTCCTCTTTTATAGCTGTTAGCAGTTGCCTTATGTATTGAGGTGCTCCTATGTTGGGTGCATACGTATTTCTAATTGTTATTTCTTCTTGATCCCTTGATCATTATGTAGTATCCTTCCTTGTCTTTTGTAACATTCTCTATTTTAAAGCTATTTTGTCTGATATGAGTATTGCTACTCCAGCTTTCTTTTGATTTCCATTTGCATGGAATATCTTTTTCAGTCCCCTCACTTTCAGTCTATATGTGTCGATAGGTCTGAAGTGGGTCTCTTGTACATAGCATATATATGGATCTTGTTTTTGATTCCATTCAGTGAGCCTGTGTCTTTTGGTTGGAGCATTTAATCTATTCACATTTAAGGTAATTATCGCTACGTATGTTCCTTTTACCACTTTCTTAATTGTTTTGGGTTTCTTTTTGTAGGTCCTTTTCTTCTCTTGTTTTTCCCACTCAGAGAAGTTCCTTTAGCATTTGCTGTAGAGCTGGTTTGTGGTGCTGAATTCTCTTACCTTTTGCTTGTCTGTAAAGCTTTTGATTTCTTCATCGAATCTGAATGCAATCCTTGCCGGTTAGAGTAATCTTGGTTGTAGATTTTTCCCTTTCATCACTTTAAATATATTGTGCCACTCCCTTCTGGCTTGTAGAGTTTCTGCTGAGAAATCAGCTCTTAACCTTATGGGAGTTCCCTTGTATGTTATTTGTCGTTTTTCCCTTGTTGCTTTCAATAATTTTTCTTTGTCTTTCATTTTTGTCAATTTCATTAGTATGTGTCTCAGAGTTTATCCTCCCTGGGACTCACTGTGCTTGGGTTTATCCTGCCTGGGACTCTCTGTGCTTCCTGGACTTGGGTGGCTCTTTTCTTTCCCATGTTAGGGAAGTTTTTGACTATAATCTCTTCAAATATTTTCTCAGGTCGTTTCTCTCTTTTCCTACTGGGACCCCTATAATGCGAATGTTGTTTCGTTTAATATTGTTCCAGAGGTCTCTTAGGCTGTCTTCATTTCTTTTCATTCTTTTTTCTTAATTGTATTCCGTGGCAGTGAATTCCACCATTCTGTCCTCCAGGTCACTTATCCGTTCTTCTGCCTCAGTTATTCTGCTATTGATTCCTTCTAGTGTAGTTTTCATTTCAGTTATTGTATTGTTCATCTCTGTTTGTTCTTTAATTCTTCTAGATCTTTGTTAAACATTTCTTGCATCTTCTCGATCTTTGCCTCCATTTTTTTCCGAGGTCCTGGATCATCTTCACTATCATTATTTTGAATTCTTTTTCTGGAAGTTTGCCTATCTCCACTTCATTTAGTTGTTTTTCTGGGGTTTTATCTTGTTCCTTCATCTGGTATATAGTGCTCTGCCTTTTCATCTTGTCTGTCTTTCTGTGAAAGTGGTTTTCATTCCGCAGGCTGCAGGATTGTAGTTCTTGCTTCTGCTGTCTGCCCTCTGGTGGATGTCGCCATCTAAGAGGCTTGTGTGAGTTTCCTGATGGGAGGAACTGGTGGTGGGTAGAGCTGGCTGTTGCTCTAGTGGGCAGAGCTCAGTAAAACTTTAATCTGCTTGACTGCAGATGGGTGGGGCTGGGTTCCCTCCCTGTTGGTTTTTTGGCCTGATGCAACCCAACACTGGAGCCTGCCTGGGCTCTTTGGTGGGGCTAATGGCAGACTCTGGGAGGGCTCATGCCAAGGAGTACTTCCCAGAACTTCTGCCAGTGTCCTTGTCCCCATGGTGAGCCACAGCCACCGCCCGCCTCTGCAGGAGACCCTCCAACACTAGCAGGTAGGTCTGGTTCAGTCTCCTCTGCGGTCACGGCTCCTTCCCCTGGGTCCCAGTGCGCACACTACTTTGTGTGTGCCCTCCAAGAGTGGAGTCTCTGTTTCCCCCAGTCCTGTTGAAGTCCTGCAGTACAATCCCACTAGCCTTCAAAGTCTGATTCTCTAGATATTCCTCCTCCTGTTGCCGGACCCCCAGGTTGGGAACCTGACATGGGGCTCAGAACCTTCACTCCAGTGGGTGGACTTCTGTGGTATAGGTGTTCTCCAGTCTCTGAGTCACCCACCCAGCAGGTATGGGATTTGATTTTACTGTGATTGTGCCCCTCCTACCGTTCCATTGTGGCTTCTCCTTTGTCTTTGGATGTGGGGTATCTTTTTTGGTGAGTTCCAGTGTCTTCCTATTGATGATTGTCCGCCATCTTAACAGTATTAAAGTTTCTGATCTGTGAGCATGGGATATCTTTCTATTTATTTCAGTCTTTTAATAATATTTTGTACTGTGCAGAATGTAAGTTTTACACTTCTTTTGCTAAATTTATTCCTTTGTATCTTTTTAATGCTATTGTGAATGGAATCGTTTTCTTAATTTCATTTTTAGGGTTACTCATTGCAAGTGTGTAGATACCCAGTTGACTTTTATGTATTGATCTTACATCCTGCAACATTGCTCAACTTCTTTTGAAATGTCTCCCGCATTCTTTGATCACTTCCTTACTTTTTTCCATAATAAGCTATTCCAGTCTCATCTTGTACTTTCTCTGTCTGAGTCCAAGGTTCAGCCATTTGTCTAAGGAGCGCTGGTTGCTTTTTGTGGAGAATGGTGTTTAGAAATCAGTGTCTGAGCATTAGGTACTCATTGCTGCTAGGATGTCACAGTTCTTGGGTCCTCTGAATGGACAGAACTAAGAAATACATGTATATCAATATTTATACCAATATTTAATGCTATAAATCTTCCTGCTTATCTCTCTATTTAGACAAAGATAGATAACCTCTGAAATTGTTTCAATTCAGAAATACAGGATTCATTCTAGCTTTTCCTTCTCCCTTTACAAATTTATAATTTCTTTCGCTGACAGTGAGAAACATGGCTCCCAACATCCTCAACATAATTACTTATTTATCAATTCTCAATTCCTTAACCAATCTCCCAGTCTTTGTTGAAACAATGCTCTGCTCAGCCACCTTCCTCACACAGGCTTCAGACCCCCAGTTTTTCACATTTCAGCATCTTTGAAATCATATGTATCTTAAAATTGATGGTGTGTTATAGAATTTTATTGGTAACATTCATTCTTCCTTAGTGCTACATAAAATAGCAGTGCCTGTTATAATGACATCATCTTAGATTTGAAGAAATATGCTTATTTAGATATCTATTTGCCTAGAGTCTAAGAAGCTAAGTAAATTTGATTTAAGAATTAACATAAGTTTAAATGACACTGTTTTTGGGTGATTGAGAAGGAATAGTTCTAGAATTTGTCATTTGAATTATAACGTGTCTGTGTACAGTGAAGGAAATATTTGTTGTATCATCACATGACTACAAACAGTATAAGGTAGTGTCTGCCCAATATAATAAGCATTTAAGCTATATAAGAGAGCCACTTCTGGATTTTTTTTTAACATCTTTATTGGAGTATACTTACTTTACAATGGTGTGTTAGTTTCTGCTTTATAACAAAGTGAATCAGTTATACATATACATATGTTCCCATATCTCTTCCCTCTTGCATCTCCCTCCCTCCCACCCTCCCTATCGCACCCCTCTAGGTGGTCACAAAGCACCGAGCTGATCTCCCTGTGCCATGCGGCTGCTTCCCACTAGCTATCTGTTTTACCTTTGGTAGTGTATGTATGTCCATGACACTCTCTCACTTTGTCACAGCTTACCCTTCCTCCTCCCCATATCCTCAAGTCCATTCTCTAGTAGGTCTGTGTCTTTGTTCCCGTCTTACCCCTAGGTTCTTCATAACCTTTTTTTTTTTCCCTTAGATTCCATATATATGTGTTAGCATACAGTATTTGTTTTTCTCTTTCTGACTTACTTCACTCTGTATGGCAGACTCTAGGTCCATCCACCTCACTACAAATAACTCAATTTCATTTCTTTTTTATGGGTGAGTAATATCCCATTGTATATATGTGCCACATCTTCTTTATCCATTCATCCGATGATGGACACTTAGGTTGCTTCCATCTCCTCGCTATTGTAAATAGAGCTGCAGTGAACATTTTGGTACATGACTCTTTTTGAATTATGGTTTTCTCAGGGTATATGCCCACTAGTGGGATTGCTGGGTCGTACGGTAGTTCTATTTGTAGTTTTTTAAAGAACCTCCATACTGTTCTCCATAGTGGCTGTATCAATTTACATTCCCACCAGCAGTGCAAGAGTGTTTGCTTTTCTCCAAAGTCTCTCCAGCATTTATTGTTTGTAGATTTTTTGATGATGGCCATTCTGACCGGTGAGATGATATCTCATTGTAGTTTTGATTTGCATTTCTCTAATGATTAATGATGTTGAGCATTCTTTCATGTGTTTGTTGGCAATCTGTATATCTTCTTTGGAGAAATGTCTATTTAGGTCTTCTGCCCATTTTTGGATTGGGTTGTTTTTTTCTTTTTTTGTTATTCAGCTGCATGAGCTGCTTGTAAATTTTGGAGATTAATTGTTTGTCACTTGCTTCATTTGAAAATATTTTCTCCCATTATGAGGGTTGTCTTTTGGCTAGTTCATGGTTTCCTTTGCTGTGCAAAAGCTTTTAAGGTTCATTAGGTCCCATTTGTTTATTTTTGTTTTTATTTGCATTTCTCTAGGAGGTAGGTCGAAAAGGATCTTGCTGTGATTTATGTTATAGAGTGTTCTGCCTATGTTTTCCTCTAAGAGTTTGATAGTTTCTGGCCTTACATTTAGACCTATAATCCATTTGGAGCTTATTTTTGTGTATGGTGTTAGGGAGTGTTCTAATCTCATACTTTTACATGTACCTGTCCAGTTTTCCCAGCACCACTTATTGAAGAGGCTGTCTTTTCTCCACTGTATATTCTTGCCTCCTTTATCAAAGATAAGGTGACCATATGTGCGTGGATTTATCTCTGTGCTTTCTATCCTGTTCCATAGATCTATATTTCTGTTTTTGTGCTGGTACCATACTGTCTTAATTACTGTAGCTTTGTAGTATAGTCTGAAGTCAGGGAGCCAGATTCCTCCAGCTCCGTTTTTTGTTCACAAGATTGCTTTGGCTATTTGGGTTCTTTTGTTTTTCCATACAAATTGTGAAATTTTTTGTTCTAGTTCTGTGAAAAATGCCAGTGGTAGTTTGATAGGGATTGCATTGAATCTGTAGATTGCTTTGGGTAGTAGAGTCATTTACACAATGTTAATTCTTCCAATCCAAGAACATGGTATATCTCTCCATCTATTTGTATCATCTTTAATTTCTTTCATCAGTGTCTTATAATTTTCTGCATACAGGTCTTTTGTCTCCTTAGGTAGGTTTATTCCTAGATATTTTATTCTTTTTGTTCAATGGTAAATGGGAGTGCTTTCTTAATTTCATTTTCAGATTTTTCATCATTAGTGTATAGGAATGCCAGAGATTTCTGTGCATGAATTTTGTATCCTGCTACTTCACCAAATTCATTGATTAGCTCTAGTAGTTTTCTGGTAGCATCTTTGGGATTCTCTATGTATAGTATCATGTCATCTGCAAACAGTGACAGCTTTACTTCTTCTTTTCCAATTTGGATTGCTTTTATTTCTTTTTCTTCTCTGATTGCTATGGCTAAAATTTCCAAAACTATGTTGAATAATAGTGGTGACAGTGGGCAACCTTGTCTTGTCCCTGATCGTAGTGGAAATGGTTTCAGTTTTTCACCATTGAGGACGATGTTGGCTGTGGGTTTGTCATATATGGCCTTTATTATGTTGAGGAAAGTTCCCTCTATGCCTACTTTCTGGAGGGTTTTTATCATAAATGGGTGTTGAATTTTGTCAAAAGCTTTCTCTGCATCTATTGAGATGATCATATGGTTTTTCTCCTTCAATTTGTTAATATGGTATATCACGTTGATTGATTTGCGTATATTGAAGAATCCTTGCATTTCTAGGATAAACCCCACTTGATCATGGTGTATGATCCTTTTAATGTGCTGTTGGATTCTGTTTGCTAGTATTTTGTTGAGGATTTTTGCGTCTGTGTTCATCAGTGATATTGGCCTGTAGTTTTCTTTCTTTGTGACATCTTTGGTTTTCGTATCAGGGTAATGGTGGCCTCATAGAATGAGTTTGGGAGTGTTCCTCCCTCTGCTATATTTTGGAAGAATTTGAGAAGGATAGGTGTTAGCTCCTCTCTAAATGTTTGATAGAATTTGCCTGTGAAGCCATCTGGTCCTGGACTTTTGTTTGTTGGAAGATTTTTAATCACAGTCTCAATTTTAGTGCTTGTGATTGGTCTGTTCATATTTTCTATTTCTTCCTGGTTCAGTCTTGGTAGGTTGTGCATTTCTAAGAATTTGTCCATTTCTTCCAAGTTGTCCATTTTATTGGCATAGGTTTGCTTGTAGTAATCTCTCATGATCTTTTGTATTTCTGCAGTGTCTGTTGTTACTCCTCCTTTTTAATTTCTAATTCTATTGATTTGCGTCTTCTCCCTTTTTTGCTTGATGAGTCTGGCTAATGGTTTATCAATTCTGTTTATCTTTTCAAAGAACCAGCTTTTAGTTTTATTGATCTTTGCTATCGTTTCCTTCATTTCTTTTCATTTATTTCTGATCTGAATTTTATTATTTGTTTCCTTCTGCTAACTTTGGGGTTTCTTTCTTCTTCTTTCTCTAATTGCTTTAGGTGCAAGGTTAGGTTGTTTATTTGAGATGTTTCCTGTTTCTTAGGGTAGGATTGTATTGCTATAAACTTACCTCTTAGAACTGCTTTTCCTGCATCCTGCAGGAATGGGTCGTCGTGTATCCACTGTCATTTGTTTCTAGGTATGTTTTGTTTTGTTTTGTTTTGTTTTTTGCAATACGCGGGCCTCTCACTGTTGTGGCCTCTCTCGTTGCGGAGCACAGGCTCCGGAGGTACAGGCTTAGTGGCCATGGCTCATAGGCCCAGCCGCTCCGCGGCATGTGGGATCTTCCCAGACCAGGGCACAAATCCGTGTCCCCTGCATTGGCAGGCGGACTCTCAACCCCTGTGCTACCAGGGCAGCCCTGTTTCTAGGTATTTTTTTGATTTCCTCTTTGATTTCTTCAGTGATCACTTTGTTATTAAGTAATGTATTGTTTAGCCTCCATGTTTTTGTATTTTTTAAAGATCTTCTCCTGTAATTGATATCTAGTCTCATAGTGTTGTTGTGGAAAAGACACTTGATACAATTTCAATTTTCTTAAATTTACCAAGGCTTGATTTGTGACCCAAGATATGATCTATCCTGGAGAATGTTCCATGAGCACTTGAGAAAAATGTGTATTCTGTTGTTTTTGGATGGCATGTCCTATAAATGTCAATAAAGTTCATCTTGTTTAATGTATCATTTAAAGCTTGTGTTTCCTTATTTATTTTCATTTTGGATGATCTGTCCATTGGTGAAAGCAGGGTGTTAAAAGTCCCCTACTATGAATATGTTTCTGTTGATTTCCCGTTTTATGGCTGTTAGTATTTTTTTTTTTAACATCTTTATTGGGGTATAATTGCTTTACAATGGTGTGTTAGTTTCTGCTTTATAACAAAGTGAGTCAGTTATACATATACATATGTTCCCATATCTCTTCCCTCTTGCGTCTCCCTCCCTCCCACCCTCCCTATCCCACCCCTCCAGGCTGTCACAAAGCACCAAGCCAATATCCCTGTGCCATGCGTCTGCTTCCCACTAGCTATCTACCTTACTACGTTTGTTAGTGTGTATATGTCCATGACTCTCTCTCGCCCTGTCACAGCTCACCCTTCCCCCTCCCCATAACCTCAAGTCCGTTCTCTAGGAGGTCTGCATCTTTATTCCTGCCTTACCCCTAGGTTCTTCATGACATTTTTTTTTCTTAAATTCCATATATATGTGTTAGCATACGGTATTTGTCTTTTTCTTTCTGACTTACTTCACTCTGTATGACAGACTCTAGGTCTATCCACCTCATTACAAATAGCTCAATTTCGTTTCTTTTTATGGCTGAGTAATATTCCATTGTATATATGTGGCTGTTAGTATTTGCCTTATGTATTGAGGTGTTCCTATGTTGGGTGCATAAATATTTACAATTGTTATATCTTCTTCTTGGATCGATCCCTTGATCATTATGTAGTGTCCTTCTTTGTCTCTTGTAATAGTCTTTATTTTAAAGTCTATTTTGTTTGGTATGAGAATTGCTACTCCTGCTTTCTTTTGATTTCCATTTGCTTGGAGTATCTTTTTCCATCCCCTCACTTTCAGTCTGTGTGTGTCCCTACGTCTGAAGTGGGTCTCTTGTAGACAGCATATATATATGGGTCTTGTTTTTGTATCCATTCAGCCAGTCTGTGTCTTTTGGTGGGAGCATTTTATCCATTTACATTTAAGGTAATTATTGATATATATGTTCCTATTCCCATTTTCTTAATTGTTTTGGGTTTGTTATTGTAGGTCTTTTCCTTCTCTTGTGTTTCTTGCCTAGAGGAGTTCCTTTAGCATTTGTTGTAAAGCTGGTTTGGTGGTGCTGAACTCTCTCAGCTTTTGATTGTCTGTAAAGATTTTAATTTCTCCATCAAATCTGAATGAGATCCTTGGTGGGTAGAGTAATCTTGGTTGTAGGTTTTTTTCCTTCATCACTTTAAATATGTCCTGCCACTCCCTTCTGGCTTGTAGAGTTTCTGCTGATAGATCAGCTGTTAACCTTATGGGTATTCCCTTGTGTGTTATTTTTCCCTTGCTTCTTTTAATATGTTTTCTTTGTATTTAATTTTTGACAGTTTGATTAATATGTGTCTTGGTGTGTTTCTCCTTAGATTTATCCTGTATGGGACTCTCTGTGCTTCCTGGACTTGATTAACTATTTCCTTTCCCATATTAGGGAAGGTTTCAACTATAATCTCTTCAAATATTTTCTCAGTCCCTTTCTTTTTCTCTTCTTCTTCTGAGACCCCTATAATTCGAATGTTGGTGCATTTAATGTTGTCCCAGAGGTCTCTGAGACTGTCCTCAGTTCTTTTCATTCTTTTTTCTTTATTCTGCTCTGCAGTAGTTATTTCCACTATTTTATCTTCCAGGTCAGTTATCTGTTCTTCTGCCTCAGTTTTTCTGCTATTGATCCCTTCTAGAGTATTTTTAATTTCATTTATTGTGTTGTTCATCGTTGCTTGTTTCCTCTTTAGTTCTTCTAGGTCCTTGTTAAATGTTTTTTTGCATTTTCTCTATTCTATTTCCAAGATTTTGGATCATCTTTACTATCATTATTCTGTATTCTTTTTCAGGTAGACTGCCTAGTTCCTCTTCATTTGTTAGGTCTGGTGGGTTTTTATCTTGCTCCTTCATGTGCTGTGTGTTTTTCTGTCTTCTCATTTTGCTTATCTTACTGTGTTTGGGATCTCCTTTTTGCAGGCTGCAGGTTCGTCGTTCCCGTTGTTTTTGGTGTCTGTCCCCAGTGTCTAAAGTTGGTTCAGTGGGTTGTGTAGGCTTCCTGGTGGAGGGGACTAGTGCCTGTGTTCTGGTGGATGAGGCTGGATCTTGTCTTTCTGGTGGGGAGGTCCATGTCTGGTGGTGTCTTTTGGGGTGTCTGTAACCTTATTTTGATTTTAGGCAGCCTGTCTGCTAATGGGTGGGGTTGTGTTCCTGTCTTGCTAGTTGTTTGGCATAGGGTGTCCAGCACTGTAGCTTGCTGGTCATTGAGTGAAGCTGGGTGTTGGTGTTGAGATGGAGATCTCTGGGAGATTTTTGCCATTTTATATTACATGGAGCTGGGAGGTCTCTTGTGGACCAGTGTCCTGAAGTTGGGTCTCCCACCTCAGAGGTGCAGCACTGACTCCTGGCTGCAGCACCAAAAGCCTTTCATCCACACAGCTCAGAATAAGAGGGAGAAAAAGTAGAAAGAAAGAAAGGAAGGGAGGGAGGGAGGGAGGGAGGGAGGAAGGAGATAAAATAAGATAAAGTAAGATAAAATAAAGTTATTAAAATAAGAAATAATTAAGAAAAAAATTTTCCTTTTAAGTAGAAAAACAAAACAAAAACAACAAAAAGGACAGATAGAACCCTAGGACAAATGGTGAAAGCAAAGCTATACAGACAGAATCTCACACAGACACATATACATTCAGAAAAAGAGGAAAAGGGGAAAAAATAATATATCTTGCTCTCAAAGTCCACCGCCTCAATTTGGGATGATTCGTTGTCTATTCAGGCATTCCACAGATGCAGGGTACATCAAGTTGATTGTGGAGATTTAATCCGCTGCTCCTGAGTCTGCTGGGAGAAATTTCCCTTTCTCTTCTTTGTTCGCACAGCTCCCGGGGTTCAAATTTGGATTTGGCCCCGCCTCTGTGTGTAGGTCACCGGAGGGCGTCTGTTCTTAGCTGAGACAGGACAAGGTTAAAGGAGCCACTGATTCAGGGGCTCTGGCTCACTCAGGCCGGTGGGAGGGAGGGGCACGGTGTGCGGGGCGAGCCTGTGGCGGCAGAGGCCAGCATGACGTTGCAGCAGCCTGAGGCGTGCCATGTGTTCTCCCGGGAAGTTGTCCCTGGATTCCGGGACCCTGGCAGTGGTAGGCTGCACAGGCTCCTGGGAAGGGAGGTGTGGATAGTGACCTGTGCTCGCACACAGGCTTCTTGGTGGCGGCAGTAGCGGCCTTAGCGTCTCATGCCCGTCTCTGGGGTCTGTGCTGATAGCCACAGCTCGAGCCCGTCTCTGGAGCTCCTTTAAGCGGCGCTCTTAATCCCCTCTCCTCGTGCACCAGGAAACAAAGAGGGAAGAAAATGTCTCTTGCCTCTTCGGCAGGTTCCGACTTTTTCCCCGGACTCCCTCCCGCTAGCTGTGGTGCACTAACCCCTTCAGGCTGTGGTCACACCGCCAGTCCTCTCCCTGCGATCCCACCAAAGCCGAGCCTCAGCTCCCAGCCCCGCCCACCCCGGCGGGTGAGCAGACAAGCCTCTCGGGCTGGTGAGTGCTGGTCGGCACCGATCCTCTGGGCGGGAATCTCTCCGCTTTGCCCTCCGCACGCCTGTTGCTGTGCTCTCCTCCGCGGCTCCGAAGCTTCCCCCCTCCGCCACCCGCAGTCTCCGCCCGCGGAGGGGCTTCCTAGTGTGTGGAAACCCTTCCTTCTTCACAGCTCTCTCCCACTGGTGCAGGTCCCGTCCCTATTCCTTTGTCTGTGTTTATTCTTTTTTTCTTTTGCCCTATCCAGGTACGTGGGGAGTTTCTTGCCTTTTGGGAGGTCTGAGGTCTTCTGCCAGCGTTCAGTGGTTGTTCTGTAGGAGTTGTTCCACGTGTAGATGTATTTCTGATGTGTCTGTGGGGAGGAAGGTGATCTCCGCGTCTTACTCTTCCGCCATCTTTCCCCTCTCCTGGATTTTTTTAAGAAGTATGCTAATATACAAGTATGCTAATTCAAAGCAGTTTTGTACACTACTGTAATTAATAGGATTTTATTGATAATATAATTATAGTATCATAACTTTAATTATTAAAATACATGTCAATTATATCTGGTAACCAAGTAACCAGTACCTCTTCATAACTTTATTCTCCTGGGATACTTTTTTGTATCATTTGTATAACCTGTCTTTTAAATATGCATATTATCCTCTAAAACCTTGCTCTATTGCATCTAAAAGATTTGCATTGGTCATTATCCTTTATACTATCCTATAAGAATGAAGTATTCATTGTATTCATAGGATCTTCGAAATCAACTCTATGAATCATATTATTTAAATTTTATTTCTGCTATTTCAAGAAGTAAACTGGAAGATATTGCAAATGCAGCATTAGCAGCTAGTGCAGTAACACAAGTAGCCAAGGTAAGAGGTTTTGGTTGGCTGATAACATTTTGTTAAATGTAAAATTCAGTAATATTCTGAAATCTATAAATAGACATTGGTGTCTAATTTACAAAGGACTGGAACAACCTAAGAAATATTTAGACCCAATACTTCTAGAAAGAGTTCTGATAGTGTAAATTATATTCAACTTGGACTAGGCAAAATAAACCAAACTAAAGGAACTTATTACTCAGTTAATTTGAAAGACAAAAATAAGAAGCTGAATCAATTTTTGTTTTGGGCTGGGATTTGTATAATTTTTTTAGCTCAGCTTAGAAATAGTTTGACAGTTGTATTGTCATAAATTATTCCCAGAATATTTTGGCATTGTTTTATCAGTGATCACTATAGTCACCATACTATCTTCAGATATTTTTTTAGTTAGGAGAGAGAATCCAAGGGGGCTATATTGCATATTCTAAGAAAGAAGGCCAGCAATTCTATATCATAGTCACTTTTAGTCATGTTTGGCTTAATTATAAATAAATCTATAAAATATATTCTTGGTTGTAGCCCTGTTTTGCCCTTTGTTTCTTGAATTTGGACAAGATATAACTGAAAATTCTACAGAATGATATAGGGCGAATAAAAGACTAAACAACCATGCATTTAATTCCCATTCTTTCATTCTAATAGATTTTTCATTCTTAGATTTAGATAGTCCACTACTACTTCTGATTAGTTTTTAAGGCTTACGTCTTATTCTTTCTCTTCCAAAATTTATCATTAGTTTTACATGAAATAATATGAACAGTTTTCGATTTAACTACGTTTAACGTATCTCAGATAGTCTTCTTCATTTTTCTCCTGATTTACACTTCTAAAGAACTAGTGTAACTTTTCCCCACCTATAAATATAGTTCACAGTGTAAAAACAGTTACTATGACTTTCTTAGAGAAGTATGATTAAAATGAATATAAAAATTAAAATTGTGGTTTTTCTTCATATTTGATATCCATTCCCATCCCAACCACAATTTATTTTAAAATTTTATATGTTCTTAAATTTTGTTTTCTGAAACTGTTACTCTCCTTGATAATTTATTGCCCAGAGTCTTGTTTTTTTTTATTGCTTTTTTATGTTACTTTCTCATTTTTGTCCAATTTGACAATCTACATGCTACATGGTATAACTTTTAGTTATTGAATATAATTATAATTTTATTCATTTTATCATTAGTAGATTAAATCAAACTAAAAGTGCATTCAATATTGTAAAATTGATTTGAAAACCTTTTCTTTTGTTTCTAGGTTTTCGATCAGTATCTCAATTTTATTACTTTGGAAGATGATATGTTTGTATTATGTAATCAAAATAAGGAGCTTGTTTCATATCGTGGTATGTAAAAATAGGAATTTTATAATTCATTGTTAACAAAATGAACAGTGTACTGTAGAAAAACAATAGTAAACATGTTTAGTGCACTCCAGAACCAGCTTTGTTTACAGCCCATAAAGAAAACAAGTCTCAGACTTGAGTTCTGTCACATGTAGACAACACTTACTAAATCTGTTTTGTAAGCTCAATGAAGGACCAATTATCTGACCTTTTAGTTACCCCACAGCAACTTGCACGAGTGGTTCACTCATGGTGTGTAAGACAGTATTTTAGTAGTAAGATTCAGTTAATCTTTTAGTACTTTGATCCTTGGACAAGAACAAGTTTACTTTACTTCTCTGTGCTTTAGTTTCCAAATCTGTAAAACGGGAATAATAATACTATCTACCTCAGAGTTTTTAATGGGAGTTAAATGCATTCGTGTATGTAAAATGCTTGGAAAAGTTACTGGCATATCATAAGCACTCAGAAACGGTTGGTTAATGTTGCTATTTGTCAAGATCAGACAACAACAAAGAGTCAGCAGCTACTAATGTCCTATTATGGAATGAAGTATTGATATAAGTACCATTCTCAAATATAGGTTGTTAGACACCCTTGATTCTTACACCCTGTTCATGCAGTGGTAGGTTTGAGTATTGGTATTTGATCAAATGCTATCTAACCACCTCTGAAGTTTGTATTCCTAGCTTTGATAAACTGACCATTCCTTGGATGTAGATTAAACTTAACAGATGCACACGCATACACACAGTTAACAGACACATATGCATACACACACACACATGCACACAGGAACATGGACACCCACACCATGTTTTATTGTCTATGCTGATTCTTTTTCTTTGTAAAAACACTTAACATGAGATCTACTCTCTTAACATTTTTAAGTATATAATACAGTATTGTTGATTTAGGTACAATGTTGTATGGCAGATCTCTAGAACTTATTCATCTTGCCTAACTGAAACTTTGTGCCCATTGATTAGTTATGTCAAATATTTTAAATAAAATTGCAGACTACAAAAGATGTAATTAGCCAATTCATAGAAATAATTATTAATTTGATACCTAAGTATTGAGATGTTTGGGAATGACTAGAGTTTCAGAGGTTCTAAAGTAGGGGCCTCCCATGGGGGCATTTGGAAATGTGTAAGGACATTTTTGATTGTCACAATTAGCACTAGCAGTTAGTGAGCAGGGACTAGGGATGCTAAATCTTCTGCAGTGTGTAAACCATACTCACATAGAAAATCGTTCTGCTCAAAATACTAGTGGTATTCTATCATAACACACTGGACCAGGTGGTAAGCTCCCAAGAGAAGAGAGCATGAATCTTTTGGTTTCACTGAGCTCCATAGTATGCCTTCTTGCTGAAATTAAGCAACATCTCTAAATGGGTGTAAGTATTTGCTGAATTGCCCATGTAAGAGATTTTTGACAGTACTGTAGTTATTTACAGAAGTCTGTTTACATTTAATTGACCTTTAACTTAATTAGCTACTTAAGATACATGTTTAAAACCTAGTTTCCCTTAAGCCTTTAAACTAAACTTGTAAATTTTATTTTTAAGTCTGTTTATTTGAAAACAAGCACCTTTACTTTTTCTTTTATTAACTCAGATTGAACTGACTAAATTATAATCAGTCTCATTTAACAAACTTAGTCAACAAACTTAGTTTGTTAAATTTCCTTAAACAGTTTAAGTTGCGTTTATAAGTTCAACCTATTCATTTTTTAATTATTTGTTTTTTAATTGATGTATAGTCAATGTACAATATTATGTAAGTTACAGGTGTATAATATAGTGATTCACAGTTTTTAAAGGTTATATTCCATTTATAGTTATTATAAAATATTGGCTGTATTCCCTATGCTGTACAATGTATTCTTGTAGCTTATTTTATACATAATAATTTGCACCTCTTAATCCCTACCCCTAGGTTGTCCCCTCTTCCCTCTCCCCACTGGTAACCACTTATTTGTTATCTATAGCTGTGAGTCTGCTTCTATTCTGTTACATTCACTAGTTTGTTGCATTTTTTAGATTCCACTTATAAGTGATACCATGCAGTATTTGTCTTTCTGTCTGACTTATTTCACTTAACATAATACTCTGCAAGTCCATCCATGTTGCTGCAAACAGCAAAATTTCATGATTTTTTATGGCTGAGTAGTTTTAAGTACTTCAAATACCAGACCAGGCAACTTTATAAATCTAACAAACAAAATCTGCCCAAATATTTAAATAATTATTAAAAATAATTAAATTTATAGGGAATCTAAATTCATTAAACATTCAAGTGTTTATAAATTTGTTTTCTTATATCTCTCAACTTAAAAATCACAAGTCTGAAATTAATAATTATTGAATTAAAAGTATAAATTTAATTTATTAATTTTAAAGTATAATCACATGCTTAATCGCCCAGATTCTCAATAGTATAATTATAGTATAATAATAGTAGTAGATTGCCCTATACACATTTTACAATATAAGCTCATTTACTCCTCAGAATAACTTAATGAAGTAGGAATTAATATTATTTCTGTTTTCTAGATGAAAAAACTGAGGCACAGATACTAAGTAACTTGATAAGGAAATGGCAAAACCAGGTTACTAAATCCAGGCACTCACTCCAGAGTTAGTGCTCTTAATTATTATGTAATTATGTGGCAAATCCTCTCAAACATTGCAAGTGCTTTAATTAATAATCTTAAACAGATTATTCAAAACATAAATCAACCATATTGATACCATGGATTCAATTTTTATCACCTGTTTTCCACGGATTGGGAATTTATCCAATAAAGGACGCGGAGGTGTCACCTTAGTTAGACTTATGCTAATGTCTCAGACAAACCAAGTTGTTTTTGAAAGTGAGTTGAAGTTAGTGATGGACAGTGTTTTGACTGTTGAGGTCAGTGTTTCAGAGGTGTGGGACTGAAGGGTATGGACCTGGAGGGTGGAGGCTTCGTATAGATTTTACCTGAACCAGTGATTGGCAGAATGAGCTGAGTATTTCACTGGATTGGTATCCCCTGAATTTACATAATTCACGTTGTATCCTTATGCCATTTCTGTCATCTGATTTGGATAGATGGCAGTCTGAAGTACTGAATAGCAGCACGTTTCCTCATCCAGATTATGGTTAAAGTCTTTGTTATTTTTATGTTCTCTGCATGTACCATACTTTCTTTGAACACTCTGTTGTATCCAGTTGGATTCTGATTTCCTCTTATGCTGATCACAAGTTGTATTGAATTTTATATTTGTTTTCACATTCAAGATGCTAGGAAATTAAACATATTATATAGATAATATTTTAGTCCAGCCAGTCTTTTAACAAATAGTTACTGGGCATCTATTTGTCAGACACTGAGCCTAGGTACTCTGAGAGATAGGAAGATGAATAAGGCAAGATCTTTGTCAAGAAAAGTCTTCACACCAATGTTTCTTAAAGTGTAGCCCCAACAACCTGTTTTTCAAATGTGGAAGCCATCGTGTAGTAGAGCAGCCAGGATAGCAAAGTCACTGGTTGTCAACCTAGTGAGTAGGCTTGCCACCTCTCCATTTATTCTTCCCTCCTGGCTAGGGACCATTATTACTCTTACCTTTTAAAAACATTTGACGTGTTGGTTCTTAAAGTTCCAGGAAAGAAATGGGACAGAAAAGAAAAAAATGTGTAGCCCCAAGTATCACCTGAGGTGTTTGTCAGAATTGCAGATTACCTAGAATTATCCCAAATCTATTGAATTGAGTCCCTGAGGGAAAGGGCTAATAGTCTTTCATTTTTAATAGCTTCCAGAGAAACTTCTTTCTCTTCTCTCCTATTCTTAGAATGAGTCTTCTGTCCACTGGAGTTTGAGAACCACTTAAGCACAGTCTAGTAGATCAGAAAAGAAATTTATATGATTTGTTATAATACAAAGAAAATGTATGTGATGTTGGTCTTGCCGTAATTGATTTATTGATACATTGTCCTTTTCTGGCAGTATTTGGATAGTAAGATCAGTAGTTTCTTGAGGCCATTTAATGTTTGTGAATAAAATTATGGAAGTCGATATTTCCTATTTGCGCTGGCAAAAATTTTGTATAATTTATGTGGTGGGTTTTTTCTTATTATTACTGCTCTAATATTGATACTACTCATTACTACTACTGATATTGAGGTGGTATTTTTTTTGAAGTATAATTTTTGTGGATACTTGTTCACTTAAAATTTAAAGCATAAAAAATTTTACTTCTTTAACTATTACAAGTATTATCAAACTGAATATTGATAGGTGTTGAGTAATAATTTGAATAAAAATAAGGGATAAATTTTGGTCACTTTCTTCTCTTTTATCTATGTCATTTTAGCCATTAACAGACCAGATATCACAGATACAGAAATGGAAACCGTTATGGACACTATTGTTGACAGCCTCTTTTGCTTTTTTGTTACACTGGGTAAGTTTTCAAACCTTTGTTTATTTCTTGAAAGTAAGTTATTTAACAGCTCATTTTAACTTGTTACACTGCAATATGATCCCTTATTATCTATCTGGATCTCTACAATCCCTCTCTCCAGAGTTGAGATAAAATATACATTCTGTACTATATAAAACCACAATTCTTCTAATAATTTGATGAAGTTAGCATTTAGCAGCTCTCTTGAGTTGTCACCTTAGATGTCTTTGGTAATTGTAACTTCCTAATATATTGTTTGAATGTTTGCTGGTGGCTTCACCTATGTGCCTGCTAATTTTCTTTTAATAGTTCATTTTGAAAAATTTCAAATGCACTTCTAATTAGAGAGATATATGCCTGGTAAGTATTAAGGCAAACTCCCAAGGCTCCAGGAAACAGTAACTTTACGTAAAATACTTATCCAACATACTCTCAAAATTTTAAACATTTCTTTGGAGTATCTAAATTTACTTGCAGCTACATTGTGTTTAATGTCTAATGTATGATTTTATTCGTTACTATTAATAATGTATATGTTTAGAAATCCTCTAATTGCGATTTTAATTTTGCAGACACTGAAAACTTTTCAGTTAAAATGATCCTCACACTACATTAATAAAATTTCTCTCTTTTTCACAAATGAGAAAATTGAGAGATACATGCATAGTTTAGGATATGGACAAAAGCTTGAGGAGAATTTGCATACAGATTTTGCGGGTCCCTCCTTTCAGGGATTTTTCCCTTTAATTTCCAGCCCTGAACTCCAGGCTTTGATTTCCCAGCTCAGTGAGTCTTCTGTTTTCTGCTTGAGCTCTTTCTCCTCTGTGCCATGCAAACTGGAAAGTACCCTCAAGAGGAAAGCTGGTTAAAAGTATCTCTCACTGTTCAAGTATTTCTCTTCTTTCAAGAGTTTTACCCTCCTCCACTTTCTGCTTGCTTTCGATTGCTCTCAGTACCTTCAAATGGAGTTGTTGTTGGGTTGTTTGTTAAAGAACGCACATGTATACCACTTTTAGTCATTAGACATAATTAATCTTTCTATTTTTGCACACAGTCTCCAGAATTTTGCTGAATGCTAGAGTTATTGTGGACATTAAGGTTATTTTTGCTTGATGATAACTATATTTTCAAGGTTAAGGTAGATTGAAAAAGAAGTGTACAGACCACTGAAGTGTTAGAGCCACTTTTATTATGTAGAGTATCAGAAAGTGATTTTTCTTAAAGGAAAAGTTGAAATTACTACCAACCTGACATAGAAAGATATCAATAATAAATTAAGTGGAAAAACAAATTTAAGGATGGTATGCAAAATATCCTGTTTTTGTTTTTTATGCACTCCACACACACACTTATTTAGACTATATGTAGAATATAACCTGGAAACATTCATATCTAATTCTTAATGGGGTTATTTTGGGATGCTTGAATCAAGAGGATTAACTTTGTACATTTCTAATATTATTTGGATTTTCTTAGGACAGACATGTATAGCTTGCCATCAGAAGAAAACAAAGTTTTAAAAAATGTACTAATATTTCACGTTTTTACTTTTACAAGTGACTGAGCATGCTTTGTATAGAATCTAAAATGTAAGAATTTCAGCATATAAGTATTACAATGTTCTTTGTTTTATGAGATTTTCAGTGCAGTTTAATTTTTTTTTCTCATTTTAGGATTTCAGCCTTCAATAAAACTTGGAATAATAGAGAGAAATTAAGAAGTCTAAAATGAGTTGATTTGATAATAAACTGAGGCCAACTTTTAGGAGTATTTTACATTGTGCAAAGAATGTGTTTTCTATTGATATTATCTTTTAAATTAGTCAAAGTGCTGATTTAGTCAGTCCATTGAAAAAATATGGTCACACTGATTGACCCACACAATATAAAAATCATGTTTTTCTGACTCCCTTCATGTTGTCTTTATAAATGGTAAGGTCTATTTCTGAAACCTTGCTTTTATTTTCAAGATTATAAATCCTTTTATGTTTGTAGCCTGAAATTGTATATATCTATTGTATGTTATTATTTGAGGCTGATGTATTTTATAAGTATCCATTTTAATTATTAAGAGCTGAAATCATTGCTAACATCTGTTGTTAAAATAGGTGCTGTCCCTATAATCAGATGTTCAAGAGGAACAGCAGCAGAAATGGTAGCAGTGGTGAGTTCATGCAAATATCCATTGGGGATAAATAATGTGTCAGTTGTTTTCCCTAAATACCTCAAGTATTTTTGTTAATATTAAGTATTTATACAGTTGTTATGGGTTATATATTAAGTGCCAAAGGCAAATATTTTTATTTTATAACATTGGGATTACACCAAAAATAAAAAGTAATCATTGTGATCATGTGATGGAGTAAAATGATCTATTCCAATGTGAATGTGCTATTCCAGCCCTGTTTCTTTTTTACTCAAATAAATATTCCTCATTTAGCTTTGTCTCTCTAAGTAGTATTTTACACTTATTTGATTCCTCAAATCATTTAATATTTAACTTCATTTAGCAAACATTTATTAACAATTATAATCATTTTTAACATGATGAAGTGTATTTTGCTTTCCCATAATACTGGAGTAGAACATTCTGTGTAAAATGAGCATTCAAATATTTGTTTTAAAGATTAAAAAATAAGATATTAGAGAAATTACAGAGTTACTGAAAAGAAGGTAAATGGTATGGGAAGATGGAGGAAGATACACTAACATTTTTGAGTTTTAGTAGCCCGAATGAGTCATTGACAGATAGAGGGCTAGTTTCTTTCACATATTCCATTCCTATTCTGGAGCCTCTTGCAACCACCACTATTGAGATAGCTTCCTCGGTGCAGCAAGTTATGCTTTGGGAGAGAGTGTGGGTTATTACTGCAAAACGTTTCCCATACCTAAAGTAAAAATAGTCAACAAAAAGTGATTATTAGTGAAATCAGGTCTGAGTCACAATAGAAAAAGCATTGGTCTTTTCAAGTCCAAGTTAGGATAATATTGAATAGTAAAGAAGCTAAAATGTGAGAATTGCTGTTTTGTAAAGGAATTCTAAATTTCTTAGTTCCAAAATTAAGAATACAATGTGTATTACCCTATGCAAAGTTGTCTGAAACTGTTCTTCAAGAGTTAATGTAGCACAGGGAACTCTACTCAATATTCTGTGATAACCTATATAAGAAAAGAATCTAAAAAAAGATGAATATATGTATATGTATAAATGAATCACTTTGCTGTACACCTGAAACTAACACAGCATTGTAAATCAACTATGCTTCAATAAAATTAAATATTTTTTTAAAGAGTTAATGTAAAATTTCATTTTTCAGAAACTAGATAAGAAACTTCGGGAAAATCTGAGAGATGCAAGAAACAGTCTTTTTACAGGTGACACACTTGGAGCTGGCCAGTTCAGGTATTATGTTAGTTAATACACCTTATATGCTTGAAAATGAAACATTTGTAGAGTTTTTTGGGTTGTTTTTCCTTGTCTGATAGAATACCCTTATACTGGAAAGTCTAGATCAGGGTTTTGATTCAAATCGTTCTTAAAAATACAAATGGAATATTTTATTTAATTTACCTTCTTTTGTTAGAATTTTTTGTTTTTCATTTTTATCATCTGTAGGATAAATTTTTCTGTTTATATGGCTTTTTTTTTTTTTTTTTTTTGCGGTACGCGGGCCTCTCACTGTTGTGGCCTCTCCCGTTGCGGAGCACAGACTCTGGATGCGCAGGCTCAGCGGCCATGGCTCACGGGCCCAGCCGCTCCGCGGCATGTGGGATCTTCCCAGACCGAGGCACGAACCGGCCTCTGCATCAGCAGGTGGACTCTCAACCACTGCGCCACCAGGGAAGCCCTGTTTATACGGCTTTTGCAGTAAGAAGCCACTTCCTTTTAATTATCATTAAGCCTCTTGGTAATGAAAAAAAGTAAGTTGAATAACTTGTGATGCCTATGTCTATTTCTACCTGTCTATTAACTGGTTTCCATTTTTACATTAAAATACCGGCAAAGTATTTTTGTCTTTTTTACCATGTCTAGTATAAATAGATAATGCCAAAGTTACTGACTGCTCAATTATTATTGAATAGAAATTTTTTTTAAAAAACTGTCCATTGTAGTATATTTAACTTTTGTTTATTAAAAATAATGGACAAGGCTTCCCTGGTGGTGCAGTGGTTGAGAGTCCACCTGCCGATGCAGGGGACGCGGGTTCATGCCCCGGTCCGGGAAGATCCCACATGCCACGGAGTGGCTGGGCCCGTGAGCCATGGCCGCTGAGCCTGCACGTCCAGAGCCTGTGCTCCACAATGGGAGAGGCCACAACAGTGAGAGGCCCGCATACCACACACACACACACACACACACACACAAATAATAATAATAATAATGGACAGTATTGGGGTGAGGAAGTAAAGAAACCCACACCAATGGCTGAAAATTATTTCAAGGGGAATAGGCAGTATTTTGGAAAATTAATTATTATCCCTAGTTTTAGGTGAATTAATAAATAAAGCCTGTGAAAATAAACTGATACTCAGTATAACGGCCTTCCAGGAATTATACTCTTATGGTAACCTTTCATAGACTTCATTTTAAGTCAATTTGATGGCTCTTACAGTTTTATATACTATTCCTATAATTTGCAGTTGATACTAACATTGTGTTTCAATTGTTCGTTCAACTGTTTCACCTCCCATGTTACTTTAAACTGTTTTGCAATTTCATCGCTGGTCTAAATATTCTTCTAAATAATGATATTTCTTATTAAGTAGAGCAGAGATATCAAATTCTCATCTGATTTTTTTTTTCAACAGAAGCAACCACTATGTCATACCTTACTGAACAGTTCCTTTTTTATTGTGCTCTTGTATAGGCCTTAGAAACCAATATAAAGGCACTGTTTTATTTAGATAAATTTTTTTTTAGTGTATTCACATGATCATAATATAGTTGTCTTACTTTTAGTTTGTTGTATGCATTTCTAAATTATTTGAATTAGGGGTCAGCAGCCTTGTCAGACTATTTATTGTTAAATGTATTTGAATCCAGTTGTAGGCTAATGATTCTCAACGAGAATTTGGTAATGTCTAGAGACATGTCAGTTGTCACAACTGGGTAGTTGCTACTGGAATCTAATGGGGTGCATTATGGGATGCTGCTACACATCCTACACTTCACAGGACAACTTCCCATAATAAGAAATTATCCAGCCACAGATGTCAGTAGTGCTGAGTTAAGAAACCCTGCCGTAGGCTATCCTCCCTACCTTCCACCTAGCTCTGGAATAATGAACGATGGTAGGTGGTGGTAAGCGTGCCACTCCTACCTTTTTATCGCCAAGTCTTATAATTAATGCAGTTGGGAGTTCACTGTCTTACACCCAGTAGGGTGTAATGAGTTACTGAAATTGTCAGAGGTCTTTCAGGAGAAAATACATATAGTAAATAAAATCAGGTAGCAATGCCTATTGAAAATTGACGTGTACTCTTGATACAGTAGTGCCTCTAAAGTGAAATCTCTATGCCTTTTGGAGACACATGGTAACCAGATGACTTTGTACCTCAATTTGCTTTAAATGTAGTTTATTTCATATCTAAATGATAGTGATGGAGTTAAACAATATATGACATGTCTGGTAAGTGAGTAATTATATAATTAGTTACTGTTGTAGTATAATGTTTTGGTTTCATATATTATAATGGGATAGGGTTTTGTGAGCCTCTTCTCTTGAGTCTGCTTTTTCGAATTTGTGTTTTCAGGAAAAAATTGGAATTTGTAATTTATGAAACGATTGAACATTTGTATAAATTTGTAAGATCCTACTCTCTGTAATTGTTTTCCCTGAACCTGGCAATGGGTTTTCTTTTTTTCCTTTTATTCAAAAATGTAAAATATAAATCTGAGCAAAAGCAACTTATTCTTACTTTGATAACTATAAAAATTATTCTGTAGGGCTTCCCTGGTGGTGCAGTGGTTGAGAGTCCGCCTGCTGATGCAGGGGACACGGGTTCGTGCCCCAGTCCAGGAAGATCCCACATGCCGCGGAGCGACTAGGCCCGTGAGCCACAGCCGCTGAGCCTGCGCGTCTGGAGCCTGTGCTCTGCAAGAGGAGAGGCCACAACAGTGAGAGGCCCACGTACCGCTAAAAAAAAAAAAAAAAAAATTATTCCGTAGAAGTATTTGTGTAGATTTTTTCCTTTAAGAAAGTTCCCTAAGTAAGACGTATAATCTGGCATCATACACAGGCTCTAGGTAGTACAAAGCATTGCTTTACTTGATTGTACTAGAAAATTTTTTAGAAAGCAAAGTATTATGGAATATCAATATTAGTATACTTATTGTTCATATGAAAATGACATATACTGAAAGTAGTAGAAGAATGTAGATGTATACACAGGTGTTAAGAGTTACATAACTTTTTTTTTAATATATTTACAGCTTCCAAAGGCCTTTATTAGTCCTTGTTGACAGAAACATAGATTTGGCAACTCCTTTACACCATACTTGGACATATCAAGCCTTGGTGCATGATGTACTGGTAAGAGGCTAAATATACCACTTTTTGTTAAAATGTAGTAACATTCAATGGTCTTAATTTAAAATTAACATCATGGCTACAGAAATACAGATGAGAAGGATGGAGCTGAGAAATAGAAACAAAAAAGGTGATGGAATTTGGTATCACTAGATTGTGGGTGCTGGAGAATAGTGAAGCCTTGAGGTTTAAAGTTCCAAATTTATGGTCTTTAAATTACAGGATAAATCAGTAGTATTGTTGGAATGATGGGGAACAAAAGAATGGAGGAAAATGAGTGGCTGGTTTTTTTTTTAATTTTTCATACTGAGTAAGTAAATAAATTTGTTCTACTTGGGGAGAAAAGATGTAATTTCTCCTTTTTTTCCTGGGAATCTGTTAAGCCTCATTTTATGGTAAAAATAAATAGTATTTTTTATATTACATCATATGTTTTTTGAAGTAATTCCACATAGGTAATTTCATGCTTAAAACTAAAATCTGTTTTATCTATGCATATATTGATCTACTAAACATTGTAAATAGCATGTGATATACACAGATAAATAAAAACAGCCCCAATCTTCAAAGGCAATGGAAAGAAAAGATGTATACAAATAATTTCTATAAGACACTATGTAAAAGGGCCAGAATAGTCCCCATTTGTAAGATAGAAAAATTGAGACACAGAAGTTAAAGGATATGAAACTAAATTACTGGCTTTGCCAAGACCAGCACTCTAATTTACTAAATCTTAGCCCAAGCCTCTAGGGATTATAGTATATAATAGCATCATTATTGCAAAGATTGCCTGAAATGTCATACAGAAAGGAAATGAAAGACATGCAATAGATGGTTTTGATTTAATGGTTTATTTCTTTAAAACACAGACTCTAACTGTAAAGTATCTTTTAATAAATCAGATTTTAGGATTACTGATGGAAATTGGCAGTTCTGCACACTTCTCTATCCGAGAGTCCTTTGTGATTCTGGACTCGAAGATAAGTGTCAATGATAGTAGTCAACTCTGATTCAGTAGAGAGAGTGAGAAGAATCAAAGGGACACTGGAGAGTGAGAAGAATCAAAGGGACAATGGGTCCAACCCTGAGTAACAGAACATGGAAAGTAGTTTTCATAGGTCAATAGAGGCTGAAGAACCACTATTGGAGTGCCTACTCTTTGACAGAACATTCTAGACCCTGGTTTTAGCAATAAATAAAGTCAATGAAAATATTCCTTTCTTCCTGTATCTTACATTCTAGTAGGAGAGACAGGCAATAAATAAAATAAAATATGTAATATTTCGTAAAGTGAAAAATACTCTGGAGAAAAGTAAAGTAAGTAATGGTGAACAGGATTGCAGTTTTAAAATAGGGAAGACCTCACTGAAAAAGAGACATTTGAGAAAGATCTAATGGAGAGAAGGTAGTGAATTATGTAGCTATTTGGGAGAATAGCATTCCAGGCAGAAGGATGCCTGATATGTTTAAAAGATGGCAAGGCAGCCAAAGTGGACAGAGCAAGTAAGGCAGGGAAAAGTAGCAGGAGATGAAGTTAAATAGAACACGGGATGCAACGTAGCATAGGACATTAAAGGCCACTGTAAGGATATTGATTTTTAATTTGAGGGAAGCAGAGAGCCTCACATAGTTTTGAGTAAAGGAATGACATCTGATACACATTTTAAGAGTATCATCCTAGCTACTGTATTGAAAAAGACTCTTTGGGGGCATAGGAAGAGTCAAGGAGACCAGTTAGGAGTTGCAGTTATCTTAGCAAGAGATGATGGTGTTTTACACGAGGATGGAAATGGTGAGGGTTGTGATAATCTATTGAATGTAGGGTATAGGATTGACTGATGAATTGGATGTGAGATGTAAGAGAGAGAAGCCAAAGAAGACTCCAAAGTTTTGGCCTTTGCAAATGGACGGATGTTCTTTATTGAGATGGGAAAGACGTGGGAGAAGCAGTTTTCGGGGGAAAACCAGAGGTTGAGTTTTGGACGTGTTAAATGTGAGATGCCCATTAATATATTCAAGTATAGATATCATTAGATAGTTAGATATATGAGCCTGGAGTTAAGGAGAAACATCTAGTCTAGAGAAATAAATTTAGAAGTAGTTCATATATAGATGGTATTTAAAGCCAAGAGGTAAGATGAGATCACCAAGGGAGTGAGTATAGATAGAAGAGAGAAGAGGTCTGAGAACTGATCTCTGAGGAATTTCACCATTTAGATATTGAGGTAGTGAGTAGGAATGAACAATATAATATAGGAAGTAGCAGCCAGTGAGGTATGAGAACTAGATCTGTGTTGTTTTGGAAGCCAGTGAATTAAATGTTTCAAACAGGAGGCAGTAATTAACTTGTACAAATGCTGAGGACTAAGAAGTCACCACTGCATGTGGCAGTGTCACGGTTATTAGTGAATTTCGTAAGAGTGGATTCTGATCACTCCGATACCAAAACCAGACAAAGATGTCACAAAGAAAGAAAACTACAGGCCAATATCACTGATGAACATAGAAGCAAAAATCCTCAACAAAATACTAGCAAACAGAATCCAACTGCACATTAAAAGGATCATACACCATGATCAAGTGGGGTTTATCCCAGGAATGCAAGGATTCTTCGATATATGCAAATCAATCAACGGGATACACCATATTAACAAATTGAAAGAGAAAAATCATATTATCATCTCAATAGATGCAGAGAATGCTTTCGACAAAATTCAACACCTATTTATGATAAAAACCCTCCAGAAAGTAGGCATAGAGGGAACTTTCCTCAACATAATAAAGGCCATATATGACAAACCCACAGCCAACATCGTCCTCAATGGTGAAAAACTGAAACCAATTCCACTAAGATGAGGAACAAGCCAAGGCTGCCCACTCTCACCACTATTATTCAACATAGTTTTGGAAGTTTTAGCCATAGCAATCAGAGAAGAAAAAGAAATAAAAGCAATCCAAATTGGAAAAGAAGAAGTAAAGCTGTCACTATTTGCAGATGACATGATACTATACATAGAGAATCCTAAAGATGCTACCAGAAAACTGCTAGAGCTAATCAATGAATTTGGTAAAGTAGCAGGATATAAAATTAATGCACAGAAATCTCTTGCATTCCTACACACTAATGATGAAAAATCTGAAAGTGAAATTAAGAAAACACTCCCATTTACCGTTGCAACAAAAAGAATAAAATATCTAGGAATAAACCCCCCTAAGGTGACAAAAGACCTGTATGCAGAAAACTATGAGACACTGATGAAAGAAATTAAAGATGATACAAATAGATAGAGAGATATACCACGTTCTTGGGTTGGAAGAATCAACATTGTGAAAATGACTCTACTCCCCAAAGCAATCTACAGATTCAATGCAATCCCTGTCAAACTACCACTGGCAATTTTCACAGAACTAGAACAAAAAATTTCACAATTTGTATGGAAACACAAAAGACCCCGAATAGCCAAAGCAATCTTGAGAACGAAAAATGGAGCTGGAGGAATCAGGCTCCCTGACTTCAGATTATACTACAAAGCTACAGTAATCAAGAGAGTATGGTACTGGCACAAAAACAGAAATATAGATCAATGGAACAGGATAGAAAGCACAGAGATAAACCCACGCACATATGGTCACCTTATCTTTGATAAAGGAGGCAAGAATATACAGTGGAGAAAAGACAGCCTCTTCAATAAGTGGTGCTGGGAAAACTGGACAGCTACATGTAAAAGAATGAAATTAGAACCCTCCCTAACACCATACACAAAAATAAACTCAAAATGGATTAAAAACCTAAATGTAAGACCAGGCACCATCAAACTCTTAGAGGAAAACATAGGCAGAACACTCTATGACATAAATCACAGCAAGATCCTTTTTGACCCACCTCCTAGATAAATGGAAATAAAAACAAAAATAAACAAATGGGACCTAATGAAACTTTAAAGCTTTTGCACAGTAAAGGAAACCATAAACAAGCCGAAAAGACAGCCCTCAGAATGGGAGAAAATATTTGCAAATGAAGCAACTGACAAAGGATTAATTTCCAAAACATACAAGCAAGTCATGCAGCTCAATATCAAAAAAACAAACAACCCAATCCAAAAATGGGTAGAAGACCTAAATAGACATTTCTCCAAAGAAGATATACGGATTGCCAGCAAACACATGAAAGAATGCTCAAAATCATTAATCATTAGAGAAATGCAAATCAAAACTACAATGAGATATTATCTCACACCGGTCAGAATGGCCATCATGAAAAAATCTACAAACAATAAATGCTGGAGAGGGTGTGGAGAAAAGGGAACCCTCTTGCACTGTTTGTGGGAATGTAAATTGATACAGCCACTATGGAGAACAGTTGGAGGTTCCTTAAAAAACTAAATATGGAACTACCATAGGACCCAGCAATCCCACTATTGGGCATATACCCTGAGAAAACCATAATTCAGAAAGAGTCATGTACCAAAATGTTCATTGCAGCTCTATTACAATAGCCAGGACATGGAAGCAGCCTAAGTGTCCATCAGCAGATGAATGGATAAAGAAGATGTGGCATATATATATAATGGAATATTACTCAGCCATAGAAAGGAACAAAACTGAGTTATTTGTAGTGAGGTGGATGGACCTAGAGACTGTCATACAGAGTAAGTCAGAAAGAGAAAAACAAATACCGTAGGCTAACACATATATATGGAATCTAAAAAAAAAAAAGAAAAAATGGTCAGAAGAACCGAGGGGCAGTATGGGAATAAAGACGCAGACCTACTAGAGAATGGACTTGAGGATATGGGGAGGGGGAAGGGTAAGCTGGGACAAAGTGAGACAGTGGCATGGACACATATACACTACCAAACGTAAAATAGATAGCTAGTGGGAAGCAGCCTCATAGCACAGGGAGATCAGCTCCGTGCTTTGTGACCACCTGGAGGGGTGGGATAGGGAGAGTGGGAGAGAGGGAGATGCAACAGGGAAGAGATATGGGGGCATATGTATATGTATAATTGATTCACTTTGTTATAAAGCAGAAACTGACACACCATTGTAAAGCAATTGTACTCTAATAAAGATGTTAAAAAAAGTGGCTTCTGTAGTATAGGGGTTAAACACTGAAGTAGGTATAAGATAGATTGGAAGAAGTGGCATAGGTGAGAGAATATAGACAAACCTTGAAAGAGTTTTGCTGTATAGGAGAGCTGAGATAAGGGGTGACTGCTGGAAGGGGATGTGAAATCAAAAAAAGAATTTTAAATGAGAGAAAGTACAGCATGTTTGTGTATTCCCTATTGGGGAATGATCAAAAGAGAAGAGTTGGTTGTGGAGATAAGAGTGTCCTGCAGGTCTGTATGAGGCATTAGTGACCAGGATGACTACAGACCAGGATTTCTCAACCTTGGCATTATTGACATTTTGGGCCTGATAATTCTTTGCTGTAGGGGGCTGTCCTGTGTATTGTAGGATGCTTAGCAGCATCCCTGACCTCTACTCTAGATACCAGTAGCAACCCTTAGTTCTGGACAACCAAAATGTCTTCATTGTCAAATATTCCCATGGGGTAGAGAGGGGTAAAATTGTCTCTGATTAAGAATTATGGTTATAGGCTGATGATGGGAGTTTCAAAGCTGGAGTTGTTTTAGGGAAGAGGACAAGTGAAGAGTCTGGGAGTAACAAGGAAGACACCTAGCCCAATCCTGGGTCCAGTGGTTTGAGATGTGTGTAAAAAAAAAAATAATAAAGAGGTTGTGGTCTGAGAAGGCTACAGGAGATAGCCAGTTGGTGTTCAACTAGAGCAAGAAAGTGTTCAGTGGAAGTTGAGAGTAGATGTTCAGAATAGGAGATTTTGCTGAGTACGAGTTCCAGAGGGTAGGCAGAATGGTTTCAGGAATCCAGTAAGAAAGAGAGATGGAATCTGAAAAGGGGTGGCATGATGAGTTAGTTTTGATAGTCTCAAATTAGATTTGGTTGGTGGGTCCCTGCCTGTTGGGTAAGAGCATACAGATCGGGGTCACCTCTTCACTCCTGCCAGTGGTGTGTGGAGGCCATATAGCACATCGAGATACCGGGATCCTTTCTAATTCCTAAACTTGAAGAGTTCCTAGAGGAAATTAAAGTACATGATGCTTTGAGTGCAGGCGATAAGATGTGTGTACAGGTAATTGCAATGTAAAGGAATATGCTGAGTCCCCATTGTCAGAAGAGAAATTGGGAAACACAGGTTATGGCAGACATTCCCCAAAACTAGACAAGGCTAATACTGATTTTGAGGGTTTTACTATTGCACAGTGAAATGAGAATAATAAGGAATATGAAATGAGTTTTTACAACTGACCTTGTATCCTTATGAGAGATACTAATTTTTATTTTCTACTATTTGAAGTTAAAATATTATTTTAAAAATACAAGACAGTAAAAGTATATGGTAGGGGTTTGGGGGGCTTTGTTCTAATCTTCTTCACTTCCCAGAATAAAAAGTTGGAAACCATGTGTTTCCAAGGAATTCAATTCAACAAATATTTATTAAGTGCCTCCGCTGTACCAGGCACTGCTGGTCACTGGGATACAAGGTAAACAAAGGAGACATGATCCCTGCTTGCATGGAGGTTACAATAGTGGATTCCTGTGGACATTTGGGTTATTGTTTTTTTTATTTTTTGTTATAAATAATAGAGCAATGCACATCTCTAGTTAACTTTCTTAGGCGAGGTTCTCAGATTCCATATTACCCTTTAAGCCGTCTTTTCTCAGTAACATTATTTTTAAAATATTTAGGTCTTGTGAAAATAGTCTCTGAGAAAATTGGTTATAACAACCTACACAGCTTATATTGAGTTAATCCTGTTCATTAATTTTAATACACTTTCTAGATGTGAAAAAACTACAACTGAGATATCATAACCAACTGTAAGCAAGCCATTTTTTGTTGATTGTTAAAACTGCAGCTTTTGAGGTTTCTTCCGAGCTTTCAAAATTCTTAATAGTTATACCCTCCACCTCCACAAGATGGAGTAAAAGTTGTAGATGGGAGTTTCAAGTTTAACTTGAAATTGGAGCTTGCTTTTTATATTAAACATCTTTGCCTGAAAATCCAGAACATTGATAATATTTATATATCAGGCCCTGGAAACTGCTGTGAAAATTCACACAGCCTCTCTGTGTGTCAGAAAGGTGATTGTTGTCCTTTAACATGGCAGATACACTCTTCTGATGAAAAACTTTGCAGTGTCCCTTTCCTTTTCTCAGGATATAAGAAGCAAAATTAGTAATTAGAAAGTCGTGATTCCTTTTTGTTGTGTCTTGGTTGCAGGGGCTGTGGATTTGATTGTTCAACTGCAATGAGTAGTTTTAGACAAAGGGTGGACATTATTTCATTGCCGTGTCTTGTCCTTTAGTTGGCCTTTGTTTTTTTGAATCTTAGGTGCACTTGTTTGTGCCTTTGGCCCTCTGCTACTGACTCTCATTATTTAAAATATTAAATCAGAATCTGTACTAATTACATAAGGACTTTAGTAAAGTTTATTTTGTTCTTGCCACTCAAGAAGAGAAAAGGAAGTCATTTCCAAGTTAATATATACTTTTAAAAGGTTATTAGAAAAACATTTTAGAAGAACTCGTTTTCTTAAAGATATATGACATTTCTGCATTTGGTTGATTGTATCTTTGTGGGGTACAATTTGACATTATTTCTCTTTTTCCAGTATTTCCTATAAACTGATCGACCTAGAGACTTAATTAGATTTGGCGCAATTCCTTGCCAAAATAAACGTTACTTTTACTTTGTTTGGCTTTTTTTCTCATGTGAATATAAATCTTAGCTCTGCATAAATAGGTGTTAACCTATATTACCCAAATGTAACTTTGTTAATATTAGCTCTGTCTGCCTCCCCTGGTCTGCTTTAACTCATGGAAGGAAAACAAGACTGCTGAAGACTTACCCATGTTTTCCCAGTGGGATTTACTTATATCTGGTGATTTGGCACACCATTGTCCAGTTTTCTAAGTCAGGAAAGTGTGAATATTAGTGGAAATAGATTAGACTTTACCATGTGAAAACTAATTCTGTTGTCTTCTATACCCATGTCTTCAGTTCCTTTAACATGATTGAGTACAGCACAGAATGTTCTGATTTCCCAATTTTCAAGACTGAAATTATTTTTCCTTATTTGCCTGGCTATTAGTGCAAACAAGGGGAACGTTTCTTGATGCTATTATGTTATTTCTGAAAACTCTTAACATCTTTGATTCCTTTATCATTTTGTGTTTTAAGTATTCCATCAATACTTAGGTATTAACATGCTGTCCTATTTTTAGAGCAGTAATTTTGCTAACAAGTTACTTGTGTTTTGAATGAGCTGTGTGTCATCACCACGGAAATAGTACTTCACTAGAAATTCTAGTTAATAAAGCTTAACTATTTAAAAATGTTTCTTTTCTTCGGTATCTTTGTTTTGTTAGATAACTTTTAAAAACAAAGGTTCTTCTCAGATGTAGCTGTTAACACCTGTTTATTGTACTTTCTTCCTATATGGATGATTGCTGTGCCAAGGTGAGGTTAAGGTATGGGATGGGAAAAGGGATTAAATAGGGTTATATTATGTTATGTTTATCCTATGATAATATAAGGAGCCCATAGGAAAGACATAATACTGACAGGTTGAAATACAATATAGTACACTCTTCTTTGTCAAGAGGCTTGTTACTCTACTGGCAGTTAGACATCTGTATATTTTGCACTCTTTTTTTTTATGTCATGGGGGAAAATGACAAGGAAGTAAGCTATTGTAAAGGATTTACTTGAGAAAGTTACAGGGTATGGTCTAAGGATCCAATCTCAGTATTAATGACCTTTTCCTGTCAAGAGGAAATTAAATTATATTCGGTACATTTAATTTGCTAAGACCTAGAAGTTTAATCATTAAGAACTTATATCTTTGAACGAAGATGATTGTATCACAGTCATGCTAGATAATTTCTCCATATAATTTCTTTTGCTCATCATTCATTTGCTTATTGATATCCATATTTTATCTCTAGCTCACTATTCTTCAGAGTAGAGTTGAACCATAAAATACTGCTATTACATAAAGGAACCCACAAGTCTAATGCAAGGAGGGAGAAAGAATAGAAAAGATAGCTCACTTTTGTTTTTTTGTATGTTTGTTTTTTGGGAAAGGGCAAAAAAAATCAAGCCTCACGTGAGTAAAATTATGTCTACGCAGAAAAGCTTAGCAGCTATTAGTATGACTGGCTCTTAGCATTTATTTGAAAGGGAGTGCTGTTATTATTGTAGCTTCTGTTGTAATTTTTTTTTTAATGCAATCCATCAAGTAACAGGTCAGACTGTTAAGACTCTCTAAGAGTTTAAAAATTACATTTAAGGTTATGTTTGTTACTGGAAACAATTAAGCATCAAGAGACGTGGTCAAATAAATGTAGCCAAATATTTGTCTACTATGTAGACATGATAAAAATGAGGTAGATATGCATATTCAAATACAGGAAGAGCTCAAAATATTGATACATTATTAAATGAGAAGATTAAAGTACAAAGTATGTATAATGTAATCCCATTCTTTAAAATTTAAAGGATATGTTTGCTGACATATACAAAAATATTTTTCTAGAAGGATACACAAGAACCTAAACATGGTTTTATGGGCTTTCTGAAATTGTAATCATATGTATCTACTACTAAATTAAAATACATAAACAATTAAAGGTACCTTTATGTAACGAAACATTGGAAGGAGGTCTTTTAGTTTCAGATCTGTATTTTGTCCTTGGAAATAGTAGAAAAGGCAGTAAGAATCTGTGTTATATTTCTTATTGTAGGCAATGTTCTTAAATTCAGAAAACTGTTATTTAAAACAGAATTACTTTTTCCTAGGATTTCCATTTGAACAGAGTTAATTTGGAAGAGTCTTCAGGAGTGGAGAATTCCCCAGCTGGTGCTAGACCAAAGAGAAAAAACAAGAAGTCTTATGATTTAACTCCAGTTGATAAATTTTGGCAGAAACATAAAGGAAGGTAAATAAGAAAAACAATAAGTAAAAGATTCACCCCCTAAAAAGATATGCAGATGTCATATGACTTAATGGGTTTTTAAAAAAAAAACCAAAACAGGTCACAGTGGTTCATCTACACCATGAATAAGACCTGTAATTAAATAGTCTATGGAGCTCTGTCTTTATTGTTTAATTTCCTAGTTCTTATGTTGCTTTTGTTAGTTGTTTTGTGGGAGCCACTTCCCTTTTCAATAAGTTCACACCATATGATTTTATAGATTTTACAGATAGTCTTTCTCAATTTCATTTCTATCCCCATTGACCCTCTGCAGCACCATTTCTACCTTTCATTAAAATTGGTTTTTGTGATAGGGAAACATGAAAGTGTGATTTTCCTTTTTTGTTCCATGTTTGCCTTCATACAAACCCAATTTTAGATATCTGTGGAGAAAATACCTAAGCCTGAAAACAAGATTTATTCAAAGTACATTAGAAATAATAGGTAAAAAAATTTTAACAATTTGCCATGTGATTTATTATAGGTAGATATGCAGATCCATGTGTTGCTATGACCCCTTAAAGTTGAGGTACTTCATGAGCTTAGTAACTGCTATAAAAGTTATCTAGTGGTCATTATGGCTAGAGGAATCATTCTAAAAAACAAACAAAAAAATCATTCCTCTGAGAGAAAAAGAATGTTGCTCATCAACAATTATGGAAATACAATGTTATTTATTGTAATCTGGACTATTTCAACAGTTACTGTATCTATCTGTCTGTATATATATATGTATATCTCCCTGATATGGCTGTTCTTTTTGGTCTCATTTATGTTTAAAGAGAAGTAGGATATAGACTTGGTTCAATACAATTGGTTTTTTTGTATGCTTTATCTTTTTTTATTTATAACCTTTTTTTTTAAACACTGGAAAATCACATTGCTATAACAAAGAATTGTAGTTTCTCTGCAATGAAAAGTCACTATCTTTCTCTCTCTGACTAATGCAATTTTGGGTATTTTAAATTATTTTCTTCTCTTTAGAATCCTATATATAGTCTACATTTCCTTTTAGAATGGTAAAGTATAAGAATTTACATTATTTATAGAGGATGCAGGATATTTTAAAGTTAATTTTAAATTTCACATTCCCTAATAGAAAAACAAAAGCTTAAGAAAACAATTTCTTTATTCATATATGGAAATTTTGAATATTTTCTTTAGACCATATGTTTAGGAACAACTTAAGAGGTCAGTTGAATAGTAAGAACTTTAATTTTTTGTTTGTTAGGTAGGAATAGCCCTCACTCTGAATGTCATGCTACAATAGCAATGTGGGCACAGATGCTGGGAGACAGCATAGAGTTAAACAAGCTACTTAAATCTCTCTGAGCTTCATTTTCCTCATCAGTGAAATGTGGGATGATACTTCTACCTATTGTCCTATTTCAGGTTGTTGTGAAGATTGACATAATGTAAAGTAACTTGCCCCAAATCATCCAGCTTTCATTGGTAAAACCAGGTATAAAAACCAGTTCTGGCAGATTCTAAAGTCCCTGGTCTTAGCTGGCAGTAGTGTATATGTACCCCACCAAGACTGTGGTCAGAATTAAATGAGACAATAGAGACAGATTCTTAGCATAGTGTTTGTCATACAGTCAGCACTCAATAAATACAAGCAGTTATTATCGTCTGTTAGCCCTGAGACCTAAACACACTAGAGATTTTAAGGATCATTTAGTTCAACCAGCACATTTTACCTGCTCACTGCTGTTTTCTGACAACATAGACTCTGCTGGACCTCCGTTAGGGCCTGCAGTTGTCATGTAAAACTGGACTGTGTTTCTCAAAATCCTTTCAGGAGCTTTTGTCATTTCTGTGCTGATCATTAGTGAAGTGTTATCAAGTGTCAGCGTGGAGGAAGGGGGACGTGACCCTTTCTTTCTTAAAGGAGAAGAAGCTGGCCTCCCCTAAGGCTGTAGATGAAAAATACTCATGTTATAGCACAGGGAGATCAGCTCGGTGCTTTGTGACCACCTAGAGGGGTGGGATAGGGAGGGTGGGAGGGAGATGCAAGAGGGAAGGGATATGGGGATATTTGTATACATATAGCTGATTCACTTTATTATGCAGCAGAAACTAACACAACATTGTAAAGCAACTATACTCCAGTAAAAATTAATAAAAACAAAACAAACAAACAAACAAAAACTGGGCCCATGTTCTATTTTTACCAATGGTGGTCTAGATATTGAATTTACAGAATTAAAAGATTTTTTTCACAGTTACAGTTTTTTTCACAGCATGTAATATTTTTTAGTACATCTTTGTAGTTACATGGACCCTTTGACACTATATGTTAATTTGCCTGGTAATATTTAATTGATGTTTGATATACTGTGGTTTCTCTTACTTTGTTTTTCAGTCACTTAAATATCTTTTTATTTTTTCTAATAATGTATAGGTGAAGAGAAAATGATACAGTTAATGAAAAGAATAGAAATAAAATTTAAATTTGTTTATATATATAAGTATTATGCATTTTAAAGAAATAGTATTTACAATGTAAATAGATATCACAAGGATATATAGTAGTATTTATCCTAAATGTTTTCTGCCTGTGTTATATATAATATACATTCAAATTTAAATGAATACATTTGAAATAATAATAAATCCTCATTGTATATATTTCAAAATTCACACAAAAATCAATCTTCTAATCTCATACTTATAGTTCCTCTTGTGCAATACTGTTTCAGTCCATTCCCAGAAGTTGCAGAATCAGTTCAGCAAGAACTAGAGTCTTACAGAGCACAGGAAGATGAGGTTAAACGACTTAAAAGCATTATGGTAAGATTCTGTTTACTTTCTTGGAAATATAGGGAAGCAGAAGGACATCTGGAGGGGGAAAGAGGTTAACTTTTTTTCCTTACAAAAATTCAAGGCCATTCATTGCTTTAATAACAAAAAAATATATTCCCAACTTACATAAAAGATCTTTTTTAAAAAGAAATCTAAGTTCTAAGGAGAAGAGTGGACTCTTTAAAAAAAATAATATGAATTTATGATTTGAAAAAATATATAATGTGAGTATATTTTAGAGATATATGTTCCGGTGCTGCTCATTTTACTATATTTTTGATCTAGCTTCAAATTTCAGCTGTACTGTTAATTACTGTGTGACCTGTGGCAAGTCTCTGGGCCTACTTCTCTTTTCTTTTTTTTAATAAATTTATTTATTTTTGGCTGTGCATGGGCTTTCTCTAGTTATGGCGAGCAGGGACTACTCTGTTGCGGCGCACGGGCTTCTCATTGTGGTGGCTTCTCTTGTTATGGAACACAGGCTCTAGGCACATGGGCTTCAGTAGTCATGGCACGTGGGTTCAGTAGTTGTGGCTCGCGGGCTCTAGAGCGCAGGCTCAGTAGTTGTGGCGCATGGGCTTAGTTGCTCCGCGGCATGTGGGATCTTCCTGGACCAGGGCTTGAACCCGTGTCCCCTGCATAGGCAGGTGGATTCTTAACCACTGTGCCACCAGGGAAGTCTCTGGGCCTATTTCTTTATCTGAAAATGCCAGCTGGTCCTTTTTTTAGTCATCCAACCATTCATTAGATTGGTGGTGACTAGAACTTTTCTATAACTGTCAAAAATGCAGATGCTTGCTCCTTAGAAGGGAAGAATTATTATCCTGGGTGACCAGAATCATACTGTTTATCAGTGATCTTAGGAATATATTGATTTTCATGCTTGGGCTTGGGATTTCTGAGTAGTTACTGGGACCATTTTTTCCTTCCAGGGACTAGAAGGGGAAGATGAAGGAGCCATAAGTATGCTGTCTGACAATACTGCTAAGTTAACATCAGCCGTTAGGTAAGTAGGCAGTTTATCCTCTTTGAAATCTTTCTGTTGATAAGAATTTATTTTGGAGGTTAAAAAATTGATTAATATTTTTCATGATAGGAAATAATAGTAATAGCATATACCTTTAGACTAAAGAACTAAATTGTGTTTTTAATATGTTCAAGCTGATTTAAGTTCCCTCCTTTTCATATAGCAGATCATTTGTTCCTTTTACTAGTTAGAATTGTATAATGGGGGTAATTTTGCCACCGAGATAGTATCGCTGATAAAGTAAGGTGAGTTATTGTTAATTTTATCATTGCTGCTATTACTTTATTAGCTAAAGTTTAAGCGGTATCTTTTTCATACTTTAAATGCCATCAAGGAGAGAGAGTTTCGTGTTTTAGAAATTTCACATTAATCTGATTTTATTCTAAACCTCCAAATTTTGGAATCAGAAAGTTAAATGGTAGAATAATGATATTTGGGAGGCAGGTTATTTTAAAATAAGAAGCATTTCAACTGTATTAAAGTGGTAAATACTGTATGTGTTCAAGCCTGGAGATTAAGTTCAGTTGATAGTTTAACATGTAATTTTGTCCCTGTTTTACTGTTCCAAGTATCCTCAGAGGAAGCAACCAGGTGTGTGTTTTATTAAAATTTATGTCATTTCCTTAGAGAATTTAATGGTTAATTTTCAATTTTTTGATACTTGTAGTTCTTTGCCAGAACTCCTTGAAAAAAAAAGACTTATTGATCTCCATACAAATGTTGCCACTGCTGTTTTAGAACATATAAAGGTAAATTTAGCTTTTCCTTCCCCACAATATAGCTACTATTTTTGTAGGGTTTTAGACTTTGTAAGATTCTTTCATATTCATTGTCTTGTTGAGCCCTCACTGTAATGTTAAGAGATATAATTATTGAAGGCAGCATTATTACCTTCATTTTTGCAAATGAGGAAACCCATCCAGGAAGATTAGTGATTTGTCCAAGGTTACATGTTCAGTAAAGAGAAGTTAGCATCTGTGATATTTTTATTACGTTTTATTGTATTACTTTGTTAATAGTAGACCTGTATCTAAACATCAGTAATACAGATTTAGACATCCCTTTTACTATAGTACTATCTAAAATATCTATTAATAACATCACTTCATTATGTAACTTGGTTCTGATCTTTTTAGTTTTAGATTAGTCTGTTAGCATTATTGCTTCTTACTGTTACCTGCTATACTGTGATTTTGAAACAAATGTATTGGATATTCTGTATGTTGTTATCATAGTTCTTTTTTCTCATTACTTCATTCATGGTAACTCTGTATCAGCTGGACTTAATCCATTCTTCAGTATTCTACTGTCATTTATTCTCTGGACATGGAACTGAATTCCAGTGACAGATTGATGATATACTAGAATGTGGCTATTACTGACCCCTACTTTCCATTTGAGATGATACATTTGAAAAAGCAATGTAAAAAAGCTGAATATGCTTGCTTCCTGTCCAAAGTATTGATAACAACTTGGATTTATGGAAAAGGGGATTAAACATTTTTCTTTCTTAATGATTTAAAAAGCCTTAGAGCATTAGAAAGGAGCTACTATAGATAGATAATGGACATTGTACAGCATAGAATTTAAACCTGCATAATTTCTATTAAGCTGACAGCCCGATTTTTTTTTCCCCCACATCTTGATAGTGATGCTTGCTATTTTCATGTACCTACAGGAATAGAAACATAATTGAGCAGTCTATAGATGATTTCTGCTGCTGATATTTTCACTTCCATATGTTGCATCTCTGTAAAGTGGGAAAATGCTGATCAAATTTTTTTACCTGAGATCATTGTCTCCTGTGGAGATAATACATACAACCGGTAAAATGCAACAAAGAGCTATATTGAGAATTTACTTCACTAGGAAAGTAAAGGCTTTGCTTACAAGGCTAAATATGAAGACTGTGAATCTAATATAAAAAGTTAAACAAAAATGTATTGCATTAAAACAAAATATAGGTTCTGCTTTACATCTACTGAACTATACTTATGTAATCAAGATCTTATGATCCATTAAACAAATGTTTCTTGATTACATGCTGTTTATGACAGTTGTTAATAGTCCTGTATGTACCTTGAGATTTAAACTGTTCCGTGGATTTTTTTGACATATAGTTTTTTCATTAATTTTTTTCATTATTAAATGTTTATTAATACTTACATTTTACTTTCTGACTTCAGTTCTCACAGTTGTAAAACCAGGAAAGTGCCAAGCTTAGCTTCTACTTCCAGACTGAATTGTGTAACCCAAAGTAACTAATTATCATACCAATGGAAAGTGCACAGTTTCATCTTATTCATAAAACTTTACAAACAGTATCCTGCCCCAAATTTATATGAATATACTCTAGGTCAGAGACTAGAGCTTATGGTTTGAGAAAATTCTGGTTAAAGTAATTTACTTACTCAATTATGTTAAGTGGCTCTGTAGGTGTTGTGCTGGGCCCTAGAGATTCTGTAATGAACAGGACAGACAAGTTCTTTGTTCTCTTGGAGCTAATATAGTAGTGACAACAAACAAAGTAAGCAAATTAGAAAACAGGATAACGTCAGGCATTTAGGTGATATGAAAACACCAAATTAGGGTGATGTGATATGATAGACACTGGCTCAGAGGGCTGTTCTAGAGTAAGTGAAATCACCATCAAAGGAAATCACCTTTGATAAGGTGATGTTTTAATTGAGACCCAAATCACACGAAGGAGCCAGTGAGTGAAAATTTCAGGGCCACGTATTCCAGGCAGAGGGACTAATATGTGCTGCAAAGGCCTTAAGGCAGGAACAAATTGCTTTGGAAGACCTAGAAGAAGTCTAATGTACTTATAGTGAGGAGAGAAAGAGTGATAGACTATGGGGTCAAGAGAAATAGGGATTTAAGTATGAAGAGGTTAATGCCATGATCTGATTTATGTTTTAACAAGAGAATGGTCTGAGCTGTGTGAGGGATGGGTGAGTTCTGGAAGTAAGTGGAGAACTGGAAGATGGCTATTATACATGACTAGGTGAAAAACGGTGTTTTTTAAGGCAAAATTTAAGGCATAAATTAAATGCTTATTTATGATTGTATATGAGTTTTTGAGAATCACTTTGTCCTAATAGATGCCGTCTGTCTGAGATACTTTAATAAGCCACCATGCCTGACCCAAAAATTCTGCTTTAAGACCTGGTTGCTTGGCTCTCTTTATAAAGGAACTTGTTTCTTCCAGGGCTGCTAATTGTGTCGCAGAGCATCTTATGCTAAGAAACTAATTTGTCATTCAGGGTGTTAAATACTTGTATATAAAATCTACATATTTTGGAATAATTTTTGTGCTGTAACTCAAGGAAGACACCATATTCCTAGTAGGATCTGATATAAAGAAACTATAAAGGACATTATATATAAGGTCATTCACTTGCAGAGGGAAAATAATGTCATGTATAGAACACAGTATTCCTCATTGGATCATTCTAGGAAACCCAATTAATAGTAGAAGTTTTTTTTAAATCATAGATAAAGGAGCATATTTATTTTAAATATTTACATATAAATTATAGTTGTATTTAATAAGCCACATACTCTGAGTTATTCTGATATAAGAAATTCTATTAGGGCTTCCCTCGTGGCGCAGTGGTTAGGAATCCGCCTGCCAATGCAGGGGACACAGGTTCAAGCCCTGGTCCGGGAAGATCCCACATGCCGTGGAGCAACTAAACTCATGCGCCACAACTACTGACCCTGCTCTCTAGAGCCCGTGAGCCACAGCTACTGAGCCCGCACGCCTAGATCCCATGCTGTGCAACAAGAGAAGCCACCCAGTGAGAAGCCTGCGCACCACAACAAAGAGTAGCCCCCGCTCACTGCAACTGGAGAAAAGCCCGCGGGCAGCAACAAAAGACCCAATGCAGCCAAAAATTAAATAAATAAATAATAATAATAAAAAAGAAATTTTATTAGTATAGAAAAATTGGGATGTCTTCTGTGAAGAGTCCTGTTTTAATGTTAACCATCTTTCTTAAGTTATTCTCCCTTGACAAAACTAGCACATAAATGCTATTGTTTCCATTTTTTCTCATTACTTCTAGTTATAAAATTTTTTCTTAACGGTTTTTCATAATTATTAAATTTCCAGTTTTAAAATATTTACTTTTAAGTGGCATGTTTATTTGTGCCATTATTATGTTACACCATCTGCCCCTGGCTATATAATGTTAATAATAATTAAAGAAGTATTTTTCTCCATTATCTCTTTTTTTTATTTTTAATTTTTATTGGAGTATAGTTGCTTAACAATGTTGTGTTAGTTTCTTGCTGTACAGCAAAGTGAATCAGTCATATGTATACATATATCCCCTCTTTTTTGGTTTTCCTTCCCATTTAGGTCACTACAGAGCATTGAGTAAAGTTCCCTGTGCTATACAGTATGTTCTCATTAGTTATCTATTTTATACATAGTATCAATAGTGTATATATGTCAATCCCAATCTCCCAATTCATCCCACCCCCCCATCATCTCTTATCTTTTCATTAGAATTTGTTGACCACCTGAGCTTTATTTACTTCTTTGTAAACATTTATTCACCTGAGTAGTAAATACTTATTATTAGCAAGAATATTATGACTTTTAATGCAGAGATCTCAGAACACTTCTCTTGGTATTTGTCTTTATTGCAATTTTGCATATTCTTTTGGGGTGTTTAGATTATAGCTGCTTCTTACATTTCTTTAGATGGTTTTCTGAAGCAGAATACTAGAAGAGAAGTCCTGGCAGTTATCCAGTAGTTGATGTTTCAGTGGAAAGATAGAAGGAGCACAGCAGTTTGTAACAAGTTTGGCAAATATTATCATGTAAATGTATTGATATTCTAAGGATTTTAGTGGCTTGGGTAGTTAACATTGGTCTAATAGATTAAATTGTTGAATCCTCATTTGTTTAAAGTAAACCTTATCTTTTGCAACCTCTTTAGCAATTTTTTCATTTCTAATACAAATAAGATTTTCCCCCACTTGCTGGTTATTACAGAATGGATTCTGAGATTACTTAAATAATTTGTAGACAAATTTTAATTTATTTTAATTATTGTTGTCTCACCTGCATAATCACACTGAATTAATTACTCTCTAGCTTCAGAAACCTAAGAAAAGGAAAAGTTACCTAGCTGTAAGTCACAGTAGATGAGAGAGAAATGGCATTATATGCTCTTTCCCCTAATGCCCTTACATCTGAATGCTCCTTCCTAAGGTAGCCGGCAAAGAATTAGCTGTTAATAAGCTGTTGTGGATCAAGGCTTCATTGGTGCTGAATCTTAATTTTTGTTCCTCTTGTGGAGAAAGTTAAGAGGTACTGAATTAGATCTAAACACATCATCTGGTCAAGCAAACATGTACTGCCTTAGGTCTACACTCTGAACAAGGTTTAGCCCTTGCTAGCGATGCTAGCTTTTAACTGGAGCCCCTCCTTCAGGGGACTAATTTTTCTTTGGTTCAACTTCAGTATCTTTCTTAGGGGAAAATAAGCTTTCAAAATAAAGTAGAAACTGAACTGATCTTCACTAGTCAACACATCAAATTAGCTGATGCCCTTTATTCCCTTGGTAAAACAGTGGTTGCTGGCCACATTATTGACATGCTGACATTTGACAGCTAGTATGTTTGTAAGTTGAATTTTTTGCTTACCAAAAAGTTATTTGTATTTGATTCCGATCTGTTTATGTCAATGGTATGAGTAGGAAAAGAGGATTGTTTCTATAAAACTAAGTTACATGCCTTAGACTCAATGAAGATGGTGATTTAATTATTGCTTAACTTAGTAGCAGGTAAAAAAAAAAAAACACAGAAAACCTGTAAGACATTAGAAAATCTTGAAAAACACTAAAATTGCTTTGTAAATGTTTATAAATTTTTTTATTTCACTTCAAAGAAACAAACTAGAAGTTGTAGGTGATCCCTTATAGGTATGCATTATGCAAGAAAGAAAAAAATTTCAGTCAGTGCACCTCGGTACTCAAGGGAAAGGTCTTGGATCTACGTCAAGATTGACAGACAATTATACAGTTTAGACCTTAAGTTAAAAGGTAGTGTTTAAAATGTTTATATACAACACAGGTCCTTTTTATTCTTTACATTAACTGACTTTGATTAACTGATCACTACTCTCCTGATCACAGTAGGGAAGAAATTTTACTGTAGTATAAATCAGAACATTTCTCTGGCTGGATTTTGACTGATCTCTTTTAAATGATCTCTTGTCCAGTACACATACCAAGTGAATGTTCATATGACCTTGGTGTCTGTTCTTCAAAGCAGGGAAAAATATATCTTGTAGCAGGAAGTCCCCAAAGGACATACTGTCACTATCTTCTACCTCTTTTCATCCCAATTATTATTAGTCACTATAAGAACTTAAAGTTTTCTTTACTCCAAGTATGACCAAAGACAGCTCTTGAATGAGTGAAATATCCTTCAGTTTCTTACTCACTATGACTTTCTGGAGGCTACTTCCACATCCTCAAAAAACAAAGTATGAAATTACCTTTTCCTAGCTTTTTGCTCTCACTTTTCTGCCATCTGTTTTCATGAAGATAAAGCATTGTCATTTAGCAGGACTCAGTTTAATAGATTCGTAAACATTAAATTCATAGAAATAAAGACTTCTCAAAACTCAATAAAGGGGGCTTCCCTGGTGGCACAGTGGTTGAGAGTCCACCTGCCGATGCAGGGGACACGGGTTCATGCCCTGGTCCGGGAAGATCCCACATGCCGCGGAGCGGCTGGGCCCATGAGCCATGGCCGCTGAGCCTGTGTGTCCGGAGCCTGTGCTCCACAACGGGAGAGGCCACAACAGTGAGAGGCCCGCGTACCGCAAAAAAAAAAAAAAAAAAAAAAAAACAATAAAAGGAAAATGAACAACCCAATTTTTAAAAGGGTAAAAGATTTGAATAAAGATTTGACTAAAAAAGATACACGGGTGACAAATAAGTTCAGTGTCAACAATCATTAGAAAAATACAACTAAAACCATAGTGAGATACATCTATTAAATGTACATCTATTAAAATGTCTAAAATTTAAAATATTGATCCTGCCAACATCTGGCAAGGATGCAGAAGAACTAGAACTCTCATGTATTGCTGGTAGGAATGTAAAATGGTACACCCACTTTGGAAAACAGTATCTCTGTTCCTTAAGATGTTAAACACAAACCCATTATATGCTCCAGCCATTCTACTCTTAGGTGTTTACTGAAGATAAATGAAAGCATATACGTTCATTGTACATGAATATTTATAGCAGCTCTTTGTCATAGCCCAAAACTGGAAACAACCCAAATGTCTATCAACAGGTGAATTGAATGAACAAATTATGGTATATCTATACAATGGGATATTCTACAATTAAAAATAAGATACTATTAATACATACAGTATGTATTATTGGATGAATCTCATAGTAATTGCACTGAGTGAAAGATGAATCGATGAATCTCAGAGTAATTACACTGAGTGAAAGAAGCCACACACACACAAAAAATACATAATCTATAATTGCATTTACATAAAATTCATTAAAATGCAAGCTAATCTATAGTGACAGAAAGCAGGACATAGAGAATTGTGTTGGAGGGCCAAAAGGAAAGAAGTACATTGAGAAAATTTCCTTGGGTGATGAATGATATGTTCAGTGTTTGGATTGTGTTCATGGTTTCATGGGTATATACATATATTAAAACTTAACAGATTCTGTGTATTGTATGTCATTATACCTCAATAAAAGTGAAAAATTCAAACAAGGCTTAGTGGTCATCTATTTCAGGTCTTTTACAGATAAGAAAACAGATTTTAATTAAGTCATTGAGAAAGCCAAAGACTAATTTTGGTAATGTGGATTTTTGGCATTGTGTTTTAAGTGCCATAGAATATTAAGAAACAGAATATGCTACATAATTTGTGAGTGGGTAAACCTGGGAGTTTTTTACAGACTTTTCCCTTATAGGAATATGCGGTAGGTTAAATGCAGAGAGTAGAAGCAGAGTTGAGATGAACAGTCAAATGTTTAAAATAAAAGGAGAGGACAGATGCATTCCTTACTTTTTTAAATAGATTTCTCACATTTTATTTATTTATTTATACCTTGACTTGTTCTACAGAATTTGAGGTCACTTACAATGACAACACATAGACTAGCAGAATAGAGAATAATTCATGAGCACCAGGGATATACAAATCAAAGTAGAAAGTAAAAAATCAAACATAGCCCTTATAATTCCTCAGTCCTGTAGCACCCACTTTCCAAAGTCCTTCACGAACCTCCTGTGGAACTAGGATTTTCAAGATAGAAGGAACCGTGGGACAGAGTTTTTAGTAGATTCCACAAATTAGTGAGGTTTCTTCCTTGGTGAAATAAGGTTAAAAATAAAATTTACTGTATCCCCCTCTTGGAGATTCATAATGCAGTATAATATACACATTTTATTTTGTTTTTTAAAATTTATTTATTTTTGGTTGCATTGGATCTTCGTTGCTGCACGTGAGCTTTCTCTAGTTGTGGCAAGCGGGGGCTACTCTTCATTGCATAGCATGGGCTTCTTATTGTGGTGGCTTCTCTTGTTGCGCAGCATGGGCTCTAGACGCGCAGACTTCAGTAGTTGTGGCTCACGGGCTCTAGAGCACAGGCTCAGTAGTTATGGCACGTGGGCTTAGTTGCTCCACGGCACGTAGGATCTTCCCAGACCAGGGCTCAAGCCGGTGTCCCCTGCATTGGCAGGTGGATTCTTAACCACTGCGCCACCAGGGAAGCCCAATATATGCATTTTAAAAATTTATTTAGCCAATATTTCTCAAACTCCGTTGACTTTGGAACACCTCTAGGGATTGTTTCTTATAACCAACTCTGAGAACTAGCATTCTGCAGAACATGTTTTGTGAAATATTCTTCATTTAATCAGTGAAGGAAATAAGAAAAGAAAAGGTTAAATGTTCCCTAGTTAATGGCAGAGTTGGAACTCAAACCTGGAACTTTTTGTATTTTGTCTTGTTATCTCTTTACCATACCATTTATCATTGTTATTCAGTTTCAGTCTGGTTCAGTTTATCAAGTAAAGTCAAGAAATGTTTCATTTAAAGAAATGCCTTAAAGAATTTTGCATTCTTTTACCTGACTCCTTCTGATACTGCCATTTTTGCTTTCTTTTCTCTATACTTATCGATCACCTACAATGTACAGTTCCGTAGATGGTTCTTATTTTAATCGAGTGAAAATATTTACACCCTGATTGTTATGTGAGTACTAGAGTACCTTTAAAAAACATGTATTTTAAGATACTATGTAAATGAACGTGTTTTTACTACAGTGCCTTATAGAGTGCTTTACACTTCACAAATATTTTATTATCAAACGTAGCATCCTCAGATTATGATTGTTGGCTGAAAAATATGAACATATGATGTATTTTTTTCCTTTTAAAGAGAACAAACTTCTTTTGTGCACTTGTATATCAGATAATTTAACATAATAGATATGTTCTCTCATTCTGCAGAGGAACACGAATCTCAGAGTTACTGAGTACATGACTTGAGACCAACTGCCAGAGCCTGAACTTGAACTTTGGCTTTTGACTTTTAAATCCCGTACTCTGTCTACCGTGCTGTAGTTCCTTAAAACATAATCACCAAAAATGTAATGAGAATGGTTTTGCTCTTTTATAATCCCTTTAGAGTAACCATGGGTTCAAAAGTAATGTAAACAAGCAAAAATTAGAAGTAGGGAACCCCAGTTGTCTTATTAAAATATTTGACCATTCAATGTGTTTATTCATTCATTTTAAAAATACTCAGTTGGCCTAGTCTTTTATGTCCATGAATGCTTAAATAGGAAATGAAAATTTAGTGAACTTTTAAATTGTTTCATAAAACAAGTATACTTTTTAAAATAACAGATTTGTTTTAAAGGTCAGTTATGTTGAAATACCAATAAATACCTCAAGAAAAATTCCATGCTAGGGTTACTTATTGACTAGTAGCGAACATGAATACATACAAATATATGTATGTATTATATACTTTGTGTATTGATTGTCAGTGTAAGACTACACTCCTAAAGCTATCTTTTTTTTGAAGCACATGCAAAATCATATCTCTGTTGTTTTCCTTTGGTTTGAGTTATTTTATATAATATCTATGGAGAAGTAAAAGTGAAAGGTGTTATTATTCAAAGCTACACAAATCTTCCCAAGGTATTGCAAACACTCTTTATTAAATGTGCCCCTTTCTTTTGTTTTACATTAGATGCATGTCTTTTTTGGCGTTAGTTTTTTTTTAATTAATAGACTATTTTTTTAGAGCAGTTTTATGTTTGCAGGAAAATGAGTGAAAAGTACAGAGGATTTCCATGTATCTTCTTACCCACCTGTCCCCAGTTTCCCCTGTTATTAATCTCTTGCATTAATGTGGTACATTTGTTACAATTGATAAGCCAATATTAATACATTATTAATACCAACTAAAGTCTGTAGTTACATTAGGGTTCACTCTTTGTGTTGTACATTCTGTGGGTTTTGACAAGTGTATAATGACATGTATCCATCATTACAATATCATACTGTTCAACTGCTCTAAAATCACCTGTGCTCCACCTGTGTATCCATTCTTCCCTCCCCCCAAATCCCTGACAACCACTGATTTTTTACTGTCTCCACAGTATTGTTTTCCAGAATATCAGATAGTTGGAATCATACAGTATGTAACTTTTTCAGAGTAGTTTCTTTTATTTAGTAAAATGCATTTAAGACCGTTCTGTGTCTTTTCATGACTTAATAGCTCATTTCTTTTTATTGCTAATTAATATTCCATTGTCTGGATGTACCATAGTTTATTTATTCATTCAGTTATTGAAGGGCATCTTGGTTGCTCCCAACTCTTGGCATTTTTGAATAAAGCCGCTATAAACATCCATGTGATGGTTTTGGGGTGGACATAAGTTTTCAGCTCCTTCCGGTAAATATCTAAGAGCATGATTGCTGGATCATATGGCCAGAGTATGTTTAGAATTGTAAAAAACTGCCAACTGCCAAACTGTCTTCCAAGGTGGCTGTACCATTTTGCCTTCCCATCAGCAGTGAATGAGAGCTCCTGTTGCTTCATATCTTCACCAGCATCTGGTGTTGCCAGTGTTGGATTTTAGTCATTCTGATAGGTATGTAGTGTGTCTTTTTTTTATATATGATGTCCTGTTTTTTGTACATACTTTATTTTTATTGAAGTATAGTTGACTTATATACAATGTCATTTTAGTTTCATGTGTACAGCACAGTGATTCAGTTATATACACACTGTTTTTCAGATTCTTTTCCCTTATAGGTTATTACATGTACATACTTTTATTATTTACTTAATTTTATTTATTTATTTATTTTATTTTTGGCCGCTCCGCAGCAGCATGCGGGATCTTAGTTCCCCGACCAGGGATCGAACCCACGCCCCGTGCATTGGAAGGGTGGGGTCTTAACCACTGGACTGCCAGGGAAGTCCCAAGTGTGTCTTATTTTAATTTGCATTTTTCTGATGTCATACAGTGTGAAGCATCTTTTCATACACTTACTTGCCATCTGCCTATCTTCTTTCGTGAAACGTCTGTTCAGGTCTTTGGCCCATTTTTAAATTGTATTTTGTTTTATTAGTGCTGAATTTTAGGAGTTCTTTGTATATTTGTTGGGGGGGCGATTAGAATCCCTTAATGGATGTGTCTTTGCAGTTATCTTATCCCAGTCTATGGCTTGTCTTCTCATTCTCTTGGTAATATCTTTCACAGAACAGAGGCCTCTAATTTTAATCAAGTCCATCTTTTTAATTATTTCTTTCATGGATCGTGCCTTTGGTGTTCTATCTAAAAAGTCATCACTATACCCAGGTCATCTAAATTTTCTCCTGGTATCTTTTAGGAGTTTTAGTTTTGCATTTACATTTAGGTCTGTGATCCATTTTGAGTCAATTTTTCTGAAAGGTGTTGGGTATGTCATATTTTTTTTGCATGTGGATGTCCAGTTGTTCCTTCACCATTTGTTGAAAAGACTTTCCTCCTCCATTGAATTGCATTTGCGCTTCTGTCAAAGATTAGTCAACTGTATTTGTGTGAGTCTGTTTCTGTAGTATCATTGATATATTTGTCTGGGTTTTTTTCACAAACACCACACTGTCTTAATTATTGCAACTTTTAAGTTAAGTATTAAAATCAGGTGTTGTCAGTCCTCCATCCTTTTTTTTTTCCTCCTTCAATAATGTGTTGGCTATTCTGGGTCTTTCCTGTCTCCATATAAACCTTAGAATGAGTTTGTCAATATCCACCAAATAACCTGCTGAGATTTTGACTGGAATTGTGTTGAATCTATAGATCAAGTGAGAAGAACTGACATCTTGACAATAATGAGTCTGCCTATTCATAAATAAGAACTATCTCTTCATTTATTTTTTGAGTACTAATGAAAATGGTATTTCCTTTAATATCAAAGTTCAATTGTCCATTGCTAGTATATTGGAAACCGGTTGACTTTTGTACATTAACCTTGTGTCCTACAATCTTGCTATAATCACTTATTAGTTCCAGGAGATTTTTTGGTGTTTCTTTGGGATTTTCTACATAGACAGTAGTGTCATCTGCAAACAAAGACAGCTTTATTCTTCCTTCCCAATCTGTCTGCTTTTTATTTCCTTTTCTTGTTTATTGCATTAGCTAGGACTTCTAGTACAAGGTTGAGTAGGAGTGTGAGAGGGAACATCTTTACCTTGTTCCTGATCTTAGCAAGAAAACATCTAGTTCGTTTGCATTGTATTTTCTGGAAGAGATTGTAGAGATTTGGAATGATTTCTTTCTTAAATATTTGGTAGAATTCACTAGTAACTCACCTAGACCTGATGCTTTCTATTTTGGAAAGCTATTCATTATTGATCAATTTCTTTAATAATATAGGCCTATTCATTCCATAAGTGAGTTTTGATAGATTGTGTCTTTCAAGGAATTGGTTCATTTCATCTAGGTTATCAAGTTTATGGGCACAGAGTTGTTTAAAATATTTTTATTATCCTTTTAATGTCATGGGATCAGTAATGATGGCCCCTCTTTCATTTCTGATACTATTTATGTCTTCTCTTCTTTATTCTTAGTTAACCTGGCTAGAAGTTTACCAATTTGATTGATCATTTCAAAGAACCAGCTTTTGGTTCCAGTGATTTTTCTCTAGTGATTTCTTGTTTTTAATTTCATTGATTTCTGCTCTGATTTTTATCATTTCTTTTCTTCTGTTTACTTGGATTTAATTTGCTGTTCTTTTCCTGGGTATATCTTTTGAGAGTTCAACACATTAGTGAGATAAAACTAAATGCTTCTGAGAGTTATGATAAAATAAGACATAATAGTTTACAGGTGCCATATAAACCTCTGTTTTCTCCAGAAATATTATAGATAAAGCACTTTTTTGTATTTCATTATAATAAGGTTGCTAATATTAGTATTTTAATATTTGTCATCTATGAAGATCATTTCATATACATTTAAAATTTCTTATTACATAGATCATTTTTGTTAGAATTTAAATTTTTTAGTAGGAGTCAATATATAAGATAAATTTATAGATTAAATAAACTTGTTTTCTTATTCTAAAACAGATTTAAGTCAGCTTCCACGAATAGCACATACAGCAAAAATCATGAAGTAGAAACTCACAATTGTTTCTATATAGTTATAATTATAATTCTCAAGTTTGGCTTTGAATTTTCTGGCAACCACAGTAAAGAGATACAATTAAATTCTTGAAAATTTTCTCAGAAAGAATTTGTTTTTTATTCTAAGCAAAGTGTTCCTTAATATTGTGTTACAAAAGACATTGTTCATATTGGGCATTATCTAGAGTAAATTTAGTGATGTAACAATGCAATATTTTAATATCAGTTACTGTCATGGATTTTACATGGCAACTTAATGAACGTTAAGGGCATAATATTAAAATATAATTCATTGAGAGCAGTTTTATGAGTGACCAATGTAATAAAGTCTAAGTTTATACCATTCTAGTGTTTTTTTTCTTACACTAAGAATAGAATTTTTAGTATCTAAAGTGGAAATATTTTGCATTCTTTAAATAATGTAATAATATTACTTTTTTAAATTGGCTGGATTTAGATAGCAGAGAAGTTGAGGTTACACCTTCTGATTTGGGCCCGGAATGCTAGAAAGTCAGTGTTCTTGGTAGAGAGAAAAATGCATATATTTGGAAATGAGATAACTAACTAGTAAGGTTGATAACCTATTGTAGAAATTGAAGATCCTAATCAGGTTCCTCACCTTGACAGTATACTGTCCCATCTCTGCACAGAAGTAAGGTAGAAGTATAATGATGAATTTTATTCAAGATTTCTAAGTCACTGTGGCATATGAGCAAATGTTCCAGAATAAATATTTTCAGCCAGCTGTGCTATAGAACACCTTAAATATTTTCATGGAACATCCAGTTTTAGTGCAACATAATTTTTCACGTTAGCAAACCCATATAAATCCACTGGCATGAAATGCAGCAAAAAATACACCTAAATAACTAAAAATATATTAACATGCTATTGTGTTATATTATGAAAGGCAATTGAGTTTTAGAGAATTCCAGTCATCTTGCGGGGCACAAGCCATAAAGTAATGAACAAATAGCTTAGTATAATCTAGACTTCATACTCTAGTGACATACAGACCACAGACTATTATAATACAGCATACAGAGGCCACTCACCTGGAGGAAGAATTATCCAAAACAGCCTTGAATGATGATAGGAACTGCACATTTAAAAAAGAAAGTAGAAACAAGAAAAGGCTAGAGTATAAAGGATCTTCAACTTCAGATTAGGTTATATCCTAAAAGTATAGTTCTAAGTTCATTTTAGCTTAAGGATATACTTTCCTATAGACATTAACATGGTAGATAGGTCCCTGTCCTACAAACCCCATTTAATTCATAATCTGGAATGTTTCAAATGTTGTGTTGCAGCAAAGAAGAGTTTATCATACCCTCTCTCTCCTGTAAGAAGTACTGGTAGAAGAATATTGGGATTCTTAGTAGTGAAAGGAAGTAATAACTGTCTAATCCCTTCTTGTCTTTACTTTTACTGCTGACTAGGGAATAGAACTGGCGCTTGGAGAAGAAGGAAGGCCAAGAAATACCACTCTAGTCTTTGTCATCACCTCAGTCTATGACTGAGGCTGTAGCTAGCAGTGAATAGGGAGTCCAAGAATGGTGGTGCCTGTAGCTAGGATAAACAGAGGAATGGTAAAAGAGAAGGAAAAAAATCCCCCGCAGTTGTAGGAAGGAAAAAGGAATTCCTTTCATGTCCTGTATGGGTCATCAATAAATCTTCCTACGTAATGGGTTCTCAAAAGGCAAGAAATGCATACTACTTACACATCCCGAATGACTTGAGGGTTTTTAGAAGTGTCCCTTCTTTTGTTCTTTTTAAACCCAGTAGACTATTGGCTGTCACCAGTCAAAAAATGCCATACCCACAGACATATACATAACACTTTATTTCAAATTAACAAAATTATAAACACAGTTACAGGTAAATGACAATTCAGTACATTTAGTTGGATAATATATATAAAATGCATATATGTGTGGTTAATTTGATGTGAATGTTGACACAGTGCACTGAGAAGTGAAAAACATGCTGATTGTCCACTGATAACTCTGAAATTGGGAGAAAAACACTAGAATTTTTTTTTTTTAAATCAGATTCTTCTCTTAGCTCTTCTAAAGGGATTTTTAGGAAATTCATAGCTCTCAGAGTTTATATTCACTAGATATAATTTGTATTCCATATATAGTCCTTTATTTTTCTGTAATATTCCCTTCTTGATAATTTATTCTTGATATTTATTGAAGCTACCAAAAATCTGTTTATTATCTTGACCTTGTTATTTTGTTTTATATTTTTAATTTGTCTATTTTCCATGTAACTCTTGTTATCCAATTTTTGTCCTCCTTTGAATCCATATTGTAGAAGAATAATGGATCTTTGGGACAGAAGTTGTTTCTCTTAGTATTTTCCCTTATTTCAAGAAAGTGAAAAAGGACCGACCTATAGATATTATGTCTCTGGACAAAGTAACCTTTTACCACATATATGTAAATTATGTGTATTACCAAAAAACCCCAAATATATACTAATTGACACATATACTTTCTTCCATAAAGCATATACAAAGGAAGCAATAAGTTGTTCTTGAGGAAAATGTAATTTTCCCTACTCTTTATCTGTGGTGTACATTGGAGTCTGACCTGGATTTGAATCTCAACTCTCTACTACTTCTACTCTGGTAACCTTGAATAAATTTATGTTTCTTTGTGTCTGTTTCTTCATCTTTAAAACGGAACTAATAATTCCTAGCTCATAGTGTTATCTGGAGAATTAAATGAGATAGTCTAAGTTTGTAGTTTTTAAACACTGTTCTCTGGTACCCTAGAGCTCAATAGAGACATTTAATGGGTCACTTGTATCTTTATGTTTAGGGTTCTACAGAAGATTTGGTTTGAGAAAGAGGGTCCTGAGGTTCTCTGTTTAAAAACATTTGAGGGCTTCCCTGGTGGCACAGTGGTTGAGAGTCTGCCTGCCGATGCAGGGGACACGGGTTCGTGCCCTGGTCCGGGAAGATCCCACATGCCGCGGAGAGACTAGGCCCGTGAGCCATGGCCGCTGAGCCTGTGCGTCCAGAGCCTGTGCTCCACGACGGGAGAGGCCACAACAGTGAGAGGCCCGCATACCGCAAAAAAAAAAAAAAAAAAAAAAATGTTTGAAAGCCACAGCTGTAAGTAAAGTGCGTTGCACATAATAGATACTGAACAGATACTAGTTCTTTCATGTAGGTTAGAAAATCTCCACTCCTTTCTCTCCCACATGAGGCTCCCTTCCAATCAGTATATTGAAATGCTATGTTGTTTTTCTTTAACTCCTTTATTGAGATATAATTCACATACCATACAATTCACCTATTTAAAGTGTACAATTTAGTGGTTTTTAGTATATTCACAGAGTTATGCAGCCATAATCACAATGCAATTTTAGAACATTATCATCACCTTCAAAAGAAACTCTACCCATTAGCAGTCGAATTAACTTGTTTTTGAATTGTTTCCATTGTTAATTAGAAGTTAAACTAGGGGTAAGTTAACACATCAAGAAGAGCAAAATGAATCTAATGTCTGTACCTCCATAAGTCAGTGAACCATGTTTCTTCATTGATTTATGTAGGTACAGACATTAGATTCCATTATGGCATTTAGCCTACTTAATTTTATATATTAAGTCACTATAAAGACTTGATTCTTTACAGTTTTCACTTCTAGAAGTTCATTTATCTACTTTTATAACTTTTAAAGATGAGTACTTGATCTGTATATCCTGATCTTAGCTTAGACATTCAACAAATATTTTATCAAGTACTTGTTATGAGCCAGGTGCTGTGTTAGACTCCTAGGGTTAAACAATTAATTAGACACACTTTAAGGAGTTCACAGTTTTAGAAGAGTAACAGGTAAACCAAAGACAGTAATGTGGTGTGACTATTATTATGGAGAAGTGTACAGAGTGCTGTCAGTACACACTTAAGGGATTAATAAATTCTCCCAGTGAAGAAGATTGGGGGAGGGGCAGGAAAGGGAAAGAACAGAGACTGAAGAGTTACAGAGACGCTGCAAAGAGGCTGGACCTTGAAAAATGAGTAGAATTCACTGGGCAGGTAATGGAGGAGAAATACATTCTAAAAAAGCTAAGAGTATATAACCCAAGCCTAATCCTTGAGGATTAAAAGCATACATTACGTTTAATGAAAGTCAGTGAGTTAATTGATGTGACTAGAGGGAACTGAACCTAGTGAATAGTGATGAAACAGAAAAGTTGGCTGGAGCAGATTGTGAGGGCCCAAAAGTCAGCCTAACACCTTATTTTATCACCTTCCCCCTTCCATTCCTAGCTTTACTCTACAGATAATTAGCCTTTCCCAATCTAATATTTATGTTAACATAGTTCCTACTACTATTATCCTAGTTCCCCAGGAGTTATCTTTGACTTTTTTCACTAGCTTCCTTCCCATATACATTCTCATGTTAATTATTAAGTATCTGTCTCTTCCTTTCCATTCACACAGTCACCACCATTTTCTCTTTCTTAGGATCTCCTTTCTATTTCTTTTGTTCATTTTTGATATTACATTTTCCCATTCCTAGGACTTTACCTCTCATCTACTTCGTTATTCAAAGTAGCTTTATACAGTAGTTAAAATGGTTCCTGTATCAGGGAATCTGAAGAGTATGAAGAGCCATTTATAAAAAGGAAAACTCTGACAGAGTTTATTAACTCTTATCTAGACTTCACTAATAAGGAAGTTCTCCATGTACTGGTTATATCGAGTGAAAACAAGGGACAGAAGAGTATAGTATATTACCTTTTGTGGCAGAAAGCAGAGGGATCTTAGGGTATAGATACTATTTGCATAGAGAAAGTGAAAAACTATAGGAGAAATAAAGAATATCCAAAGAAGCAGGTGGAAATTGGGTGGAAAAGGACAGGAGTGAAGACAGGTCTCAATGTATTTACCTTTTCATGTTGTTTGGATTTTCAAACGGAATATTTCATCTGTTTAAAGCTCTGGCCTTGTGTGCCACTGCAGGGGAGTGGGATTGAGGGACTCTGGTTGATTGCCTGTTGCCTCATATATGAAATCACTCCTGAGTCTGCCACTCAGATCTGTCCACTCTGATTATGCCTTGGTATGATCCCTTTAACTGAAATGAACTCTGTCTATCCATGTCCCCAAACCACTTTCAAAACAATTCAGAACTCATCGCTTCCTTCTCCACAATTGGTTAATTATTTCATTCTGTCATCTGAACTTAATATATTTATTTATATTCTATATTTACATTTTGGTTCTTTGTTGGTATCTCATAAGTATTCTCATTTATTTCATGAATGGTTTCTACTTAGATTGGTAATACCTTCAGTAGTAAAGCATGTTCTTTTCTCTCTTGTCTTATTTGAAGCATAATTTAATAGATACTCGGTAATTTTTATTTACCTCGGATTATCCTAACATGTTAATTTCATTTGGATAATTTTAATCAATGAATTTTAAATTAGAAAAGCTGCCATACAGAAAAACTAAGTTTGACTACTTTTCCATTATCTAAACTTCAAAGTATTAAGTAGGAAAATATTTTATTTAAAAACCATTGAAAATAATTAGGGTAACTTTCTGGTTAAGATGAAAATATCTGAATTTACTCACTAAAAAAGTAAACGTAACACGACCACTTGATATTAATTTGCATGGAATACAGTGTTATTTGTATGCTAGTTACTAATTAATACAATAATTGAGATTTGTGTGTTTTTTTGTCTTTGCTAATATATGACATGCAGAGTTAGTTCTGAATTTATAAGTAAAATATGATAAATATAATAGTCAATCTATCTTTTTTTTATATTAACAATGTCAAAAGTAAGAAACTTTAAATTCTACTAGGAAATGAACATTTGTTTTTCAAATTGATCATAGAAACTTGTAAGCTGAGGGTCCTTTAGTATGTTTTTATTACTTGATGTATTCTAATCAGACACTTATTTTGAAACAGGCAAGAAAATTGGATGTATATTTTGAATATGAAGAAAAAATAATGAGCAAAACTACTCTGGATAAATCGCTTCTAGATATAATATCAGACCCTGATGGTATGTACCATGAATTTGAGGTTAATGTAAGTTTTACTTCTGATGAATCCAGCATTTTCAATTTGAGTAAAATCTGAATAGAATCATTGTTTTTCTCACAATCTTTGCTATTAATGAGATAATTAAATGAGCTATTTCCTGTTGAGAAATTTGTAGCATAGCAGTTACTAAGGTAGAAAAATCATTTACATTTTATTTTATTGAACTTTTCTTTGATGGTATGTAAGTGCTTTTTTGGGGAGAGGGAGGTATTTAAGCACTTTTTATATTCATTGTTTAAAGTGATACATTTGAAGCTCAATTTCTGCTGGCTCCAGGAAGACTTGAAGGTAAAATATTCAAAGCCAGCATCTCTAAGTGATGCAGTTTCTAATTACTTTGGTTTCACCCTAAAGAGTTTCCTAAAACGATGTATCTAAAACTGAATTTTGTTTTAAATATTTAGAGAATTCACTTTTTTTTAAACACCTTTATTGGAGTATAATTGCTTTACAATGGTGTGTTAGTTTCTGCTTTATAACAAAATGAATCAGCTGTACATATACATATATCCCCATATCTCCTCCCCCTTGCGTCTCCCTCCCACCTTCCCTATCCCACCCCTCTAGGTGGTCACAAAGCACCGAGCTGATCTCCCTGTGCTATGCGGCTGCTTCCCAATAACTATCTACTTTACATTGGTTAGTATACATAAGTCCATGCCACTCTCTCACTTTCTCCCAGCTTACCCTTCCCCCACCCCGTGTCCTCAAGTCCATTCTCTACGTCTGCGTCTTTATTCCTGTCCTGCCTCTAGGTTCTTCAGAACGTTTTTTTTTTTTTTAGATTCCATATATATGTGTTAGCATACAGTATTTATTTTTCTCTTTCTGACTTACTTCACTCTGTATGACAGTCTCTAGGTCCCTCCACCTCACTACAGATAACTCAGTTTCATTTCTTTTTATGGCTAATATTCCATTGTGTATATGTGCCACATCTTCTTTATCCATTCATCTGTTGATGGACACTTAGGTTGCTTCCACGTCCTGGCTATTGTAAGTAGAGCTGCAATGAACATGGTGGTACATGACTTTTTTTTTTTTTTTTCATATATGGCCTTTATTATGTTGAGGTAGTTTCCCTCTATGCCCACTTTCTGGAGAGTTTTTATCATAAATGGGTGTTGAATTTTGTCAAAAGCTTTTTCTACATCTATTGAGATGATCATATGGTTTTTCTTCCTCAATTTGTTAATATGGTGTATCACATTGATGATTTGCGTATATTGAAGAATCTTTGCATCCCTGGGATAAATCCCACTTGATCATGGTGTATGATCCTTTTAATGTGTTGTTGGATTCTGTTTGCTAGTATTTTGTTGAGGATTTTTGCATCTATATTCATCAGTGATATTGGTCTGTAATTTTCTTTTTTTGTAGTATCTTTGTCTGGTTTTGGTATCAGGGTGATGGTGGCCTTGTAGAATGAGTTTGGGAGTTCCTTCCTCTGCAATTTTTTGGAAGAGTGTGAGAAGGATGGGTGTTAGCTCTTCTCTAAATATTTGATAGAATTCACCTGTGAAGCCGTCTGGCTTTTGTTTCTTGGATGATTTCTTGCATCTTCTCGATCTTTGCCTCCATTCTTTTTCTGAGGTCCTGGATCATCTTCACTGTCATTATTCTGAATTCTTTTTCTGGAAGATTGCCTATCTCCATTTCATTTAGTTGTTTTTCTGGTGTTTGATCTTGTTCCTTCATCTGGTACATAGCCCTCTGCCTTTTCATCTTGCCTATCTTTCTGTGAATGTGGTTTTTGTTCCACAGGCTGCAGGATTGTAGTTCTTCTTACTTCTGCTGTCTGCCCTCTGGTGGATGAGGATATATAAGAGGCTTGTCCATGACTCTTTTTGAATTATGGTTTTCCCAGGGTATGTGTCCAGTAGTGGGATTGCTGGGTCGTATAGTAGTTCTGTTTTTAGTTTTTTAAGGAACCACCATACTGTTCTCCATAGTGGCTGTATCAATTTACATTCCCACCAACAGTGCAAGAGGGTTCCCTTTTTTCCACACCCTCTCCAGCATTTATTGTTTGTAGATTTTTTGATCATGGCCATTCTGACTGGTGTGAGGTGATACCTCATTGTAGTTTTGACTTTCATTTCTCTAATGATTAGTAGTGTTAAGCAGCCTTTCATGTGTTTGTTGGCAATCTGTATATCTTGTTTGGAGAAATGTCTATGTAGATCTTCTGCCCATTTTTGGATTGGGTTGTTTGTGTTTTTGATATTGACCTGCTTGTAAATTTTGGAGATTAATCCTTTGTCAGTTGCTTCAATTGCAAATATTTTCTCCCATTCTGAGGGTTGTCTTTTGGTCTTGTTTATGGTTTCCTGTGCTGTGCAAAAGGTTTTAAGGTTCATTAGGTCCCATTTGGTTTTTTTTTGTTTTGTTTTTATTTCCATTCCTCTAGGAGGTGGGTCTAAAAAGATCTTGCTGTGATTTATCTCATAGAGTGTTCTGCCTATGTTTTTTTCTCTAGGAGTTTTATAGTATCTGGTCTTACATTTAGGGTTTTAATCCGTTTTAAGTTTATTTTTGTGTATGGTGTTCGGGAGTGCTCTAACTTCATTTTTTTACATGTAGCTGTCCAGGTTTCCCAGCACCACTTTATGAAGATGCTGTCTTTTCTCCATTGTATATTCTTGCCTCCTTTATCAAAAATAAGGTGACCAGGGCTTCCCTGATGGCACAGTGGTTGAGAGTCCGCCTGCCGATGCAGGGGACACGGGTTCGTGCCCCGGTCTGGGAAGATCCCACATGCCATGGAGTGGCTAGGCCCATGAGCCATGGCTGCTGAGCCTGTGCGTCTGGAGCCTGTGGTCCGCAACGGGAGAGGCCACAACAGTGAGAGGCCCGCGTACTGCAAAAAAAAAAAAAGAAACAAAGAAGGTGACCATAGGAGCGTGGGTTTATCTCTGTGCTTTCTATCCTGTTCTGTTGATCTGTATTTCTGTTTTTGTGCCAGTACCATATTGTCTTGATTACTGTACCTTTGTATTGTAGTCTGAAGTCTGGGAGCCTGATTCCTCCAGCTCTGTTTTTCTTTCTCAAGATTGCTTTGGCTATTCAGGGTCTTTTGCGTTTCCAAACAAATTGTGCAACTTTTTGTTGTAGTTCTGTGAAAAATGCCATTGGTAGTTTAATAGGGATTGCATTGAATCTGTAGATTGCTGTGGGTAGTACACTCATTTTCACAATGTTGATTCTTCCAATCCAAGAACATGGTATATCTTTCTCTCTGTTTGTATCATCTTTAATTTCTTTCATCAGTGTCTCATAGTTTTCTGCATACAGGTCTTTTGTCTCCTTAAGTAGGTTTATTCCTGGGTGTTTTATTCTTTTTGTTGCAATGGTAAATGAGAGTGTTTCCTTAATTTCTCTTTCAGATTTTTCATCACTAGTGTGTAGGAATGCAAGAGATTTCTGTGCATTAATTTTGTATCCTGCTACTTTACCAAATTCATTGGTGACCTCTAGTAGTTTTTTGGTAGCATCTTTAGGATTCTCTATGTATAGTATCATGTCATCTGTAAACAGTGACAGCTTTACTTCTTCTTTTCCAATTTGGATTCCTTTTATTTCCTTTTCTTCTCTGATTGCCGTGGCTAAAACTTCCAAAACTATGTTGAATAATAGTGGTGAGAGTGGACAACCTTGTTTTGTTCCTGATCTTAGAGGAAATGGTTTCAATTTTTCATCATTGTGAGCGATGTTGGCTGTCCGTTTGTCATATATGGCCTTTATTATGTTGAGGTAATTTCCCTCTATGCCTACTACCTGGAGGGTTTTTATCATAAATGGGTGTTGAATTTTGTTGAAAGCTTTTTCTGCATCTATTGAGATGATCATGTGGTTTTTATTCTTCAATTTGTTATTATGGTATATCACATTGATTGATTTGTGTATATTGAAGAATCCTTGCATTCCTGGGATAAACCCCACTTGATCATGGTATATGATCCTGTTAATGTGGTGTTGGATTCTGTTTGCTAGTATTTTGTTGAGGATTTTTGCATCTATGTTCATCAGTGATATTGGCCTGTAGTTTTCTTTCTTTGTGACATCTTTGTCTGGTTTTGGTATCAGCGTTATGGTGACCTTGTAGAGTGAGTTTGGGAGTGTTCCTCCCTCTGCTATATTTTGGAAGAGTTTGAGAAGGATAGGTGTTAGCTCTTCTCTAAATGTTTGATAGAATTTGCCTGTGAATCCATCTGGTCCTGGGCTTTTGTTTTTTGGAAGATATTTAATCACAGTCTCAATTTCAGTGCTTGTGATTGGTCTGTTTACATTTTCTACTTCTTCCTGGTTCAGTCTTGGAAGGTTGTGCTTTTCTAAGAATTTGTCCATTTTTCCACATTGTTCATTTTATTGGCATAGAGTTGCTTGTAGTAATCTCTTGTGATCCTTTGTATTTCTGCAATGTCAGTTGTTACCTCTCCTTTTTCATTTCTAACTGTACTGATTTGAGTCCTCTCCCTTTTTTTCTTGATGAGTCTGGCTAATGGTTTGTCAACTTTATTTTCTCAAAGAACCAGCTTTTAGTTTTATTGATCTTTGCTATCATTTCCTTCATTTCTTTTTCATTTATTTCTGATCTCATCTTTATGATTTCTTTCCTTCTGCTAACTTTGGGGGGTTTTTGTTCTTCTTTCTCTAATTGCTTTAGGTGTAAGGTTAGGTTGTTTATTCGAGATGTTTCTTGTTTCTTGAGGTAGGATTGTATTGCTAAAAACTTCCCTCTTAGAACTGCTTTTGCTGCATCCCATAGATTTTGGATCATTGTGTTTTCATTGTCATTTGTTTCTAGGTATTTTTTGATTTCGTCTTTGATTTCTTCGGTGATCTCTTGGTTATTTACTAATGTATTGTTTAGCCTGGTGTGTTTATGTTTTTTACAGTTTTTTTCCTGTAATTGATATCTAGTCTCATAGCATTGTGGTCGGAAAAGATACTTGAGACAATTTCAGTTTTCTTAAATTTACCAAGCCTTGATTTGTGACCCAAGATATGATCTCTCCTGGAGAATGTTCCATGAGCACTTGAGAAGAAAGTGTATTGTGTTGTTTTTTTGGATGGAATGTCCTATAAATATCAATGAAGTCCATTTTGTTTAATGTATCATTTAAAGCTTGTGTTTCCTTATTTATTTTCATTTTGGATGATCTGTCCATTGGAGAAAGTGGGGAAGTGGGGTGTTAAAGTCCCCTACTGTGATTGTGTTACTGTTGATTTCCCCTTTTATGGTTATTAGCATTTGCCTTATGTATTGAGGTTCTCCTATGTTGGGTGCATAAATATTTCCAATTCTTATATCTTCTTCTTGGATTGATCCCTTGATCATTATATAGTGTCCTTCTTTGTCTCTTCTAATAGTCTAGTCTTTATTTTATAGTCTATTTTGTCTGATATGAGAATTGCTACTCCAGCTTTCTTTTGATTTCCATTTGCATGGAATATCTTTTTCCATCCCCTCACTTTCAGTCTGTATGTGTCCCTAGGTCTGAAGTGGGTCACTTGTAGACAGCATATATACGGGTCTTGTTTTTGTATCCGTTCTGCCAGTTGTATCTTTTGGTTGGAGCATTTAATCTATTTACATTTAAGGTAGTTATCAATATTTATGTTCCTATTACCATTTTCTTAATTGTTTTGGGTTTGTTTTTGTAGGTCTTTTCCTTCCCTTATGTTTCCTGCCTAGAGAAGTTCCTTTAGCATTTGTTGTACAGCTGGTTTGGTGGTGCAGAATTCTCTTATCTTTTGCTTGTCTGTAAAGGTTTTAATTTCTCCGTCGCATATGAATGAGATCCTTGCTTGGTAGAGTAATCTTGGTTGTAGATTTTTCCCATTCTTCGCTTTAAATATGTCCTGCCACTCCCTTCTGGCTTGCAGAGTTTCTGCTGAAAGTTCAGCTGTTAACCTTATGGGGATTCCCTTGTATGTTATTTGTTACTTTTCCCTTGCTGCTTAATATTTTTCTTTGTACTTAATTTTTGATAGTTTGACTAATATGTGCCTTAGCCTGTTTCTCCTTGGATTTATCCTGTATCGGACTCTCTGTGCTTCCTGGACTTCATTGACTATTTACTTTCCCATATTAGGGAAGTTTTCAGCTATAATCTCTTCAAATATTGTCTCAGTCCCTTTGCTTTTCTTTTCTTCTTCTGGGACCCCTATAATTCGAATGTTGGTGCATTTAATATTGTCCCAGAGGTCTCTGAGAGTGTCCTCAATTCTTTTCATTCTTTTTTCTTTTTTCTGCTTTGCAGTAGTTATTTCCACTATTTTGTCTTCCAGGTCACTTATCCGTTCTTCTGCCTCAGTTATTCTGCTATTGATTCCTTCTAGAGAATTTTTAATTGTATTTGTTGTGTTGTTCATCATTGTTTGTTTGTGCTTTAGTTTTTCCAGGTCCTTGTTAAACGTTTCTTGTAATTTCTCCATTCTATTTCTGAGATTTTGGATCATCTTTACAGTCATTATTCTGAATTCTTTTTCATGTAGACTGCCTATTTCCTCTTCATTTGTTTGGTGTGGTGGGTTTTTACCTTGCTCCTTCATCTGCTGTGTGTTTCTCTGTCTTCTCATTTTGCTTAACTTACTGTGTTTGGGGTCTCCTTTTCGCAGGCTGTAGGTTCGTAGTTCCCGTTGTTTTTGGTGTCTGCCCCCAGTGTCTAAAGTTGGTTCAGTGCATTGTGTAGCCTTCCTGGTGGAGAGGACTAGTGCCTGTGTTCTGGTGGATGAAGCTGGATCTTGTCTTTCTAGTCAGCAGGACCATGTCCGGTGATGTGTTTTGGGGTGTCTGTGACCTTATTATGATTTTAGGCAGCCTCTCTGCTAATGGGTGGGGTTGTGTTCCTGTCTTGCTAGTTGTTTGGCACAGGGTGCCCAGCACTGTAGCTTGCTGGTCGTTGAGTGGAGCTGGGTCTTTGCGTTGAGATAGAGATCTCTGGGAGAGCTTTCGCCGTTTGATATTACGTGGAGCTGAGAGGTCTCTGGTGGACCAGTGTCCTGAACTCAGCTCTCCCACCTCAGAGGCACAGGCCTGACACCCCACCAGAGCACCAAGACCCTGTCAGCCACACGGCATGTGGCAGGCAAAGAGTAATGGTCCCCCAAAGACACGGACATCCACATCCCTGGAACCGCCTGGCTGGTGTGGCCATGGGGACCTGGAGCTGCCGGAGGGACAGGGCGGTGGCCTGAGGTGCACAGGGTGACCTAGTGTCCTCGGGGTCAGAGCCGGGCCATCTGCACCACCCGCACCGCCCAGCATGCCAGGGATTCCGCCTGGGCTTGACAGGCGTCTGCACCCCGGATTCACATCTGAGGCCCCTGGGAATTCACTTTTAGAGAAACTCTGTAGACAATCCCTTTATATTTATCTAAGTATATGTTTGTTAGATTTTCTTAAAACAAGATATAACTATTTGTACTTAGGAAATATAATCTAATCATTGTTTTCAATCATAATAATCATAAGATCTTCACAGGATTTTAGCCACTAAAATTCTCTAAACTTTACAGGCTTAATAATTTCAGAAGAGTTTTCAATTCAAATCTCAGCTGTTTTGAAAAATGAATAAAAAGCATATAAGCTCTTTAGCTTATATTTTACATACAAGCTCTTCGAGTAAATAATAGTGTTTTTTGAGTTATAGTTTTGGTGTGACTTTTAGATTTTATATCACGTTGGAAAGTAAGTTTAAAATTTTTTTTTACTTGTTTGTAATTAAAGGGTTCTATTCATAAAAACTTCTGAGAAGGCATAGTATTTCTCACACTTTTAAAAATTTAGATTTGTGGGGAGAACATAACATTTTGAAGATATGTGTACTTTACAATTAAAAATATGAAAGATACATATAAGTTCATCACTTCCGAGCTATTCCTTGTTATTTACAATAAGTTTTGAGTAAAGTTGAAGCAATTAAGTGTGTTGATTAAAAAAAGCAATGAGAACCTTTCTTTTTCCTTTCCCTTACTTTCTCAAACCATTTATTATTAAAGACATTAAGTAGAGCAGAGCAAGGTAGGCATTCATGCAAAGTAGCAGTGTAGTACCACTTCAGCCCAGAACAAGATGTCAGAACCTGAGCAGGATGAGAAGGGCATCCACATATCCGGTAAAGGGAGGGTTGGTAATCCAGCATGAAGTGTCAAAGTCCAAGTGAAGTGAGTGGAGTGTCCACATGTAGGAGCAGTTATAAGGGTATAAGAGTCCTATCAGATTAAGGGGGGTGACCCTGCATAGGACAAACCAAACATTGGCTCAGGTGGGGTGAGAATTATAGCCAGGCATGTGGTTGGGTCCATTGTAGAGAATCAGAGCCCAAGTGGAGGAGATAACGTCCATGCAGGCAGGGGGACAGTGGCAGAGATAAGATATTTGTTACATACAGGGGACTGGATAAATAAGTAAATATATTGGGTAATAAAAAGGGAGCCAGGTTTCCCACTGTCAGAAATGGAAGTTATAACTATGGAAATGAAGAAAACTACAATGAACCCTAGTAATATTGGATTGGAATTGGAGGTGCTGATGTAGACTTGGTGTTTTGTTAAATACTTGCCAAATAGAGAAATAAATGTAGATATGCATGTGTGTGTGTGTGTGTGTACACATATATATGTATTCCCTAACTCTGCCAACTGAGCAGGGCTAGGAGCAACAGTTCCCCAGTAGTAAAAATTTTAGCCTTATATATCCCACTTTCCACTAGGACTCATTGGAGTATGGTTGATTCCAGGGAGAGAAAGTACAAAATGAGCCTGAAACATTTTCTTGGGTCAGAAAGCAAGAAAAGTACTTAAAACATGATGGAACATGTCCAAAGGACCCAGACGTCAGCTTGAAGAGGCTATGCTCTGTGCTGCGGATATTAAAAGCACCAGCAGGAACCCACAGGCCCCTAAAACTCTGAGGGAGGGGAACCTGTCTCTCGTATCTTAGGAGCCATTGTTCCAAGAGCCTACAGCAAGCCCCGTTCCTCTTTTTCTTTTTGTCTTCTAACTGCTTCGTCATAATTGCAGGAAATACACAATGGAGCAGTGTACCTAAAGCCAAAGCTTTCTGGCTGGAGCACTAAAAAGGGAAGGCCAAGGAAACTGGAAAGTACCAGGGAGATTGCAAAAGGAAGGAGCTCAGGAAAGCAACCCCATAAAGTTGTTTATGAATTCCTGGGCTCACCTCTGAGTTGTACGTGCATGAATCTGATCCTAAACAGCATTCCAAAGACTGAGAGGTGAAGGACTAGATGACCTCCAAGTTCCTGTACTGGCTGCTGGGCAGTGGGACAGATCCCAGTAGCACGGCAAACATTTTAAAAATAGAATCCATGAGGGAAACGGCTCACAGAGGCTGGTAGGAGCTTTGGCCTGAACCCGTTGAGGCTAATTACCTGCTAAAACAAAAATATCAGCTTTCTCCTAGTATTTAAACAAAACCCTGAATCCAGTAACCTACTTCAGTATATCTAAAATACAATATTTATTTGTAAGCATGAGAATGTTGGAGAACCTGTCATTGATCTTTATTACCAGTCTTTGTCATATTTAGGGAGTAAGGATAATTTGAAGATAGAAAATCAATGGGTTATCAGTCAATATGTTTTGAAAAAATTATTCTTGTTTTTATTCTATAATAAAGTATAACAATTCTGAGTTCTTACGTATTGGGACACACTTTGAAGTGAGAATACATATTGGTATTTGTTGAATAGTGAAACTGAGTTACCCATGACCAGTGCCTATCACTTTGCATCGAAGTACACCCAGTACTGAGGGGAAAATAAAAGGATTCTCTGGACAGTCTCGGGCTTTGGATAATAGAAGTAGTAGCTCAAAGGATGCACTGCAAGCAAGAAATTTCTCTGAAATCTTTTGTTTTGTCTTAAAATTTCAGGCAGGTATAATCTGCATAATATAATGGTGTTTATTATACTATAGACATATGGTTTTTCCAAATCTTCATAGACCCTTCAGAAAGGGGAGAAACGTATATTTAGTGGCTCCAATTTCAAAAGTATGACCTTAGGCTCAGTTAGATGATTTTAGCCAGCAGGTTTTCATAACCCAGTACCTAACGGGACCATGCAACTTGTTTCCCAGGATAGTCCCATTTATATACCAGTTGTCCTTACATACTTATTACTAGCATCCCCCTTTTTATCTCAAAAGTGTACTATTTTAGAATTGTATGATTATCCTACCTATACCTTTTTGAGTTTAGATCTGAAACATAAATCACAACACTATAGACAGTTTGGAAGATAGAATAGAGATGCTTCCATAGCTTATCCCTGTAATCCCATAGTATTTAATCTTTTTCCGTATCTGTGTTTTACATGGTTGTAATTTAGTGCCTATAACGTTAAATCATTTGAATCAAGAACCTTAGTTTGTCTTGTCACATTTATGTATGCCTTGAGATTATAGTGTTGACTATAATACATAACAACCAGAATTATGAAAGTCTTTTTTTCCTTATCTATTTTCCCCTTTGTAGCAGGAACTCCAGAAGATAAAATGAGGCTGTTTCTTATCTATTACATAAGTGCACAGCAAGCACCTTCTGAGGTATGTCCTCTGTATGCAGTTATTGGGAGGAAGGGAGAATATGCGCTTGTTTCAGAAAATAGAAGTAAAAATCACTGTAACCAAGTAATTACTTCATTTCTTCCTTTAAAAGAAAAACAATTTCGTAAGGCTAGTTCTATTTACCGCTGAATATTATAGCAGTATTTACTGTCACCAAGAGAACTATTCACTCATGAAATATCTCACCACTTTTAAGTTGTTAGAATATGAACTGAATTCATGACCACAATTCTTATTTCTGGAAAATAACTATTCTAAACTAAGTTAACCAAGTTTGCTCTGCCTTTTGAAAGATTGATCTTATCATTTCTCATGATGTGATGATCCTAGAAGTTCCATTTCTTTGAGCTATAGCCACTAATACTTATTTTCCTTACAAGGAATTTCGCTTTAACCTAAAGTAAAAGTTTGGTAATATTTTGCTGTTGTTTTAAAACTAATGTCGAGGGACTTCCCTGGTGGCATAGTGGTTAAGAATCCGCCTGCCAGTGCAGGGGGATATGGGTTTGATTCCTGGCCCAGGAAGATCCCACGTGCCGCAGAGCAACTAAGCCCGTGCGCCACAACTACTGAGCCTATGCTCTAGAGCCCGCGAGCCACAACTACTGAGCCCTCAACTACTGAAGCCTGTGAACCTATAGCCTGTGCTCCACAAAAAGAGAAGCCACCACAGTGAGAAGCGCCCGCACCGCAATGAAGAGTAGCTCCCCTCACCACAACTAGAGAAAGCCCACGTGCAGCAATGAAGACCCAACACAGCCAAAAATAAACAAACAAATTTAAAAAAAAAAAAAAAAAAAAAAAACTAATGTCCATTATAGAATATAGAGAAGTCACTTGGAGGAAAATATCTAAATTTCCAAAAGTTATATAAATATTGTATCAATAATTTCCTAAGATTAAACTTCAGATTCACATCTATCATTTGATTCATATAAAAATAAAGTTGAGAGACTGTATTGCAGTAAAAAAGCTACTTTTTATATCAGAATAAATTTCTAAGAATGATTGGAAAATCTATCTTCCTTTCTAGATTTTTTTCTCACTGGAAGAGTAGATTGTGGGATATTTTGTTGTTTTCTTTTTCTTTAATAAGCCATCAATTGCTTTTGAGGAAAAAAATTTTTTTAAGTATGTAGAGGTAATACTGTGAAGGAAAACAGTGATTTTGCTATCAGTCTTGTTGCTGGGTTAGAGACCTGTTAACTCTTTCTAATGTTAACTTCGTATAATTTTACTGGATGAGCAACTAGCATAAGGAACTTGGGAATGACACCTAGAATGATATGGCTGTTGTAAACTCCTTTCCTTTGCTGGTAGCAATTATTTTTCTAATGTCAGTAGATTGTAAGCCTTCTTTTTGTTTGGCATGTTAAAACAGCAAAGTAAACCCAATATTTGCTTTAGATCAATTCTGCTTTATCCTAAGAATACATTTCTTGACTTTTATTTTAATTCAGTAAGGAAGTTCAGTAGTCCCCCCTTATCCAAGGGAGATATGTTCCAGGACCCCCAGTGGATGCCTGAAACCATGGAGAGTACCAAACTTCCCCCCCCACTACCATATATACTGTTTTTTTCTATACATACATACATACATACCTATGATAAAGTTTAATTTATAAATTAGGCACAGTAAGAGATTAACAACAACTAATAATAAATTAGAATAATTATAAAAATACGCTATAATAAAAGTTATGTGAATGTGGACTCTCTCTCTCAAAATATATTGTACTGTAGTCATCCTTCCTATGATGATGATGTGAGCTCATAAAATGCCTGCATGATGAGATGAAGTGAGGTGAATGACACAGGCATGGTGATGTAGCATTAGGCTACTATTGACCTTCTGACTGAAGGAGAATCATCTACTTCAGATGATCCTGTGTCCTCAAGCCATGATGGTGTCAATTGTTAGATGTCAGGAGCAGATGATGTCAATGGTTGGGGCAGGACTGATCAGGAAAGCACAAGTTTTCATCACACTACTCAAAACGGCACACAATATGAATTGTTTATTTCTGGGAATTTCCATTTAGTATTTTCAGACCTCAGTTGACCACAGCAACTGAAACCATGGAAAGCAAAACTGCTGAAGGGAGGGGATTACTGTATAGTTTTCTTTCTAGAAACATCTCTGTCATTAATGGGGGTGTTCCTTTAAGGGATTCTAATAGCCTATTTATATTTTCTTAGGAATATATGATTTTAAAACTTAATGCAGTTTCCCTTAATTTGACCACATTATTTTATTTCATTTATTTTTGGTAAGAATTATGTCTTTTCATAAGTTTAAGTGGTCATTAAGTGGCTTGACGCCAATTTTGACTACTGATGTAATAGCCCCCAAAATGCAAAGTAGTGAACATCTCTGATTTGATGGTGAGCTTAAAATTTTCTTTCTTTTAAATTTTTAAAATGGAGTCACTGTGATGATAGGCTCCCGTGACATATCTGAATTCAACTAGACTTTACTCATCAGGAAATAAAAAAAGAATAAGAAAGAAAACTATTTAAAAAGTGTAGGACACCTGCTGTTCAGTTAATAAATTTGGACCTCTGCAGTGAATATGAGATGGGATAACCTGAATCTGCAGGTCCCCTAAGTCAACGTCATTCCCCTCATGTTTCCAATTTTGGAATATTCTTGATCAAGCCAGATCTTTCATTTAATGCTTATCCTAAGGACAAGCAATCTGTGTCAACAGTGGAGGAAAAACTGTGTTGGGCTTACTGAGGGATGACAAAATACTGTACTTTATAGGTGATTTGGGAGCCTATCAAAGGTAATTTTCATTATACATGATTTTTATCTCATGCTCATTTGGGTACTCCCTTAAGATACCACTCCACTCTACTTAGGTGCTCATGCCTTTAGTCTAACTTTCTGATTAATCCAATGATAACAAACAAAATGGTCTCTTTCATGAAAGTAAAAGTTTTTGTCATATGATTCTTTTCTTATTTCAGGCTGATTTGGAGCAATACAAAAAAGCTTTAACTGATGCTGGATGCAACCTTAATCCCTTACAATATATCAAACAGTGGAAGTAAGTTTTATTTTATTCTTCAGTTCTTACCATTTAAGAGAGTACAATGGAAGTTGAGTTCCCAAGAAAATGGGAATGTTACTAAGAAAACTGAACAGTGCCTTGGTATTTTTTTTTTATTCAATGGCATAAATATTTCCTTATCTCCCCCACCCTTTCCACAACTTTATATAAAATAGTGATGCCTTTCTTTCCTAGACATATTTTTTCCTATATTTTCTTCAAAGATGTGAGATGAGAAAGTCAAAGACTGAAATGTTGTGTGTCAAATGTCTCAAAAACATTTTTTAAATGTTTTAATTTCACTAATAATCAGAGAAATGCAGATTAATATAATGCAAAGATTTCGAAAATATTGTGCCAAGGATCCAGGAAAATTAACTGATGCATTTATACTCTACTATTAGAAATATAAACTGTCAAAATTTTACTGGCTGGCATAAAAAGTTTTTTAAAAGAATAGCTTTGCCCTAGCACTTCTCTTAAGAATTAATCTCGAAGAAGAAATTGGAGTTGTAAAATCTTAGAAGCGATTGTAATAATCAAATTTTGAAAATCAACCTGAATGTCAAGGATTGAAATTATGTCATTTCCACAGGAATGCAACTGAGTCATTAAAAATCATGTTGTGGACGACTTACTCTAATGACCATTGAGAAATGGCCATGTTATGTTACAAAGTGAAATATAGTTTACTGTTCAATGATTTGTTTGATAAATAACTTCCTTTGTCTCAGTGACTAGGGACTCTTCTAGACATTAAGAATACAATAGTGGAGGGCTTCCCTGGTGGCGCAGTGGTTGAGAGTCCACCTGCCAATGCAGGGGACACTGGTTCGTGCCCCGGTCTGGGAAGATGCCGCGGAGCGGCTGTGCCCGTGAGCCATGGCCACTGAGCCTGCACGTCCGGAGCCTGTTGCTCCGCAACAGGAGAGGCCACAACAGTGAGAGGCCCGCGTACCGCAAAAAAAAAAAAAAAAAAAAAAAAGAATACAATAGTGGGGCTTCCCTGGTGTCGCAGTGGTTAAGAATCCGCCTGCCAATGCATGGGACACAGGTTCGAGCCCTGGCCCGGGAAGATCCCACATGCTGCGGAGCAACTAAGCCCATGCGCCACAACTACTGAGCCTGCGCTCTAGAGCTCACGTGCCACAACTACTGAGCCCACGTGCCACAACTATTGAAGCCTGTGTGCCTAGAGCCCGTGGTCTGCAACAAGAGAAGCCACTGCAATGAGCAGCCCGTGCCCCGCAACAAAGAGTATCCCCTGCTCGCCACAACCAGAGAAAGCCCATGCACAGCAACAAAGACCCAACGCAGCCAAAAATAAAAATAAATAAATAAAATTTATTTTAAAAAGAATACAATAGTAAACATGGTATGGAAGGCTCCTACTTTCACTGAATTTACATTTGTGTTGAGGGAACAATAAGTCAACAAATAAGCAAACAAATGAACAGAGTTCTGTTAAACCATATTCACCATATTAAGTGATATAAAGAAAATAAAACTGATAAGATCTTAATTTGTTGAGGTATTAGCTAAATTTGTTGAGGAGATCAGGATAAGCCTCTGGGTAGGTAACACTTGAGCCAAAACTTAGATGACATTTTTTACATTACGATCCCTATTATCTAACCATTTATCCATCCATTTGTGTGTGTGTGTGTGTGTATGGACATACACATATATACATATAACTGCATAGCTAAAATTCTGTTCACTTAAATGCTAGTAGTGGGTAACTCTGAGTAGTAGAATTTTTTTCCTTTTGGGTTCTTTTCTTTATTTCCAAATTTTCTACAACAGTATATTCAGATTATTTCTTAAAATAATTTTTTTTAAGACTAGAGGATGGAATATGCTTCTGATCTCAAGTGTATCAAAAAAATATGCATAGAAGAGAAATATACCAAGTTGTTAACAGGTGTATCGCTGAGTTATGATTGCATTTTATTATCTATATTTCTGTTTGGTTTTTTTCCAATTTGCTTTTATTTCACTGTTTTCTTTTTTTTGGAATTTTATTTTTTATACAGCAGGTCCTTATTAGTTATCTATTTTTTACATATTAGTATATATATGTCAATCCCAATCTCCCAATTCATCCCACCACCACCACAACCCCCCTCCACTTTCCCCCTTTGGTGTCCATACGTTTGTTCTCTACATCTGTGTCTCTGTTTCTACCCTGCAAACCAGTTCATCTGTACCATTTTTCTAGGTTCCATATATGCGTTAATACACGATATTTGTTTTTCTCTTTCTGACTTCACTCTGTATGACAGTCTCTAGATCCATCCACGTCTCTGCAAATAACTCAATTTCGTTCCTTTTATGGCTGAGTAATATTACATTGTATATATGAACCACATCTTTATCCATTCGTCTGTCAGTGGACATGTAGGTTGCTTCCATGACCTGGCTATTGTAAATAGTGCTGCAATGAACATTGGGGTGCATGTGTCTTTTTGAATTATGATTTTATCTGGGTATATGCCCAGTAGTGGGATTGCTGGGCCATATGGTAATTCTATTTTTTTTTTTTATTTATTTATTTTTGCTTTTTTTTTTCTTTTTGCGGTACGCGGGCCTCTCACTGTTGTGGCCTCTCCTGTTGCGGAGCACAGGCTCCGGACGCGCAGGCTCAGCGGCCATGGCTCACGCTCCTAGCGACTCCGCGGCATGTGGGATCTTCCTGGACCGGGGCACGAACCTGTGTCCCCTGCATTGGCAGGCAGACTCTCAACCACTGCGCCACCAGGGAAGCCCCTGTTTTAGTTTTTTAAGGAACCTCCATACTGTTCTCCATAGTGGCTGTATCAATTTACATTCCCACCAACAGTGCAGTAGGGTTCCCTTTTCTCCACACCCTCTCCAGCATTTATTGTTTGTAGACTTTTTGATGATGGCCATTCTAACTGGTGTGAGGTGGTACCTCATTGTAGTTTTGATTTGCATTTCTCTAATAGTGATGTTGACCAGCTTTTCATGTGCTTCCGGCAATCTCTATGTCTTCTCTGGAGAAATGTCTATTTAGGTCTTCTGCCCATTTTTTGATTGGGTCGTTTGTTTTTTTTAATATAGAGCTGCATGAGCTGTTTATATATTTTAGAGATTAATCCATTGTCTGTTGATTCTTTTGCAAATATTTTCTCCCATTCTGAGGGTTGTCTTTTCGTCTTGTTTGTAGTTTCCTTTGCTTTGCAAAAGCTTTTAAGTTTCATTAGGTCCCATTTTTTAATTTTTGTTTTTATTTCCATTACTCTAGGAGATGGATCTGAAAAGATCTTGCTGTGATTTATGTCAAAGAGTGTTCGTCTTCCTATGTTTTCCTCTAAGAGTTTTATAGTGTCCGGTCTTATATTTAGGTCTCTAATCATTTTGAGTTTATTTTTGTGTATGGTGTTAGGGAGTGTTCTAATTTCATTCTTTTACATGTAGCTGTCCATTTTTCCCAGCACCACTTATTGAAGAGACTGTCTTTTCTACATTGTATATCCTTGCCTCCTTTGTCATAGATTAGTTGACCATAGGTGCATGGGTTTACCTCTGGGCTTTCTATCCTGTTGCATTGATCTATATTTCTGTTTTTGTGCCAGTACCATATTGTCTTGATTACTGTAGCTTTGTAGTATAGTCTGAAGTCAGGGAGTCGGATTTCTCCAGCTCCGTTTTTTTCCCTCAGGACTGCTTTGGCTATTCGGGGTCTTTTGTGTCTCCATACAAATTTTAAGATTTTTTGTTCTAGTTCTGTAAAAAATGCCACTGGTAATTTGATAGGGACTGTTTTGAATCTGTAGATTGCTTTAGGTAGTATAGTCATTTTCACAGTATTGATTATTCTAATCCAAGAACATGGTATATCTCCATCTCTTTGTGTCATCTTTCATTTCTTTCATCAGTGTCTTATGGTCTTCTGAGTACAGGTCTTTTACCTCCTTAGGTAGGTTTATTCCTAGGTATTTTATTCTTTTTTTGCAGTGGTGAATGGAATTATTTCCTTATTTCTCTTTGTGATCTTTCATTGTTAGTGCATAGGAATGCAAGAGATTTCTGTGCATTAATTTTGTATCCTGCAACTTTACCAGATTCATTGATTAGCTCCTGTAGTTTTCTTGTGCCATCTTTAGGATTATCTATGTGTAGTATCATGTCATCTGCAAACAGTGACAGTTTTACTTCTTCTTTTCCAATTTATATTCCTTTTATTTCTTTTTCTTCTTTGATTGCCATGGCTAAAACTTCCTAAATTATGTTGAATAATAGTGGTGAGAGTGGGCACCCTTGTCTTGTTCCTGATCTTAGAGGAAATGCTTTCAGTTTCTCACCATTGAGAATGATGTTGGCTGTGGGTTTGTCATATATGGCTTTTATTATGTTGAGGTAGATTCCCTCTATGTCCACTTTCTGGAGAGCTTTTATCATAAATCAGTGTTGAATTTTGTCAAAAGCTTTTCTGCATCTCTTGAGATCATATGGCTTTTCTCCTTCAATTTATTAATATGTTGTATCACATTGATTGATTTGCATATATTGAAGAATCCTTGCATCCTTGGGATAAATCCCACTTGACCATGGTGTATCATCCTTTTAATGTGTTGTTGGATTCTGTTTGCAAGTATTTTGTTGAGGATTTTTGCGTCTATATTCATCAGTGATATAGGTCTGTAATTTTCTTTTTTGTAGTATCTTTGTCTGGTTTTGGTATCAGGTTGATGGTGGCCTCATAGAATGAGTTTGGAAGTGTTCCCTCCTCTGCAATTTTTGGAAAGTTTGAGAAGGATGGGTGTTAGCTCTTCTCTAAATGTTTGATAGAATTCCCTGTGAAGCCATCTGGTCCTGGACTTTCGTTTGTTGGAAAATTTTTAATCACACTTTCAATTTCATTACTTGTGATTGGTCTGTTCATATTTTCTATTTCTTCCTGGTTCAGTCTTGGAAGGTTATACCTTTCTAAGAATTTTCCATTTCTTCCAGGTTGTCCATTTTATTGTAATAGACTTGCTTGTAGTAGTCTCTTATGATGCTTTGTATTTCTGCAGTGTCCATTGTAACTTCTCCTTTTTCATTTCTAATTTTATTGATTTGAGTCCTCTCCCTCTTTTTCTTGATGAGTGGCTAAAGGTTTATCAATTTTGTTTATCTTCTCAAACAACCAGCTTTTAGTTTTATTGATTTTTGCTCTTGTTTTCTTTGTTTCTATTTCTTTGTTTCTATTTATTTCTGCTCTGATCTTTATGATTTCTTTCCTTCTACTAACTTTGGGTTTTGTTTGTTCTTTCTCTAGTTCCTTTAAGTATAAGGTTAGATTATTTATTTGAGATTTTTCTTGTTTTTTGAGGTAGGCTTGTATTGCTATAAACTTCCCTCTTAGAACTGCTTTTGTTGCAGTCCATAGGTTTTTCATCATCATGTTTTTGTTGTAATTTGTCTCTAGGTATTTTTTGATTTCCTTTTTGATATCTTCAGTGATCTCCTGGTTATTTAATAGCGTACTGTTTAGCCTCCATGTGTTTGTGTTTTTTATGGTTTTTTCCCTGTAATTGATTTCTAATCTCATAGCATTGTGGTCAGAAAAGATCCTTTATATGATTTCAATTTTCTTATATTTACCAAGGCTTGATTTGTGACCCAAGAGGTTATCTATCTTGTCGAATGTTCCATGTGCCCTTGAGAAGAAAGTGTAATCTGCTGTTTTTGGGTGGAATGTTCTATAAATATCAATTAAATCTATCTGGTCTATTGTGTCATTTAAAGCTTGTGTTTCCTTATTAATTTTCTGTCTGGATGATCTGTCCATTGGTGTAAGAGAGCTATTAAAGTCCCCCACTATTATTGTGTTACTATTGTGTTACTATCAGTTTCCTCTTTTATAGCTGTCAGCAGTTGTCTTATGTATTGAGGTGCTCCTGTGTTGGGTGCATGTATATTTATAATTGTTATATCTTCTTCTTGGATTGATCCCTTGATCACTGTGTAGTGTCCTTCTTTGCTTCTTGTAATAGTCTTTATTTTAAAGTCTATTTTGTCTGATATGAGAATTGCTACTCCAGCTTTCTTTTGATTTCCATTTTCATAGAATATCTTTTTCTATTACCTCACTTTCAGTCTGTTATGTGTCCCTAGGTCTGAAGTGGGTCTCTTGTAGATAGCATATATATGGGTCTTGTTTCTGTATCCATTCAGCGAGCCTGTGTCTTTTGGTTGGAGCATTTAATCCATTCATGTTTAAGGTAATTATCAATATGTATGTTCCTATTACCATTTTCTTAATTGTTATGGGTTTGTTTTTGTAGGTTCTTTTCTTCGCTTGTGTTTCCCACTTAGAGAAGTTCCTTCATCATTTGTTATAGAGCTGGTTTGGTGCTGCAGAATTCTCTTACCTTTTGCTTGTCTGTAAAGCTTTTGATTTCTCCGTTGAATCTGAATGAGATCCTTGCTGGGTAGAGTAATCTTGGTTGTAGGTTCTTCCCTTTCATCACTTTAAATATATCATGCTACTCCCTTCTTGCTTGTAGAGTTTCTGCTGAGAAATCAGCTGTTAACCGTATGGGAGTTCCCTTGTATGTTATTTGTCATTTTTCCCTTGTTGCTTTCAATAATTTTTCTTTGTCTTTAATTTTTGTCAATTTGATTACTATGTGTCTTGGCGTGTTTCTCCTTGGGTTTATCCTGTATGGGACTCTCTGTGCTTCCTGGACTTGGGTGGCTATTTCCTTTCCCATGTTACGGAAGTTTTTGACTATAATCTCTTCAAATATTTTCTCGGGTCCTTTCTCTCTTCTCCTTCTGGGACCCCTATAACATGAAAGTTGTTACGTTTAATGTTGTACCAGAGGTCTCTTAGGCTGTCTTCATTTCTTTTCGTTCTTTTTTCTTTATTCTCTTCCACAGCAGTGAATTCCACCATTCTGTCTTCCAGGTCACTTATCTGTTCTTCTGCCTCAGTTATTCTGCTATTGATTCCTTCTAGTGTAGTTTTCATTTCAGTTATTTTGTTGTTCATCTCTGTTTGTTTTTTAATTCTTCTAGGTCTTTGTTCTTTAATTCTTCTAGGTCTTTGTTAAACATTTCTTGCATCTTCTTGATCTTTGCCTCCATTCTTTTCCTGAGGTCCTGGATCATCTTCATCATCATTTATTCTGAATTTTTGTTCTGGAAGGTTGCCTATCTCCACTTCATTTAGTTGTTTTTCTGGGGTTTTATCTTGTTCTTTCATCTGGTACATAGTCCTCTGTGTTTTCATTTTGTCTATCTTTCTGTGAATGTGGTTTTCATTCCACAGGCTGCAGAATTGTAGTTCTTCTTGCTTCTGCTGTCTGCCCTCTTCACTGTGTTCTTACGATAAGAAAAAAGTAGACAACAAACCTTAGTTTAACAAAAGAAACCGAAAACTGTCTTTTCTAATTTTTATAACATATACACTTAAATATTTGGCTGTGTCGTATATGTCATTGTGTTTTACATTATGATTTATGTGGAACTCCCTAATCAAATATTTGGTGTTAAAAGAGGAAAGGCAGTCTTGGGCATTATTTTACATGGTTACAAAGTATTCAATATATAATTTCTAATTTGTAACATTCTTTCTAATTATAAGGGTTATATCAGTTTATTGAAGAAAATTTTAGGAAAGTCAGAAAGGTATAAGGAAAGTAAAAATTTACCTGTAGTCTCCCCATTCAGAGTCTACCGTAAACCGTATTGTTTATCCTTCTATATGCATATTACATATTTATATTTTTAATCAGGAAATCATTGTTATAGATGCAGTTTGTATTCTAGAGTTCCAATTCCTTTCATTATTCCAGTTTTTCATCGTCTTAAATACAGCTGACCCTAGAACAACTTGGGGGTTAGGGACGCCAACCCTCTGCACAGTTACAAATTAAAGTATTACTTTATAGTGGGCTGGCCCTCTGTATCCCTGGTTCCACATCCATGGATTCAACCAACCACAGATCATGTAGTACTGTAGTATTTATTGATACAAATATGAGTATAAGTGGACCTGCATAGTTCAAACCCATGTTGCTCAAGGTTCCAGCTGTAGTCTCCAATGGTAGTATTTAGTGTTTCCATGATATTCAGCCATATAAATGTAATATTCTTTATTTAACCCTTTATTACTTAGAGATAGTTAGATACATATTATTTATATTTAGATACTACTATTTCTGGTGAAAAATAAATTTTTGTTAAAGACAAAAATTCCAGCCTACTGCTGAAAACAGCTGATTCAAATCCTGCTTTCAGAACAAAATTGTGATTTTTGTGTTTGGGATTTCTCTAATGGTATCAGCAAATTTTGTCCAGGTTGAAATAGAATATTTAAGCATTTCATCTTCCACATCTTAGTGATTCCCATTCTTTTTTTACTCTCATAATGTTTTCTTGTATTTAGGTAGGGTTTTTTTCCATTTACAAAAGCATTTGGAATGATAAGGAATTATAAAACAATATTGATTCACATAAAAATGTTTATGGCATGCTATTATTAAAATGTTATAGAACAGTATGTACAATATGATACTAATTTTGTTTTTAAAGTATATATGTTGTGTATGCATATGTTCAAAGATTAGAAGAATATATGCCGAAATCCTAACAGTGGTTACTTCTTAGTGGTAGGGTTCTTCTGGGAGCATTCTGTTTTCTGGATTCTCTACAGTGAACATATTCCCAGAAGGAAAATATTTTTTAAAACATAGCTAAGTGCCATATTTTTGCAGAGCCGTCAAGAATTCTATAGTTTAGTTAAAGACATTCTAGACATTCATTTAGAAAGATTTGAAAATAAATGACTATATGCAATTCAGTATAAAAGTGTATATGTAACTATAAGGAAATATCATTGAGCAGTAGAATTAGAATAGTGTTAATGAAGAAAGTGGTGGTTTTGAGCTGAATCTTAAAAGGAAATGTACAGTTTTTTATTGGAGAAGACAGTGAGTTTATACCCTCAAAGGACAGCATCCCAAAGGCATGTGTCTGGGAATGAGAGAATATAGAAATGTGGAGAATAGTAAAGAGACTAAACTTAATCAGTATGTGATTGTTCTTTTAAAACAGAAAGTCTCTGTTTCATGTTAATGATCAGATATTTAAAAAAGAAAAGAGAAATCCTGAAGTTTGGGGAACTAATGCATTTGTGTTTTTTAAAGAATTTCACTGTTTTAGTACCAGTTGCTCTCTACTTGAACATTATTTTTCATGGTTACAAATTATATAGTCAATGTTTGTATAATTGTTTCAGTGTTAATTTTACTGAAACACTGTATTAGTTGAAAAATTTCTTTTCAAAAACTGCATAGTAAAACTTATGGTTAGTCAGTAGATATTTTAATGCCATGATACTAAATGTTAGCTCAAATAATCAGTGTTTAAATACAACTTTCTTATGTCATAGGGCTTTTGCCAAGATGGCTTCAGCTCCTACCAGCTATGGCAACACTACCACTAAACCAATGGGGTAAGTATTTTTAATAATTCTGATTGAATAAGTCTGGTACTCCAGACCATAATTGGACTTTTGTGCCTTAAAAACACAGTGTGACACTTTGGATACAGAAAGTTTTCATTGTGATACAGAACAAATGTCAGCATGCCTTTAGTTTCCATAGGTAGTTTAAATTCTGTATTTTACCTGGTATGGCTTTGTATGCTTCCTTGTTCTTAAAACATTATGTTTGGGCTTCCCTGGTGGCACAGTGGTTGAGAGTCTGCCTGCCGATGCAGGGGACATGGGTTTGTGCCCCAGTCCGGGAAGGTCCCACATGCCGCGGAGCGGCTAGGCCCGTGAGCCATGGCCGCTGAGCCTGCGCGTCCGGAGCCTGTGCTCCACAATGGGAGAGGCCACAACAGTGAGAGGCCCGCGTACCAAAAAAAAAAAAAAAAAAAAAAAATTATGTTTTTCATTTTCAGAAGATACATGAAGTTTAAAAACTGTTTTTATATCAATGTTGATAATATAGACTTGAAGCTAGACACTCAAGACCTAGCTTCAAGATGGAACTAGGCATACTGCTAAATGATAGAGAGGAAATCCTCAGGGCTGGGTATGACTTCTGACTTCAGAAAATCCTGTACAGTATGTGTGGTTTTCAGGGGAGCTAAACAAAGTGATTCTAACTGCTGTTTTCCATACCATACTAGCTTCAAAATTCCTAGCTTATTTTTTGGAGCTTAGAACAAAAGCATGAAACTGGAGGAAAACCGGTTTACCTACCCCGAGCTGCCAGTTTTAATGAAACAGTTTCCAAAAAGTAAAAGTACTTGGCCTAAGGCAGGGCCTTGTAAGCGCTTGGCAAAATGAATCCATTTGGCCTCACCTTCAGACAGTGCTGTGCAGGTGAGCCCACTAACTCCCTGAGAGTTACCTGGTACCTGGGAATTGCCTCACAACTGTCCACTCCAACAGAGATTACTTTCTTTTGTTTTTGTTAAAGAAATGATTTCCATCCTGTCCATCTCTTCATTTCAGAGGGGAGTAGGACAAGATAGGAAAAATGAAAATATATTTGGAAAATTACTCTCATGCATTTAATGAAACAGACTTTCCAGTTCTTTGTCTTAAAATCTTGCTGAATCTTAAAAGCCTATTAGATTTCTTATGGATTTTGTAGTTGAGGATTTTAATAAAATGTGTTATAAGAAAACCTTGGATGATTTGAAGGCTTTCCCTAGCCTTTTTTTTAAAATTAATTTTTATTGGAATATAGTGCTTTACAATGTGTTAGTTTCTGCTGTGCAGCAAAGTGAATCAATTATACATATACATATATCCTCTCTTTTTTGGATCTCCTTCCAATTTAGGTCACCACAGAGCATTGAGTAGAGTTCCCTGTGCTAAACAGTAGGTTCTCGTTAGTATCTCCCTAGCCTTCTAATATCAAAATGCAAGATTACCATTCTGTCCCACAAAGCATCCTTTGATTCCATGTGAGAGACTTTTTGAACCACAAATATAAAACCAATATGGCAAGTCATTTGTGTTATTTTTGTTGTTAAAAATTCAGACACTAAACAGTCTTGTGAGTTGAGGTAGAATTCATCAAGTATGTTGTGCTTCACATTTTTATATGATAGGTTTTGTGTATGAGGGGAGAAAGCATACAATTGCAGGATTAGGTCTAGCAGCTATGATATAGAGAACACAGTAACTTTTGACCTATTCGTAATACTTATAGACATATATGTTTTGAATATGCCAGTGTGTTTTGAACTCCTAAAGTGAGTCATCTGAATTACTATCTTTTTTTAATTGAAGTATCGTTGATTTACAATACTGTGTTAATTTTTGCTGTACAGCAAAGTGATTCAGTTATACATACATACACATTTTTTAATACTCTAGATTACTGTCTTTAATTTATTGTTTTAACATTAAGACAATCAGGAAAGCAAGGAATTCTCTTCAGTTAATAATTTGCTTAAATACTATAGCTAAGGCTTAGCAATTAAAATGTTTATATTGAGGGCAGCTCTCAATTTTTATATTTTATTAATATCGACTAGTCAGAAAGTTTTATTACTGTTTTATTACTGTTTTATTGTTAAATAAAATTGTGGCAGTGATGTCCATGGAAGCAGAAATTCTCAGGTCACTTCTGTTTAGTAAAAACAAAGGTGGTAGGCTCATAGAGCATCAGCATATATTGTATAATCAGACAAGTATTCTGTCTGTAACTGGAGAGATAATTTGTACTTAGTGCAGTCCTCTTCTTTTGCACCTAGTCTCTTATCACGAGTCATGAATACAGGATCACAATTTGTGATGGAAGGAGTGAAGAACCTGGTATTGAAACAGCAAGTAAGTACAATTGTTAGAAAACACACTGGTAACTTTTGAATATAAATGTTGGCAGGTTGATTGCTCAGATAGAGCAGCTTCTACATATATTCAAGTACAAATATTAGGAATAAAATAAAATCAAGGCATCCTTTACTGGTATATTTAAGGATGTGAGGGTGTTTTACAGGTATAGTTCACAACTCTGTAATTTTATGCTTTTTTTTTTAATTCGCTAATTGGACTTTACTGACATTTTGATTTCCTTTAACTATTATCAGGTTTGTGAAAGTATATTAATTGAAAAAAAAAGAACTTAACCTTAGAATAATGAACTGTTACAAAAATGCATATCATTTAAGTTTTGACATATATTAGGAGAATATTAATAAACTAATAGCCTTAATAGTTTAAAAGCCTGTGTAAATTAAAATAAAAATATTTTAAGTAGAATATATGTTTTGAAATAATGTAACTATAGCTTGATTTCATACTTCATTTTGGAATAACAGTCTTAGTTTTAAATATAAGACTTTTTTTAATGACTTTTGTATTTTTGTTGTTTTCCTGTTATTCTTATATATAGATATTTCTGCTTCAGAGTCATCATTAATTGATTTGGTTTCAAACTGGACTTGTTTTTAACTTTTTGTTATGGAAATTTTCAAATACACGTTAGTATGTCAAATACTCCTGAGCCCTTCACCAAGCTTCAATACTCAACATCGTGCCATTCTTGTTTCATCTTCCCCACTTATATTTTTTTATTTGATTTATTTTTAACTGGGATATTTTAAGGCAAATCTGAGATATAATATTTCACACATAAATACTACAGTTTGTAGTGAGAAGGATTTTAAAGGCCAAATTAAGAAAAGAAACAGTTAATTATCTGTTATTCAGATCTGAATATTAAGTGTTTACTTACTTGTTTTCAGAATAAACTAGATCTTTTGTTTCTCTGAACTTCTTCCACACCTTTTATCTTTCTTATGATGTTTACCTGTGGTATTTTGTATTAACATTATTTATATTTTACTTCTTTTTTTCCCAGTTTTATTGAGATACAATTGATATATATTGTTTTACTTATTGATGGCAAAGAATTTTTTTCCCCATCTTTGAATTTTCCATAGCAGTTTGAAGAAAGTAGGTATTCAATTTTTGTTTGAATAAGTGAATAAGATTTTATTGTAAAAAAACATGTAGTGTTAATAAAGAACAGTGAAAAATCCTAATTTGCTGTCTTTAACTAAAAGGCTGATTACTTCCTAACTTTCCTTCAGAGAGATTCCAGATTGCTTTATTTCCTAAGTACTTGGGAAGAATTTTTAGCTTCATTATCACTCTTAGGAATTATTTTCAGTCCTTCCCATTCTGTCTCTCTTCTGGTAAGAGGCTACTACTAAATACTTAATCCACTTTTTTACTGGTTCATGGTACTTTCCTGAGTCAGTTTATCTTTGCTCTCTTAGACTACTGAAGGTGAAGAGACATAAAAATAGGAGGTTGGGCACATTAGTGACCAACATACTGTACTTACAGTTTAACCTAGCACCTGTTAAAGAAAAAATTACTCATGACACTCATTAAAGTACAGTAAGGCAGACTTTATTCAGGGGGACCATTGAGAAAGATGTTGGGACCATCACAATGGAGTTTTGAAGTCTGGAAGAGAGATTGGGCTTAAGTACAAATACAAAAGTGGGAATTTATAGCCAAGGAGCAGGGTGTAGGGAATCAGTGGTTGGAAAATTACCAAGAGGAAATATCAGGGATAAAGGGGGATCCTGGCCAAACCAACCTAACAGGATTCTTGCTGAAGGCAGGCTAGTGTGATTGGACATCACCTGGGAGGTGGTAGAAGGTGAGGAACCCGATGAGATACCGAGGGTGTTTAGATACCGAGGATGGAGGTGCTGGCTATAAACTGACTTTAGCAGGATTCTTTCTAAAATTGGACAATGCAGAGATGGACACAGAAGTCCACAGGTCGAGGCCCAGTTGAAAAAGTTCAAAGAGCCTGAGTAGAATCTCGTCTAGGAGAGAACCTTTGTCATAGCACTCTATTCATTATCAACTATGGACAAGATGATTTCATATGTGAGACAAAGGGGGAACCACCAGTTTCTAAGACTACGTCTGCCTTTTGCTAGATAGACTGGCTATTGTATAACTACGTATAGTTAAATTTAGTTTTAAGGAAAAGTACATATTTTACTTAACATGTCACTGTTAGAAGGAAATCCCAGTAGTAAGATTCCCTAAACAAAGGAATCCTTGTCACAAATAACTGATAGCATTGAGCAATTACAGGCTTTAATCTTTATTTATTTATGACTGCGTTGGGTCTCCGTTGCTGCGTGCAGCCTTTCTCTAGTTGTGGCGAGCGGGGGCTACTCTTCGTTGTGGTGTGCGGGCTCCTCATTGCGGTGACTTCTCTTTGTTGCAGAGCACGGGCTCTAGGCACACGGGCTTCAGTAGTCGTGGCACGTGGGCTCAGTAGTTGTGGCACACAGGCCCTAGAGCACAGGCCCAGTAGTTGTGGCGCCTGGGCTTAGTTGCTCCACGGCATGTGGGATCTTCCCGGACCAGAGCTCGAACCCATGTCCCCTGCATTAGCAGGCGGATTCTTAACCACTGTGCCACCAGGGAAGTCCTTGTAATCTTTTAAATGATCAAATTTACTTTTTGAACTTATTACCTTAGTGTCACATGATATACATCCCCAAATGATGCCTGTAAGAAGGGTCTAAAGTGATCGACTTAAATATTTTATTGTGCTAACACAACAGTGTGTTTTATTTAAAGTTAAGTTTATAAAATATAAAACAGATTATCCTCTGTGACCTCAAATCCTTTTGCTTTTCTTAACATTGCAAATAACATACTGCTTTGATATAGGCAGTTTCTCACTTACAGAAGTAAAATTTGAAATGACTGGTGGTTACCTCTTTCTATATCACATTTCTATCACCGCTGCTAAGAGAGCCAGGCCAGTTTTTTAAACAAATGTTAATAAGACTTTTTAGGAAATATTTATTGATTTGGGGGACACTGGTTACTGATTGGGGGATAGTGGTTCATTATATATTGTGAAGTAAAAATAAAAGTCATTATAAAACAGTAAATTCAATATGATCTTTTTGTTTTTGTTTAAAAAAAGAAAAAAAATAGAAGATACTCAAGGATATATAACTAGGTTTTAAATGTTAGTTTTTCTAGGTGAGAGTATTCACCTCTGATTAATTCCATATGATAAATTATTAGACTTCAATTATGGAATCAAAAGAGTGAACATTTCTAATTGTTCTTAGTAAATGTTACCAATGTTGCTGTCCAGAAAAGTTGTACCGATTTGCAGTGATTTACAGCACCTGTTTCTCTATATCCCGCCCAAACTTGGACCTGTGTGTATGTGTATGTGTGTAATCTTTGTAAATTTAATACTTTTAAAAAGTCTCTTGTTCTAGAAATATTTAAACTCATAGAAAGCCATTTTTAAAGTTACACAGTCCTAACGTTCTAAAATTTAGAGGAACTGCTACAGGTAGATATAGGGCAGGTTGGGAACTGAAAAAAAATGTCAGAGAAGAGACTGGAAAAGATGAATTCTTTGTTTCACACTTGTAAAATTCTGTTTAATTTATGCCTCTTAAGTCTCTAAGTATTTGTTTCGATTTTTTATCTGAATAAACATTTTAAGCTATAAAAACATTAGATAGAATAGGATGTCTTGTCATGTCCAGTTTTCTAGGTCACTTATAAGAGCCTTTTATACTTTTTTGTTTCTTGGGCAGCATAAGTTTTATGTATCACAAGTATTAGCTATCACATAAAACCATTTGAATGATATTCGCAGATTTGAAATATACTTATGTGAGGATAATTGTACAAGAACGTGATGATGAATAATGTAGTACTAAGTTGCATAATTTAAAAGTCTTCTATTTCACTTTCTTTGGCTTGTTTGCTTAAATAATCACTCTTTTAAAAATGAATTAACAACAAATAAATTGCAAGCAGTGGAATTCAGTAGATTAAAAAAGACTTAAAAGATATATCACCTAATTGCAATACATAGCCCTTATTAACATTATAATTTGAACAGTGAAACTGTAAGAAATAAATTTATGGAGCAGGAAAATTTTGATACTGACTAGATATTGAGCTGTATTAAAAATATTTGCTGATTATTTTAGGTGCAATAGTAGTGTTATAGGGGTTTTTTTTTCTTTTAGGAGTTCTTATATTGTGGAGATATATATACTGGAATATTTATTGCTAAAATGATTTGATACTGGGAACTTGTTTTAAAACAGCCTAGGGAGTGGGGAGTGAGAGTATAAATAAAATAAGAATTTGCCATGAGTTGATAATTGTTGAACCTGAATGATGGAAATTGATGTGTTTTATTGGGTCCAGGTAATCCTGTTTCTTGATTTTATTGCCATTAATATGCTATGGTTTGGGGAAAAAATACCACTTTATATATTTTATTCTTTCCTCATCTGTAAGATGTGGATGTTGGATTCACTCTGTAGATCCCTTCTGATTTATAATTTTTAAATTTTGGAAATAGATGATCCATCCTATTCCCCTTCCTCCTATCTGCTTCACTGACAACTTTCCAACATCCGCATACTCCATCTTATTCTTTACTTGGCTAATACAGTCTTCCAGATAAGTATTCTCTTCAAGAAAGTACACATACTGCTTTTCATTCTTCAGAACTTTGATAATCAAGACAGCAGCGACTCTTGTCCCAACTTCACTGCCTAGTTCATCGTCAGAGTATCATCCCAAATCCAAGGCTACCCAGGGTAGGGCAGGGGCGGCGGGGTCGGGGGGGGAGTTGGAAATAGTCACCATAGACCAGATGGCAATACAGGGCAACAAGTGGCTAATCCTAGGAGAATTAGAGGGGAAAAATGTTTTTAACTGTTTTGGATATAGGCCTGTATTATGTTTTTTAGATTGTCTGTTTTTTAATTTCTTTGCATATTTTATTTTAATTTTGTTTTTAAGCAATTATGCCATCAGAGACAAAAATTAACATTGTTTTTATTTAAACTTTTCCAGTGACTAAAATCATAAAACGTGACTATGGTCATAAAACTATTAAGGATTTCTAGAAATTAATTTCTCACTGTATTTTTTTTCTCCCAGTAATATTTCTAGTTCATATATTTGAAATTTGAACATCTTGGAAATAGTGATCCTTAATTTAGGATATTCACATGTATGGGATTCTGTCTCTCAAATCTAAATAGATATAGAGGCTTTCTACTAATAAAAATTTAGTTAGTAACCTAGACAATAATATTTTTCATTTTATTTCTGAAACAGTTTCTAAAAACAATGAAATATATGCTTGGGAATTTTTAAAATAATGGGCTTTCATTTGATTAAATTTCATTTATACCTCTGTTATTGAGGTACACAATTTTTTTGTGTCTTTAAAGATGAGTGAACAGACCATTTGTTGAGTGAAGAAAATTGTATGGTTTTGTTCTGCTGTTTTCTCTCTGTTAGCTGCCACAGTTCAGTTTTTTCAATTAGTAGAACTTAGTTATCTTAGATATAAATTATTATCAATATAAAATTCATTTTAAAATGATTAACTTAAGTCTTCGTATAGGCCAGATAGAGCATTAGTTGATGACAGAGCTCTCAGAAGTTGTTTCCTGAAGTACTCTTTCTTAGGCCTTTAAAGACATTATGTATTTCCTTTATCATTCTCTACACTGCAAGTTTTCCTTAATGTGTGACAATGTGTGAATTATTGTGTGGTGTGGCACTGGTAGATGACTCTTTTGGTGTTATCTGTTTGTAAAGACCAAACAAAAACATAAAGAATCGTCTCTGGGCTGTTAAACTTCTGAACTGTACTGCTAGAAAGAAATTTTTCTCGTGTTATTTAATGACCTATTCACTAGCAGGCTTATCTTCAGATACAGCAGAGATATGAAATGCCAAGAAAAATTTAACTACCTTTTAGAAAAATCTTATTTTTATACTAAATGAAATATTCAAATTTCCAGTTATTTTCACAAATACAATAAAAGTAATATGACTCATATGGCTTTATCAATTATATAAAATCTTTTCTGAACTTTTCTCCATTGCACATATCTAATACCATAGTACAATTCAGAGAGCTAAACGGAGAATTCAAAGCAAATAGAGGGGCTTCCCTGGTGACGCAGTGGTTTAGAGTCCGCCTGCCGATGCAGGGGATACGGGTTCGTGCCCCGGTCCGGAAAGATCCCACATGCCGCGGAGCGGCTGGGCCCGTGAGCCATGGCCGCTGAGCCTGCGTGTCCGGAGCCTGTGCTCCACAACGGGAGAGGCCACAACAGAGGCCCGCGCACTGCAAAAAAAAAAAAAAAAAAAAAAAATGTAAATAGAGAAATGGATATAAAATTAATTTTAGTAAAATATTATAATTTATAATGTTGCCTTGCTCCAGAATTCTTTTTATTGTTCCTGTTATGTTGCAAAGTACTTCATCTTTTGTTGGTGTTACTTAGAACAAATTTGTAACTGTAGTTTTTTCTTTTGAAAGCATTTTTATAGATTTAAATCTGTACCCAGTTATTCTTTAGAGAAAGTTATGGTTTAGACTTACATTCTTAAGTGAACAAACTCAAGTTTATTTGAACCAAAACTTAAAAGGTAAAATTTTGAGCTCTCTTTTTCAAATTCTAAATAGAATTCAGGAAGTACATTCAGTCAGCTTGAACATTTGGTGCTTGTGTTTATATTAAGAAGTTCCTGGCCAACAAAAATATCAGAGAATAATGAAATAACTTTAATTTTACTTGCCTAAGATTATCTTGAAAGATTTTTACTTGCCGATCTAGAGAAAGGAAAAGGAAAAAGAAATGCGTATTTTCTGCCTGGGCAAAGCAGCATTTTCCTTAGTGATGGTCCATTTTAGTAACAATAAAATGTTTTATGACCTACAGAAAGTAAAACTTGTAAAATAGTAATGTGTTATCTACAGTTATTTGAATAATGAGATTTAATGTTGCCTCTGTTGTATGAAATCTCTAAGATACAAAACTATTCTTTCCAGAATATTCTGTACAGTTCACAAAGGAAATATCAGTTCAAAGTGGGCAGAATACCATCCCAGTAGGAAGGTACTTTGAATAGGCATAATAGTCACTTAGTAAATTTTCTGTACCCAATGTGTTGTTACGTTCAAAATAATGGTTAAAATGGTCAGATTGAAACATAGCAATAGTATTTCATATCCCCATGCATGTAAGCATGTCAAGGGGCAATCTTCTGTCAACACCAGTGTTATACATTTTATGTTCAAAGTGGAATGTGTTTTGTAAGAAGATAATATAGTATGTCATTGAAAATTTGGAATTTATCCCAGGCAAAATTAAAGCGGTCAGTAAAGTTGTGTGTGCATCCATTTCCCCATTTTTTCAAAGAACACAAGTATCTTATTGGCTAGAAGAATATACATTAGAAATGAAAAAACTCTGTTAGGTCATTTAATCTCATATATTTCTGCAAACTTAAAGTACTATTTTTTAAATAAATCTGCAGAAAGGAAATGAAAAAAAGGGGGTGGGGATTCTTACTCAATTAAAAGCTTACAATTACGGGTGTTAAAAAGCAGACATCCAACAAAGTAAAAAGCCCAAATATGTATTTGTACTAAAACCTGGATACACCTACACATTTTTAAAAATTACGTTTTTTCTATGGAACCTTGAATAATGCCAAGGGTATTTACAACTATGACACCATTCACAGAATACTTAATCTTCGAATGTGTTTAATTGAAAGGTAAGCATACTGAACTATAGAATGATTAGGTTGTTTTGCTACTAGAGAAGAATTTTGGTTTGTTATTTCTTCTAATATTTAACAAAATACTCACTGATCTCTTCCACAGAATCTACCTGTTACTCGTATTTTAGACAATCTCATGGAGATGAAGTCAAACCCTGTGAGTAGCATATAACACTGTACTTGTAAGTTCTTGAACATACCAGACTATATACAAAAAGTGATAAACTCAGAGTTTGTTGTGGGCTTAATCACAGCAGACTACATGCTGGAAAGGAAAGAGTCCATGTTCTCAAACAGCCTTTTTTAGCCATTATCACAGATAAATGGGAATTGGTTTCTCAGCTGCTACATCACTCTGGCCAGCTTTCATCCAAAGTAAATGTAGATTATATCCTATATATGTCCTAAGGAGCAAGTTTCTATAAATAAAAAAGAACTAGTGAGCATCAGTTGGTGTACTATAAAGAGTACCAGATCAGTTTAATTTTATGAAATTAAATTAGGAGAGGAGTGCATAGTAAAAATTTTAAGTGCATGTATTCAGATGGCACCAAGTTCTTTGGGGCTGAAAGGTAAATTGAGAGAGAAATTGTTTGATGAAGAGCTAAATGGGTAAATAAATATGAGCATTTACTTAAAGAATGGGTATTCAAGCTATCTGTTTATAATTCAAGAAAGGAATGCAAAAATCATCACAATCTGTTTCATAAAAGAGCCCATCCTGTTACTGTGGCAACTAGAAATAGAGTGGTTATCTGGAATAGAGAAAAGCCGCATGATCAAAACCCTCATCTGGGTTGATCTGAATCACTATAGACTTGGCATCAAGACTTAGGATACCAGGCTGAGAGAGAGAGTGAGAACAGAATCTTCAGTTAAATATGTCATTATTTTGTAATTGTTAAAACATTATTATAACATTAAAGGAAATTAACAAAAACAAATTTTAAAATCTGTCCATGTGAAAACAAAGATATAGTGTTATAAAAAAGCCCAAAAAGGGGCAATTACAGTTATGAAAGGAATGAGAGAATTGTCTATAATGATAAGCTAAAAAGGATTGGATTCTTCTATCTGGGAATCAATATAGAGAAAGTGGTATACAATGTAGTAAAAATAGATTTATTACTACATCCTAGAATATATGAAGAAGGAATGCTTCTTGAAAAGCCTGAGAGAAGTATGATTTATGATTAATTGTCTTATAGACTACTACTTCATAATAGGCAGTAAATTTCTGGAAGATATTACCCCAAACAATAATAAAGATTAAAAATATAAACAAATGCAAACCTTTAGACACCATATCCACAAGGGGTTAGGCAAGTTCAGGATATTTTGTTGCTGTCCCTAATCTAGAAGTCGAGATGATGGATAAGGACAGTAATAATGATAATAGCTAACATTTATTGTGCATTTCTTTAGCCAGGAACCAGTCAAAACATTTTTCATATAGCTCATTTAATCCTCATTCGAACCTTCTAAGAAAAATACTATTTTTTTAAATTATTCTCATTTTATAGATGAAGAAACTGTGGCACAATTAACTTGCCCAAGGACACACAGCTAATAAATGGCAGAGCTGAACAGGCCACATTTTTCACCACTGTGCTATATTGATTAGGGCAAGAGCCATGCCCTTCGTAGAATCATAGAACTTTAGAGTTTAATGAAACTGTAGAATCTTAACTGTGAAGGAGAGGAAACCAAGAGATATTGTGACGTTTCCCAAGGCACACTATTTTTAATAACAGAATTGGAACCAAATACCCACTACTTCTGAATTCCTGCCTACTACTCATTCCAGCATATACACACCTTCCACATATCTGTCATAGACATACAGATGGCTAAATTATAGGTCTTATGTTTCTCCAAGTTCTGTAAGTTCATTTATCAGTTCTATTGACTTGGACTTTATAACTGAAGGCACATTACTACAGACAGATATTTTTTAATTAATTATAAAAAGTAAAATTTTTCAGCTTTGAAAGCATTTTTTCATCCATCTGCTAGATGAGACAGATGCCTGCTTCCTCTCTTATCCCTGTCTTGTTCCCATATTGACAAATTGATTTGGAGGCTTTGAAGAGATTAACAAAGTGTACTAAGTTAGACCTGACTAGTCATCTTGAATATATCGTATCTCAAAGGCTTTAAGATGCTATAACCTAATTCTAGATGAATTCTTATCACTAACGTTTATTAAGTGTTCTTTGATTTGTCTTGATTGGATATAATGAAAGAAAGGGATTAGGCAAGATACCAGGTAAATTTCATCTTCCCTTGTACATCTGGCTAGTAGCGGTTTCCTAGAGCAAAGTGTTGAAGGATTATGGCACTGCCTTTGGGTTCAGGGAGAGTTCTGTGATTGATTAGCATCGTCCACCATTGAATGCAGGACTAGGTAGTGGCAACAATGCATGGTTTGTCATTGATCACGTTTGGGTAGGTTCATCCAGAAAAGAACCAGATAACGTTTCAGAAAAGAATGAGTTCCTTTGGCTGATTGTACCATGGAGGGCAAAGGAGGCAGAGATTAGGAAGTGACTACATTATAAACAGTAAAGCAGTACTTTCCAGCTCCTTTAATATCAAGAAGCTAGTTTCCAATGTAGTATGGAGGTCAGCAACCCCTTATCCACAACTTCTGAAGTCCAAGAGTTCTGAAAACTAAGAGATTTTATATAACTCATTTGGTGGCAAAACCTAACCTTAACTCAAGTTGAGGTTCTTCGTACTTTTGATTTATCCTACTTTATGTTAATATTCATCTGTTTAGCTCCAGAAATATTAACGTGTTAGATGATGGGATGCTGCCCTCTATGAATATTATATATAGTTTATGCATGATACTATCTATATGCAATTTTTTAAATTCAAAATTCCAAAATACATCTAACTGCAGAGGTTTCAATTATGAGAGATTGTGAACCTGTATTAGGTATTCTGGGCATTCAGTAAAATCATAGACATATAATAATAATATAATAAATTCTAAAAGCAAGAATATTTAAGTACATTAGGTTATAAAACAGGTATATTATTTTTCTTACTTTTTTTTGAAGTATAGTTGATTTTACAGTGTTGTGTTAGTTTCAGGTATACAGCAAAGTGATTCAGTTATATATATATATTCTTTTTCAGATTCTTTTCCCTTATAGCTTATTGCAGAATATTGAATATAGTTCTCTGTGCTATACAGTAGGTCCTTGTTGGTTATCTATTTTATATATAGTAGTATTCTTTTGTTAATTCTAAACTCCTAATTTATCCCTCCGCCCCTTCCCCCCCTTGGTAACCATAAATTTGTTTTCTATGTCAAAACAGGTATATTTTTGAGAAGCAATATGCATAGTGGTTAAGAGCTGGGGTATTGAAACTAGACTACCTGGGTTCAAATCCTGGAGTTCCCACACTTACTTGTCATGTGACTTTAGGAAAGTTAAAATAAATAACTTCTCTGTACCCCAACTTGCCCATCTGAAAAATAGGGATAATAATAACTACCTCATAGGTGATAGGGGATTATGTAATTTTACTTAGAACAACGTTTAACACATAGTAATTGCTCGGTAAATGTTGATGGTGGTTACCCACTCTACCAAATTAATAGATTCATTAGTAGATTCATCAAGTATTCTTAAAATAAGCCAAACTTGAACTTTCTAAAGAAAAATTCCATAGTCATGGTAGAGTTCTCTTTTTTTTTTAATAGGAAACTGATGACTATAGATATTTTGATCCCAAAATGCTGCGGGGCAATGACAGGTAAGCAGCTCTTGTCTTGTACAATTTGTTGTAGGTTTCCCCACCCCCACCAAGAACGGAAATAACTTTACTGATTTTTTGTTATACATCAGTAACTGCTTATTATTAAAAATTCAAACTATATAGAAAACTGGTAAGTAAACAGTATGTATAATCTCTTTACCCAGAAGTAATCACTGGTAATTATACCTAACACTTTGATGCTTTTCCTTCCAAATGTAACATGCAAAAAAAATACATTTTGATGTTTGTTGTTTTTAATGAAATGATGGGGGTATTACAAACTATGTGTGGGTGAAGACAATTTGGATAATCTGTGTGTTTTTAAATGAATATTCTTATTGGACCAAATGAAAAGATGGGAGCTTTATGTTGGATACCAGTTGTTGGCTTTTTATTTAACTGGTCCATAAAATCTAAGCCCCTGGGAATCATTGCTGTGAATACTTCCTTATAGCAATTAAACATTCTGCAAATAATTTATATACTTTATGACAAACATGGTATGGTAAGGTATTTGTTAACTTTATTTTGGATATTATTTTTTAAGATTTAATCCATGGTGGTATGAAGAATAGCCTACAAGATACAGAAAAAGAATAGGCAGAATTAGGAGGGAAAAACCTTCCTGGAGGGATGGTCTTTAGCACCAAAACTTGGGTGAAGCTTCTTTATTGCCTATACCCTATGTTTGGGATCTTTAGAACTTTGTCTTTGCTCTATCCCAAGCTTTCACATCTTTGTAGGTAGTCAGAACAGATAATCTAGTCACTAGAAAGTTGATTATTAGATTGTTTTGGTAACCTAAAAGATTATTCTTTTTTGTGAACTTATCAGAAACACTACCAAAGTTACAAAAGAAGCTGCTGGTAGCAACTGCAGCTGGCAAGAAAGAATTTGACAAAGAATAAATTATAGAAGGGAGAGAATGAGGAGTGACAACTAATGGGTATGGGGCTTCTTTGGCGGGTGATTAAAATGTTCTGAAATTAGACAGTGGTGATGGTTGTACAACTCTGCAAATATTCTAAAAACCAGACTGTACACTTTAAAATGGTGGATTTGCAACTCTTGATGTTCTCGAGCTTACAATTTTTCCTTCCTTGTGTTTGCATCAGTAGATATATTTTGCATTTTAGAAACTTCTGAGAAATTCTTTTAATCTTCCCTATAGTTTATGCATGATAATGAGGAGGAATATTAGCATTGATAAGACAGTGAAACACAGTTTCATTTTTTAATAGACTCAGCCTTCTCTTGAGCTGTCTCATCACAATTAGATCTTGGTTTTTAATAACTAGTAATGCTGTGCTATTTAAGTCTCACGTCTCCTCATCTCATGTCTACTCTTAGAGGAACTTAAAGCACTCTAGAAGGAAGTTTGTGAGGCATTTCTGTCAGGGCAGCTACTGGCTTCTTCTATGGAATATTGACACAGGCCACAGAAATGAGGAAAAGATGGAACTGTGGAATCAGCCTGTGAATAATTGAGAGGTTATAATAGCTCTCTCCCCTTGGTTGAGATTTTCAAAAATGGCTTGTGAGGAAAACCTAAGTTATCTTTGTAAAGCCTATTTTAGCACTCAAAACAAATATATATTTGACTCACAAAAGCTTTGAAAATTGTGTTTATTAAAAGATCTCTTTGACACCAAGAAAGTATTTTTGAAATATATTACAAATATATAAATATGTAATTAATATATAAATATTAAAAAGCTATAGCAAAATACACATCCCTTCTTCCATCCCCTCTTTGCTTCCTAAATTGTTATCCTTCCCATACATGTGTTTGCATAGTTTTTTCACAAATGTAGATACCCACAAACTGTAATCTGTTGAGTATGGTAAAAATTTTACATAATTTACCACTAAAGTATATATTTTATTAATTCACCTTATACCCCGATTTCCACTCCTCGTGGGAACTGTTGCTCAGTCTTTCCTTTTCCCTCTCAGTCTTCTCCTAGAATTTTATTTTGAAGTCAACAAGTTGTCCCATTCCCTTTTAGACACTGAGATATGTACTTCATCTAGCTGTTCCTCTGAATCCCACTTCACTACCTGGCTCAAAGAAGGTGAAGGAAGAAGAATTGTAAATACATAGCTAATAGTGCGTGCGTGTGTCTGTGTGTTTCCCATGCCTATTTTATCCTTAAGTGAAGCTTTGGGTGAAATTTTCGTGTGTGTTTTTTGTTGTTGTTCTTACAGCTCAGTTCCAAGGAACAAAAATCCATTTCAAGAGGTAAGTTCATATAAAAATCCTCTGTCCCTGAAATGGAAGGATGAAAGGTAACCAAGCAGTCTTGAAGAATATCTTTGTCCTAAACATAGCTTTATGATGATTACTGTATGGCAGTCTTGATAAATCCAATTCCATGTACCTAAGATTCTTTATAAATGACAAATTCAAAGATAACTTTTGGAAAAAGCCCTTTGGATTTATTTGGTATTGTTTAATTGAAGGATGAAGTTTATTTTCCTCAGAATTGTTTCTGAAAAATCTCCACTTCATTTTACTACTCGATAGAAATTAGAAATTTATAAATTTATAGACTTTTCTAAGAAATAAATTTCTTTATAATTGAAGTAGCATCAGGCACTTAGGTAAAAAAATACTAGCCAGCAAGGGATCACATCCTAAGTTGTGGAATGGGCTCCAGACTATACCCCATGTTTGAGAGTTAAAATACTGTTTTAACTATTTCTTTTAACTTACCTATTTTTATTCTGTTTGCATTTTTAGGCAATTGTTTTTGTGGTGGGAGGAGGCAACTACATTGAATATCAAAATCTTGTTGACTACATAAAGGTACATTTGACCTTTATATTCTTTTATCATTTGAGGTTTCACAGTTGTTCCATGTCTTTAACATACTAACATTCTCTGGTGGCTCCCCTGATTCTTACATAACCCCTTTTCTAGAGGTAGTTTAAAAATCCAGCAGATAGGGAAAAATGTCCATATGTTCATTGTTTTCCTGTCACATTTCTGGCCTAAAATTTTACTTGATTTGGAAAATAATGTACCTTATTGATGTAATGTACTTTGCAGCTATCTTATTTTGACTTTAAATGTTCAGATACCTCAAATAAGCCCCTGTTCTAAAAATGTCTTCCTTGGTGAGATGATTTACCGAACCCCATTTACCTGAATAATAAGCACTTTTCTCTCATCTTATTGACCTAAGTCAGCAACATACTTCGAACAAACTTGGAATGTCTGCTTTTTCAGCAAACAGGTGCTTTAGAGGTAGCACGTTAAAGTGGTGTGCTATTCAAAACTGACAGCAGCAGGGAGTGACAGACAACTAAGCAAAAGAATATGAAGGGAAGGGTGTAACTTGAAGAGCAAAAATACCATTTAAAATGTAGAGGCAACAGAACTAGTGACTGTTGCAATGACATTTTGTAATCTTCATTTAATTCACTTAATATTAAATAATGATTATTCCTTATGTCCTGTATTACATAAGACTTCAATAAAGGTAGAGGTTTTGGTACAGCAGTAGAAAAAAATACATAGGCAGATGTCACAGAGCTTCAAAACCACCAGGTACCTCCAAGGATCCTAGCTCAGTTGCACATAACATGCTTCAGAATGTGAACCACCACTAAGATCTACACCTTGGTCTCAGGGGAGCATCCATCTTATACTAGGAGAGGTCTTTTATACCCCTCTCTGTTCATATAGCCAGAATCGGGCTGCATGACTAGGCTCAAAGGCAAAAACCAAGGGAGCATAACAGAAACCAGGTGTAAACCATCAATCTGTACAATTTTTAAACAGTGCTGACAAACTAGTGCAAGTTGTCCCTTGGTCTGTCTGTGAACCTTGGGCAGGACTATATTAATCTATTTCGTTCAGATTTGGCCAAGGGTCAACAACATGATTGGTTCCAGGTGTGTTCCCAAGGATAAACACAGGGTTACAACAGACCAGCTGAAATTAATCCTGTACTTATATCCCATCCTTGGTTAAGCTTTCTTAATTACATTTGTCAGCATTCTTTCTGCTTTTTTCTTTTCTTTTACATTATAGGACAGAAAAACAGGAAGGATAAAAACCAAAATACTAACAAATACTAACCATTCGTTATACCTGAAATGCAGGTATAACTTTAAAGAAACATTGCAGTTTACCAGATATTCCAGTGCAAACTTGTTTTTAATCATGTGTAGGCCTCACAACTCTTACCTCTCTCCACCACAGAAATTTTAATTTTGTGAAGTTGAATCAATGTAACAATTAATTGTTTATTAACTAAGTCTAGTTCTTTCTCTGATCAATCACCTCCATCAGAACAACATCAGGGTTATTAGTGGTAGATATGTAAGCCCACCAAGTTATTCTTTACTTGGTTTCAGGTTACAAAATATTTTTTTTACCTTGATTATTACCCTCCACCCACTAAAACATGGTGTATAGGCAGTAGGGCACATGATACTATGACTCATCAGGCATGTAACAGGTATTTTATGTCCCTGTATCCAGGCACCTTTCTTAACAGATCATCACTCAGGTTCATATTTACACAATGGTCTTTGGCTCTTTTGTTGAACAGATTCTTTTGTATGCCTTTGAGCAGCAACAATATCCTAATTTTGCCTCCCAAAAGGGGTCCTCTGAAATATATAAAACCTGTAAAATGAGAATACGTAAAACAAAAGGAAGCATTAGAATTATTCTAGGTGTTTATCCCCTAGATGTTATCATCAAAACATAGCACGTGAATAAGCCCAGATTAAATCCTTCATAAACCTCCAAGAACCCATCTTGGACCTTCAGCTTCAAATAAAGGAGGCTATTTCTGCAGGTGTTATGGGCATCTATAAATATAGGTAAGAGTATTATTCTCTTGCTCTCAGCCTCTTGCAAGGTACCAAGATAATATTAGCTTTTTTTTTCTTTTTTTGGTATTATTTACTTATTGGTTACATTCCTAAGAATCAAGACTTCTCCATCGTCCATGTGTCATTAATTCTTACCCAGAATTTGGCCCTTGGTTTAGAAGACGATCAGATTCAGCAAGACGCCTGATCCATAGAGCTGGCAACAGTATGAGATTGGCCAGTACTTTCCCCTTTCTTCATTCCCAGTCATAGGAAGCAGGTTGGATAAGTGCGAGTTTATAGGACTGTGTTATCCACTGGTTAGTACAGATGCAGAAACTATTAATCCCAGTTTACACAGATGAAAAGAAGAAACATCCCATTCCATCATTCCTCAGACAGATTTAGAGGTATTGTCTTGATGTCTTGTTTGCAGTTAATCCTTTCTTCAGACCTTATAAATGTGATTCATGTCCCTGTACTACAGGATCAGGCAGAGAAAAAGAAACATTTTTAGAAATGCAGGAGAAATTTTTAGTGGTTTCTGTGTTACTACCCCACTTCCTCCCTCCCCTGTTTCTCCTACAGTATCTCAACAACCTCTTCGCTGTTGATTCCCCCTTTAATTAAATGCCTGTTATGTTTTAACACGCATTCTGTCATGCAAGCCACTCTTTCTGTCTCTTATTAGAAAGAGATGTGCTTAATTTAGAAAGCAGATGTTTCAAATGTCAGTTTCAGTTTTCAGTCAGTCCACTACTTTGTGTTTGGTAAGGTATATGATGTCGGTCTATTGTGTATGCTTCTTAGCATGCTGTTGAACTGCACCTGCAGCAAAATGGGTTTCTTTGTCAAGTGATGTATATAAAGGAAGTCCAAATTGAAACAGTTTCTGCTGTGATGTTAAAGGTGTTAAAAGTATTTGCTTTAGTCACCAGGTGTGTAAGTCCAAATCCAAAATGAGTGTCTATTCTGGGTAAAACCTATTGCTGGCCACCTGGAACCATAGGTAATAGGCCAGTGTAATTCTATGTAAACATGTATTTGGAATTGCTGGGTCATAATAACTGTGTTTAACCATGTGAGGAACTGCCAGATTGTTTCCAAAAATAATGTAAAATGCACCATTTTACATTCCCACCAGCAGTGTATGAGGGTTCTGATTTCTCCACATCACTGCCAGGACTTATCCGACTTTTTGATTTCGGCTGTACTAGTAGGTGTGAAGTGGTGTCTCATTGTGGTTTTGATTGCATTTCCATGATGACCTAAATGATGTCAAGTATCTTTTCATGTGCTTATTGGCCATTTATATATCTTCTTTGGAGAAATGTTTATTGAGATCCTTTGCCCATTTTTTAATTGGGTTATTTTGCCTTTTTACTACTGACTTGTAAGAGTTCTTTATATAATCTAGATACAAGTCCCTTATCTTGATATATGATTGCAAATATTTTCTCCCATTCTTTGATCTTTTCACCTTTTACCTGGTGTCCTTTAAAGTACAAACCTTCATTTTTTTCTTTTGTTGCGTGTGCTTTTGGTGTCATATGTAAGAATTCTTTGCCAAAGCCAAGGTCATGAAAATTTACTCCTGTGTTTTCTTCTATAGGTTTTATAGTTTTTGCTCTTACATTTAGATCTTTGATCCATTTTGAGTTAATTTTTGTATATAGAAAAAAGTCCAGTTCATTCTTTTACATATGGGTATCCAGGTTGTCCTAGCACCATTTATTGAAAAGACTATTTTTCCCCGCTGAGTGGTCTTGTAATAGAGGGAGGCAGTATGCAGCCCTTAGCACGAAGCCTTTGCTCGGTGCTGTTACTGGGCAACCCATTACCAGGCAACAGTTACTGAGAGACCACTAACTAGAGCCGGGGTTAGGAGGTCCCGCTCAGTCATTGGTCGGCAGAGTGGTGGTCAGGCGGAGCGAGGTAAGAGGCGGATCCTGGCCTCCTCCCTGGGGCCCTCCAGCTCACCTAGCCTCAGGCCAGTGGATGAGCTGGAGGGCCCCAGGGAACAGGCTGGGGGCTGTGTCCACAAACCATGCAGGTTTAGAGCCCTTGCCAAGGCCGCCCACTGGCCAGGCACAGGCCTTGAGGCGGCGGTGAACCTCTCCCCCATCCCTACCTCCATGACCTGATGGCGGTGGCAGTCTGCATGGGACACAGTCTGCGGGACCTGGCCCCCGCCATATGGGCGGCCTGAGGAGCCTGAGGGCCAGTTGAGTCCTGGGTGCCTGGCTCCCTCAGTGATGACAGCTAGGCAGGGTCTGGGGACCTGGCCCTGAGGGAGCCACCAACTGAGATCTGCCTCCTCTTAGCCAGGACCTGGACCTTGGAAGGTGAAAGTTGTGCCTTGGGACCTTGCCCTTTCTTGTCAGAACAGAGAATAACATTTGTTTGGTGGAGATTTACAGGAACATGGTTACCTAACCATGACCTGACCTCAAGAACAAAGGATCTGACACCAAGAAGTTTGCAACAACCAAGCCCTCCCTCACTTCTCCTATAAAAGGGTATTCGCTGGAGCTTTCAGGGAGTTTGGGGTTTTAAAGGCACGAGCCACGCATCTCCTTGCATGGCCCTGCAATAAACCTTTCTCTGTTCCAAACTTCGACGTTTTGGTATTGTTTGGCCTCACTGTGCGTCAGGCTCATGGACTTGTGGTTTGGTAACAGTCTTGGCAGGCTTGTTGAAAATCAGTTGACCATACATGTGTGGGTTTATTTCTGGACTCTCAACTCTATCCCATTGATCCATAGGTCTGTCCTTGAGCCGGTACTACACTGTAGTGAGTTTTGAAATCAGGATGATTTGAGTCTTGATATGAGTCTTCCTACTTTATCCTTCTTCAAGATTGTTTTGGATTTTCTGGGTTCCTTGCAATTCCGTATGAATTTGAGGATCAGCTGTTAATGGCAGTTGGATTCTGATAGGGATTGCGTTGAATCTGTAGATAAGATGAAAATACTCCCCAAAACTTAACACTATTAAGTCTTCTAATCCACGACATGGAATGTTTTTCCGTTTATTTAGATCTTTTTCTTTCAACATTTTTTGGTTCCTTTGCAGTTTGTTGTTATTTTCAGAGTTTAAGCTTTGTATTTCTTTGAGGTTTATTCCTATGTATTTTTTTATGCTATTATGGATGGAATTGTTTTCATTTCATTTTTGCAACTATATAGAAATCTGATTGTTATATATTGATCTTGTGTCCGGCAACCCTATTGAACTCATTTATTAGTTCTGATGGTTTGGTTTTTTTTTTTGGATTTTTAGGATTTTCTATATACAAGATCATGTTATCTCTGAATAGAATTAGTTTAACTTCTTCCTTAACCTATCTGGAATGTTTTCCTTGCCTAACTACCCTGGCTAGACCCTCCAGTACAATATTTAAGAGTCTGGAGCAGACCTCTTTATCTTCTTCCTGATCTTAGGGACAAAGCATCCAATCTTTCACCATTAAGTTTGCTGTTACCTATGGGTTTTTCATACAGCCATTAATGTTTAGTAGCTGCTAAGCCATGTAGTTTAATTATCCTGAGAATTCTTTGTTTTTTAATCCTGTTTGGTCTTACTGTTTCCTTTGTTCTGAGTCATCTTCATCTTCATCTTCTTCCTATCATTCAGCCCCATTCAGGGGAAACTGAGCTAGTAGGTCTATGACAGCCTCCCTCATGACATCGGAAACCCATGTTAGTGCAACCTTGTAGTATGAAACAAAACTTACGGCTTATGCCTACAAGAGACTTGTAATTGAGAATGTATCTAACATGGCACTTGATTTATACCAGTTCACAAAACAACGGGCAAGTGCCATTTTTGTTGGGAAGGCAAAGAAAATACTATGATTCTAGGTGATTTATTTAGTAATGATGTTAGTCTAACTTACAATGTAACTGCTATTTGGTATAACACTGATGTATTTGATAAAAATTAAATGGATTGATTTTTAACAAGACATTTGATAATACTGATATCAATGACCAAATGTATTGGGAATTTTACTTAAAGCCACCACAAGTTGTTCTTTTGATGGAAGGTGATTGGCTAGAGAATTAACTAGATTTAGTTAATAATTAATTGTTACATTGAATCAAGGTATTAGTACATTAGTTCAATTTTTAATGGAAGGAAGAAATATCAAATTTGTGCATAATTAAGAATAAACTTACACTGAAATATTACTAAACTGAGGTGTTAAAAATTAAGGCTATACCTACCTTACTGGATGATCAAAAGATTATAATTTTTGTGTTTATCTTTGTTTTTATATTCTATAAATGCTATAAAAGATGAAAAATGATGACAAATAATTAGAATTAAGCAAGCTTGTCAAGGGTGGAGAGGGAATGTACTTATATAAGCACAAGATTAATCTCAACTAGTTAATATACCCTGTGCTAATGTTAGGCCAACCCTGAATGAAATGTATTAACTAGTGTTTAAAATAGGCCTGTGCTAGGGTCCAAGCTAGACTAGGGGGCAACTTGCACTAGCTTGTCAACATTCTTTAATGGAAAATGTAAAGATTGATTTGCACCTGGTTTCTGTCATGTTTTCTTGTTTCTGCTGTTAAGCCTATTCACGCAGCCTGATTCTGGCTATGTGATCAGAGAGGTATAAAAAACCCTTCCTTGGACAAGACTGGGGCTCCACTGAGACCAGGGTATCTCCACTGTATCTTGGTGGTTCACAGCTGAAAATGAAATGTGTCATATTACTGAGATGGGGTCCTGGGAGCTGTGCCTAGAAGTTTTGGACCCCTCTAATGTTTCCCTATGTACTGTGACCTCTACCCTTTTGTGAGTATAGCCTCAAGAATCCCAATTATATGACCCTATTTTATGGCTGCACATACCATCTCATTTTGAAGAAAAGGAGAGTGAGGTGTGACTCTCGTTTTACTTGTTCTCAGAGAAGGTCAGCTAGAACATTTATTCAGCCAGCGATGTTATTCGGCTCATACATCACAGAGAAATGTCCTTATCTTGTATTACAAAGCTGTCATTCTTTTTGTTCCTGATTAATTAATCATATTTGCTTTGTTATGGAATAAACTTTTTACTTTACAAAAAAAACTTACGAATTTACATTCAAGTTCACAATACATGTAAGAATTTCAGCATTAAGAACTTACCAAAATTCTCCAGTCAAAAAGTTTGACTGCTTGTAATTGGGTTCCAACATTCTGTCAAAATTCAGAATGAAATTCATAGAGTTACAGAATGGAATAGGGTATATTAAGACATAAATACTGTATTATCACAAATGAGTCTGAAATGACAGTCCATGCTACTCACACCATATCCTACTTTCAGCGTTAACAAAACTTGAAGAATGTTTTCTTCAAGTAGTTACAGATCTTACATTGGAAGAATGTTGGCCTAAGATTTTATAAATAATTGTGGCTCCCATGAAATGTGTCAGTAATCACATTCCTTCTATTTTCAGTGTAAATGGCACTAGAAGTGTACCTACCACCTATATTTTGAAGAAAAAAAAAAACTATGCCCATCTCACTCCTTTATTCCATGTAATTTTAGGATAGACATGTGTACACTAAAATCCAATACTCCCCCCCCAAAAAATTAAAACTTTTAAGAATAACCAAAAGTCTTATTAGGTTTAACCCCTCTTCTTGGGAATATTGAAAATATTACTTGTTACTTGTATCTGAGTTCTGTATCTGATTTTTTTACAGGGGAAACAAGGCAAGCACATCTTATATGGCTGCAGTGAACTTTTTAATGCTACACAGTTCATAAAACAGGTAAAGTGTACTTTTTAGTTTGTTTCTGTTAACATACCCTAAGTTGCTGTTGATATTTTTCAGAAGAGAGCAAGATAATCATGTTCATCTGAACCAGCTGAAACTAAAAGCCATAGAGCTAAAAGAATGTAAGGTTGTACCATGGACAACTATAAAGGAAACTCTTATAAGTAACATTATTTCCATTATCCCAAATCTATGAAAAGGTAAATTTAATTCAGAAAATTTTTAATTGGAGTAGTGTTACTCACTTAGGCTAAATTCATTTCAGCATTTCCTTGACATACTGTCCACATTTCTGACTTTGCCGAGCTGAGAAATTAAGTAACCTTATTAAGGGGTTGTATGTGCTCAGTTGATACAGCAGAATTACATTCACCTTGAAAGTTAATGACAGCAGTAGCTGAGGTGTACAGAGTCTTTACATTCTTTTACTATTGTTTCCATGACTGTTCTCAGTAATTACATTAACTTCAACTTTTTAAAGCTTAAACTACCTGAGAGGCTCAATAGGCTGACCAATAATATCCATTCACCCTTACCTTGGCTGCCATAAAAATCATAACTGTAGCCTGTGCTCGTTTTTAGCAGCTCTTCCTAGCATCTTTTTCTAGCACAAGTTTCTTACCCACATTATATGGTTCTTGTATTTTTAACCTTAATGAGGTGGCCCAGTGGTATTGTGAGAATTTCAGACATACAGAAAAACTGAAGAGAATTTGCACTGAACACGTGCATACTCCCCATTAACATTTTATTGTACTTGCTTTATAAGATACCTGTCCATCTTTCCATTCTTCATTCTATTCCTTGCTCCACCTGTATTAATTTCAAAGTAAATTGTAGCTATCAGTACACTTCCCCCTTAATACTTCATTGCCAATATCATTAACTAGATTTCATTATTTGTTTAGTTTGTTGTTGTTTTACCTTTGGAGATAAAATTTACAATAGTGAAATACACGTATCTTAAGTGTACATTCCTAACTTTGTCAGATGTTTCGTTCAACTGAGTGTAACCCAAACCCCTATCAAGATACAGAACCATTACACCACAGAGTTCCTTTATGGCCTTTGCCAGTCAATCCTTGCTCCTAGTCAAAGCCTGCTCCCAAAACACTGTTTTGATGTTTTTCCACCATAGATTAGTCTTGTCTATTTTAGAACATCATGTAAATGGAATTTTTCTTCGTTAGGTTAACTAGAAGATTCTCAGTATTAATTCTTTTAATGAAGCAGATGATGTTAATGCTAATTTTCTCTATTTGTTTTCTTCTTTTTAACCCTTGAATTTTATTTTATTTTTTTTGAATTTTATTTTTTTTACACTGGAGGTTCTTATTACTTATCTATTTTATACTCTATTTGTTTTCTGTTCCTTGCTTTCTACTTTTTATTACTTCCTTTGTGTTGATTACTTTGGGTTTACATTGTTCTTCTTTTACTAGCTTCTGATATTGGATAATCATTAAATCATTAACTTTAGCTTTTCTTTTCTAAAATAAACATTGAAAATCATAAAATTTAAACTCTTGCCAGACACTGCTTTAGCCACATTCTACAAATGTTGATGTTATGTTTTTATTACCATTGTTGGAAATATTTTTAATTTACCTGGTAGTTTATTCTTTAGCCCATGTATAGAGATCTATTGTTGTTTCAAGTATTTGTGGGTTTCTAGATATCTTACTCTTACTGATTTCTAATTTAATTCCCTTTTTGTCATAGAACATTCTATACATGAGTTCATTATTGCAGAATTTATTTAAATTCCTTTTCTGGCCCAACATATGGTCTATCTTGTTAAGCACTCCATATGCACCTAAAAAAGAACATGCATTATGCAGAAGTTGAAGGAAGGGTTCTATAAACATTAATTTGGTCAAGGTAGTTGATAGCATTACTTAGATCCTCTATGTCTTTATTTTTATTTTTATTTTTTTTGGTGTAGTTCTATCAGGTATTGAAAGATTGGTATTAAAATCTCTGACTGTGATTGTGGAATTGTCTCTTCCTTTAGTTCTGTCAATTTCTGCTTTTTGTGTTTTTAAGTTCTGTTATTAGGTACATACAGACTTATTATTGTATATTCCTGATGAATGGATTCTTTTATATGCAGTATTCCTCTACATATCTGGTAATGCTCTTTGTCTTGAGGTCTGCTTTATCTGACATTAATATAACCACCCTGGCATTCTTACACTTAGTTTGCATCTTATAACTTTTCCGTCTGTTTACTTTCAACTTGTCTATGCATTTATATTTAAAGCATATATCTTGTAGGTAGAATATAAGTGGATCTTGTGTTGTTTTTTTTTAAACCATTATACAGTCTCTTTTAATTGGAGTCTACTGGTCTATTAACATCTAATGTAATTATTAATATGATTAGATTTAGGTCTAGCACTTTACTGTTTCCTCTTTCCTACCTTTCTTTGTATTATTTGAACACTTTTTAGAATTCCACTTTAATTCATCCACAGATTTTTTTTTTAGCTATATCTCTGCATTACAAATTTAGGGTTGCTCTGTTATGCCACTTGCGTTAAATGTAGAAACCTTGCAACCATACATACCCTCAACATTTATGCTGTGATTGTCATATTTTACATCTACATACATCATTAACCTCACAAGACAGTGGACAGTGTTACCATTTGTGCTTCAGTCATGTTTATAACAAAGACATAAATCTTTGCATTTATATGGATATAAATTCCAGTGCTCTTCATCCCTACTTATAGCTTCTCTTTTTTTTTTTTTTGGCTGCATTGGGTCTGCATTGCTGCATGTGGGCTTTCTCTCGTTGCTGCGAGTGGGGTCTACTCATTGTTGCGATGCACGGAAATTCTCATTGCAGTGGCTTCTCTTGTTGCAGAACATGGGTATTAGGTGCGTGGGCTTCAGTAGTTCTGGCACGCAGGATGTAGTGCACAGGCTCAGTAGTTGTGGTGCACGGGCTTAGTTGCTCCACAGCATGTAGGATGTTCCTGGACCAGGGCTTGAACCTGTGTCCCCTATATTGGCAGGCAGATTCTTAACCACTGTGCCACCAGGGAAGTCCCCCTACTTATAGATTTTAATTTCCATCTGTTGACTGAAAAACTTTTAGCATTCACTGTAGCTCTGGTATGCTAGCAGTGAGTTCTCTTTAATTTTTTATTCGATGAAAATGTCTTTATTTCACCTTTATTCTTAAATAATTATATATATATATATATATATATACACACACACACACACACACATCTGTACATATATACATATATATAAATACTTTTTCTGGATACAAAATTCTGGTAGACAGTTTTTCAGCACTTTAAAGATGTCAGTCCGCTGTCTTCTGTCTTTCATTGTTTCTTATAGGAAGTCAGCAACCATTCAGATCAGTGTAAATTTTTTTTTAACATCTTTATTGGAGTATAATTGCTTTATAACAAAAGTGAATCAGTTATAATATACCTATATCCCAGTATCTCTTCCCTCTTGCGTGTCCCTCCCTCCCACCCCTCTAGGTGGTCACAAAGCACCTAGCTGATCTCCCTGTGCTATGAGGCTGCTTCCCACTAGCTATCTATTTTACGTTTGGTAGTGTATATATGTCCATGCCACTCTCTCACTTTGTCACAGCTTACCCTTCCCCCTCCCCATATCCTCAAGTCCATTCTCTAGTAGGTCCGTGTCTTTATTCCAATCTTGCCCCTAGTTCTTCATGACCTTTTTTTTTAGATTCCATATATACGTGTTAGCATACAGTATTTGTTTTTCTCTTTCTGACTTACTTCACTCTGTATGACAGTCTCTAGGTCCATCCACCTCACTACAAATAACTCAATTTTGTTTCTTTTTATGGCTGAGTAATATTCCATCGTATATATGTGCCACATCTTCTTTATCCATTTATCTGTTGATGGACACTTAGGTTGCTTCCATGTCCTGGCTATTGTAAATAGAGCTGCAGTGAACATTTTGGTACATGACTCTTTTTGAAGAGTTTTCTCAGGGTCAGATCAGTGTAAATTTATATGTAATGCGTAATCTCTCTCTGGTGCTTTCAAGATTTTATCATTATCTTTGGTTTTCAGCAATTTAATTATAATGTATCTATGCATGACCTCTGTGTACCTTGCTTGGGGATCACTGAGCTTCCTGAGTCTATAAATTTATACCTTCACCAAATTTAGGGAATTTTCAGCTGTTAGTTCTTCAAGAATTTTTATGCCCACTTTTGTCTCTCCTTTTGGGACTCCATTTACATTTATGTTTAACTGTTTATAGTGTCCCACAAATCCCTGAGGATTCTGTTCTTTAACGTCTGTAAGTTGCTCTGTCTTCAGATTCAATAAGTCTTTCTTCTGCTATCTCCATTCTGCTGTTTGATGTATTTACCAGTTCTTTAATTTTCACTTGGATTTTTTTAAAATGTAGTTTATATTTTTATGTTGAGATTTCCTTTTTCATTCATTGTGAGCCTATTTTTCATTATTTCATTGAAGATATTATCCTAGCTGCTTTTAAAACGTGGTCTACTGTGGGCCCACCCTTGGGGTCCAGTGGTTAAGACACTGCACTTCCAATGCAAGGGGCACAGGTTCAATTCCCTAGTCAGGGAAGTAGGATCCCATATGCCATGCGGCGTGGCCAAAAAAACCCCTGGTCTATTAATTACTACACATGGATCATCTCACTGTTGGTTTCCATTGTCTTTCCCCCTAGAGAATGGCTCCATTTTCCTGTTTCTTCATATATTTACTAATTTTAGATTGTATCCTTTACATTTTGAATGTTGTATTTTGGAAACTGAATTCTATTTCTCTGAAGAGTGTTGGTCAGACCCAAAGTTCAAACTCTGTCTCTTGGGCAGCAGTTCAAATCTCACCTGTTTGTTAGTCTGTACAGTCTGTTGCCCCCAAACTCTTTCCTCTGGTTTTTCAGTCCAGAAAGACTGCAGGTTTTCTGTCAGTTTTAGCTGCCAGTATAGCACCAAGTGTGGCCTGCCTTCAGGCTAAGAGCCACAGAACCAGAGAACTCAGTCCGGGCTATTCCCTCCTTCCAAGTGTTGATTCTGTTCCAGAAGCCACCTGCTTTCAGTTGCTCCCCATTGCCTACAAGTAGTTGGTTTTTGTATTTGTTTAAAGTTTATAATTTCTATCTCTCTGTCATAGACTTGGTGCAATAGTTTACCCAGCCTTCCAGAATTGAAAGCCTTTTCCCTTCCTTTTAATGATCTTTAGAAATACATTAAATATATTTCTAAGTTCTTTTAGAAATAATATAGAAAAATGAACTGTCAGGAGTAAAGTCACACATGATGTTGTTTTTCTTTACATTTTCATAGTGAATTAATATTAATTTTTTATTCTCAGATTTTTGTTTTCTATTACTTGAATTTACTCCTATATAATGTTTACACATCTTTTTGCCATGACAGTTTTTAAATATCTACGAATCTTAAACATTTGAGTTAGTGGTGAATATTGAATGAAAATGTATTATTCTAGAAATGCAGTGCATGAAATAGAAAGCCTGGATTTTACCATGATAAAAGTGTGCATTTAAGGTGTTTACAAATATAATTCAAGCCCAAGTTTCTTTTGTGATTAAAAACAGTAATATTTATGATTTTATGTTTTGTTTTAGCTGTCACAACTTGGACAAAAATAACACAGAAGAACCTTAACATGAGAATCTATTTAGAACTTGGATAAATGTAAAAAGTCAAAAGAGCCAGATGTTTCCATTCTTCATATCAATGTCCTAACAGTGAAACTTAGAGTTATTTGTTAATTTTTAAGGAAATTCTATACTTAATATAATGTGTACTGATTAAAACAATAAAGCATTTCAGAAATAAATTTTAACATTGTACATTATCTCTCCTGTTATGTTTGACAAATGAGAAAGAAAGTGCTTTGGAAGGAAGGAAAGCTCTGTCTGAATATAATGTTAAAATATTAATATAATAACCAATATATTATGATTGAAGCTAGTAAAAGTTTAAGAATGTAATATACAAGTGTTATTTCATTGGTTCATGAATCTCCTACATCTCCTAAATTGTATGCATTTTAATTGTAAAACTACCTTCCCATGGTTTGTTTCCCATGTTGCCTCTAGATTTTATAGCCACTTTAATGTCTCTTCTCTGTCTGGCACAGCTACGTACATTTTATCACATAAAATCCCTCCTTTATATAATGTCAAAAGTCAAATATTAACAACATCTGGAACAGACAAATACAAAACATTTATCCTGTAAAGTTCTAAATAATATGTAAAAGTAAGTGTTAAATTTGATTCTAACCTTCCTATCTGCCTGGCACACAGCACTAAAAAGGAATGTTGATCAGTCATATATCTCAAGGCAGTCATATAAAACCAAACCAATCGCTCCAGAGAAAAGAACTGTTCCTATTATAAAGGCCAGGGAGCTTTTCCTCCTAATGAGCCTCATCAAGAGAAATCTGTAGTGTTACAGACAACATCCTGATAATAGATAAAACAACAAATTAATTAACAGAACCGCTTCTTTCCACACCCCCACCTACCATGAGTCAATGCTATCGTACCAAAGCACAGGTCAAGAAAAATAATTCTAGGTGGGTAGTGGTTGGCTAATGTGACTTATTCCTGGGATGAAATTTAAAGCATGTTTGGACTGCTATAACAAATTACCGTAGGCTGGGTGGCTTATACAACAAAGTACTTCTCACAATTCTGGATGCTGGGAATTCTAAGATCAAGGTACCAGCAGATCCACTGTCTGGTGAGAACCTTCTTCCTGATTTGCAGACAGCCATGTGTCCTCACATGGTGGAGAGTACAGAGCAAGCTCTGGTCCCTCCATCCCCTTTTAAAGGCACTAATCCCATTGTGGGGACTCCACCCCATGACCTCATCCAAACCCAGTCACCTCCCAAAGACCCTACCTCCAAATACCATTACATTGGGGAAAAGACAGTCTCTTCAATAAATGGTGCTGGGAAAACTGGACAGCTACATGTAAAAGAATGAAATTAGAACATTCTTTAACACCATACACAAAAACAAACTCAAAATGGATTAAAGACCTAAATGTAAGACCTAATACTATAAAGCTCTTAGAGGAAAACATAGGCAGAACAATTTTTGACATAAATGGCACAATATCTTTTTTCATCTGTCTCCTAGAGCAATGGAGATAAAGACAAAAATAAACAAATGGGACCTAATTAAACTCAAAAGCTTTTTTGCACACAAAGGAAACCATAAAAAAAATGAAAAGACAACCCACAGAATGGGAGAAAATATTCGCAAACATTGTTACCAAGAAGAGATTCATTTCCAAAATTTACAGACAGCTCATGCATCTCAATATCAAAAAAACAAACAACCCAATCAGAAAGTGGACAGAGACCTGAATAGACATTTCTCCAAAGAAAACATACAGGTGGCCAACAGGCACGTGAGAAGATGCTCAACATTGCTGATTATTAAAGAAATGCAAATCAAAACTACAATGAGACATCACCTCACACCAGTCAGAATGGCCATCATCAAAAAGTCTACAAACAATAAATGCTGGAGTGGGTGTGGAGGAAAGGGAACATAAATGTCCCTAAGTGCAACCTAAATGTCCATCAACAGAGGAATGGATAAGGAAGATGTGGTACATACATACAATGGAATATTATTCAGCCATTAAAAATAATGAAATAATGCCATACTGCCATTCACAGCAACATGAATAGACCTGGAGATTATCATAATAGGTGAAGTAAATCAGAGAAAGACAAATATTATATGATATCGCTTATATGGGAAAGCTAAAAAAAAAAAATATACAAATGAACTTATTTACAAAACAGAAACAGACTCACAGACTTAGAAAACAAACTTATGGTTACCAAAGGGGAAAGGTGGCGGGGGAGGGATAAATTGGGAGTTTGGGATTGACATATACACAGTACTACATTTAAAATAGACAACAAACAAGGACTATGTAGCACAGGGAACTCTGCTCAATATTCTGTAACAACCTAAATGGGAAAAGAATTTGAAAAAGAATAGATATGTGTATATGTATAACAGAATCACTTTGCTGTACACCTGAAACTAACACAACATTGTAAATCAACTGTACTCCAATACAAAACAAAGATAAATACCATTACATCGGTGATTAAGACTTCAGCATTTGAATTTGTGGGAGACACATTCAGTCCATAGCACTACATCTGTCAAAGTGGCTGGCACTCAGGGCTTCAGGAGAGACCATTATGCAAAGACAATAAGGCTAATCAAGGTGATAAGCTACAGAGGAGAAAAAGCAGTGTCCCTGTCTCCTTAGAAATGGAGAAGTCAGAATCTAAATAAATGTGCAGAATGCTCTTTTCTTGTTACCTTTGCATTTTAAAATGAGGGTCAGAATGGCCATCATTAAAACGTCTACAATTGAATGCTGGAGAGGGTGTGGAGAAAAGGAAACCCTCCTACACTGTTGGTGGGAATGTAAGTTGGTACAACCATTATGGAAAACATTATGGAGGTTCCTCAGAAAACTAAAAATACTGAATACAATTACCATATGATCCAGCAATCCCACTCCTGGGAATATACCTGGAAAAAACTCTAAGCTACATGCAAAAGAATGAAATTAGAACACTTCCTAACAACATACACAAAAATAAACTCAAAATGGATTAAAGACCTAAATGTACGGCCAGACACCATAAAACTCTTAGAGGAAAACAGAGGCACAACACTATATGACAAATCACAGCAAGATCTTTTTTGACCCACCTCCTAGAGTAATGGAAATAAAAAATAAATGAATGGGACCTAATGAAACTTAAAAGCTTTTGCAAAGGAAACCATAAACAAGATGAAAAGACAACCCTCAGAATGGGAGAAAATATTTGCAAATGAAGCAACTGACAAAGAATTAATCTCCAAAATACACTAGCAGCTCATGCAACTCAATATCAAAAAAAAAAAAACCCAATCCAAAAATGGGTGGAAGACCTAAATAGACAGTTCTCCAAAGAAGACATAAAGATTGCCAACAAACACATGAAAAGATGCTCAGCATCACTAATCATTAGAGAAATGCAAATCAAAACCACAATGAGGGATCCCTCACACTGGTCAGAATGGCCATCATCAAAACATCTACAAACAATAAATGCTGGAGAGGGTGTGGAGAAAAGGGAACCCTCTTGCCCTGTTGGTGGGAATGTAAATTGATACAGCCACTATGGAGAACAGTATGAAGGTTCCTTAAAAATCTAAAAATACAACTACCGTATGACCCAGCAATCCTACTACTGGGCATATACCCTGAGAAAAACATAATTTAAAAAGATACATGTACCACAATGTTCACTGCAGCACTATTTACAATAGCCAGGACATGGAAGCAACCTAGATGTCCATTGACAGATGAATGGATAAAGAAGAAGTGGGGCTTCCCTGGTGGCGCAGCGGTTGAGAGTCCGCCTGCTGATGCAGGGGACATGGGTTTGTGCCCCAGTCTGGAAGGATCCCACGTGCCGCAGAGTGGCTGGGCCCATGAGCCATGGCTGCTGAGCCTGCGCGTCTGGAGCCTGTGCTCCGCAACAGGAGAGGCCACAACAGTGAGAGGCCTACATACCACAAAAAAAAAAAAAAGAAGTGGCACATATATACAATGGAATATTACTCATCCATAAAAAGGAATGAAATTGAGTTACTTGTAGTGAGGTGGGTGGACCTAGAGTCTGTCATACAGAGTGAAGTAAGAAAGAAAAAAACAAATACTGTATGCTAACACACATATATGGAATCTAAAAAAATGGTACTGATGAACCTAGTGGCAGGGCAGGAATAAAAACAGACGTAGAGAAGGGGCTTGAGGACATGGGGAAGGGGAAGCTGGGACAAAGTGAGAGAGTAGCATTGACATATATAATATGTCAAATATAATATGGATGGCTAGTGGGAAGCTGTTGCATAGCACAGGGAGATCAGCTCGATGCTTTGTGACCAGTTAGAGGGGTGGGATAGGGAGGGTGGGAGGGAGGCTCAAGAGAGGGGATATGGGGATATATGTATACATATAGCTGATTCATTTTGTTGTGTGGCAGAAACTAACACAACATTGTAAAGCAATTATACTCCCATAAAGATTAAAAAAACTAAACAACAACAAAAAAACATAATCCACTGTTTGAAGCAAATATAAAACAGTATATTAAAAAAAACCAAAAAAGCAAAAAGATTCATGCACCCCTGTGTTCATAGTAGCACTAGTCACAATAGCCAAAACATGGAAACAACCTAAAGTCCATCAACTGATGAATGGATAAAGAAGATGTGGTACATATACACAATGGCCATTAAAAAAGAATGAAATAATGCTATTTGCAGCAACATGGATGCAGCTAGGGATTATCACACTAAGTGACGTAAGTCAGAAAGAGAAAGACAAACACCATACGATATCACTTATATGTGGAATCTAAAATATGGCACAATGAACCTATCTACAAAACAGAAACAGACTCACAGACATAGAGAACAAAATTGTGGTTGCCAAGGGGAGTGGGGGAGGGAGAGGGATGGACTGGGAGTTTGGGGTTGGTAGATGCAAGCTATTACATTTAGAATGGGTAAACAGCAAGGTCCTAATGTATAGCACAGGGAACTATATTCAATATCCTGTGATAAACCATAATGGAAAAGAATATAAAAATATATAAGTATGTGTATAACTGAGTCACTTTGCTGTACAGCAGAGATTACAACACTGTAAATCAACTCTACTTCAATTTTTAAAATTGAAGAAAAAAATGAGTTAGGAAAATAGTCTTGTCAATGAATGTAAAATAATTTCTTTCAAGCTTGCCTTAAATTCATATAAAATATTCTGATACAGAAACCTTTCTGTGGGACTATAAAGGTTTTGGGCCTTTAAAGAAATCTCTGGGGAAACTTTGGCTTTTCTCAAACTATCCAAGCTTAGTCCCATCTGTCCTGGTGTGCATTACCTAGCATGCTCATCCACAATATTGCCAGGGTCACAGTTGCTGGTATCTTGGGCTAGGGAGCCCAGCAAGTCTGAACCAGCAAGGCCAGAGCTTGACTGATTCAGAAACCAGTTTCATCTGTCTCCACAAGGGTTATTCTCTTCAGAGGAATTGATTCCTGCCCCGAGAAAGCTCAGATGAGAGGCAAAGATCAATAGGAAAGGGAACTGCTCTGCCAGGTGATTTACAAAAGTTGCATGCGTCAATTAATCCTCACAACAGCACTGTCAAGTAGGTGGTACAGCTCCAATTTTATAGATGGAAACAAAACTCAGAGGGTTAAATACCCTGCTCAAAATCATGGCTGGTACATGGTGGAGCCAAAGACAGCATGCACATCTCTCTGCTCCAAGTCCCACCGCTGAAAATCTCCTGGCTGAGGAAGCAGGAAGCTTGGAGTCTTGCCAAGCTACTCCTCACCGATCAACCTGAGTCAGTCACTTTACCCCTCTTTTTCCTCCTGTGCATAATGAGTGGTACAGAGCAGGGGCATCTAACATGGGGCCCTCCAGGCAATGCAGCTCACCTGAACCAGCCAGCTCAGGATGTTCAACAAAACAAACACCTTACCGATGAGCTCACACACAGGAACTGGCAGGCTCAGCCGCCTGTCTGAAAGAATTTGAGTAGTTTGGCATAAACATGGGAAAGGTCAGATGGGGCTCTACAATGAAAGGGAAAGGCAAAATTATAAAGGACTGAGAGGAAATTCAAGTCAAGATGGAAGTTTGCCCTGAAACGGAAGCTTCTGTTTCCTCACCATTGGGTACTTTGTGCAGAGACAAACTGTAAGACAGACCCCATTGCAGTGTGATCTAAACTGAATTTTCAACTCATGCTCTTAAAATTCACAATTTTTAGGTAATATTCAAAAGAAGGTGAATAGAAGTTGTGTGAAGACTTTTAAACTTACTTAAATAGACCCAGATCATCGCACCATAGACATTTGGAGAAATTTTTTCACGATTTTTTAAGATTGCAAAGCACAGAGCAGCCTGACTCCAGGGGCTGATGAGACTGTACTGAGGTGACATGTGACTAAAGAAAACTGGAAACTGAATTTCTGATTTGTTATAGTGACCACATCAAAATAGACATAGACTTAGCAGAGAGAACTAGGGACTATTCAACTTCGCTTTGTTGAATTGCCCTGGGTTCAACAGAATCATAAATCTCAAAAGTTTATATCCAGCGTTATTTACAATAGCCAAGACAAGGAAGCAACCCCAGTGTCCATCAACAGGCGAATGGACAAAGAAGATGTGGTACATATATACAATGGAATATTACTCAGCCATAAAAAAGGATGGAATTTTGCCATTTGCAGCAACAGGGATGGACTTGAAGGTTATGCTAAGTGAAATAAGTCAGACTGAGCAAGACAATACAGTATGATATCACTTATATGTGGAATCTAAAAATACAACAAACTAGTGAATATAACAAAAAAGTAACAGACTCACAGATATAGAGAACAAACCAGTGGTTACCAGTGGGGAGTGTAAAGGGGAGAGGGGCAATATAGGGGTAGGGGATTAAGAGGTACAAACTATTAAACTATTATGCATAAAATAAGCTACATGGATATATTATACAATGCAGGGAATATAGCAAATATTTTATAATAACTATAATGGAGTATAACCTTTAGAAATTGTGAATCACTATACTGTACACGTGTAACATATAATATTATACATCAACTATACTTCAATTTTTAAAAGTTTTAAAAAGTTTATATCCAAAGAAGTTTCTGGATGTTGATGAGTGTGTACCAGGCTTTAAATATTTGTAGCTGCTTTTATCATGGAAACCTCAGGATGATTCTAAATTATCAATCATCAACCCCATCAATGTGGCTCAGTTTCAAGAGGAACAGCAGATTTTGCTAAAAGAAAGCTCTATGTATGAAGATGACACAGTATCCTAAGAATCCAGAGACAGCTACATCAACTCCAGGACTCTCCTAAAGGACCATGGCTAAGTGGCTGTAATAACATGTTGACTTTTCTGCCAGTATCCTTTTCCCTGATTTTTGTCACCCCAATCCTTTCTTCCTCTTCTTTCACCATGTGACTCAGGTGGAGCTGACACCATTCCTGAAAGTAAATGGTTAAGGGATAGATAAGTAACCAAATCCAGCCAAGGAGAGGCAATTAGATTCCTGCTGAGACAAAGCAGGGCCACTCTCTTTTCTGCTGGACTTAAACTGGAGGGCCTTAAATATGAGGTTGTCGATATTGCCACAAGATGCATGAGAATGAAACCAATGCAGAGCCCAGAGATGTCCTAATGACATCATTTGAACCCGCTGGGTTCAAATCTGAGTGTTGGAGCCAGAGGCAGACACAGTAAAATGCAACGGATGATTGCAACATCCTTTGAAAGCCAAAGAAATGTAAACCAGACAAAACATAAGAAACAGTGATTTTTCAGACAATGGATGTCAGGAAGCACAGGACAGGGATCCCTAAGAGAAGAAAACAAACAAGATGAGCCCTACAATTGCACCAGCTTACTTCCTGGAGAGACTTTTTTCAGGGTGCAGCACAGGCAGAGCTGCTCCAGAGGAGACAGAGTTGGACATCTGGGAAGGTTGAGGCAGCTTGAGGTCATAGGGTAGAATAATGGAAAGAAGAAAGCTACACAGGTAGAGAGTTCTAGAGGTCTTCAGAGGGTCAGATGAATACTGATCAGTACCTGTGTGTGAAGAAACTACCCAAGGTAGGGAAAGAACTACCTAAAAGAGTTATACAGGGAGCAGGAACAATTGTCTTTGCTCATGTGGGGTCAGAAGTAGTATCTGTTCCCATCAACCAATTACTTCATAAATCATGCAGGGATTGGCAAAGTACTCAAAAGGGTTTTGCCTCAGTAGTGGGGAAAATTAGCCTGACTAAATGCTATTGTGGTCCCATCTAACAAACCTTAAAAGCAAGATTCAAAAGGATTGTTTCTAAGTAACTTAACCTTGTGCAAAAAAGCTCAAGAATAGAGAAATACAAACATATCTAAGCCACCAACAAGATAAAAGTTACAGCATCTAATAAATCATACTAATGTTTTCTTAGGTCAGTCTACCAAAGCAATAGAAATAAAAGCAAAAATAAACAAATGGGACCTAATCAAACTTATAAGCTTTTGCACAGCAAAGGAAAGCATAAAAAAATGAAAAGAACCTACGGACTGGGAGAAAATATTTGCAAATGATGTGACCAATAAGGAGTTAATTTCCAAAATATACCAACACCTCATACAACTCAACAACAAAAAACAAACAACCCAATCAAAAAATGGGCAGACGACCTAAATAGGCATTTCTCCAAAGAAGACATACAGATGGCCAACAGGAATATGAAAAGATGCTCAACATCACTAATTGTTAATGAAAATCAAAACTACAGTGAGGTATCACCTAACACCTGTCAGAATGGCCATTATTAAAGAGTCTAAAAATAATAAATGCTGGAGAGGGTGAGGAGAAAAGGGAACCCTCCTACACTGTTGGTGAGAATGTAAATTGGTGCAGACACTATGGAGAACAGTATGAAGTTTCCTCAAAAAACTAAAAATAGAGTTGCCATATGATCCAGCAATCCCACTCCTGGGTATATACCTGAAGAACACTCTAACTTGAAAAGATACATGCACCCCAATGTTCATAGCAGCACTATTACAATAGCCAAGACATGGAAACAACCTAAATGTCCATCAACAGATGAATGGATAAAGAAGATGTGGTGCATATATACAATGGCTTACTACTCAGCCATAAAAAAGAAGAAATAATGCCATTTGCAGCAACATGGATGAACCTAGAGATTATCATACCAAGCAAAGTAAGACAGAGAAAGACAAATATCATATGATATCACTTATATGTGGAATCTAAAATATGACACAAATGAGCTTATCTACGAAACAGACTCACAGACATAGAAGAACAGACTTGCAGTTGCCAAGAGGGAGGGGAGTGGGGAAAGGTTGAATTGGGCGTTTGGGACTAGCAGATGCAAGCTACTGCATATAGAATAGATAAACAACAAGGTCCTATTGTATAGCATGGGGAACTATATTCAATATCCTGTAATAAACCATAATGGAAAAGAATATGAAAAAGAATATATATATATATATGTATAACTGAATCACTTTGCTGTACACCAGAAACTAACACAACACTGTAAATCAACTATACTTCAATAAAAAATAATTAGTATCTAAAATCCAATCAAAACTTATCAGATAAGATTATAGGACAATAAAGCACACAGTGAAGAGAAAAATTCTCAATAGAATCCTACCCAGAAATGCCAGGGCTGACAGAATTAATAGACAAAAACATTAAAACAATTATTATACTACATTCCATATATTCAAGAAGGTAGAAGAAAGTTTAAACATTTTCAAGTAGCGATGTAGAGGATATTTTTTTTAAAAGACCCCAACTGAGCCTGGAGGGGTGGGATAGGGAGGGTGGGAGGGAGGGAGACGCAAGAGGGAAGACATATGGGAACATATGTTTATGTATGACTGATTCACTTTGTTTAAAGCAGAAACTAACACACCATTGTAAAGCAATTATACCCAATAAAGATGTTAAAAAAAAAATCAAAAAAAAATAAAAAATAAAAGACCCCAACTGAACTTAATAGAAATAAAAAATTCAATGTCTCAATTAAAAATTTGCTAGATATATTTGTAGAATAATCATATTTATAAATTGAACTTAAAGCTCAAGAAGACCTGGGCTTTTTCAGTTTGGGGTTTAATAAACCAAAAGTCAACTTTTTAAACAAAAGTGTTTTCTATGACCAAAAACTTACAGTGACAGCCTTAAGACATACCTGAAGCTCTTTTATGCCAATTACCTGAGTCAATAAATTCACTTTTTGGCTTAAGACAGTTTGGGAGGACTTTCTGCCATTTGCAAAACAAAACGAAACACAAACAAAAACATCATGAAATAGTTGCCAAATTCTGGAAATTATATCAGTCTAACTGATTCTGGGAAAACACATTCTCTTTCACAGAACTGCTAAAGCCAATGCTGACACCTACTATCAACAGAAACGTGGATGTAGATTCAGAATTGAGATGTGTCTGCAGAATACAAGCCATAAATCAAGAACTCCCTAGTCTGTTAGATATAAGAATTCTCGTTGATTTTCTTTTTTTTTTTCTCATTGATTTTCATATTTGACCAGTTACTTACACTAGGCCTAAAACTATGAACCTTTGTGAGAATAAAATTGATTAAACTGTTTATGGACTACTTTCTGTTTGTGCTGCTAAAATGTCTTTAATTGTTAATTCTGTGAGTAATTTTTTACATTATGCAGTTTACACACAAACAAATTTCTGATCATGTATCCTCTACTTAAAAAACAAAAAACGACTTGGATTAGACAATCCTCAAGTGCCCTACCATAATTAGTATTCTAAGATTACAACCAAACTTACAGAAAACTGATTTATAAACCTGTATTCCAATTTATTGATAAGTTAACATACTAAAAATCAGCAGTGGTCAATTGCATGGGTCATACCTTATGAGAGGCAGAAGACCAAAGAAGAGGAAATTAACAGCTTTAAACTTCTGTCATCAGACAAGGACTTTCTTAGGTGTTTTAAATATTAGCTCATTTAATCCTCATAAAACCCCTAAGAAAATAGGTAATACTATTCCTGCTTTGCAGATGAGGAAATATAAGTTCAGAATTCAGCCAGTATACAAGGTCACTCAGTTAGTAAGTGGTGGAATTTGTACTGCTCAGATCTGAGTCTAGAGCCTTTTCTTTTGAAATGAGGAATTAGAGGATATTAGGAAAATTAGGATATTAGAAATTAGAGGACATAGAGGTTAGAGATACTTCTACCAAGTTATTTCAGCCTGATGACTTGTCTAAGTACAGTTGTCCCTTGGTATCCATGGGGATGGGTTCCAGGACCCCCATAGATACCAAAATCCATGAATCCTTAAGTCCCTTATATAAAATGGTATAGTATCTGCATATAACCTAAGCACATACTCCTCTATACTTTAAATCATCTCTAGATTACTTATAATACCTTATACCATGTAAGCGCTATGTAAATAGTTGCCAGTGTGCAGCAAATTCAAGTTTTGCTTTTTAGAACTTTCTGGAATTTTTTTAAAAAATATTTTTGATCCACAGCTGGTTGAATTCACAGATGCAGAACCAGAGGATATGGAGGGTCAAATGCATATGTTTGCTTAATAACCAGGACTGACTAGCAGAGGCTGGTACTTACAGTAAATGTTTGATGGGAGGTTAGATGATAGATGAATGAAAATTCTAGCCACTAACCCTCATTCACTGACTCTGTTTCAGAAATCCAATGCGGCCCTGTGCCCTCATTCATTCATTCAAGTAAACAAACATTTATTAAAAGCCTCTTATGTGCAAAATTCTCTGGGGATGCTAGAGTTACAAAGTCAAAAAGACACAATTATAACTTCCCTCATTTCCCAAAAGATTGGAGACAGTATCTTGACTTCTTCTAGCCAGTGTATAAGGAGTTACACAATTTTCAGAAATGAAGTTTCTAAATCATAGTGCAGGGTGGTAGGTTGTAAGAAAACCCTTGAGCAATAAGCTAGTTCTTGTTGGGTTCAATTAGACCTGGTACAGGCAACCCTTAGCACGTGAATGGTCCTCAGCTCTATCTACTTCCTTCAGATAGTTGCCTTTCTGTTCTTGAAAGAGAAAGTCCTTTCCAGTATCTCTCCTAGTTGTTGGTGCTTTTTCAGGGCAAGCTGAAAACATATCTTCATTAAATAAATGAGAACACATCCATACCGTGGAACCCTGTGCAGCTGCAAAAAGTAATAAAGAAACTCTTGCTGTACTATTATGGATATATTGTTAAGTTATTAAAAAAAAGATGCAGAACACTGCATATAGTATAATATTCTATGTGTACAAAAAGAGAAAAGAAAGTATGTACACTTATTATATGTCTATAGAGTAGCTCAGGAAGGATACACAAGAAATTGATAAGTGTTTGCTTCCTGGAAAGGGTGCCTGGGGTATAGGTATGTGAGGGAGACCTAGAGCTTTTCATTGTCTACCTTTTATATATTTTGAATTTAGTACCATATGTGCATTATGTATTTCATTAAAATTGAGTGGGGGGAGAGACCCTTTGTGGTATACCAGGAGACAATAGATTGTTTCAGCTCACAAAATCTAATCGCAAATCTGATAGGATCTCTTAAGTTCCCATTTTACTTTCTGTCTCCATAGCATTTAACATTGTTGTCTACTCCCTTCTTAAAATTCTCCTTCTTTAGCCTCCATGACTTAAAAATACCATTTGATTTGCCGTCTGTTCCTGTTATTCCTGAGATTCAGACACCCTGGATAAGAATCAAGGGAAGAAAGTATCGTTGGCTTTGTCATAGAATACTTTGTATAGGAACAGCTGGTTTTACCACATCTTGCCACTTGTGAAAAATCAAGAACAGCTATGCAACACTACACAGGTTGATATTAACATCTATATTAAAAAATACTAATCTACAAATGAGCACCGGAGCCAGACTGTCTGAATTCAACCCCAGCCTTATCTCCTCTTACCTGTGTGGCCCCAGGCAAGCTCCTTAATTTCTGAAAGCTTCAACCTCCTCACCTCTACAAAGGGGAAATAATTTTACAATGTCATAAAATTGTTGTGCAGATTAAATGACATAATCCATGAAAGTGCTAGTTACAAGGTCTGAAGCTCGGTCCATGTCAGCTATGACTAAGTCCCACGATGTAAGTTTCTCGAGGGCAGGACTCTGTGATCCACTCGGGACAGCTAACTGGTCCAGCAGAGACCTTTACTGCCACAAGGTGCTATGAGTACCTTGGGAGTGGTTCTCACAAACAAGAACCCAGGAGCCACGCCCTCAACACTGCAACCTTTGGGCTCCACGTGGCTACATCAGGGACGTGCCCGAGACCTTCCTAAAGATTCTGGTGTCACTCTGTTTTTCAAGAAGCCTGCTGTGGCCAAGACACAAGCCCTCGGGAATAGGAGCAACATTATATAGACAGCAAAGCAAATTTCTCTGCCCCATTCTACACTTCTCTCAGCTGCTAAAAGTTGGTGTCAAAGGTGCAGCCCTCCTCTGTGTACACAATCCTATTCCTCCAGTCAGGAAGGTAAGACCCTCACCAGCCTCTCTGTAGGCAGGCATCTGTTCAAATATCTCCTCTTGGAGAACAACAAAATGTCCCAAGTTGTCCCCCATGCTGTAGTAACAGGAAGGAAAGGAAATAAATCAACCAATTTTCTCATTCCTCAGATGTCATCTGTGATTTGCTCTGCCTCTTTCCTGGCACCGTGTCTAACGGTGACACCAACATGACACCAAGAGGCTGCTCCTGTGTCTCAACAAAGACCAGGATTCAGCCTCACGATCCCCGGCATTCAGATGCCCTGAATTCAGAGAAATGTTTGATGGCCCAAGACCCTGATGCTGACATCAGAATCCAACCCTGGAAACAATCCTTTGGCTCCAGAGTGCTTGGTACTCAGGTTTCTAATAAACTGCTTGTGTTTAGAAGGAAAGCTGTCCAAAGGCGAGAGTGAAAGAGACCACTTTGATTTTGAAGTTGGTAAAAATAAGGAGAATAGTTTACAAAATGTAGAAATAAGCTCCCACTTCAAGGAGACCTTTGTCCTTTGTCCGCTTTAGGCAAACGCCCTTCTCAGCTGATGTGTTCTTTCCTTCTTCCACCTCCTCACAAACCCCACCTTTCATATCAATAGGGAACTCCAAGGTTGATAGACTTAGCCCAAATATATCCAGAAAATAGATGCCCACGGGTAAGAAAAATTAAAGAAGCTTTTCCCAACTGCTTTTAAATATTCCAATTTAATTTACCTTCTAACTCCCATGTCCCTGTGCATGCTTACTAAGGAGCTAGAGCATTGTATCATCTGACCTCAGGCTATGTCCTCATCTCTGCCCATGGGGACTGGATGTCTTGTTTTCAAAAATTATAATGAAATTATTTCAGTTTAAAAGAAGGAAAAAGAGAGGATGGGTAATAAGTGAAAAGAGAGCATTGGGGTTTGGGAGCCATTGCCTTATTCTCTCAAATGAAAACTTCTGGAACTGTAGGGCAGAAGAAACTCAGGATTGAAGGGGGCTCCAAGTGGCCCAGTCTAACTGTTCAAATCCCCTCTATTATACCTGCACCAACACGGCCCCCACCCAGCCCAGGAGTCCTTCAGGGTCAGGGCTGTACCTTCTTTCTGAGGCAACCAGACACATCCTTAGACAGCTGAGCCAGACTACAGAAAAGCTCAGGAAATTCCACCTTCACACATGCACGAGCAGGTCAAACTTCTGACACCATGCTTCTTTTCACCACCTGATTATAAAGGTACCAACCTGTCTTGAAGGAAATGCTTATCAACAGCCATCAGAGAGCAGGCAATCTGAGGACTGCTGGTGCACACATAAGCAGAAGTCTTCTTAAAGAGAGAAGCCTCACTAATTCTCCGAAAGTCTTCACTTTCGAAGCCACCCTAGATCCTGACACAGTGTTTATGAGTCCCACGTACTAAAAGCATCTCTTCTGAAGAGTAACACGGGAATACACAAAGAATAGCATCCACCATATTCATATAATAAATAGGTCTGCTGGCATCTTCCCAGATGAAAGGCACTCACCACGAGGAGGCAAACACTAGGAAGGCTTTGTCAGCACAGTAAAACTCAGGCATCAGATTGAAGCCAACCTTCCTTTTGCCTGTCTTTTGTTTTCTGTGGTGCACCCATGTACCTAAAGAAATGGGCCTTGTGAGGGGCTTCCCTGGTGGTGCAGTGGTTGAGAGTCCGCCTGCCGATGCAGGGGACACGGGTTCGTGCCCCGGTCCGGGAAGATCCCACATGCTGTGGAGCGGCTGGGCCCGTGAGCCATGGCCGCTGAGCCTGTGCGTCTGGAGCCTGTGCCCCACAAAGTGGGAGAGGCCACAACAGTGAGAGGCCCGCATACCGCAAAAAAAAAAAAAAAAGAAAGAAATGGGCCTTGTGGTCATCAGCAGGCAAAGACCACAGGAGGCTCAGCATTTCACTCACTTTCAATTTCAGTGGAGATGTTCAGTTGTGTATAAAGGAGAAAAGAAAGAGGAAAATCCAAATACCCTGGAAAAGTTCTGCCTATTCTAAACTCTAAGGTTTCTGTCACAAGAAATTATATCAGCTAGACACACATACACACACAAAATAAATGATGAAGATCTTTCACTTAATTCCTCCTTAAGAAATTTATGCCTCATATAAGAGTTGCTAAAGTAATAAAAGCTTAATATAGACCACCTACAAAGCCATGAAATACACCAATGGACAGATCACTGAGACAGAAAATAAAGCAGGAAATACAGGCCTTAAATGACACATTAGAACAGATGGACTTAATTGACACTTATAGAACATTCCATCCAAAAGCAGCAGAATACACTTTCTTCTCAACTGCACACAGAACATTCTCCAGGATAGATCACATCTTGGGCCACAGATCAAGCCTTGGTAAATTAAAAAAAAAACTGAAATCATATCAAGCATCTTTTCCAACGACAACACTATGAGATTAGAAATAAATTACAAGGAAAAAAACACAAACACCTGGAAGCTAAACAATATGTTACTAAACAATGAATGGATCACTGAATAAATCAAAGAGGAAATTTAAAAATGCCTAGAAACAAATGAAAATGAAAGCACAATGATCCAAAACCTATGGGATGCAGCAAAAGCAGTTCTAAGACGGAAGTTTATAGCGATACAGTCTTACCTCAGGAAACAAGAAAAATCTCAAATAAACAACCTAACCTTATACCTAAAGCAACTAGAGAAAGAAGAACAAACAAAACCCAGAGGTAGTAGAAGGAAAGAAATCAAAAAGTTCAAAGCAGAAATAAACAGAGATGAAGAAAACAATAGAAAAAAATCCATGAAACTGAAAGCTGGTTCTTTGAAAAGATAAACAAAGTTGATGAACCTTTAGTCAGACTGATCAGGAAAAAGAGGGAGACAGCTCAAACCTGTAAAATTAGAAAAGAAAAAGAAGAAGTTACAACTGACACCACAGAAATACAGAGGATCATAAGAGATTACTGCAAGCAACTATACGCCAATAAAATGGACAACCTAGAAGAAATGGACAAATTCTTAGAAAGGTACAACCTTCCAAGAATGAACCAGGAAGAAAGAGAAAATATGAACAGACCAACCATTCGAAACTGTGATTTTAAAAATTCCAACAGGAGAGAGACCTTCAAGATGGCAGAGGAGTAATACGTGGAGATCACCTTCCTCCCCACAAATACATCAGAAATACATCTACATGCGGAACAACTCCTACAGAACACCTACTGAACGCTGGCATAAGATCTCAGACCTCCCAAAAGGCAAGAAACTCCCCACGTACCTGGGGAAGGCAAAAGAGAAAACAGGAACAAAAGAATAGGGACAGGACCTGCACCTTGGGGAGGGAGCTGTGGAGGAGGAAAAGTTTCCACACACTAAGAAGCCCCTTCACTGGTGGAGATGGTAGGTGGGCGGGAGGGAAGCTTCAGAGCAATGGAGGAGAGCACAGCAACAGGGGTGCAGAGGGCAAAGCAGAGAGATTCCCACACAGAGGATCACTGCCGACAAGCACTCACTAGCCTGAGAGGCTTGTCTTCTCACCCTCTGAGGTGGGGCAGGGCTGGGAGTTGAGGCTCGGGCTTCGGAGGTCAGATCCCAGGGAGAAGACTGGGGTTGGCTGCATGAAAACAGCCTGAAGGGGGCTAGTGTGCCACAGCTAGCAGGAAGGGAGTCCGGGAAAAAGCCTGGACCTGCCTAAGAGGCAAGAGAACATTGTTTCAGGGTGCGCAAGGAGAGGGAATTCAGAGCGCCACCTAAACAAGCTCTAGAAACGGGTGTGAGCCACAGCTATCAACACGGACACCAGAGACGGGCATGAAATGCTAAGGCTGCTGCTGCAGCCACCAAGAAGCCTGTGTGCAACCACAGGTCACTATCCACACCTCCCCTCTCAGGATCCTGTACAGCCTGCCACTGCCAGAGTCCCGTGATCCAGGGACAACTTCCCTGGAAGAACACATGGTGTGCCTCAGGCTATTGTAACATCATGCTGGCTTCTGCCACCGCAGGATCGCCCCGCATTCCGTACCCCTCCCTCCCCACGGCCTGAGTGAGCCAGAGCCACCTAATCAGCTGCTACTTTAACCCCGTCCTGTTTGAGCGAAGAACAGACACTCTCAGGCTACCTACATGCAGAGGCGGGTCTAAATCCAAAGGTGAACACCAGGGTCTGTGTGAACAAAGAAGAGAAAGGGAAATTTCTCCCAGCAGCCTCAGGAGCAGCGAATGAAATCTCCAGAATTGACTTGATGTACCCTGCATCTCTGAAATACCTGAATAGACAAGTCATCCGAAAATTGAGATGGTGGACTTTGGGAGCAACTATAAACTTGGGGTTTTCTTTCTGCATCTAATTTGTTTCTGGTTTTATGTTTATCTTAGTTTAGTATTTAGAGTTTATTATCATTGGTAGATTTGTTTATTGATTTGGTTAATCTCTTTTTTTTAATATATAGATATGTATGTTTCTTTCTTTTTCTCTTTTTTTGAGTGTGTATGTGTATGCTTCTTTGTGAGAATTTGCCTGTATATCTTTACTTTTACCATTTGCCCTAGGGTTCTGTCCATTTTCTTTTGTTTGTAGTATACTTTTTAGCACTTGTTATCATTGGTGGATTTTTTTTTGGCTTGGTTGCTCTCCACTTTCTCTTTTATTACTTTTTAATTTTTAATAATTATTTTTTTATTTTAATAACTTTCTTCTCTTCTTTCTTTTTTCCTTCCTTCCTTCCTTCCTTCATTCCTTTCTTTCTTTCCTTCCTTCTATCCTTCTTTCTTTCCTTCTCCCTTTTCTTCTTAGCCGTGTGGCTGACAGGGTCTTGGTGAACCAGCTGGGTGTCAGGCCTGTGCTCTGAGGTGGGAGAGCCAAGTTCAAGACCTTGGTCCACAAGACACCTCCTGGCTCCACATAATATCAAATGGCGAAAGCTTTCCTAGAGATCTCCATTTCAATGCTAAGACCCAGCTCCACTCAACAACCAGCAAGCTACAGTGCTGGACACCCTATGCCAAACAATTAGCAAGACAGGAACACGATGCCACCCATTAGCAGAGAGGCTGCCTAAAATCATAATAAGGTCACAGACACCCCAAAATATACCACCGGACACAGTTCTGCCCACCAGAAAGACAAGATCCAGCCTCATCTACCAAAACAGAGGCACCAGTCCCCTCCACCAGGAAGCCTACACAGCCCACTGAAAACACCTTAGCTATTGGGAGGAGACACCAAAAACAACAGGAACTAAGAATCTGCAGCCTGGGAAAAGGAGACCCCAAACACAGTAAGTTAAGCAAAATGAGAAGACAGAGAAACACACAGCAGATGAAGGAAAAATGCAAAAACCCACCAGACGAACAATGAAGAGGAGATATGCAGTCTACCTGAAAAAGAATTCAGAGTAATGATAGTAAAGATGATCCAAAATCGTGGAAATAGAATGGAGAAAATACAAGAAATGTTTAACAAGGACCTAGAAGAACTAAAGACCAAACAAACAATGATAAACAACACAATAAATGAAATTTCAAATTCTCTAGAAGAAATCAATAGCAGAATAACTGAGAGAGAGGAATGGATAAGCGACCTGGAAAACAAAACAGTGGAAATAACTATCACAGAGCAGAAAAAAGAAAAAGAATGAAAAGAACTGAGGACAGTCTCAGAGACCTCTGGAACAACATTAAATGCACCAACAATCAAATTATAGGGGTCCCAGAAGAAGAAGAGAAAAAGAAAGGGACTGAGAAAATGTTTGAAGAGATTATAGTTGAAAACTTCCCTAATATGGGGAAGGAAATAGTCAATCAAGTCCAGGAAGAACAGAGAGTCCAATACAGGATAAATCCAAGGAGAAACATGCCAAGACACATATTAATCAAGTTACCAAAAATTAAATACAAAGAAAAAATATTAAAAGCAACAAGGGAAAAACAACAAATAACATACAAGGGAATCCCCATAAGGTTAACAGCAGATCTTTAGGCAGGAACTCTGCAAGTCAGAAGGGAGTAGCAGCACATATTTAAAGTGATGAAAGGGAAGAACCTAAAACCAAGATTACTCTACCCAGCAAGGACTTCATTCAGATTCAATGGATAAATTAAAACTGTTACAGACAAGCAAAAGCTAAGAGAATTCAGCACCACAAAACCAGCTTTACAAGAAATGCTGAAGGAACATCGCTAGGCAGGAAACACAAGAGAAGGAAAAGAACTACAATAACAAACCCCAAACAATTAAGAAAACGGTAATAGAAACATACATATCGATAACTATCTTAAATGTAAATGGATTAAATGCTCCCACCAAAAGACATAGACTGGCTGAATAGATACAAAAACAAGACCTGTATATCTGCATCTAAAAGAGACCCACTTCAGACCTAGGGACACATACAGACTGAAAGTGAGGGGATGGAAAAAGATATTCCAGCAAATAGAAATTAGCTGGAGTACCAATTCTTATATCAGACAAAGTAGACTTTAAAAAAAAGACTATTACAAGAGACAAAGATGGAGACTACATAATGATGAAGGGATCAATCCAAATAGAAGATATAACAACTGTAAATATTTATACACCCAACACAGGAGCACCTCTATACATAAGGCAAATGCTAATAGCCATAAATGGGGAAATCGACATTAACATAATTATAGTGGGGAACATTAACACCCCACTTTCACCAATGAAAGATCATTCAAAATGAAAATAGAAAAGGAAACACAAGCTTTAAATGATACATTAAAAAAGATGGACTTAGTTGATATGTATAGGACATTCCATCCAAAAAAAACAGAATACACTTTCTTCTCAAGTGCTAATGGAACATTCTCAAGGAAGGATCATATCCTGGGTCAAAAATCAGGCCTTGGTAAATTGAAGAAAATTGAAATTGTATCAAGTATCTTTTCTGACCACAATGCAATGAGACTAGTTATCTATTACAGGAAAAAATCTGTAAAAAATAGAAACACATGGAGGCTAAACAATACACTACTTAATAACGAAGAGATCATTGAAGAAACCAAAGAGGAAAACACAAAATACCTAGAAAAAAGTGACAATGAACACAAGATGATCCAAAATGTATGGGATGCAGCAAAAGCAGTTCTAAGAGGGAAGTTTATAGCAGTAAAATCCTACCTCAAGAAACAAGAAACATCTCAAATAAACAACCTAACCTTACACCTAAAGCAATTAGAGAAAGAAGAACAAATAAACCCCAAAGTCAGCAGAAGGACAGAAGTCATAAAGATCAGATCAGAAATAAATGAAAAAGAAATGAAGGAAACCATAGCAAAGATCAATAAAACTAAAAGCTGGTTCTTTGAGAAGATAAACAAAACTGACAAACCATTAGCCAGACTCAACAAGAAAAAAAGGGAGAAGACGCAAATCAATAGAATTAGAAATGAAAAAGGAGAAGTAACAACTGACACTGCAGAAATACAAAGGATCATGAGAGATTACTACAAGCAACTGTATGCCAATAAAATAGACAACCTGGAAGAAATGGATAAATTCTTAGAAAAGCACAACCTTCAGAGACTGAACCAGGAAGAAACAGAAAATATAAACAGACCAATCACAAACACAGAAATTGAGACTGTGATTAAAAATCTTCAACAAACAAAAGTCCAGGACCAGATGGCTTCACAGGTGAATTCTATCCAACACTTAGAGACAAGCTAACACCTATCCTTCTGAAACTCTTCCAAAATATAGCAGAGTGAGGAACACTCCCAAAGTCATTCTACGAGGCCACCATCACCCTGATACCAAAATCAGAAAAAGATGTCACACAGAAAGAATATTAGAGGCCAATGTCACTGATGAACATAGATACAAAAATCCTCAACAAAATACTGGCAAATAGAATCCAACAGCACATTAAAAGGATCATACATTATGATCAAGTGGGGTTTATTCCAGTAATGCAAGGATTCTTCAATATAGGCAAATCAATCAATGTGATACACCATATTAACAAATTGTTGTGGTTTTTTTTTTGTGGTACGCGGGCCTCTCACTGTTGTGGCCTCTCCCGTTGCTGAGCACAGACTCCAGACGTGCAGACTCAGTGGCCATGGCTCACGGGCCCAGCCGCTCCATGGCATGTGGGATCTTCCCAGACCAGGGAAGACACAAACCCGTGTCCCCTGCATTGGCAGGCAGACTCTCAACCACTGCACCACCAGGGAAGCCCCATATTAACAAATTGAAGAAAAAAACCATATGATCATCTCAATACACGCAGAAAAAGCTTTCGACAAAATTCAACACCCATTTACATAAAAACCCTCCAGAAAGTAGGAATAGAAGGAACTTACCTCAACATAATAAAGGCCATATATGACAAACCCACAGCCAACATCATTCTCAATGGTGAAAAACTGAAACCATTTCCTCTAAGATAAGGAACAAGACAAGGTTGTCCACTCTCACCACTATTATTCAAAATAGTTTTGGAAGTTTTAGCCAGAGCAATCACAGAAGAAAAAGAAATAAAAAGAATCCAAATTGGAAAAGAAGAAGTAAAGCTGTCACTGTTTGCAGATGACATGATACTATACATAGAGAATCCTAAAGATGCTACCAGAAAACTACTAGAGCTAATCAATGAATTTGGAAAAGTAGCAATATACAAAATTAAGGCACAGAAATCTCTTGAATTCCTATATGGTAATGATGAAAAATCTGAAAGTGAAATTAAGGCAACACTCCCATTTACCATTGCAACAAAAGAATAAAATATCTAGGAATAAACCTACCTAAGGAGACAAAAGATCTGTATGCAGAAAATTATAAGACACTGATGAAAGAAATTAAAGATGATACAAATAGATGGAGAGATATACCATGTTCTTGAATTGGAAGAATCAACATAGTGAAAATGACTCTACTACCCAAAGCAATCTACAGATTCAATGCAATCCCTATCAAACTACCACTGGCATTTTTCACAGAATTAGAACAAAAACTTTCACAATTTGTATGGAAACACAAAACACCCTGAATAGCCAAAGCAATATTGAGAAAGAAAAACGGAGGTGGAGGAATCAGGCTCCCTGACTTTAGACTATACTACAAAACTACAGTAATCAAGACAGTATGGTACTGGAACAAAAACAGAAATATAAATCAGTGGAAGAGGATAGAAAGCCCAGAGATAAACCGACGCACATATGGTCACCTTATCTTTGATAAAGGAGGCAGGAATATACAATGGAGAAAGGACAGCCTCTTAAATAAGTGCTGGGATAACAGGATAGTTACATGTAAAAGAATGAAATTGGAATACTCCCTAACACCATACACAAAAATAAACTCAAACTGGATTAATGACCTAAATGAAAGGCCAGACACGATAAAACTCTTAGAGGAAAACATAGGTAGAACACTCTATGACATAAATCACAGCAAGATCCTTTTTGACCCACCTCCTAGAGAAATGGAAATAAAAATAAACATATGGGACCTAATGAAACTTCAAAGCTTTTGCACAGCAAGGAAACCATAAACAAGATGAAAAGACAACCGACAGAATGGGAGAAAATATTTGCAAATGAAGCAACTGACAAATGATTAATCTCCAAAATCTGTATGCCACTCATGCAGTTCAATATCAAAAAAACAAACAACCCAATCCAAAAATGGGTAGAAGTCCTAAATAAACATTTCTCCAAAGAACAGATACAGATTGCCAACAAACACATGAAACGATGCTCAACATCACTAATCATTAGAGAAATGCAAATCAAAACTACAATGAGGTATCACCTCACACCAGTAAGAATGGCCATCATTAGAAAATCTACAAACAGGGCTTCCCTGGTGGCGCAGTGGTTGAGAGTCCGCCTGCCGAGGCAGGGGACGCAGTTCATGCCCTGGTCCATAAGGATCCCACATGCCACGGAGCGGCTGGGCCTGTGGGCCATGGCCACTGAGCCTGTGCGTCTGGAGCCTGTGCTCCACAACGGGAGAGGCCACAGCAGTGGGAGGCCCGCGTACCGCAAAAAAAAAAAAAAAAAAATCTACACACAATAAATGCTGGAGAGGCTTTGGAGAAAAGGGAACCCTCCTGAACTGTTGGTAGGAATGTAAATTGAGTCAGCCACTATGGAGAAAAGTATGGAGGTTCCTTAAAAAATAAAATTACAACTACCACATGACCCAGCAATCCCACTGCTAGGCATATGCCCTGAGAAAACCATAATTCAAAAAGTGTAATGTTCCACAATGTTCATTGCAGCTCTATTTACAATAGTCAGGATATGGAAGCAACCTAAGTGCCCATCAACAGATGAATGGATAAAGAAGATGTGGCACATATACACAATGGAATATTACTCAGCCATAAAAAGCAAGGAAATTGAGTCATTTGTAGTGAGGTGGATGGACCTAGAGTTTGTCATACAGAGTGAAGTAAGTCAAGAAGAGAAAAACAAATACCATATGCTAACACATATGTATGGGATCTTAAAGAAAAAAAAAGGTTCTGAAGAACCTAGGGGTATGACAGGAATAAAGCCGCAGATATACAGAATAGACTTGAGGACACTGGGATGAGGAAGGGTAAGCTGGGATGAAGTGAGAGAGTGGCATGGACATATACATACTACCAAATGTAAAATAGATAGCTAGTGGGAAGCAGCCACATAGCACAGGGAGATCAGGTCATTGCTTTGTGACCACCTAGAGGGGTGGGATAGAGAGGGTGGGAGGGAGACATAAGAGGGAGGAGATATGGGGATATACGTATATGTATAGCTGATTCAGTTTGTTATAAAGCAGAAACTAACACACCACTGTAAAGCAATTATACTGCAATAAAGATGTTAAAAAAATAAATGAATAAATAAAAACTTCCAAGAAACAAAAGTCGAGGATCAGATGGATTCACATGCGAATTCTAACAAACATCAAGAGAAGAGTTAACACCTATCCTTCTGAAACTATTTCAAAAAATTTCAGAGAAAGGAATACTCCCAAGCTCGTTCTACAAGGCCATGATCATCCTGATACCAAAACCAGACAAAGATACCACAAAAAAAAGAAAAGCACAGGCCAAAATCACTGATGAACACAGACGCAAAACTCCTCAACAAAATACTAGCAAACTGAATCCAACACATTAAAAGGATCATACACCATGATCAAGTGGGATTTATCCAAAGGATGCAAGGATTCTTTAATATAAGCAAATCAATCAACGTGATATACCATATTAACAAACTGAAGAATAAAAACCATATGATAATCTCAACAGACGCAGAAAAATATTTTGACAAAATTCAACAACCATTTATGATAAAAACTCTCCAAAAGTGGGTAGAGGGAACATATCTCAACATAATAAAGGCCATATATGACAAACCCACAGATAACATCATTCTCTATGGTGAAAAACTTAAAGCATTTCCTCTAAGATCAGGAACAAGACAAGGATGTCCACTCTCACCACTATTATTCAAAATAGTTTTGGAAGTCCTAGCCATGGCAATCAGAGAAGAAAAAGAAATTAAAGGAATACGAATTAGAAAAGGAGAAGTAAAACTGTCACTGTTTGCAGATGACATGATACTATACATAGAGAATCCTAAAGATGCTACCAGAAAACTGCTAGAGCTAAGTAATCAATTTAGTAAAGTTGCAGGATACAAAATTAATACACAGAAATCTCTTGAATTCCTATCCACTAAGAAAAGCTCAGAAGGAGAAATTAAGGAAACAATCCCATTTACCATCACATCAATAAGAATAAAATACCTAGGAACAAACCTACCTAAGGAGGCAAAAGACCTATACTCAGAAAACTATAAGATGCTGATGAAAGAAATCAAAGATGACACAAACAGATGGAGAGATATATCATATTCTTAGACTGAAAGAATCAAGATTGTGAAAATGACTATACTACCCAAAGCAATCTACAGATTCAATGCAATCCCTATCAAATTACCAATGGCATTTTTCACAGAACTAGAACAAAAAATTTCACAGTTCATATGGAAACACAAAAAGACCCTGAAGAGCCAAAGCAATCTTGAGAAAGAAAAACTGAGCTGGAGGAATCAGGTTTCCTGACTTCAGACTATGCTACAAAGCTATAGTCATCAAAGCAGTGTGGTACTGGCACAAAAAGAGAAATATAGATCTATGGAACAGGATAGAAAGTCCAGAGATTACACCCAAGCACCTATGGTCAGCTAATCTAAGACAAAGAGGCAAAAATATACAATGGATTAAAGACAGTCTCTTCAATAAGTGGTGCTGGGAAAAGTGGACAGCTACATGTAAAAGAATGAAATTAGAACACTCCTTCACCCCATACAAAAATAAACTCAAAATGAATTAAAGACCTAAATATAAGGCCAAATACTATAAAACTCTTAGAGGAAATCATAAACAGAACACTCTTTGATATAAATCACAGCAATAACTTTTTTGATCCTCCTACTAGAGTTATCAAAATAAAAACAAAAATAAACAAATTAAACGTAAAAACTCTTGCACAGCAAAGGAAACCATAAACAAAACGAAAAGATAACACACAGACTGGGAGAAAATATTTTCAAACAAAGCAACCAACAGGGGATTAATCTCCAAAATATACAAACACCTCATGCAGCTCAATATCAAAAAAACAAACAATCCAATCAAAAAATGGGCAGAAGATCTAATGTTTAAGTAGACATTTCTCCAAAGAAGACATACAGATGGCCAGAAAGTACATGAAAAAATGCTCAACATCACTAATTATTAGGGAAATGCAAATCAAAACTATAATGAGGTGTCACCTCACAAAAACCAGTCAGAATGGCCATCATCAAAAAATCTACAAACGATAAATGCTGGCAAAAGTGTGGAGAAAAGGAACCCTCCTACATTGTTGGTGGGAATGTAAGTTGGTACAACAATTATGGAGAAGAGTATGGAGGTTCCTTAAAAAACTAAATATAGGAGATCTAGGGAAGATGGCAGAAGAGTAAGATGCGGAGATCACCTTCCTCCCCACAGATACATCAGAAATACATCTACACGTGGAACAACTCCTACAGAACACCTACTGAACGCTTGCAGAAGGCCTCAGACATCCCAAAAGGCAAGAAACTCCCCCACGTACCTGGGTAGGGCAAAAGAAAAAAGAAAAAACAGAGACAAAAGAATAGGGATGGGACCTGCACCAGTGGAAGGGAGCCGTGTAGGAGGAAAGGTTTCCACACACTAGAAGCCCCTTCGCGGACAGAGACTTCGGGTGGCGGAGGGGAAACCTTCAGAGCCACGGAGGAGAGCACAGCAACAGGGGTGCAGAGGGCAAAGCGGAGAGATTTCTGCAAAGAGGATCGGTGCCGACCAGCACTCACCAGACCGAGAGGCTTGTCTGCTCACCCGCTGAGGTGGGCAGGGCTGGGAGCTGAGGCTCCGGCTTCGCTCTGGGAAAAAGGCTGGACCTGCAGAAGAGGGCAAGAGACTTTTTCTTCCCTCTTTGTTTCCTGGTACACGTGGAGATGAGATTAAGAGCTCTGTTTAAGGGAGCTCCAGAGACCAGCGCGAGCCACGGCTAACAGTGCAGACACCAGAGATGGGCATGAGATGCTAAGGCTGCTGCTGCCGCCACCAAGAAGCCTGTGTGCGAGTACAGGTCACTCTCCACACCTCCCTCTGGGGAACCTGTGCAGCCCGCTACTGCCAGGGTCCTGGGATCCAGGGACAACTTCCCTGGGAGAACGCACGGTGCGCCTCAGGCTGGTGCAACGTCACGCAGGCCTCTGTTGCCGCAGGCCCGCCCCGCACTCTGTACCCCTCCTTCCCCACAGCTTGAGTGAGCCAGAGCCCCCGAATGAGTGGCTCCTTTAACGCTGTCCTGTCTGAGCGAAGAACAGACGCCCTCCAGGCGACCTACAGGCAGAGGCGGGGCCAAATCCAAAGCTGAGCTCCAGGAGCTGTGCGAACAAAGAAGAGAAAGGGAAATCTCTCCCAGCAGCCTCAGAAGCAGCGGATTAAATCTCCACAAAAACTTGATGTACCCTGCATCTGTGGAATACCTGAATAGACAACAAATCATCCCAAATTGAGGAGGTGGACTTTGAGAGCAAGATTTATTATTTTTTCCCCTTTTCCTCTTTTTGTGAGTGCGTATGTGTATGCTTCTGCATAAGATTTTGTCTGTATAGCTTTGCTTTCACCATTTGTCCTAGGGTTCTATCCGCCAGTTTTTAGTTTTGTTTTTACTTAAAAAATTTTTTTTCTTACTAATTATTTTTTTATTTTAATAACTTTATTTTATTTTCTTTTATCCTCTTTCTTTCTTTCCTTCCTTCCTTCTTTCTTTCTACTTTTTCTCCCTTTTATTCTGAGCTGTTTGGATGAAAGGCTCTTGGTGCTGCAGCCAGGAGTCAGTGTTGTGCCTCTGAGGTGGGAGAGCCAACTTCAGGACACTGGTCCACAAGAGACCTCCCAATTCCACATAATATCAAACGGTGAAAATCTCCCAGAGATCTCCATGTCAACACCAGCACCCATTTTCACTCAACGACCAGCAAGCTACAGTGCTGGACACCCTATGCCAAACAACTAGCAAGACAGGAACACAACCCCACCCATTAGCAGAGAAGCTGCCGAAAATCATAATAAGTCCACAGACACCCCAAAACACACCACCAGACGTGGAACTGCCAACCAGAAAGACAAGATCCAGCCTCATCCACCAGAACACAGGCACTAGTCCCCTACACCAGGAAGCCTACACAACCCACTGAACCAACTTTAGCCACTGGGGACAGACACCAAAAACAACGGGAATTACGAACCTTCAGCCTGCAAAAAGCAGACCCCAAACACAGTAAGATAAGCAAAATGAGAAGACAGAAAAACACACAGCAGATGAAGGAGTAAGATAAAAACCCACCAGACCTAACAAATGAAGAGGAAATAGGCAGTCTACCTGAAAAAGAGTTCAGAATGATAGTAAAGATGATCCAAAATCTTGGAAATAGAATAGAGAAAATGCAAGAAACATTTAACAAGGACATAGAAAAACTAAAGATGAAACAAGAAACAATGAACTACACAATAAATGAAATAAAAAATACTCTAGAAGGGATCAATAGCAGAATAACTGAGGCAGAAGAACGGATACGTGACCTGGAAGATAATATAGTGGAAATAACTACTGCAGAGCAGAATAAAGAAAAAAGAATGAAAAGAACTGAGGACAGTCTCAGAGACCTCAAGGACAACATTAAATGCAGCAACATTCAAATTATAGGGGTTCCAGAAGAAGAAGAGAAAAAGAAAGGGACTGAGAAAATATTTGAAGAGATTATAGTTGAAACCTTCCCTAATATGGAAAGGAAATAGATAATCAAGTCCAGGAAGCACAGAGAGTCCCATACAGGATAAATCCAAGGATGAATACGCCAAGACACATATTAATCAAACTGTCAAAAATTAAATACAATGAAAACATATTAAAAGCTACAAGGGAAAAACAACAAATAACACACAAGGGAGTCCCCATAAGGTTAACAGCTGATCTTTCAACAGAAACTCTACAAGCCAGAAGGAAGTGGCAGGACATTTTTAAAGTCATGAAGGAGAAAAACCTACAACCAAGATTACTCTACCCGGCAAGGATCTCATTCAGATTTGATGGAGAAATTAAAACCTTTACAGACAAGCAAAAGCTGAGAGAGTTCAGCACCACCAAACCAGCTTTACAACAAATGCTAAAGGAACTTCTCTAGGCAAGAAACACAGGGGAAGGAAAAGACCTATAATAATAAACCCAAAACAATTAAGAAAATGGGAATAGGAACATACATATTGATAATTACCTTAAATGTAAATGGCTTAAATGCTCCAACCAAAAGACACAGACTGGCTGAATGGATACAAAAACAAGACCCATATATATGCTATCTACAAGAGACCCACTTCAGACCTAGAGACACATACAGACTGAAAGTGAGGGGATGGAAAAAGATATTCCATGCAAATGGAAACCAAAAGAAAGCTGGAGTAGCAATTCTCATATCAGACAAAATAGACTTTAAAATAAAGACTATTAGAAGAAACAAAGAAGGACACTACATAATGATCCAGGGATCGATCCAAGAAGAAGATATAACAATTGTAAATATTTATGCACCCAACATAGGAGCACCTCAATACATAAGGCAAATACTAACAGCCATAAAAGGGGAAATCGACAGTAACACATTCATAGTAGGGGACTTTAACACCCCACTTTCACCAATGGACAGATATCCAAAATGAAAATAAATAAGGAAACACAAGCTATAAATGATACATTAAACAAGATGGGTTTAATTGATATTTATAGGACATTCCATCCAAAAACAACAGAATACACATTTTTCTCAAGTGCTCATGGAACATTCTCCAGAATAGATCATATCTTGGGTCACAAATCAAGCCTTGGTAAATTTAAGAAAATTGAAATTGTATCAAGTATCTTTTCGGACCACAATGCTATGAGACTTGATATCAATTACAGGAAAAGATCTGTAAAAAATACAAACACATGGAGGCTAAATAATACACTACTTAAAAACGAAGCGATCACTGAAGAAATCAAACAGGAAATCAAAAAAAAACCTAGAAACAAATGAAAATGGAGACATGACGACCCCAAACCTATGGAATGCAGCAAAAGCAGTTCTAAGAGGGAAGTTTATAGCAATACAATCCTACCTTAAGAAACAGGAAACATTTCGAATAAATAACCTAACCTTGCACCTAAAGCAATTAGAGAAAGAAGAACAAAAAACCCCCTAAGTTAGAAGAAGGAAAGAAATCATAAAGATCAGATCAGAAATAAATGAAAAAGAAATGAAGGAAACCATAGCAAAGATCAATAAAACTAAAAGCTGGTTCTTTGAGAAGATAAACAAAAATGATAAACCATTAGCCAGACTCATCAAGAAAAAAAGGGAGAAGACTCAAATCAATAGAATTAGAAATGAAAAAGGAGAAGTAACAACTGACAGGGTAGAAATACAAAGGATCATGAGAGATTACTACAAGCAACTATATGCCAATAAAATAGACAACCTGGAAGAAATGGAAAAATTCTTAGAAATGCACAATCTGCCAAGACTGAATCAGGAAGAAATAGAAAATATAAACAGACCAATCACAAGCACTGAAATTGAAACTGTGATTAAAAATCTTCCAACAAACAAAAGCCCAGGACCAGATGGCTTCACAGGCGAATTCTATCAAACATTTAGAGAAGAGCTAACAACTATCCTTCTCAAACTCTTCCAAGACATAGCAGAGGGAGGAATATTCCCAAACTCATTCTATGAGGCCACTATCACCCTGATACCAAAACCAGACAAAGATGTCACAAAGAAAAAAAACTACAGGCCAATATCACTGATGAACAGAGATGCAAAAAACCTCAACAAAATACTAGCAAACAGAATCCAACAGCACATTAAAAGGATCATACACCATGATCAAGTGGGGTTTATTCCAGGAATGCAAGGATTCTTCAATATATGCAAATCAATCAACGTGATACACCATATTAACAAATTGAAGGAGAAAAACCATATGATCATCTCAATAGATGCAGAGAAAGCTTTCAACAAAATTCAACACCCATTTATGATAAAAACCCTCCAGGAAGTAGGCATAGAGCGAACTTTCCTCAACATAATAAAGGCCATATATGACAAACCCACAGCCAACATCGTCCTCAATGGTGAAAAACTGAAAGCATTTCCACTAAGATCAGGAAAAAGACATGGTTGCCCACTCTCACCACTCTTTTTTTTTTTTTTTTTTTTGCAGTACGTGGGTCTCTCACTGTTGTGGCCTCTCCCGTTGTGGGGCACAGGCTCCGGATGAGCAGGCTCAGTAGCCATGTCTCACGGGCCCAGCCGCTCCATGGCATGCAGTGTCCTCCCGGACCGGGGCTCAAACCTGTGTCTCCTGCATCGGCAGGCAGACTCTCAACCACTGCACCACCACGGAAGCCCTCATCATTCTTATTCAACATAGTTTTGGAAGTTTTAGCCACAGCAATCAGAGAAGGAAAGGAAATAAAAGGAATCCAAATTGGAAAAGAAGAAGTAAAGCTGTAACTGTTTGCAGATGACATGATACTATACATAGAGAATCCTAAAGATGCTACCAGAAAACTACTTGAGCTAATCAACGAATTTGTTAAAGTAGCAGGATACAAAATTAATGCACAGAAATCTCTGACATTCCTATACACTAATGACGAAAAATCTGAAAGTGAAATCAAGAAAACACTCCCATTTACCATTGCAACAAAAAGAATAAAATATCTAGGAATAAACCTACCTAAGGAGACAAAAGACCTATATGCAGAATATTATAAGACACTGATGAAAGAAATTAAAGATGATACAAATACATGGAGACATATACCGTGTTCTTGGATTGGAAGAATCAACATTGTGAAAATGACTCTACTACCCAAAGCAATCTACAGATTCAATGCAATCCCTGTCAAACTACCACCGGCATTTTTCACAGAACTAGAACAAAAAATTTCACAATGTGCATGGAAACACAAAAGACCCCGGATAGCCAAAGCAATCTTGGGAACAAAAAACGGAGCTGGAGCAATCAGGCTCCCAGACTTCAGACTATACTACAAAGCTACAGTAATCAAGACAGTATGGTACTGGCACAAAAACAGAAATATAGATCAATGGAACAGGATAGAGAGCCCAGAGATAAACCCATGCACATATTGTCACCTTATCTTTGATAAAGGAGGCAGGAATTTACAGTGGAGAAAGGACAGACCCTTCAATAAGTGGTGCTGGGAAAACTGGACTGGTATATGTATAAGTATGAGATTAGATCACTCCCTACATCATACACAAAAATAAGCTCAAAATGGATTCAAGACCTAAATGTAAGGCCAGAAACTATCAAACTCTTAGAGGAAAATAGGCAGAACACTCTATGACATAAATCACAGCAAGATCCTTTTTGACCCACCTCCTAGAGAAATGGAAATAAAAACAAAAATAAACAATTGGGACCTAATGAAACTTCAAAACTTTTTCACAGCAAAGGAAACCATAAACAAGACCAAAAGACACCCCTCAGAATGGGAGAAAATATTTGCAAATGAAGCAACTGACAAAGGATTAATCTCCAAAATTTACAAGCAGCTCATGCAGCTCAATAACAAAAAAATAAACAGCCCAATCCAAAAATGGGCAGAAGACCTAAATAGACATTTCTCCAAAGAAGATATATAGACTGCCAACAAACACATGAAATAATGCTCAAGATCAGTAATAATTAGAGAAATGCAAATCAAAACTACAATGAGATATCATCTCACACCAGTCAGAATGGCCATCATCAAAAAATCTAGAAACAATAAATGCTGGACAGGGTGTGGAGAAAGGGGAACACTCTTGCACTGCTGGTGGGTATGTGAATTGGTACAGCCACTATGGAGAACAGTATGGAGGTTCCTTAAAAAACTACAAATAGAACTACCACATGACCCAGCAATCCCACTACTGGGCATATACCCTGAGAAAACCCTAATTCAAAAAGAGTCATGTACCAAAATGTTCATTGCAGCTCTATTTACAATAGTCAGAAGATGGAAACAACTTAAGTGTCCATCATATGATGAATGGATATAGAAGATGTGGCACATATATGCAATGGAATATTACTCAGCCATAAAAAGAAATGAAATTGAGCTATTTGTAATGAGGTGGATGGACCTAGAGTCTGACATACAGAGTGAAGTAAGTCAGAAAGAGAAAGACAAATACCGTATGGTAACACATATATATATGGAATTTAAGAAAAAAAAATGTCATGAAGAACCTAGGGGTAAGAGAGGAATAAAGACACTGACCTACTAGACAATGGACTTGAGGATATGGGGAGGGGGAAGGGTAAGCTGTGACAAAGTGAGAGAGTGGTATGGACATGTATACACTACCAAACATAAAATAGATAGCTAGTGGGAAGTAGCCGCATAGCACAGGGAGATCAGCTCAGTGCTTTGTGACCACCTAGAGGGGTGGGATAGGGAGGGTAGGAGGGAGGGAGACACAAGAAGGAAGAGATAGGGGAACATATGTATATGTATAACTGATTCACTTTGTTATAAAGCAGAAACTAACACACCATTGTAAAGCAATTATACTCCAATAAGGATGTAAAAAAAAAAAAACTAAATATAGACCTACCATATGATCTAGCAATCCCACCCCTAGGCGTATATCCGGAGAAAACTCTTAATTTGAAAACATACACACACCCCCAATGTTCATGGCAGCACTATTAACAATAGCCAAAACATGGAAGCAACCTAAATGTCCATCAAGAGACAAATGGATAAAGAAAATGTGGTACATATATACAGTGGAATTAGTCAGCCATAAAAAATTACAAAATAATGCCATTTGCAGCAACCTGAAATGGACCTAGAGATTATCATACTAAGTGAAGTAAGTCAGACAAAGACAAATATGATATCACTTACATGCGGAATCTAATTTTTAAAATGACACAAATGAACTTATTTACAAAACAGAAACAGACTCATAGATCTTGAAATCAAACTTATGGTTACCAAAGGGGAAACATGGGGGGAAATGATAAATTAGGAGTTTGTGATTAACATATACACACTACCATATATAAAAATGATAACAAATATGGACCTACTGTATAGCACAGGGAACTCTACTCAATATTCTGTAATAACCTATATGGGAAAAGAATCAGAAAAAGAATGGATATATATAGATAGCTGATTCACTTTGTTGTACACCTGAAACTAACACAACATTGTAAATCAACTATACTCCAATAAAAATGTTAAAAGTTAAAAATTAAAAAAAGAAAGAAAGCCATGAAAATACCAAGTATGATGAGGAGCCAGCAGAAGTGGCAGTATTTCAAAGAAAAACTGATTACATGTAGATGTGTGGGTGTGTAGCCATTTATGTGTGTGTAAATATATATATATAAAATATGTGTGTGTGTGTATTCTTGAGAGAGAGAGATATATATATATATACACACACACAAACCAGATATCATGATGGCATGATGGTTAATTTTGTGTCAACCATGGGGTGTCCAGATTAAACATTATTTCTGGGTATGTCTCTGAGGGTGTTTCTTTTTTTTTTTTTTTTGGCGGTACACGGGCCTCTCACTGTTGTGGCCTCTCCCGTTGCGGAGCACAGGCTCCGGACGCGCAGGTTCAGAGGCCATGGCTCACGGGCCCAGCCGCTCCACGGCATGTGGGATCTTGCTGGACCAGGGCACGAACCCGTGCCCGCGTAATCGGCAGGCGGACTCTCAACCACTGCGCCATCAGGGAAGCCCTCTGAGGGTGTTTCTTGATGAGATTAGTATTTGAATCTGTGGGATCAGTAAAGTAGATTGCCCTCCCCAGTGTGGGTGGGCAGTGGTGTTGACTCTGTTTCCTGTTCCCCTGGATAACTATAGTATAGGTAGATGATGGATGGATGGATGGATGGATAGATACATAGACAAACAGACAGAAAGAAAGATATAAACAGAGAGCAATACTTACAAAGCAGGACTGAGGCATCATTAAAAATAATGATTGTAACAACCACTGACTAAGCATCTCCCATGTGCCGGGAACTGGCCAAGCATTTTACATATGCGCCCTGGGGTTGCAGCTGGGCAGGAGACGATTTAAAGTCGCTGGCTGTGAAGTTAAAGCATCACCATTCAAGAGTTCTGGGTGCACAACACAGCCAAAGACTCTTTGCCGGTATGGAGCGCCTCACTGGTTTTCCCTGAGCCACGTAAGCGAAAAATGAATCCCTGTCCATTATTTGAATTCTGACATGGGTAATGAAGAAGGGTGAGAGCCAAGAGAAGTAACTTGAGGAAGGAAATCACCATTAAATGAGGAAGAACTATCGGGAAAACAGTCCTCTGGGGACTATCTGGGGGTCCTGGAAAGGAAGGATCCTGGAGTAAAAATAAACTATGCCACTCAAGCCCAACCCATGCTGTTGGAAGTGCCCCATTCCAAGGAGGTGAGGTGGGTGATAAAAGCTGCTACCACTATGGGTCCTGCTATCTCCCAACTAGAACTGGACAAAAGCGGGGAAAGGTATTTTCCTTCTGGTTGGAGAGAAGGAGTTCAGTGGGAAGATGGTCAGGTGGCTGGAAGAAAGACCCTAAAAAACTATCATGTCAAAAGAATTACAGATTCACAGGAAGTAGCCTAGACACAGTGGATGACCACCTCAGGCCCACTGGGGACTCCCAAATGGCACAAGCACAGGCACAAGGGTCTGCCCAGGTGACATTAGAGGCATTGAGCAGCAGACCATATGTTTTACACTGTGCTGGGGAGCCCGTAACATTCAAAACACATACTTTCTCTCCTCTGGCCTTACTACAACTCCATGAGACAGGTACTCATGTCCCCACTTTACAAGTGAGAAAAACTGAGGCATAGAGAAATTTTCTAGCATCACAGGTATAGAAAGGCAAGTCACAGTGCTGAGATTAGAAGCCAAGACTATGATTCCAAAGACTCTGCCCTTCACCTCACTTTGCTGCCCATCCTCTTAGCAGCATTCGGATTACCTGGATGAAGGCCCAGACGTGTGTAGGGAGACAAGTGATATATTAGTGTGAATTCTGTGCTATTATAGCTTATTTATGAATAGCAGGGTCTGACATCCTGGCCGTCCCTGACCGCTTGTATGTGATCTCCTTCACCCTATCCCGGGCATGAGATGGCTAGATGCCTTCCAGTCACAGTGAAGTGGTTCCAGCAGGAACCTTGAGCACCTAACTCTTGTTTGGCTCTTTCTGAGGGAGACCACGATATTTACAGGCCCTGCTACCCTACACACGTTCTACAGCACACGACCTACAACCCTGGCCATTGGTGATCAGACTGGAGTGGCCTCAACCTATAAGCTGGCGTGGAGAAATCTCAGCCCGAGAAGAGAATCCCATACTGGACGGTGGCTGAATCAAACGATCTTCTCTCTTAAGAGGTTTGCAGAAGAAGAAGCAGTTGGTAGCAGGCGCAAAAGCAGAAAGACATTCAGAGGCAGTCAGAACAAAGAGCACTAGAGTGACAACCCGGGTGACGGCGGGCAGCTAGCTAATCTCGTGAAGTCCGGATGCTGAAGGGAAAAGAAAAGACTCTGCCACTAGAGTCACAGGCATCCTGATTGACCTTCTGGTGACTGAACTATTTTCCAGACTCAAGAGGCCCAGCTGCAGGACGGTCCCTGGGTGTCCATGGGCCTGGCAATGTGACTACAACCTGGGTCTGTGTGAATCCTTGGGGAGAAGCCATCCAGTCTTTGAGTTAGTCTGAGTGAGTCTCCAATCATGCAGCTAGCAACCATCAAAAGAATTATACTGTTAAAACAACAATCAACCAGTGTCACTTTATATTTCAATAAAAGTATTTTGGGAATGGTCACTTCTTCCAATATAACCTCAAGACCCAGCAGTGGCAAAGCCAGACACAGAAAATAGCTGCAGACAGCATGATTTATGGGGAGCACATCTGGCTTTGCTTTTCCATGCTGTTTTCGCCTTGTTAGTATTCCTGGTCCTCGTCCTAAATTAGCCCCCATATCTCCATCAACTTATCCACACTCATGACCTTGTTCTCTATCTGACAATGAGATTCTGATATTCCTGGGAGTTGGGTAGCAAAAAAACACTGAAAAAAAAAAAACCCATTACACTAGCTGGAGTCTTCTACTGCCATCTCCTTCTTCAGAACTTTGCCCTGTCTTTGTTGGTTTTTGTCTACTTCCTTGGGCCAGTCAACAACCAAAGGCAACAGTGTTCTGGCCTCCTTTCAGGCACTGCAGAACACGACATGCTAGTCAAGGTTTACCACTGATGTGTTTATTTTCTTCTGAATTTTAACAAACATGACTGCTGTCCTACCTTCAAGGCACACAGCTGTCCTCAACACATCACATTGTGCTTTTCTCATGCCTGGGACTCTGGATAGCTATGGGGCTAGGAAAATCTCAGCGAACCCCTTGGCCTGGACGCTGATTTATTGCTGTTATTAGGAAGGCCCCAAAATATTTAGATTTACTTTGAAGAAAATAATGTTTCTTCAGGTGTGAGAGATTGTTAATGTACTATTTCTAAGACTCTTTCCACCATACCAGATCTTGACAATGCCTATTATAGAATCTAAGTGGTAAAAGTTTGCAGTATACTAACTTTACCTACTCATTACACTGTAAGTTGTTACCACACTGTGAGTCTCTCTAGTATAGAGACAAAGTTTAATTCAACTCAGTCTCCCAGTCTCCCCCACCCCAGCATGATGCCTGATACATGAAATGATGGAATGATGGAGGGAGAGAGAAAGGAAAGAAGAGAGAGCTGAATGAATGAGTGAATTTCAGGACCATACAACAAAACTGTAAATTTCATACTATACAATCTCCTGAACACAACCATCACCAGGTAAAAAGGTGATAAAGCACAAACTGCCTATCTTAGTCCTGACTTTTCCTGACCCCCACAGTCTTCTTTCAGGTCAAATTAACCTTTGAAATATGCAAATTTTGTGATGTGAAAAAATAGACTAAATCATCAAAGTCCTCAGCCTCTAAGAAGGACCAGAACTGCCCTGTTTATGTCTATAACAATGGGGCTATTCTCTTCATGTTTTTAAGGAAATGTTTGGAAATGTCACTGAGCTGTGTAGCCTTACTGGGTGTCCTCCTAAGTGCCCTCCACTAAGAGTTATTCTAGAACAGGGCTATGCTAGCTGTAATAAGCACATGAATTACTTTTAAGCTAAAATTTAAATGTTAAATTATGTAGCTGAAACTTCAAAAAAAGAGTGACTCTTACTAGCCAAACAAACTATTTTAAGAATTGGCAACATCTTTATCTAGTTTTTCCAATGTGGTTGAAAATTTGTACATACTGCACTTTCAACTATTTCACTGAAGTTCAAAATCAACATTATTAACATGTAAAATAAAAGCTAATTTTTGAGAAGACTTCCACCGAAGTCAGATGTCTCTGAACTGGGTTTCCAGCAGCATTGACGTTGGTGAGATGAACAATGAGAACGGTATCCCTGACAGCTCATATAGCAGGATGACATTATGTAGGTAAAGTCATCTCTAAGTTGGCAGAAGGTCAATACAATTTACACTGTGAAGGATACCAATTCCTCACAAGTGAAGTTTCACCCTCATAGAGTTGATATTCTAGATAGGGAACACAGAAAATAAACAACAAATTGGATAAATTACCTATTATGTTAAAAGATTATAAATTCTACTGGAAAAAGAAAAAGTGCTGCAAGGTCGGGGGTGGGCAATGTGTTGGAGAGAGTAGTATTAAGTAGTCCAGGGCTGGCTTTGTTAAAAAGGTCAGAGTTAACCAAAGACTTGAAGGAAATGAAGCTTTGAAGAAATGCTGTGAGATTTTTTCATAAAAGGACTCTCACCACCATGACCCAGACATGCAGGATAAACTGGTCCTCAGGATTCCAATAGAGACGCTGGGGGTGAAGACAAGAAGACAGGCGAACAATCCTAGCATCCCTCTGCTCTTCATCAGGGTAAGATGCTGGCCCTGGTTCCCAGTCATGCACATCAGAGTTGTTAGTGATCTGGGACACAAGCAGGTGTTCTAATGACAAAGCCCCTTCTCTTCCCACTGCTCCCGGCTGCCTCTGTAGTAATTATGGGTCCCTAGCATCGTCTTCCATGGATAATTGACAGAGAAGCTTTATCCTAGGTCCATTCTTATTAAATAAATTTGTATATCCATACTTGAGATACAGTAATGGCAATGAAGATTGATATCCGGTCATATTTACATATTCACGAAACTGAATTTTGAGCTGAGAATTTTACCACTGAGCAGACTTAAACCATACCCACAATTGATAATGTTTATTAGACTGAGTGATCACCCAACCCTCTGTCTTGTCATTTGGGCTGCTGTATAACAAATTACCACAGACTGGGTGGCTTAAGTAACAAACACTTATTTCTCACAGTTCTGGAGGCTGGGAAGCCCAAGATCAAAGTGCCGGCTGATCCAATGTCCAACAAGGGGCTGTTTCCTAATTTGCCAATGACCATTTTCTCATTGTACCCTCACACAGTGAAGAGCAGAGGCAGGAAGCAAGCTCTCTCAAGTCTCTTCTTCAAAGGACACTGATGCCATCCGTGAAGGCTCCACCCTCGTGACCTAATTATCTCCCTAAGGCCCCACCTTTGAATACCATTGCATAGGGGATTAGGATTTCAACATATGAATTCTGAGGAAACACAAACATTCAGTGCATGGCACTATACAAAAAATCATTTATAACAATGTTGTAAACTTAGATTAACCGTAAATCTATAAATGTCTATACACTTTGGATTTCATTATAGTACACAGCATTCAGATGTTGTTTACCCTTTCAAATTTAAAAAACCCTCTATAACGTTCTCCTTTCTCTTTGGGTCTTCATCAGGGCTTCCAGGGATCTGGTTAACCTTGGCCCAAACCCCGGTGCCTTAGGCTAAAATAGCCAAAAGCCTTCCACTTCTTTCTAGGTGTTCTTGTAGTTTACTTCCTCTCACTGTTTCCACGTTCCCTCGTCTGCCCTGGCTGCCCTCTCCAACGCATGTGTGTTCAGAGCCTAGCCCCTACATTGCATGTGTGTGTGTGTGTGTGTGTGTGTGTGTGTGTTAAAATACAAAAAAAATTTACCATTTTAAAGTGTTCAAGGGCTTCCCTGGTGGCGCAGTGGTTGAGAGTCTGCCTGCCGATGCAGGGGACACGGGTTCATGCCCCGGTCTGGGAAGATCCCACATGCCACGGAGCGGCTGGGCCCGTGAGCCATGACCGCTGAGCCTGCACGTCCGGAGCCTGTGCTCCGCAATGGGAGAGGCCACAACAGTGAGAGGCCTGTGTACGGCAAAAAAAATAAAAAATAAAAATAAAAAAATAAAGTGTTCAATTGCGTGATATTAAGTACATTCTCAACGTTTACAACTTTCACCACTATCTAGTTCCAGAACTTTCTCATTACCCCAAACAGAAACCCCATAACCATTAAGCAGTCAATCCATATTACATACTAGCAACCAGTAGTAATCTGCTTTCTATCCCTATGAATTTGCCTAGTCTGGTTATTTCATATAAATGGTATGATACAACATGTGGCCCTTTGTGTCTGGCTTCTTGCACTTAGCATAGTGTTTTCATGGTTTATCCATGTTGTAGCCTGTAACAGTACTTCATTCCTTTCAATGGCTAAATAATATTCCATTGTATGGATGTACCACATTTTATTTGTCCATTCATCCATTGATGGACATTTGGGTTTCTTCCAACATCCTTGTAAAAGTTTTTTAGTTGAATACCTGTTTTCAATTCTTTCCTACATTAATTTTGTTTCTTTTTTAAAGCCTCTCATTCCAAGCATGATATGAAGTTGGTAACTTTACTGATGACATGGGACATCATGAGGAGGAGTCATGAGGTGTCACATTACAAACAAGCTGCTTCCCACCATCTCTCTGGCTCCAGATCCTTGGTCTCCTGCAGGGGCCATGGACAAATCTCCCATCTTTTCACTCAGATTTGTTCTCTTCTCAGTGAGGTTCCATGAGGTCTCATTTTTTTTTAACCCAAGAAAGTTTGTCAAGGAAGTTCTTCTAAACAAAACATCCCTCTTGCTGAAAGGAATTCTGCTGAATATAATTTCTTTCTCTTGTTACATAAAGACCTTTGCAGAACTGGCATAGGGCAATAAACTGATAAACCCAAGAAGGCAGAAATCATGGATTTCCTATGCTGAGGGAAAGGATTTCTGCACTAATTTCTGTCCCTCAGGTAACCCATTAATTAATTGTGCACTAATAGTCAATAAAATTGGGACTTAAATCAAGAAAAGCATCTTTGGGGAATCTGACATAACAGTATAAAGCTCCCAAACAAAGCAGTGGGATGGTCTAGCTGTTTGATTTGGGCCTAGGTCCTCAACGCATTTCACAGTTAGCCTCCGTCCTCTCCTTGTCTTTCTTTACAGAACACCAAGAGATAGGACAAGATCACCAGAAAATCTAGGATCTAGCTAGAATTAAAATGGAAGAGTTACTCAGCTTGACACTGCTACTGGGATGGAAATGGTCCAACAATTGTACATTCAACTACAGATAATCTGAACAGTGGCTACAGTAGGAAGAAACAGAAGAGAGCAACTTTCTTATTGAGTTTAATGTAACAAACTTGCTGATGCTATTATATGCCAGACACTGTATGAAGCACTAGGAATACACTAATGAATCAGATTTGGCCCATCCCTCAAAGGATTCCCATTTAGTAGACAAAGAAAGACATCCAAACAAACAATTATAAGGTTATGTGATACTAGACTGAACAAAAGTTAATGGAGAAGGTAGAGAAGTAGAGGGAAGATGGAAGAACAAACACATGACAGCACATGAGAGGACTGTTAATTACTGAGTCCACCTCTTCCATTTCCTTTGTTGTAGCCCTATTTCAACCCCTCATGACTTTCATCTGACCTTCTGAATTTATTTGCTAACTGGCCTTGTAGTCTCTTAGACTCTCCTCCCTACTGACTACTCTCCACTCTGTCACCAGGCTTACTCATATAAAATTCAAATCTGATAATAATGATCACTCACTAAGCACTTTTAGGGGTCAGGAGTTGTGTTAAGCATATTACATATATTATTTTATTCCATCCTTATCTAACAAATGAGGAAACTGAATGACAGTTTGCTCAAGATCACCTAGCAAGTAAAGTTAGTGATAAGGTAAGTGGTAGAGATGGCATTCAAAATCAGTTGTGTCTGAACCCTTTTCGTTTGACCTTAACTACTACCATACATTGTCTCTTCTATCAGCCAAAATCCTTTGTTGCATAAAACTGATTTAAATAGAAAAGGGGGTTATTAAAAGAATATTAAGTGTAGTTCTGCCTCCACTTAAGATGTAGAAAATCACAAGACACCCTAACAATATAGAAAACTGAATAATGTAGTGTAAAAATTTTTACTTTTGGTGAGCCTATCAGATCAAAAGTGCCTGCTAAAAGCTACAGGTAGAAGACATACACTGAGAAAAGCCCTCCAGCATTCTGAGCCACTGACAAAGCATAAGGTAACAGCAGCCCATCACCAGAGGAATTTGAAGTCTGTGGTACACTGAATGTAAACATAGAAACAACAAAATTCAAGCCCATCTAAACTACTGACTAGACTGACTCAACCCTCCACAGCAATGGCCTGGCAGAATAAAAATTATACCTGATTCTGATTTACCTCACTATCTGCTGTTCTATATACAGTGTCCAGCATCCAGGGATAATTACAAGTATTACCAAAAGCAAGAAAACATAAGCCATTTTCAAGACACATAACAATAAACGAACCAGACCCATAAGCCAGATCCAGTATACCAGATACTGAAACTACTGGAAAGGAATTTTAAAGTTGCTATAAGTAATGTGTTAAAAGATCCAGTGGAACAGGTAAACAATATACATAACAGATATAGAATTTCAGCCAATAGATGGAAATTAATTTTTAAAAGTCAAATGGAAATTCTGGAAAAAAAACCCCTTTAATGGGTTTATCAGTAGACTACACACAACAGAGGAAAGAACTAGTGAACTTGAAAATAGGTAAATAGGAATTATGCAACCTGAAGCACGAGGAGAAAAAAGAGTAAGGGGGAAAAAGAGCATCTAAGATATTGTGGAATAATATCAAATAAGAGTAATTGAAGATGCAAAAATAGAAGACATAAAGAATGGGGCAGAAGGAATATTTGAAGAGATTATGGCCATATATTTTCCAAAATTAACAAGCCACAGAACCAAGGAGCTCAGAATAAATTTAAAACACACACACACTCAAGCATAGACACACATACCTAAACACATCAGAATCAAACTGCTAGAAATCAACATTAAAGAGAAAAGCTAGATAGCATCCAGAAAAATAAGAAGCATTACTTAATAAGAAAGAGAAGATAAACAGCAAGCTCTTGTCAGAAAATATGAAAGCCAGAAGACAACAGAGGTGATAATGTGTTTTTGTACTAAAAAACAAAAACAGTCAACCAAGAATTTTGCACCCAGCAATAATCTTTCAAAACTAATAATTAAATAAAGACTTTTTCAGACAAACAAAAACAGAGAATTCATTGCTAGCACTGATGTACTACAATAATGTTCTCTAGGCAGAAAGATTGAAACTAGATGAAAATCTGGATTTATACAAAGAACTGAAGAGTCCTGAAGATGGTAAAAAATGGATGTAAATTTTTTAAAGTTTCTTCCTTAGTTTTAAACTTTTTAAAAGATTATTGACTGTCTAAAGCATAAATAGTAACTATATATTTGGGGGTTAATAACATATATAGAAGCAACAAGTGAAACAGTAGCACAAAAGATGGAAGAAAAGAAATGAAAGTATACGGTTATAAGATATTATTTGAGGGTTAAGTGTGAAAAGTTAAAGATGTATATTGTGATCCCAAGAGTAAATCTTTTAAAAAATACAGGTAACTAATGAGCCAATAGTAGAGACAAATAGAATTATTTTTAAAAACCCAATAATTTTGAAAGAACACAGGAAAAGAATAAAAACAAAGAAAAGATGGGACAAGTGGAAAATCACTAGCAAGATGGTAGATGTAAATCCAACCACATAAATGATTACATAAAATGTACATGGTCTAACATAATTAAGAGGTAGAGATTGTAAGACTGAAAGAAAAAAGCCATTGAAAAGGATGTTGCTTTAAATATAAAGACATAGATACATTAAAACTAAAAATATGGAAAAAGATATACTATAATATGCAAGCACTACTAAAAAGGGAGCTAGAGTAACTATATTAATGTCCAACAAAGTAGACTATATTAATGTCCAACAAAGTAACTATATTAATGTCCAACAAAGTAACTATATTAATGTCCAACAAAATAATGTCCAGAAAAGAATATTTCCAGAGGTAAAGAGAAATATTACCTATAGATAATGGGGTCAATTAATCAAGAAGACATAGCAATCTTAAATGTCTTTGTAGCTAATAACAGAGCCTTCAAAATATATGAGGGACAATTGACATAAAAGGAAAAATAGACAAATTCTCAACTATATTTAAAGACTTCAACACACTTCTCTTAGTATTTGATAGAAGAAGCTGCTGAATAAACATTTTTCAAGTGAACATGGAACATTCATCAGGATGGACCATATTTTGGGCCATAAAACAACTTTCAACAAATATAAAAGCACTGAATCACACAAAGTATGCCCTCTGAACATGTTGGAATTAGATGAGAAATCAATAATAGAAAGATCCCTGAAGATTTAGAAACTAACCCACCCACTCTTAGATAACCCTTGAACCAAAGAAGGAATCATAAGAAATTAGTAAATATTTTGAATGGAATAAAAATGAAAATACAGTGTATCAAAATTTGTTGAATGCAGCTAAAACAGTACCTGGAGGGAAATTTATAGCATTAAATGCTTATATTAGAAAAAAAAAAGAAACGTCTTAAATCAATAATCTAAGTTTCTATATTAAAAAACTAAGAAGAGTAGGTTACAAAATAAGCTGAAGGAGCAAATGATAAAGAGCAGAAAGCAAAGAAATAAAAAAGTGAAAATTAATACAAGAAATTCATAAAACTAAAAGCTAGTTCTTTGAAAAGTTCAATAAAATGTATAAACCTTTAGCCAGACTAATCAAGAAAAAAGAAGGAAGATACAAATTATCAATATTAGGAATTAAAGAAGAAACATCATTAGAGAGCTTACAGATATTGAAAGGATAATAAGGAAAAATTTGAATCAACTTAAGGCAAATAAATTTGATAACAGATAAAATGGATGACATATAATTTATTTGAAAGTTCACTTTTTAAAAAGATAACATGAATAACCCTATATTTATTAAGCCTAGGGCTCTAGGACTGGAGCCCTAGTTTTAAAACTTCCCTCAAAGAAAAATTCATGCCAAGATGAGTTCATTGATGAATTGTGCCAAACTTTTAAGGAAGAAATAATATCAATTATACACAGCCTCTTCCTAATTCATCCTATGAGGTCAGCATTGCCTTGATACCAAAACCAGAAAAAGACATTACAAGAAAAGAAAACTAACTATGAAAATTCCTTCCCAAACTATAAGCAAATTGAATCCAGCAGAAAAAAGAAATAATATTACATCAGGACCAAGTAGGGTCAATGCAAAGTTGGTTCAACATTTGAACCAGCTTTTGAAAAACATCAATTGTAATTCACCATATTAACAGAAAGAGAAAAATTCCAATGATGATCTCAATAAATGCAGAAAAAACATTTGGCAACATTCAACATTCATTCATGATAAAAGCTATCAGCAAACTAGTATAACTGGCATTTCTGAAACTGGTAAAGAACACATATGAAAACTTACAGTTATCATCATACTTAGTGCTGAGAAACCAAATGCTTTCCCTTTAAAAGTAAGTCTGCTCCATAAAATAGATAGACAGCAAGGACCTACTCTGTAACACAGGGAACTGTATTCAATATCTCGTAATATCTATAATGGAAAAGAATCTGAAAAAATATATATATATATACATAAATGAATCACTTTGCTGTACGCCTGAAACTGGCACAGCATTGTAAATCAACTACACTTCAAATACTCACACACACACACACGCACACACACACACAAATTAGGTCTTCTCCCCATCAGCAACTCTCATAAGTCTCATGTGTACCATTCTCCACTCAAAGGAGGGGCACTAAGCCCACATCTTGGGGAAAAACAAATCAGTCTAGATGGCATTGGAGCATCCTCTTGTCAGAAAGCCATAAGGCTTTAAACACCAGCCGTGCTAACAGGACAAAGCAACCAACCTCACTCTGTAGCATCAATAATTATATGATAATTATTTTATTATTGTTATTGTCATTGTTATTGGATGAGTTGGATCTGTGAAAGACCATGAGTTGATGATGACAATCCAAAAAGGAAAGTTCCAAATAGAAAAAGAGTGCAAAAAATGTAGCTGTAACACACAAGAACAATGACTGTAATAGGATAGGTTTAACGTTTTATTTTGATACATAATGTTAACACACATGGGTACTTTGCTTTTTTATTAAGTAGACATCTGTTTATAAAGTATATGTACTTACTTGTCGCCACCTGGGTAAGGAAAGCAACTCACAGACCTGTGAGTAATCAAATAGTCCCAGACAATGGAACTGTGGGCTGCTCACATACAATAACCAAGGAGAAGGTGAGGATGACAGCACGTTCTGAGAACAAATTAGCCAACTCTCCTAGAGTCCTGCTAACTCCACAGACTCAACTCCTCCTCGTCTAGGAAGCGAAGCCTTCAGGTGACTGAATAAATGTAACAAAATAATATATGGGTGGGAATACATGAATTGTCAAAACTGCAAAAGTCCCCATCAATGTATCAAACAGGACAACAGGTTATATACTGCTGCCCAAGTGAGAACGAAAGCCCATGATTTTGAGGAAAGACATCAGGTTGCAAAAAATTAAAACCCATGAGACATTTAGGTTGCTTCCATGACCTGGCTATTGTAAATAGTGCTGCAATGAACATTGGGGTGCATGTGTCTTTTTGAATTATGGTTTTCTCAGGGTTTATGCCCAGTAGTGGGATTGCTGGGTCGTATGGTAGTTCTATTTTTAGTTTTTTAAGGAACCACCATACTATTCTCCATAGTGACTAAATGTCCATCGACGGATGAATGGATAAAAAAGATGTGGTACATATATACAATGGAATATTACTCAGCCATAAAAAGGAACGAAACTGGGTCATTTGTAGAGACGTGGATGGACCTAGAGAGTGTCATACAGAGTGAAGTAAGTCAGAAAGAGAAAAACAAATATCGTATATTAACACATATGTTTTGGAATCTAGAATAATGGTATAGATGATCTTATTTGCAAAGCAGAAATAGAGACACAGACGTAGAGAACAAACGTATGGACACCAAGGGTGGAAAGCGAGGGTGGCGGGGGTGGGATGAATTGGGAGATTGGGAATGACATATATACACTATTGATACTATGTGTAAAATAGATAACTAATGAGAACCTGTTGTATAGCACAGGGAACTCTACTCAATGGTCTGCAGTGACCTAAATGGGAAGGAAATCCAAAAAAAGAGGGGATATATGTATACATATAGCTGATTCACTTCGCTGTACAGCAGAAACTAACAACACTGTAAAGCAACTATACCCCCCCACCAAAAAAAAAAACCTATGAGAAACCTATGACTTAAGAAGTCTTACAGACATAACAGAAAGGAAGCTCAGCTGGTGATCCGTGGCCTGGTGACAGTCCCCTTGGACCACCAAAGCAAGTTTTGAGTCCTGACCAAGAATCAATTGATCAAACACCCAGTTCCAATAACCTCAGCTGGACTAAGATGACATTTCTTTTTCTTTTCAGTCTGATCAGATTTTTGAAAGCCCAGAAAAGATTAAAAATAATATTACAGAAAGCCTAGGAGGATACCAAAATAAATAAAGCAATGATCCAAGGAAGCAGAGGGCAGGAGGCTCCAGATTTTGTGGGGACTGAAGCTTTTACAACGTGCCTTCTTTTTCTTAAATAGGGTCACACAAAGTAAGGTATAAAAGTAAATATACCTTACTTATAAAAGTAAGGTATAAAAGTATAAAACTAAATATGCATCTAGACAAAAGAAGGAGGCTTGTAAGAAGCTGTACAAGTGAAGAAGCTGTACAAGAAGCTGTACAAACTTCACGAAAATGAAGTCTGCTCTCACTGATTCCATTCAACAGCCTTCCAAAAGAGGTCTTAGCCAGAGCAATAAGGAAATAAAAATCATACAGATTACAAAGGAGCAGATATAACTATCTTTATTTACAGTTGACAAGATGATCTTCACAGAGAATCCTAAAGAATCTATAAAAAAAAAAAAGAGCTATAAGAATCGATAGGGGATTGTACCAAGGTTGCAGGATACAAAATCAATCGCAAAAATCAGGGACATCCCTGGTGACCCAGTGGTTAAGACTCCGTGCTCCCAATGCAGGGGGCCCAGGTTCGATCCCTGGTCAGGGAACTAGATCCCACATTCATGCTGCAACCAAGAGTTTGCATGCCACAACTAAGGAGCCCTCGAGCCACAACTAAGGAGCCCACCTGCTGCAACTAAGACCTGGTGCAACCAAATAAATAAATAAATATTTAAAAAAATTCAATTGTATATACTAGCCATGAACCACTGAAAACTGAAATTTAAAAACTATATCATTTACAAGTATGTTATAAAACATAAAAACTGAAAACTATCATGAGACATCACTACATACCTACTAAATGATTAAAATTAATATAACTGACAATATCGAAGGTCATAGAGGATGCAGAGCAACTGGGAATACAAAATGATATAACCACTCTGGAAAACAATTCAGCAGTTTCTTTTAAAGTTTAACGTATACTTACTATATAACCCAGTGATTTCATTCCTAGGTATTTATCTAAAAAAAATAAAAACATATGTCTACACAAGGACTTGTACATTGAACATTCACAGCAGTTTGTATATAATAGGCAGAAACTGGAAAGAAACCAAATGTCCATCAACTGGTGAATGGATAAACCAATTATGATATGATCAAATATTATTCAACAATAAAAAGGAATGAATTGTTACACACAACATGGATGAATCTCAAAAGCATTATACTAAGTGAAAAAAAAGTCAGACACAAAAGCCTCATATTGTATGATCCATTTATATGAGGGTTTGGAAAAGGCAAAACTCCTAGGACAAAGAGATCAGATGAGGGGCTGGGAACTGGGAGAGAGGACTGACTATAAAGGGGCATAAAGGAAATTTCTGGGGTGATGGGAATAGTCTGTATCATGATATAGGTTACACATCTGAATACACTTGGTAAAACTCACTGAATTATAAACTTTAAAAGGGTATATCTTATTGTCAGTGAGTTATACCTCAATAGACATGACATGGAAGGAAGAAAGGAAAGAAAGAATGAAGGAAGGAATGAAGAGGAAAGGAAAGAAAGAAAACTGGATCAGATAGTTCACAGGATCTCTTGGAAAGTTGGAGAAACCAGCTTTGTAGGCTATGTAGCCAGCAGTCATGTCCAAAATCATGCTGGGGTGACAGTGAGGTAATGACATCATTGCTGATGCTGGGCAGAGACACTACAGCTTCCACCACTACCCCAAAACAGCGGACACTAGGCCCTGGCCCTCAGGTGCTTGCCCTCTGCTGCCTCTAGGAATGAATGCTCTATCTCCAGAAATGGATTTTTCTTGCTGTCCCTGCTTCTTCATGTCACAATTTGGGTCTGGAGTGGAGACATCTGACTGGCGGAGCCTAGGTCATATGCCCACTCCTCAACTGCATGTGAGACTGGGAGAGAGAGTACACAACACTTTCAGCTTCTGCAGAGACGCAGACTCTGCACCGCAAGGTGGGGAACTCCTCTAACACAGGAAGCAGGTTCCTTACTGTCTCTCCAGCATAATTCTGGAAGAGTGAAAAATGTGCACTACGCCTCCCACATCATGACACTGATGAAGGATTTTAGATGAATGCCCAGCGCCTGACCCTGATCTGTCTTCCTAACTTCAGCATCCTCTCGCCCCACCACCTGACTGGCTCTAATCACTTAGGAATTGTCACTGCCCCTTGCAGGTTGTTCATTTTCATGGACTCGGCTATGCTCTAAATGTCCTCCTCCCCCATCTCCATCTAAGGAGCTCCTACTCATTTATCAAAACCCACTTCAGGTAAGCCTTACCCAAATCTATGGGCAACACGAACCAGGCCTTTTCTATATTCTGCACTACGATAGAATTTAGCAGGTACAAAATTAATAGATGCTTGGTAGATGAGAACTGTCCTTCTCCAAAATAAAAGAAGCGAAAGACGTACTTTTAAAATAAAATAAAATAACTAACATTTAAAGCTCTACTCATATAGTCAAAGGTAATAACAACATTTTTTATGTTTTCCAGAAATTCTGAACCAACAGATGACCTTTGGCCCAGTATCCTTATTCCTCACCCTGTCCTGAAGGATTCTCCCTTAACAAATGAGTAAAGTTAAGACATATCTGCAAACTCTCCCTAAGCCAAGAAACACAGAGCAATGAAACACCCTCAGATCCCAAAGAGGCCCAAGACCAGGTCCAGTCTAAGCCTGAAGCCAAGGTGAAAACACGGTATACAGCTGACATTTGCTGTGAAATGCTTCTCACTGACAACTAGCAGAGTCAACAATTTGATTGCAGATCCTAAATTACTCTTGCAAAACAAACAAACAAATGAAATATAGCTAATAGATACAGCTGACCTGAAACAGAAATAACTGCCTTAGTCACTTCTGTCCCCACTAACTGACCAGGCGACCAGCGTGAAGGAGGGTAGTCCCAGGGCACAGCATTCTGGGGATGGCGCCCACTGGAAGCCCATGAATGCCTGGGGTGGAGGCTAGATCCCACAGCCTCCCATATTTCACATCCCCTGGCTGTCACTGGTCTTGTGCTAGGTGAGAAGTCCCTGACCCATCAACTCCATTTCTCCTGGACCTCAAGTCAGCTTTGTGCTCATCTCTCTGTTTGGACATTCTTCCCTCTACAAAGATCCCTTCACAGCAATTTATTCTGACTTCCTTGTTTAAGATGGCAGCACGCCCTTTGCTCTCTTTCATCTTTGCTTTTCCCTCTACAGTAGCCTTCTGAGCACATAAGGGTTTTGAATCTCTTATTTGTGCATTTTTACATTTTCAATTCCATTGTTAAGGCTGCATGAAGTCTATTATGAAGTCCCTCCCTCCCCCAACACATTTGTTAATTTCAACAACTGACAGGCTGCTAGCAGAAGCTGATGGCCAAGGAGCGGTAAGAAAAGGGAAATCTGAAAGAAAAATGTGTTCGGCCCAGGTTAAATGAGTCACAGTGGGCATCCAGAGCTGCTGCAACCACCCTGCCACACTTTGTCCCACTTCAACAAAGATCACCCCTACTTGTCCACCTCGTGGGACCTGAGAACAGCTCCCAGAGGCAAGAGAGGCCATCCCACTTACCCAGCTCCCAACAACCATTCCTAAGGACTTTCAGAGTAGAACATTTAAAAAAAAAATTTTTTCCACAAGGGAGAGAGTCTGAAATCATTAGCAAAGGAAAATCCCAAGAGATCGCATAGCTTTCCCAAACAAACTCTCTAGACTTGGGAACACGTACTGTACCCATTTTGTACGTAGAGAGAAAAACGTTTTATAACCTGACAAAAAAGTTACATAAACAACACTATCCCCTTTGTTGGTTTCTTTTTTTAAAAGGATTGTTTTGAAAATAGATAATTTTACTGATCCAGGAGCCAAGAATTGTTGTTCTGTCTTGAGCTGTTGGATGCCCCTTCTGGCAGGACTGTTTGTTTGCCTAAGATTATGCGTGCTTGCTGGGGACATAAAAATGAGCTCCTCCGAGCGCTCGGGATTGGACAGAGCTGCACCTGCGTGGAGCTTGGTGCATGTTGGCCCCGGCTCTCAAGGAGCACCAGCTTGCTCTCACCCACTCAACTTAGGATTTCCTCAAATCAAAGCTTTTTCTTATTGAGGCTACAGAGGTGGATGAGAGTGCAGGGTTGAGGCTATCTTTACACGCAGCCTGACCAGGTAAATGATACTCAGAAAAGGAACATACAGCCTGACAGTGTCCAGAGCAAGCAGGCAAAGGGCAAGAAAAGAGAAAAGGTCAACTGCCAGGTAAAACACATCAAAATAGAGCTAATTATCTTGAGGCTAGTATTTCTGGTAAAAGGACATACCAAGAAAAGAAATGAAGAAAGCTCCGAGAGAACATTGGTTGTAAACAAGTACACTGCACAGAAATCTGGTTCCATCCCTGCTCAATCTCAAATGAGATGTTTCAGATGAACCTGAGGAAACAGTTACGGAATCCCCGCTGCTCTAATGTATGGTTGCTCTTTTGCAAAATAATAGGGTACAACCTAGCGGGAAGGAAACGAACAGTACATAATGCTTATGCTTCGTGTATGTAAATCTGCTTGAAATAGAAGTACAGAAACTTCTCCTACAAATGACTGCTCCTCAATCTAAAAACACAGAATGAGTGACTCTAAGAAAGAGGACCAAAGCTAAACTTCCTTGCAATGAGAATGCACCCCACGGAGGCACTCTGTGAGGCAGATATCTGAAAAAAAATCTCTTCTGCTACTATCACAAGCCTCTGTGGTCTGAGTTTTCTCCTCTTTAATTATGTCCCTCAGAATAGTAATTCTGACATTAAATGTTCTTCCTCAAGAAAACGATGAAAAACAAGTCTTTGAGAAGTTATACGTGGTGTGGAATGCCACACAATGTTTTTAAACCCACAATGTCAGTGTTCAGTTTTTCCATGCAATACCACCTCAAAAATATCCAAGTCCTTTCCTTAAATATCGAAGCTTCTCAGGGTGGAAACGCATTCACTGCCCTGATCCCAGTACCAACCACAGAGCCTGACTCATAGTGGTGCTCAAGAAATATTAGTTGAATTATCATTAATATGAACAAACGTACACAAAGTTACAACTATCTACTTCCAGTTTCTGGACAATGCCTTTCCTGCAAATGCTGTCAGCAGAGTAATGTTTTGAGCAGAGGGGAATGTTTTTAAATTGGCACATCAATATTTAAAGAAGGAGCGGAGGGTCTATACTTGTTGATTTACAAAAACACATTGATTTTATTCATTTTGAGCTGAGAATCAACTTGGGAACATGAGAGGAGGTAGAAATGTGGGCATGTTGATTCTTGAGAGACCCTGCCAGTCAGCGACTGCTGTACCTCAACACAAGTGCATTCTTTGCTATTTTTCTTGGAAAATGATGAGAGAGGGCAGTGAGCGTGTCTTATCAGCTTCCAGGTGTAGGCAGTCCGCCCAGCCGCTTCAAACAGGGAAGGAGGGACGGGGAGGGACAGCCAGTAATGGAACCCAGGATGCGCCTGCTGGGGCAAGAGCCTTTTCAGATACAATCCCCGATTATTCCCATGTCACCTGGACTTCCCACTGTTCCCTTTGATTTTTAAAATATCCCAAGCAACACACATAAGGGAAGCTTTTGTTTACATTAGAGAGGAAATAACTGAAAACAAACAACTAGGCTGCACTATTTCTCACTCTTTCAAACCTGTTAACCCTTGTGATGGTAATGATTGAAACAAAAGAAAGAAAAAAAGAAAAGAAAAACAATCGTCCTCCAGTTGAAAGCAGACATGCCTTCTATGAGGATTTGATCATTAGGTAGTCATTAAAGTCTATTTTACACTGATCTGAAATCATCTGCCTCTCCCTTCTTCCCTAGTGTCCAGGATGAACATTTCTTCCTGTGTCCCTTTCACGTGTAGTAAATTTGCTGGGGAAGGATGGCACGTTTCTGACTCTTCCCTGTCCTCTTAGTTTTTGGTCCTTATGTCTTCCATAGTTGCCACTGAAGCACTGGCTTTTCCCTAGGGACTCCTTCTGAACGTATTATTTTTCTGACACCTTTTAAGTGGCTGTGCCCTTTCACACTGAGAGAAAGCTGTTCTGCAGCCTTCCTCTCCAACAGTTTCAAAACCTATAAAAACCTTCTGAAAACAACAATATTTTCCTTGATATGTCAACAAAGTCTAGCAGTGACACACATATGGTACTGAATTTTGAGCTGATGATTCCCATGTGTGAGTTACTACTGAATTTTACTCTCCTGAGTTCTCAGAGGTATTTTGCTATTTTCTGCAGTGTTGAGATGAGTAGCCCTCTTCCAATCTCAGTTAAATCCTCAGAAGGCACTGGAAGTCATGTTCCTTTCCTCTCTAAAATCCCTGGGAAAAGTCTCCTTAATTAGTTTCTCAATATCAGTTGTTGAAAACATTCTGTAGCTTCGGACTACAAAATAGTTGGGCAATGTGATATTTGCTACATAACAGGTAGAAGAAAATGGCAAGGAACAGTATCAAGGCTTTCTGGAAATTTTTGATACAATTTGCAGGACAAGACTTTGCGAGCTACTAATTAAATTTGTTCATTTGTTCACACATATTTTGAGTGCACATTCATTGTCATACATTGTGCTAGGAGCTGGGGAACAGCTTCTGTGATTCATCTGCCAACATAAAAATCTTCCCCAGCATTATCTGATTGCACGTGTGAAATTTAGAGTGCTCTAACTTCATCAACGCAACAATATTGTGGTGTAATAGATTTTATTTCATCAACACTATGCCATCTCCTTTGGGAGTACAAGTTTGCCCATTTCCAGACACCGGGGAAACAGCTTTCTCCTTAAGCTACTGAGATTGTCAAGATACTCTGAAACTGCCCTGTTGTGTTGACTGCATACAGATGAGAATACAAACAACTGACCCAGGCCCATTTGGAGCATCAGTTTGGTAACAAGGACTGAAGTCTAAGACCAACAAGGGACATGTAGCACCCAGCTCATGTAAGGCCTCTGCCAGCAATACTTTCTGGTAACACAGAGCTTCACAGTGCCAATAAACTCTGCCACACAGGCAGTATACTGTCCAAAATACATAGGTCATCCAACAAATATGAAGTCAAATTAAGAAGATCAGAATTCCCTTTGAAAGGCCAGCAGACAGCATGGCACCAGCGTGACATCAAGCTCCAGACCAACATCAACTTCTATAAAATCAGTGGTAGCATCTAACCTCTTCTGGTACAGGGCAAAACTTGGACCTACCACAGATGCCACATCTGACTTCTCCAGCAGTTCCACGAGTGTCACCTTTCAGCACCCTGAATATTAAATTCGAGGACAGATCCAGATTCACTTAAATCCTGGGATGCGATTGGTCTACCGAAATTAAAGCCATATTTATTGCAGTATACGCCCACAGAACGGACAGCAACAACACCAAATCATTCCAGCATAACCTTTGGGAGGTTAGTGGCTTCTGGATGGTGGTTACAGAGGTGATACACACACACACACACACACACACACACACACACACACACGTGCAATTTCTAGCTAGCTCAACATCAATTTCACATTAATTGTACCTTAGAAAGAGAAGCAGAAAGTTCGGGTTGGGTTTCTAGGTAGATTATTTTGGGGTGGGGAGGGTGGCGAATCTTAATCTCTTGCTCTACTAAATACCTCCCAGCTCTTCTCCTCTGCTCCTCACTGAAAGAGCTAACGAGTGAAAGCTAATACTGCGCCCAACAACAGAATTGTCAGATCATGAGGACAAAAACATAACAGCATATCTCTGCTATTTGACTTTTTTCCCTTGAGGAATCTGAAAAATAGTCACTCACTTACCTAGAACAGAGTAAGAACTCCTCTCCAAGTTTCCAGGTCTTCACCCGAAGGCCCTTCTGCTAGATAAGGGCAAAGGAGAGAGTTTTAAAACTAAGCCAGCTGAACTACTTAACTGATGAGGCATTCCCAGTAAGGCCTGCAACCTATAACATTTAGTTGTAGGTTACAAACTAGGAAATTAAGGGCTCTCAGCTCCGTGTTATCTGCGGGTAAAAGAAAGCACGCTAATTAGCCGTAATGCCTGATTGTATTCAGGTGCTCCATTTAGAATCATAGTCCTTAATCAAAAAGTGAGGGGGTTCGTTTTTAAAAAGCATTCCAACAGAGTGAAGTTCGGTACAGAAAAGGGATGGGAAAAATGGAAAAACAAGTTCACAAGCATGGTGTGTTTAGCTTGTATTGAATTCATAATTTTGAAAAACCGGTGTATGACATTTCACTGCATAAATCCCAAAATGATAGCAATGTTAATATGTAAATTCACAATGAAAAAGTCCCAAGGAAAGGGTGAGCTGTAAATTCCATTAGAATTCATCTAGTTCACCCACCCCAACTTTACAGATGAAAAGAACAGAAGCCATGTCTATGGATTAGTAAAACCATGGGCAGTACAGGCTGTAGTCAAGCAAACACGGCAACCCTAATCCTGCACAAAATCTGAGGACCTCTGAGACAGCCTCCCCACGACACTGGCTCTGCCATCTTTCCAAAACTACATCTGGTTAGTGGAAGACTTGAAGATGGTCCAGAGAAGGGAACAAAAGTTCCTGGAAGAATAGAAAAAGGGGCCACGAAGAAAGATGAGAAACAAATGGAAGTAGAGCAAAGAATGCTGTGGAGGATGAGTTGCTGGGCAATGGTTTCTCTGATATCCCCACAGGGTAAAGATAGGCCTTGCTTTGCATATAAGGACGTTTTTAACCATCTGAACTATTTTTAAATATTTACTTCGGCAGCATTAAGTACATTCACGTTGTTGTGCTACCATAACTGCATCCAAAGAACTCTTTTCACCTCGCGAAATTGAAACTCTTTATCCATTAAACACTGATTCCCCGTTGCCCCCTCCCCCAGGCCCTGGCAACCACCATTCTACTTTCTGTCCTACCAGTTTGACTACCCTAGGTACCTCACTGAAGTAAAATTATACAGTATTTGTACTCTGTGACTGGTTTATTTCACTTAGCATAATGTCCTCAACCTAAAGGATTATTTATTTATTTTTTTTTTTGCGGTACGCGGGCCTCTCCCGTTGCGGCTCCGGTCGCGAAGGCTCAGCGGCCACGGCTCACGGGCCCAGCTGCTCCGCGGCATGTGGGATTTTCCCGGACCGGGGCACGAACCAGCGTCCCCTACATCAGCAGGCGGACTCTCAACCACTGCACCACCAGGGGGAAACAGCTTTCTCTATAAGCTACTGAGATTGTCAAGATACTCTGAAACTGCTTAGTGTCCAGGATGAACAATCCAGGGAAGCCCCGATTATTTTTAAGAAGGCATTTAACAAGCATTAGTTGAGGGTGCTGACCAGCTGTTTTCCATCTTCCATAAGAACAAAGAAAACAAGAGAAAATGAGTTTAAATGGCAAGGGTAGAAAAAGCTGTCAGATGCTGGAATATAAACTCATTTAAAGGAAAGACTATGCTTTTTCTTTAGCACTTACAGAAGTGCTGTAAACAATGAATTAACATATTTAATTTGACTTATTTCCTTATGATAAGATCTCTTAAAATTATTAAATTAATTCAACAAGCCCTAATTGAGCCTCTGATTGTAATGGTGTGGAAAGTACTAAAGAAATAGAACATATTGTCCTTTTCCTTGAAAAACATACGATTTATTCCAGGAAACAGTATAACATTCTTCTAGTTCTTACGGTACTTACCATCTCTGCCATAAGCTAGAGATGGCAAATAGTTTTCAATTTAAGCACCAACTCATCAACTGTTAGAGACTGCCAAAAACAGAGATGAATTATGTGCCCAAGACTGCATCACAGAAAAGACACTGTAATTAGTTATTGCTGTTTGTTGTGGGTCAAGAAGGGACAAGCAAGGGTAAAAGTGTCATATTCTGGCCATTCCTCTCAAAACCCTTGTAATTTGTTATGCATTGTTGATTAACACCCATCAATATTTGTTTCACGTTTGTCTCTCCAGCTAAAATGAGCTTCACAATAGTCATTGGTACTGCAGCTTCTATTGGGTTGGCCAAAAAGTGCCTTCTGTTTTTAAGTAAAAACAAAAGACACACTTTTCATTTTTACCAAGAACTTTATTGAACAACATATTCACCCTTTTCTCCACTACCTTCTGCCATTTTTCAGGCAACTTCATAATTTCATCTTCCCAAAACATTTTAATTTTTTGAGCAAAGAACTGGTCCAGTTGCCTTTTACAGTCTTCCAGGGAATTGAAATGTTTTCATTAAGAGAATTTTGTAAATACTGAAATAAATGGAAATCTGAAGGTGCAATATCTGGTGAATATAGCAGATGAATCAGAACTTCCCAGCCAAGCTGTAACAGTTTTCGCTTTGTCATCAAAGAAACATGCGGTCTTGCGTTACCCTGATGGAAGACTTTGTGTTTTCTGTTGACTACTTCTGGATGCTTTTCGTTGAGTGCTGCTTTCAGGTGTTCTAATTGGGAGCAGTACTTGTTGGAATTAATCATTTGGTTTTCGGGAAGGAGCTCATAATAGAGGACTCCCTTCCAATCCCACCATATACACAACATCACGTTCTTTGGATGAAGACTGGACTTTGGTGTGGTTGCTGGTGGTTCATTTCGTTTGCCCCACGATCTCTTCCATTCCACATTATTGTATAGTATCCACTTTTCATCGCGCGTCACAACTTGTTTTAAAAACAGAACATTTTCGTTACATTTAAGTAGAGAATTGCAGGCAGAAATACAGCCAGGAAGGTTTTTTTCCCTTAACTTATGTGGAACCCAAACATCAAAGTGATTAACACAGCCAAGCTGGTACAGATGATTTTCAACACTTGATTTGGATATTTTGAGTATGTTGGCTATCTCCCGCATGGTATAACATTGATTGTTCTCAATTAATGTCTCAATTTGATTGCTATCAACTTCAGCTGGTCTACCCCACCTTGGAGCAATGTCAAGCGAGAAATCTCCAGCACAAAACTTCGCAAACTACTTTTGAAACGTTTGATCAGTCCCAGCACTTTCTCCATACACTGCACAAATCTGTTTTTGCATTTCAGTTGCATTTTTACCTTTCTTGAAATAATAAAGCATAATATGCTGAAAATGTTGCTTTTTTCTTCCATATTCAATATTAAAATGGCTACACAAAAATTCACCAATTTTGATAAGTTCTTTTTTAAATGCACACTGATGTGACAGCTGTCACAATACAATCTAACAAAATTGTTTCGAATGAAGTTAAAGACAACTAAGGGCTACTAAAGCCATCTTACAGAAAGAAACGAATGAACATTTTAGCCAACCCAATACGTATTCAGTATGCCCACAAAATAGCACAGTACTAGGAACTATATAAACACACAACAATGTGACAAGAAATAGTTAGGGAGAGGGCTTCTGGGAAGATGGCAGAATAGGAAGCACCAGGAATCTCTCTCCCCACCTAGACAGCAATTGCACCAGCAGAATCTTGTCTGATGTAACCATTTTGGAATCCTGGAGCATGCTGAAATTCTGCAACCTCCAGGGGAAGACTTGGATGGGAAATTGTGGTCCATTTCAGTCCATTGCAGCTCTCACCACAGGAGCAGCTACCTATCTCCCATCTTCAGCCATGTGTCAGGCACTTGTGCATGTGTGCCTGGAGCAGGTTGCGCACAGCGTACAGGAGTTAAGGTGGGCAAAAAGACCCTGTCCTCCAAATACCAGTGACCTGTGCTCTGCTTGATTGCTGACTGCTGATTGGGCAAACAAAAAGGTGGGCAGCCATTGTTGTTGCACCTCCCCACCATTATTGCAAACCCTTCTCCTTGTGGCTAAAGTGATTCCCACGGGATTTAAAAGGCTGGTGCCCATCCCCTTATCTCTGTCATCTTTCTTTTTTAATCCTTTTAGGAACCAGGTATTAGCAAACTAGGATATTCACAAATAACTGTATGTATGGGGGAAATTAGAAAGTGACTACATGTGCCCAGGGAAAGTCTCACAAAAGAGAGAGAAAAGGGCTGAGAGAATATTTGGGGAAAAAAAGTGGCTGTAAACTTACCAAATTTGATGAAATATGTGAATATAAGCATCCAAGAATCTCAATGAACTCCAAGTAGAATGCACTTGAAAAGACCCATACCAAGGCACATTATAATCAAACTTTTGAAAGGCAAGAGAGAATCTTGAAAGCAGCAAGAGAGAAGCACTCATCACAGTCAAGGGATCTTTAGTAAGATTATAAGCAGATTTCTCATCAGAAACTTTGGAGGCCAGAAGACAGTGGGTCAATATATTCTAAGTGCTCAAAGAAAAAAATCAATCAAGAATCCTGTCTTTTGAGGACACAGGGAGGGGGAAGGGTAAGCTGGGACGAAGTGAGAGAGTGGCATGGACTTACATATACTACCAAATGTAAAATAGATAGCTAGTGGGAAGCAGCCGCATAGCACAGGGAGATCAGCTCAGTGTTTTGTGACCACCTAGAGGGGTGGGATAGGGACGGTGGGAGAGAGATGCAAGAGGGAGGAGATATGGGGATATATGTATATGCATTGCTGATTCACTTTGTTATAAAGCAGAAACTAACACACCATTGTAAAGCAATTATACTCCAATAAAGACGCTAAAAAAAAAAAAAGAATCCTATGTCTGGCAGGACGGTCCTCCAAAAGTGAGGGAGAAATTAAGACATTCCTCTGTAAACAAATGCTGAGGGAGCTCATGACCACTAGACCTGCCCTGAAAGATATGCTCAAGGGAGTCCTGTAGGAGGAAATGAAAGGACACTAGACAGTGACCCAAAGCCACATGAAGAAATGCAATCTCAATAAAGGTAAATACATGGGCAATTATAAAAGCTGGGATTATTGTAACAACTTATTAAACTCTGTCTTTTCTACACAGTTTAAGAAGCTGATACGTTTAAAAAAATTTTGTCTAAAAGCTAGTATTATTTTAACTTTGGTTTATAATTCCACATTTTTGTTTTCTACATATTTTAAGAGACTAATGCATTTAAAAGAATTATTAGGGACTTCCCTGGTGGTCCAGTGGTAAAGAATCTGCCTTACAATGCAGGGGACGCAGGTTCGATCCCTGGTCAGGGAACTAAGATTGCACATGTCACAGGGCAAATAAGCCCGTGTGTCATAACTAGACCCCATGTGCTGCAAACTACAGAGCCCACACACTCTGGAGCCTGCGCACCACAACTAGAGAAGAGAAAACCCGAACACCACAGCTAGAGAGAAGGCCGCACACCACAGTGAAGAGCCCGCGCCCTGCAACAGAAGATCCCACATGCCTCAACAAAGATTCCCACGTGCTGCAAATAAGACCCAATGCAGCCAAAAATAGATTAAATAAATAAATCATAAATCTTTAAAATAAAATAAAATAATTATTAGTTTGTGTTTTAGGGCACACAACGTATAAAGATGAAACTTGTGACATCAACAACTGAAAGGTGTGGGGATAGAGCTATAAAGGAGCAGATTTTTTGTATGTTATTTTAGTGAAACTGGTATAAATTCAAATTACAGTGTTATAAATTTAGGATGTTGAATGTAACCCCCACGGTAACTACAACATAAAAATGATAGAATATACACAAAAATAAATGAGAAAGGAATTTAAACATTTCATTACCAAAAATATCAACTAAACACAAAAGGAGAGAGTAATATAGGAAGGGAGGGACAAAAAAGGTCTAGGCATACAGAAAACAAATAGAAAAGTGACAAAAGTAAGTTCCTTCTTAACAAGAATTACTTTGAATATAAGTGGGTTAAACTCTTCAATCAAAAGACAGAGATTGTCAGAATGGATAAAAATACATACTCCAACTATACACTGTCTACAAGAGACTGACTTGAGATCCAAATATGCGAATACATTGAGAGTGAAAGAATGGAAAAAGATATTCCATGTATATAGTAACCAAAAGAGAGCAGGGGTGGCTGTACTAATATCAGACAAAATAGACTTTAAATCTAAAAAGTTTCCGAGAGACAAAGGACATTATATATTAATAAAAAGTTTAATACTGCAAGAAGATATAACCATTATAAACACTTATCCACCTTATGACAGGCCAAATGGGATTTATTACAGGAATGTAAGGATGGCTCGACATATGACAATTGATCAATGTAATATACCACGTTAACCACATTATCATCTCAATTGATGCAAAAAAGCTTTTGACAAAATTCAACATCCTTTCATGATAAAAACACTTAACAGATTAGGAACAGAAGAAAACCACTGCAACATAATAAAAGCCAGATATGGAAGACCCACAACAAACATTATACTCAATGGTGAAAGACTGAAAGCTTTTCTGCTAAGGTCAGGAACAAGACAAGGATGCCCACTTTCACTTCTATTAAACATGGCACTGGAAGTTCTAGCCAGAGCCACTAGGCAAGAAAAACAGATAGAAGGAATCCAAATTGGAAAGAAAGAAGTAGAATTATCTCTGTTCACAGATAATATAATCTTATATCCAAAAAACCCTGATGATTACACACACACACACTCACACACAGACACACTGTTAAAACCAATTAAAAAATTCAGCAAAGTAGCAGGATACAAAGTCAACACACAAAAATCAGTTGCATTTCTACACACTAACAATGAACAATCTGAAAAGGAAATTACAAAAACAATTCCAGTTAGAATAACATCAAAAAGAATAAAATACTTAGGAATTAACCAAAGAGGTGAAACACATGAAAATTATAAAACATTGCTAAAAGAAATTAGAGAAGACATAAATAGATGGAAACACATCTCATATTCATGGACTGAAAGACTTGATATTGTTAAGATGTAAATACTACCCAATGCAATCTACAGACTGAAAGCAATCCCTGCCAAAATCCCATGAATTTTTTTTCAGAGATAGAGAAACCCAACCTAAAATTCACATGGAACCTCAAGGGACCCTGAATAACCAAAATTACTTTGAAAAAGAAGAAAAAAGCTGATGACTCACACGTCCTGATTTCAAAACTTACCATAAAGCTATAGTAATCAAAACAGTGTGGTACTGGCATAATGACAAACATACAGACCAATGGAATAGAACAGAGAACCCAGAAGTAAATCCTCACAAATACGGTCAAACGATTTTTGACAAAGGTGCCAAGACCATTCATTGGGGAAAGGACATTCTTTTCAAAAAATGGTCCTGGGAAGACTGGGTATCTACATGCAAGAGAGTGAAGTTGGACTGTTAACCTAACACCATATTCATAAATTAAAATGGATTAAAGACCTATATGCAAGAACTAAAATTATAAGACTCTTAGAAGAAAACATGGGGAAAAACTTCACGACATTGGATTTGGCAGTGTTTCTTGGAAATGACACAAAAGGCAGAGGCAACAACAACAAAAAATAGAAAAATTGGGGGCTTCCCTGGTGGCACAGTGGTTGAGAGTCCACCTGCCGATGCGGGGGACATGGGTTCGTGCCCCGGTCCGGGAGGATCCCACATGCCGCAGAGCGGCTGGGCCTGTGAGACATGGCCGCTAAGCCTGCGTGTCCAGAGCCTGTGCTCCACAGCGGCAGAGGCCACAACAGTGAGAGGCCCACGTACCACAAAAAAAAAAAAAAAAAAAGACAAATTGGACTTCATGAAAAATTTTAAATGTTGTGCACAAAAGACACTATCAACAGAATAAAAAGGCAACTCACCTTTTTGGGAGAAAATGTTAGCAAACACCTCATAAAGGATTAATATTCTGAATATACAGTGAACTCCTAAAACTCAACAACAAAACCTGATTCAAAAATGGACAAAAGACTTGAATAGACATTTCTCCAAAGAATATATACAAATGGCTAATAAGAACATGAAAAGATGCTCAATATCATTAATCATCAGGGAAATGTAAATCAAAACTACAATGAGATATCATCTCATACCCATTATGATGGCTACTATCAGAACAACAGAAAATAACAAGCACTGGCAAGAATGCAGAGAAACTGAACCATTGTACACTGTTGATGGGAATGTATAAATGGTACAACTGCTGTGGAAAACAGTATGGCATTTCCTCAAAATATTAAAAATAGAAATACCATATGACCCAGCAATTCAACTTCTGGATATATACCCAAAAGAATTGAAATCAGGCTCTTGAAGAGATATTTGTACACCCATGTCTGTAGCACAATTATTCACAGTAGCTAAAATGTGAAAGCAATGCAAGTGTCCATAAAGCAAACTGTGGTATATATATTGAAATATTATCCAGCCTTATAAAGGAAGGAGATTCTGACATATGCTACAACATGAATGAACCTTGAGGACATTATGCTAAATGCAATAAGCCAATCACAAAAAGACAAATACTGTAATGATTCTACTTATATGAGATACTTAGAGTAGTCAAAATCATAGAGACAGAAAGTAGAATGGTGGTTGCCACAGGATGGGAGCGGGGGTGGGGAATAGGGAGTTATCATTTAATGTTCATAGAGTTTCTGTTTCATAAGATGAAAAGAGCTATGGAGATGGATGGTAGTGACGTTGCACAGCATTATGAATGTATTTAATACCACTAAATTGTATCTTTAAAATGATTATGATGGTACATTTTAAGTTATGTGTATTTTACCAAAACTTTTAAAAAACTAAAAGAAAAAAGAAACAGTTACCAGGTCAACTACCTTGTCCATTACTCAACCCTTTACCTGCTCTATGGATCCCATCCTCATCTCCATCCTCTTGGTCCTTGCTCCATTAATATTCTTTCCCTTTCCTTTATCTTCATCCTTTTCTTCTCCATCTTCTCTTTCTTCATAGCACATGAACATGCTTCATCTCTTCCATAAGTGAAAAACAACTACCATTCCTAGGCCTATGTGCTCCCAATTTCTGGACTAATTTTTCTCTTGTCCTTCACAGTGAAACAGAGAAAAACTGGTCAAAAAAGGCTACCTCATCTCCCAGTCCTCTTTGGAGCCTTGCAGTCTGGGCCTTACATCATGGAGCCCCCTGAAAACATTTTTCGCACTTATCACCAGTTAGCTATTAGTGTCCAGATTCAATGCACTCTTTTCAGCTCTTCTAAAATTGCCTCTCTGGAATATCAGATGCCCTTAATCTCTCCATCCTTCTTAGAGTTATTTCACTCTTGATTTTGGTTATGACATCTCCCTGGTTATTTCTCTTCCCTCTCTGGCTGTTCCTTCTAACCACAATTTTAAATGGCTGTGTCCCCATGGGTCAGTACCTCTTCTTTTCTCACCACACAAACTCTTTCTGAGTAATCTCTCAACAACCACAGTTTATATCTGATTACCCAACTGCCTCCCGCATAAGCCAACTGAATAGCCCATGCACTTTTATTTCAACACATCCAAAATTAAACTCATTGTCTTTCTTCCCATTGTCCTCCCTCCACACACCCTATTTCCCATCATCATTTTTTAAATAAATTTATTTATTATTTTATTTATTTATTTTGGCTGTGTTGGGTCTTCGTTGCTGTGTGTGGGCTTCTAACTGTGGTGGCTTCTCTTGTTGCAGAGCACAGGCTATAGGCGTGCAGTCTTCAGTAGTTGTGCTGTGTGGGTTCAGTAGTTGTGGCATGCAGGCTCTAGAGCACAGGCTCAGTAGTTGTGGCAGCCTGTGGGATCTTCCCGGACCAGGACTCGAACCCGTGTCCCCTGCATTGGCAGGTGGGTTCTTAACCACTGCGCCACCAGGGAAGCCCTATTTCCTATCATCTTGATGATTAGTACTTCATCCATACAGCTGTCCAAGGCAGAAAACTGAGAGTCATCCAAATTTCTCCCTGTTCTTTATTCTCCCATCTAGTCACTTTACCAATGTTAATTCTTCCTCCTTGATACTTTTCATATATATTTTCTTCTCTGCATTCCCACTGTCAGTTTTCTAGCTCAGGCCTTCATCATCTCTCACCTGGACAACAGCAACTAACCTATAACTGGTGTTCTTGCCTCCATTCTGGTTCCATTGTGCCACCTTTAGAGCAAACATCCTAGCCCACAAATCTGTTCATATTGCTCCCTTGCTCAAAACTTTTTAATGGCTCCTCACTGCCTATTATCCTTTGAATCTCAATGCCAAGATGAAATCCTCTCTATTAGCTAGGACTCCTTAAGCAAAAAGAAATGCATCTTTTTTTTCAATTTATTTATTTATTTATTTATGGCTGCATTGGGTCTTCGTTGCTGCACGCGGGCTTTCTCTAGTTGTGGTGAGTCAGGGCTACTCTTCATTGTGGTGCTCAGGCTTCTCACAGTGGTGGCTTCTCTTGTTGTGGAGTGTGGGCTCTAGGCGCACGGGCTTCAGTAGTTGTGGCATGCGTGCTCAGTAGTTGTGGCGCACGAGCTTAGTTGCTCCATGGCATGTGGGATCTTCCCAGACCAGGGATTGAACCCGTGTCCCCTGCATTGGCAGGCAGATTCTTAACCACTGCGCCACCAGGGAAGTCCCAAGAAATGCATCTTGACTGGCTTAAGCTCAAGGGGAATTTACTGGGTTATGTAGCTTGGAAGTATACTAGAGAAGATCACAAATGTGATTCAGCAATTCCTCAAAACCATGCCCCAGCCTAGTCTCTCAACCCAAAAGGTTATTCACTTAATGCTTCTGCTTTACTCTAAATTTTGATTCAGTTAATGTCCTTAAAGAGTATTGTTTTAAAATTTATTTTATATATTTATTTTTGGCTGCGTTGGGTCTTCGTTGCTGCACGCAGGCTTTCTCTAGTTGTGGCGAGCGGGGGCTACTCTTTGTTGTGGTGCGTGGGCTTCTCACTGCAGTGGTTTCTCTTGTTGTGAAGCATGGGCTGTAGGCATGCGGGCTTCTGTAGCTGTGGCGCGTGGGCTCTAGAGCACAGGTTCAGTAGTTGTGGCACATGGGCTTAGTTGCTCCGCGGCATGTGGGATCTTTCCGGACCAGGGCACGAATCCATGTCCCTTGCATTGGCAGGTGGATTCTTAACCACTGCACCACCAGGGAAGCCCTTAAAGAGTAGTTTTAAAGACAACAGCTGTAGTAATCTAGTTATAGTAATGAGGTGTAAACGAGTTTTCTCCTAGTTAGCTGTCCTATTATGTGTATCAATAACTAGTATCATCTTACGGACTCTTTCTCTGTAATGGAAATAAGAGAAGCACATGAAAGAGTTTAAGCTGATCAAAAATAACTGGTGAAATTAATGGAATAAGTAAATAAATATTTCTGCGATATCAGACTTAAAAAAACCCAAAAAACAGAAGCAGTCAATAATGAAAATAATTGTTCCTAAAGGTGACTCTGAAATTCTCTCTGATCTAGTTTTAAATACCTCAAAGACACTGTCTTAGCAATAACAAGATAAAATTTTAAAAGGAAAGAGACAGGGAATTCCCTGGAGGTCTAGTGGTTAGGACTCCATGCTCTCACTGCTGAGGGCCCAGGTTCAATCCCTGGTAAACTAAAAATCCCATAAGCTACAGGCCATGGACAAAGAAACAAAAAACAAACAAAGAAACAAACAAAAAAAACCAAAGGCAAAAAAAAAAAAAGAGGAAAGAGGAAAGAGACATTATTAGAATGCAATCACATCCATTTGTTTATGTATTATCTATGGCTGCCTTTGCTCTACAACTGCAGGGCTCAGTAACTAAAACAGAAACTCTGATTCACAAAGTTATAAATATTGACTATCTGACTTTTTATAGAAAAATCTTGCTGATCCCTGCCTACACAAATAGAAGAAGAAATTTCTTTATTTACTAGTGACCATGAGGAGGGGCTTTGGATCTATGATTCAAGATTTCTACAGTAATACATGATTGCACTTATTGTATCAAATCAAGTCATGAATTTCTATGGAGTCTCTTACTGAGATACCAACCCCTCTCTTCGTCTTTTTATTTTTTGTAATTTTGGGCAGGGTGTGAGTGATGTAATATATAGTGACATGTGTATTATGTGTATTAGATCAGAAACAATGACCTAGAACACAAATTAATGAGAGTACAGGGGCTGAAGGAAATGTGTAAATCCACTTGCCTTCACTGCTCATGTCCGTTTCAGGAAGACCTTGAAGGTTCAGGCAAATGCACTCCAAAAGCCACATGCCAATAGGCCATTTGCAGATTGTTTCTTATCTTTAAATCTCCCAGATCCTGTCTGTACTTCATTGGGATTAAAGAAGTATTGGTTCATGCTCAACATCATTAGCCATCAGGAAATTCAAATCAAAACTACAGAGAGATACTATTTCACACCCACAAGCCTGGCTATACTAAAAAAGACAGGTAATAACAAATGTTGGGAATGTCGTGGAGAAACTGGAATCCTCATGTGCTGCTGGTGGAATTGTAAAATGGTGCAGCTACTTTGGAAAATAGTTTGGCAGTTTCTCAAAAGGTTAAATATAGAGTTACTGTAAGACCTAGCAATTCCACTCTTAGGTATATACCCAAGAGAAGTGAAAACATATGTCCACACAAAAACGTTTAAATGAATGTTAATAGTGGCCTCATTCATAAAAGTCAAAAAATGGAAACAATCCAAATGCCCACTAACTGGACAAACAATGGAAAAATAAAATCTGCTTTATCTGCGCAATGGGGTATTATTCAGTTATAAAACAGAATGAAGTAGTGAAACATGCTATACCACGGATGAAATCTGAAATATTATGTTAAGCAAAAGAAATGACAGACTCTCTCCTGGACCAAACTTTAGTGAGGCTCCTCTAAGCCTTTCCTTGATTAGGCCTCATCTTAGGGCCTTGTCCTTAGACCTGCATAACCCAGTTTTAGACAGAGTCCTGCTAAGTCATTTTAGCAAGAATTCCCACCCTCAGTATACGACCACCTTCAATATCTGATCAAATTCCTCATTCCCCACCAACCCTCATGTGATATTTGGTCACCCTGGTCTGCCTTCAGGCAGTGCTGTTAGTTCAGTTGAGTAGGAAATTTCCCTACATTTGATGGCTCCACTTAGTAATTTTCCATCCACCAATTCTCCCCACCACCACCGCGGCCTTCTCCTTAGCTATAAATCCCCACTGTCCATGCTGTCTTCAGAATTCAGCCCAGTTCTATACTGAGGCCTCTTTCCCCCTATTGCAATAGTTATCGAATAAAAGCTATTTTTACTACTTCAACTACTGTCTCTGGTTTCCTTTAAGAGAAGCCAATCACAAAAGATCATATATTGTATGATCCACTTGTATAAAATATCCCAAATAGGTGAATTTAGAGAGATGTAAAGTCAATTGGTTATTGCCTAGGGATAGGGGACTTGGTGGGGGAGAGTCTACTAATGGGTACAGAGTTTTTTTTGGGGGGTGATGAAAATGTTCTAAAATTGATTGTGGTGATGCTTGCTCAACTCTGAGTGTATATTAAAAACCACTGAACTGTACACTTTAAAATGGATGAATTACATATTATGTGAATTATATCTTAATAAAGTTGTTTAAAAAAGAGCATTGGTTATATTCTTTGGATTATGAAAAAGAGGGAAATTCAAGTACTTTATGAGCAAGATTTTTAGGATTTTAAAAAATTTAAATAGGACAATATATTACATGCACATTGTGGTTCCAAAAAATACTAAGTAGTGTGAATAATATATTCTATAGAGTATAACAGTTTACAAAATATTTTCAGATATTTATCTGATTGTGACAACTAGTAATTACTTCCATTCTAGAGCATGTACTATGGACTAGGCAATATGCTAGGTGCTTTGCTACATTTATCTCTTTTTTTTTTAAATAAATTTATTTATTTATTTTTGGCTGCACTGGGTCTTCATTGCTGGGCGAGGGCTTTCTCTAGTTGCGGTGAGCAGGGGCTACTCTTCATTGCGGTGCGGGGTCTTCTCATTGTGGTGGCTTCTCCTGTTGCAGAGCATGGGCTCTAGGTGCACGGGCTTCAGTAGTCGTGGCATGCAGGCTCAGTAGTTGTGGCTCACGGGCTTAGTTGATCCGCGGCATGCGGGATCTTCCCTGACCAGGGATCAAACCCGTGTCCCCTGCATTGGCAGGTGGATTCTCAACCACTGCGTCACCAGGGAAGTCCTGCTACATTATCTTTTACAACGGCCCTGTGCCCCAAATTAGAAATGATTATTCCTACTTTACAAGTGAGGTAACAGGTAAAAAAAGGTAAGTTGCTCACCCATAACTAATAAGTTGTAGAACTCAAGCTTAATACAACTTCCCATCTCTAAATCCTATGCTGTATTCTCTGAATCAATATTTTTAGAGGTATAGAGGAAAAAGTATGTTGATACCAAAATTCAAGAAAAGCATCTAATCTCCATCTATTTACTAAAACTAGAAAAGAGATCACACTTAGTATAGGCTCTGGCATAAAATAAGCATTCAATAAATATCAGTCATCAGTATTATTATTATTCTCCAATTTAGTGACCTTTTTGCCTCATTTAGGCAAAAGGTCTTTCTGAACTTTTTGCAGGTTTTGGTACTAGTGATTTTCCTCCTTCTTCCTAAAACTTTATCTTCCCTGGAGTTTCATGACACCATGATTTCCTTTTTTTTTTTTTTAACCCTTTTGACAGCTCTTCAGTTTCTTAGATATGACATCAAATGCATGCTCCATTAAGAAAAAATAATAAACTGGACTTCATCAAAATTAGAAACATTTGTTCTCCAAAAGATACCATTAAGAAAATGAAAAGGTTGAGAAAAAATGTTTGCAAATCCTATATCTCATAAAGGAGGTATAACCAGCATGTGTGTGTGTATATATATTTATAATTCAATAAGAAGACAAACAACCCAATTAACAAATGGGCAAATGATTTGAAATGACACTTCACCAGAGAGGACACATGAATAGCTAATAAGTAAAGATGTTCAACATTATTTGTCACTAGGAAAATGCAAATTAAAATGACAGTAAAATACCATTACTCACTCATTAGAATGGCTGTTAAAGAAGACAATAACAATTGTTAGAAGGACGTGGAGAATGCCCCTACATTGCTGGTAGGGATGTAAATTGGTACAGCAGCTTTGGAAAGCATTCAGCAGTTTCTTAGAAAGTTAATTATAAACTTACCATATCACCCAGAGATTCCACTCCTTTCTATCTACCCCAGAGAAATAAAACCATAAGTCCACACAAAGACTTTTATGTAAATGATCATAGAAGCTTATTCAGAGTACCCCCAAACTGGAAATAATCCCAATTTCTATCACTATTTACTAGACAAACACATTGTGGTATACAACAAAATACCATTCAGCAACATAAAAGAGCAAATTACTGATATAGATAGATAGATATAGCTATCTGCAACAACACGAATGAGCTTCAAAAATATGCTGAGTGAAAGAAGCTAGACAGGGACTTCCCTGGTGGCACAGTGGTTACGAATCCACCTGCCAATGCAGGGGACATGGGTTTGATCCCTGGTTCGGGAAGATCCCACATGCCGTGGAGCAACGAAGCCCGTGTGCCACAACTACTAAGCCTGCGCTCTACAGCCCGCGAGCCACTACTACTGAAGCCCACGAGCCTAGAGCCCGTGCTCCACAACAAGAGAAGCCACTGCAATGAGAAGCCCGTGCACCATAACGAAGAGCAGCCCCCGCTCGCCGCAACTAGAGAAAGCCCACGCGTAGCAACGAAGACCCAACGCAGCCAAAAATAAATAGAAATTTTTTGTAAAAAAAAGAAAGAAGCTAGACACAAAAGACCACATATTTCATTTATATGATTCCATTTATATGAAATTTCTAGAAAAGGCAAAGACAGGACACACATGAGTGGCTGCCTGGAGCCGGAGACAGGAGTGGAGACTGACTGAAATGAGCAGGAAGGCACTTCTTGAGATGAGGGACAGGCTCTGAAACTGGGATATACTGATGGTTTCACAACTGCATAAACTTACTAACCACCATCAAACTGTACATTTACAATGGATGAATTTTATGGTATGTAAATTAGACCTCAATAAAGCTGTTAAATAATTTTTTAAAAGAAGTCAGAATTTTTTACTCTTACATGAACATTATAATTACAGAAATACTTTAAGGACTAAAGTGACCAGAAGACTTCATTACCTGAAAACAACTAGAAAAGACAGAGAATTATCCGTGATTTCATCCAAAGGGCAGGGAAGAACTAGCCCTACAGAAAGTAGAACTATAGTTCAGAATGAGGGGAAAGAGGGAATGGAGCAGAAGGAATATTTGAAGAGATAATGGCTGAGAAATTTCCAAAACCAACAGAAGATTCAGGACCTGCAACCAACTCCAAAATACATCTAGTAAACTTCTGAGAAGCAAAGGCAAAAAGAAAATCCTCTTAAAATCAGCCAGAGATATAACTTTTTAAAAGGTGAGGCATTATTATTTAAAAATGTAAATATCTGCTATTTCTAGAGAGAAAGATGGGGGGATACATTGCGGAAGGGTGGCACAGGAACTTTGTAACCACAGTGTTCAATTTCTTCATCTGAATGGCTATTACGTGAGTTGTTGCCTTATAATTACTCATTAAGCTGTACATGCATATTGTGTACTTTTCTGTATATACTTTTTATTGTGCAATAAAAGGAGAAAAATTAAGTAATGTCTTTGTAAATACATTTTGTAAGAATTGTTTTTTTTCCTTGGAGACTGATGACAAAGAGTACTATCTGGGGAAATGTTTTTCATGTTGGTGGTTTCATTAGCATCATCACAGTGTTATTTTGACCTGTACAAGCTTTTTCCCGGAACTTAGAAATGTCCACTTTTTGTAGATCACACCAATGAAGAATTTGACCAAAGACAGTATTTTCAAAATCAAGAGAACAGTTGGTGAAAAAAATGACTACCAAATATAACTGCAGAACCAATAGAAACATACGTTATCAATAAAGGATAATATTTTGTGGTGAGTGGGTGGGCAATTTTTTATCTTTTTTGGCACTGAAATCTGTTAATTTCAGTGTCTGCCTAAGAGCTATTTATTTTTTTAAATCAAAACAGATTTTAATGCATAATACATTTTTGTTGTTGTTACTTGTTGTTTTGCTGTTGTTGTTACTCTTATTTTTTCTTTGTTAAACCAGCAGAAAACCATTTTTGTATAATAAAACTTCAGGCTCCACATGTAAACATTCCATTTGAGTTTTGCTGCAGTGGATTACAGGATAGTTAGTGCCTTTTTATTTTTATTTTATCTCTGAATCTGATCTGTCCCAGTCCTTGAGGTCGGCCCATTTCTGAGTTTGTCAAGTTCCTGCAGCTTTAGTGATAAAGTCATGCTTTCAATACTCAGTTTTGGTTGGGGCAGGCAGACAGAAGGTAGAAAATGATAGTATTTCAGGAGCTACTTCACAGAATTATTAGGGTTGTCTTTACATCACAACAAAGGTGATTAGACCTAGAGAATTATCAGACTCCTGGATTCCTTTTGGGAACTGAATATACCTTGAAATGTCAAGGAATAAAGAATCCATGGTTTTTCTCCTAGCCATGTGTGGAAATTCAACAACAATTTAATGGAGCAAATTATTATTACTTCCACAATCTCACTCTTTCCTCAACAAAAATAGTTGCTTTCATCAGGAAGAATATTCCACAAGCATCCTCACCACTTAGTTAATTTTAATTTGTGTTCATTATGTGTATAAGGATTACTAAACTTCCTGAAACATCCTCTTTGGTACTCTGAGGAAAGATGTTTTATAAACAAAAGTTGGTTTTAAAAACAATAACACACCAGACTTGCTGGGAGTGTGAGTTAGAGGAGACACCACAAATGTTGTTCCAATAGTTCCCAAATGCAAGTTCTCAGATTGTGCCTCAGTGGGAGTCTGACTTTGCACCACTTCACATTAAAACCATCCCTTACCCTATGATTATGACCTTCTAAATTTACATTAAAAGGTTTTTTCCTTTTATGAAAATGATGTTGATCAGAGATTGTGGTGTTTTTATTTTATTTTATTTATTTATTTTTGGCTGCGTTGGTTCTTCACTGCTGCACACAGGCTTTCTCTAGTTGCAGCAAGCAGGGACTGCTCTTCGTTGCGGTGCACGGGCTTCTCATTGCGGTGGCTTCTCTTGTTGCAGAGCATGGGCTCTAGGTGCGTGGGCTTCAGTAGTTGTGGCTCCCGGGCTCTAGAGCACAGGCTCAGTAGTTGTGGTTCACTGGCTTAGTTGTTCTGCGGCAAGTGTGATCTTCCTGGACCAGGGCTCAAAACCATGTCCCCTACATTCGCACTCGGATTCTTAACCACTGCGCCTCTGGGGAAGTCCCGAGACTGTAGTGTTTTTAAATGGTCTTATTTTGTTCCCTAAATATTTTTTGAAATATTATTGGTCTGTGAAATCTAAAAGTCTGGGAACCACACTTTTTAGAAGATCTCTTCTTAATCCTAAGGCTTTTTCACTGAATCACAGAATATTATGACCATCCAGTGCCAGTTGTCATTCTCTTTAACCAACACTATTATATTTGATGTATTCAACCACCCCCTTCTTCCTAAAACTCCCCTCAATGAACAGGCTTCAGTGGCACACACACCCAAAAAGCAAAAAAACAAAAAATCAACAGTTTTTCTCCTCTGATTTCTCCTCTATTGCTTTCCTTGTTGGCAGTTCTATTCCACCAAATGAAAAATTATAAGTGTGAGCCTTCCTAAAGACACTTTCTCCCCCTTCCTGCCTCCTTTCTCCCATTCTCTCCCTCTTTCCTTCCCTGCCTCCCTCTTTCTCTCTCATTAAATTGTAATAGGAATGCTTACCATGAAATCTACCCTCTTAACACATATTAAAGCACACAATGTCGGCTCTTCTCTTTATTTCTACTCATTCTTTCTGGGAACTGCTGTCTTCAGACCTTCATTACCACCCCCATGCTGATGACTTTCAACACTTTAGACTGGAGAGCTTAAACCACCAGAGTTCCAACAGTCTACAAGCCATTTGCACCAACAACTTTCCATCTTCCACAATGAACTCATTTTTTTTCTCCATCAAACTAGCTTAACCTCACAAATTTCCAGTTTCCATCAAGTACTTTACTGGCAACCAAAACCTCATTGTTCTTTTATCCCTCCTTCTCTTTCATCTTCTAAGTCCAGTCACTCCTCAAGTCCATTTTTCAAAATTTCAACACAAACTTAGGAGTAAAAAAGACATAGATTTGATTGTAGACTCTGACTTAATAGTTATGAAAACTTTGGACAAATTACTTACTGTTATAGTCTGAATGTTTGTGTCCCCCCCCCCCCCGCCACCACAAATTCATGTATTGAAGCCCTAACACCTAATGTGATAGTATTTGGATATGGGGCCTTTGGGAGGTAATTAAGGTTAGATAAGTTCATGAGAGCAGGGCCCTTATGATGGGATTAGTGCCCTTATAAGAAGAGACACCAGAGAGCCCACTTGCCCTCTCTCTCCCTGTAAGCACACAGTGAGATGCTGGCCACCTACCAGCCAAGAGGAGTCCTCAGAATAAAACATACCTCACCAGCACCTTGATCATGGATTTCCCAGCCTCCAGAATCATAAGAAGTAATTTTCTATTGTTTAAGCTGTCTAGTCTATGGTATTTTGTATGGTTGCCCAAGCCAACTAAAACATGTACCTCCTCTGGGCCTTTGTAAATTGTGACCAGTAATACCTACCCTGCTGGAAAATATTAGTTCCTTCTTTTCTCCATCCCCATTACTACCAACTAACCTGAGGCCCTCATCTGCTAACTGCTAGACTAGCCAAGGTTCCTAGTCTTCCCTTATTCTACTCTACCCTGCATGCCACAATCACATTAGTAGTCAAAGAAATCAAATCAATATGTCATTGCAATTCCTCAGAGCTCTGAATGGTTCCCCACTTAACTACTGGATAAAGTTTAAATTCCTAGATCTGGCATTAAAGTATTTCAGAGTACCTTTAATGCTATCTATTCAATTTTTCTCTCCAAGAAACACTTCTGCAGGATGGTTTTCACTAATCCCTTTCAAACCTGCCTTCCTCAGTCTAGAAGGTACTTAACCTCCTTTCTGTCTACCAAGATTCACTCTTCAAGTTACCCCTACTCCAGTAGGTCTTCTATAGCTTCTCCAGAAACTCTGACTTCTAGACTTCTACTCCTCATTTTGATACCTTCCATGGCTCAACTGCATTATGTAAGGATGTGTTACCATGTCACCTAAGAAAGCAGACTTCTGGGGAGCAAGACCTGTCTTACATGACTTCTCTATAATCCTCAACACCCAGCACAATGACACACACACAGTCAATTCTTAAGAAATACTACTGAATTAATGTGATACACCATCACTTGATATAAACAGCTCATGTTCCTTTTATTCTTGTTTTTAGTTACAAAATGTTTCAAATATATAGCAAACTCTAGAGGATAACAATAAGCACCCCAATTTTTAGATTGTCATGTTTGCTTTCAAAATTTTAAGGCAATAATACTTTGCAGATGCTGCTGAGGTCTTTTGTGCCTGTCCCTGTTGCCATTTCCAACCTCTTTCCCTGAAGGTATTCATTTAGATATGTGTCTTTACCATTAACATTTTAATACTTCGACTACTCATATATCTGGCCATAGATGCTACTTTCTGTGTTTTTAAAATTTATGTAAGGGACTCTAGTCACACTGGGTCCTGAGATGAAGACAATGAGAACAGAGCCTCTAGCAAACTCCCAATGGACATGCAGTCATAACAGGCCATCCTGAGTGAAACAAAGGTGAGGAGAGGACTTGTAGGAGGTGAGGGCAGAAAGGATCAGTATGCTGCTGTTTTGAAAACCCATCAAAAAGGATAAAAGAACAGAAGCAAGAAGATCAGGAGGCTACTGCAATAACACTGCCATGTGGCTGACAGGGTTGTGGTGCTCTGGCCAGGTGTCAGGTCAGAACTTCTGAGGTGGGAGAGCGAAGTTCAGGACAATGGTCCACCAGAGACCGCCTGGCCCCACGTAATATCAATCAGCGAGAGCTCTCCCAGAGATCTCCATCTCAAGGCTATGACCCAGATCCACTCAATGACCAGCATGTTCCAGTGCTGGACACCCAATGCCAAGCAACTAGGAAGACCAGAACACAACTCCACTCATTAGCAGAGAGGCTGCATAAAATCATACTAAATTCACAGGCATCCCAAAACACACCACTGTTCGTGGTCCTGCCCACAAGAAAGACAAGATCCAGCCTCATCAACCAGAACACAGGCACCAGTAACCTCCACCAGGAGGCCTACACAACCCACTGAACCACCTTAGCCACTGGGGGCAGACACCAAAAATAACAGAAACTACAAACCTAGAGCCTGTGAAAAGGAAACCTCAAACACAGCAAGTTAAGCAAATGAGAAGACAGAGAAACACACAGCAGATGAAGGAGCAAGGTAAAAACCCACCAGACCAAACAAATGAAGAGGAAATAGGCATACCTAAAAGAGAATTCAGAATAATGATAGTAAAGATGACCAAAATCTTGGAAATAGAATGGAGAAAACACAAGAAACATTTAAGGGCTTCCCTGGTGGCGAAGTGGTTGAGAGTCCACCTGCCGATGCAGGGGACACGGGTTCGTGCCTCGGTCCAGAAAGATCCCACGTGCCGTGGAACAGCTAGGCCTGTGAGCCATGGCCTCTGAGCCTGTGTGTCCAGAGCCTGTGCTCTGCAATGGGAGAGGCCACAACAGTGAGAGGGCCGCATACAGAAAAAAAAAAAAAAAAAAGAATTGAGGACAGTCTCAGAGACCTCTGGGACAATATTAAATGCACCAATATTCGAATTATAGGGGTCCCAGAGGAAGAAGAGAAAAAGTAAGGGACTGAGAAAATATTTGAAGAGATTATAGTTGAAAACTTCCCAAATAAGGAAAAGGGAATAGTCAATCAATTCCAGGAAATGCAGAGAGTCCCATACAAGATAAATCCAAGGAGAAACACGCCAAGACGCATATTAATCAAACTACCAAAAATAAAATACAAAGAAAAAATATTAAAAGCAGCAAGGTAAAAACAACAAATAACATACAAGGGAATCCCCATAAGGTTAAGAGCTGACCTTTCAGCAGAAACTCTGCAAGCCAAACGGGATTTGCAGGACATATTTAAAGTGATGAAAGGGAAATACCTACAACCAAGATTACTCTATCCAGCAAGGACCTCATTCAGCTTCAACAGAGAAATTAAAAACTTTACAGGCAAGCAAAAGCTAAGTGAATTCAGCACCACCAAACCAGCTTTACAACAAATGCTAAAGGAACTTCTCTAGGCAGGAAATAAAAGAGAAGGAAAAGAACTACAATAACAAACCCAAAACAATTAAGAAAATGATAATAGGAACATACATATCAATAATTACCTTAAATTTAAATGCATTAAATGCTCCAACCAAAAGACATAGACTGGCTGAATGGACACAAAACAACACCGTATATATGCTGTCTACAAGAGGCCCATTACAGACCTAGGAACACAGCCACAGTGAAAGTGAGGGGATGGAAAAAGATATACCTTGCAAATGAAAATCAAAAGAAAGCTGGAGTAACAATTCTCATATCAGACAAAATACACTTTAAAATAAAGACTATTACAAGAGACAAAGAAGAACACTACAAAATGATCAAGAGACCAATCCAAGAAGAAGATATAACAATTGTAAATATTTATGCACCCAACATAGAAGCACTTCAATACATAGGGCAAATGCTAACAGCCATAAGAGAGGAAATCAACAGTAACACAATCATAGTAGGGGACTTTAACACCCCACTTTCACCAATGGAAGATCATCCAAAATGTAAATAAATAAGGAAACACAAGCTTTAAATGATACATTAAATAAGATAGACTTAATTGATATTTATAGGACATTCCATCCCAAAACAACAGAATAGACTTTCTTCTCAAGTGCTCATGCAACATTCTCCAGGATAGATCATATCTTGGGTTACAAATCAAGCCCTGGTAAATTTAAGAAAATTGAAATCGTGTCAAGTCTCTTTTCCGACCACAACGTTATGAGACTAGATATCAATTACAGGGAAAAAAATCTGCAAAAATTACAAACACATGGAGGTTAAACAATACATTACTTAATAACCAAGAGATCACTGAAGAAATCAAAGAGGAAATCAAAAAATACCTAGAAACAAGTGACAGTGAAAACACGATGACCCAAAACCTATGGGATGCAGCAAAAGCAGTTCTAAGAGGGAAGTTTAGCAATACAATCCTACCTGAAGGAACAAGAAACATGTCAAATAAACAACCTAACCTTACACCTAAAGCAATTAGAGAAAGAACAACAAAAACAAACCAAAGTTAGCAGAAGGACAGAAATCATAAAGATCAGATCAGAAATAAATGAAAAAGAAATGAAGGAAACAATAGCAAAGATCAATAAAACTAAAAGGTGGTTCTTTGAGAAGATAAACAAAATTGATAAACCATTAGCCAAACTCATCAAGAAAAAAAGGGAGAAGACATACATCAATAGAATTAGAAATGAAAAAGGAGAAATAAAAACTGACCCTGCAGAAATACAAAGGATCATGAGATATTACTACAAGCAACTCTATGCCAATAAAATGGACAACCTGGAAGAAATGGACAAATTCTTAGAAAAGCACAACCTTCCAAGACTGAGCCAGGAAGAAACAGATAATATAAACAGACCAATCACAAGCACGGAAATTGAAACTGTGATTAAAACTCTTCCAACAAACAAAAGCCCAGGACCAAATGGATTCACAAGCGAATTTTACCAAACATTTAGATAAGAGCTAACACCTATCCTTCTCAAACTCTTCCAAAATAAAGCAGAGGGAGGAACACTCCCAAACTCATTCTACGAGGCCACAATCACCCTGATACCAAAACCAGACAAAGATGTCACAAAGAAAGAAAACTACAGGCCAAAATCACTGATGAGTATAGATGCAAAAATCCTCAACGAAATACTAGCAGACAGAATCCATCAGCACATTAAAAGGATCATACACCATAATCAAGTGGGGTTTATCCCAGGAATGCAAGGATTCTTCAATATACGCATATCAATCAATGTGATACACCATATTAACAAACTGAAAAAGAAAAACGATATGATCATCACAATAGATGCAGAAAAAGCTTTTGGCAAAATTCAACATCCATTTTTGATAAAACCCCTCCAGAAAGTAGACACAAAGAGAACTTAGCTCAACATGACAAAGGCCATATAAGACAAACCCGCAACCAACATCATTCTCAATGGTGAAAAACTGAAACCATTCTCTAAGATCAGGAACAAGACAAGGTTGCCCACTCTCACCACTATAATGCAACATAGTTTTGGAAGTTTTAGCCACAGCAGTCAGAGAAGAAAAGGAAATAAAAGGAATCCAAATCAGAAAAGAAGAAGTAAAGTTTCTGTTTTGCAGATGACATGATACTATACATAGAGAATCCTAAAGTTGCTACCAGAAAACTACGGGAGCTAATCAATGAATTTGGTAAAGTAGCAGGATACAAAATTAATGCACAGAAATCTCTTGCATTCCTATAGACTAGTGATGAAGAATCTGAAAGGGAAATTAAGGAAACATTCCCATTTACCACTGCAACAAAAAGAATAAAATATCTAGGAATAAACCTACCTAAGGAGACAAAAGACCTGTATGCGGAAAACTATAAGACACTGATGAAAGAAATTAAAGATGATACAAACAGATGGAGAGATATACCATGTTCTTGGATTGGAATAATCAACATTGTGAAAATGACTATACTACCCAAAGCAATCTACAGATTCACTACAATCCCTATCAAACTACCAATGGCATTTTTCACAAAACTAGAACAAAAATTTCACAATTTGTGTGGAAACACAAAAGACCCCCAATAACCAAAGCAATCTTGAGAAAGAAAAACAGAGCTGGAGGAATCAGGCTTCCAGACTTCAGACTATATTACAAAGCTACAGTAATAAAGACAGTATGGTACTGGCACAAAAACAGAAATATAGATCAATGGAAAAGGATAGAAAGCCCAGGGATAAACCCATGCATATATGGTCACCTTATCTTTGATAAAGGATGCAAGAATATACAACAGAGAAAAGACAGCCTCTTCAGTAAGTGGTGCTCGGAAAACTGGACAGCTACATGTAAAAGAGGAAATTAGAACACTTCCTAACACCATACACAAAAATAAACTCAAAATGGCTTAAAGACCTAAATATAAGGCCAGACACTATCAAACTCTTAGAGGAACACATAGGCAGAACACTCCTCTATGACATAAATCACAGCAGGATCTTTTTTGATCCACCTCCTAGAGAAATGGAAATAAAAACAAAAATAAAGTAATGAAACTTAAAATCTTTTGCACAGCAAAGGAAACCATAAACAAGACCAAAAGACAACCCTCAGAATGGGAGAACATATTTGCAAATGAAGCAACTGACAAAGGATTAATCTCCAAAATTTACAAGCAGCTCATGCAGCTCAATATCATAAAAGAAAACAACCCAATCCAAAAATGGGCCGAAGACCTAAATAGACATTTCTCCAAAGAAGATATACAGATTGCCAACAAACTCATGAAAGGATGCTCAACATCACTAATCATTAGAGAAATGCAAATCAAAAGTACAATGAGGTATCATCTCACACCAGGAAGAATGGCCATCATCAAAAAATCTACAAACAATAAATGTTGGAGAGGGTGTGGAGAAAAGGAACCCTCTTGCCCTGTTGGTGGGAATGTCAACTGATACAGCCACTATGGAGAACAGTTTGGAGGTTCCTTAAAAAAGTAAAAGTAGAACTACCATACGACCCAGCAATCCCACTACTGGGCATATACCCTGAGAAAACCACAATTCAAAAACAGTCATGTACCACAATGTTCATTGCAGCTCTATTTACAATAGCCAGGACATGGAAGCAACCTAAGTGTCCATTGACAGATGAATGGATAAAGAAGATGTGGCACATATATACAAGGATTATTACTCAGCCAAAAGAGAAATGAAATTGAGTTATTTGTAGTAAGGTGGATGGACCTAGAGACTATCATACAGAGTGACGTAAGTCAGAAAGAGAAAAACAAATACCATATCCTAACACATATTTATGGAATCTAAAAAAAAAAGAAATGGTTCTGAAGAACCTAGGGGCAGGACAGGAATAAAGTTGCAGACATAGAGAATGGACTTGAGGACATGGGGAGGGGGGAGGGTAAGCTCAGACGAAGTGAGAGAGTGGGCATATATACACTACCAAATGTAAAATAGATAGCTAGTGGGAAGCATCCACGTAGCATTGGGAAATCAGCTCGGTGATTTGTGACCATCTAGAGGGGTGGGTTAGGGAGGGTGGGAGGGAGACGCAAGAGGGAGGAGTTATGGGGATATATGTATATAGGCAGCTGATTCACTTTGTTGTAAATCAGAAACTAATACACCATTGTAAAGCAATTATACTCCAATAAAGATGTTAAAAAAAGAAAAAAGATTGCTTTGGTGTTTGGGGTCTTTTGTGTCTCCATACAAATTTTAAGATTTTTTTGATCTGGTTCTGTGAAGAATGCCATTGGTGGTTTGATGGGGCTTGTGTTGAATTTGTAGATTGCTTTGGGTAGTATGTAAAAAAAATAAGGCACCTGACTGTTGATTCCAAATAAAAAATAAAAAAATTATGTAAGTATTGGACTTTCCTAGTGGTGCACAGGTTAAGAATCTGCCTTCCAGTGCAGGCGACAGGGGTTCGAGCCCTGGTCCAGGAAGGTCCCACATGCCACGGAGCAACTACTGAGCCTGCACTCTAGAGCCTGCAAGCCCATGCTGCAACTACTGAATCCCGTTCACCTAGGGCCCGTGCTCCACAACAAGAGAAGCCACCACAATGAGAAGCCCGCGCACTGCAACGAAGAGAAGCCCGTGCACCGCAACGAAGAGTAGCCCCCACTCGCTGTAACTAGAGAAAGCCCGTGCACAGCAAAAAAGACCCAACACAGTCAAAAATAAAATATAAATAAATAAATTTATTTTTAAAATTTATGTGTTTATACCATATTTATCCACCTATAAATTGTTCTTTTCAACTCATTACTAGATTTTGAGATTTATTTCCAATGATAAATTGAGATCTAGTGTAGTCATTTTACTGCTCCATAATGCTGCATTGTATGATTGTACCATAATGTGTTTATCTATTCCCATATTGCAGAACTTTTAAGTTGTTTCCAATCGTTTGCTGTCACAGGCAATACTGCAATGAACTTTCTCGAGAATGTGAAGCAGCCTACTTCCAAAGCAACTAAACTCACACATAGAATCTAACTCCTCAACAATGGTTCACATGTGTGTTCTCGAAGTTTTAAACTTTCAAATATTCTAACCAGGCCCTTGGGCTATTAATATTCTACTGCTGACACAGCACAAACACCAGGACCCAGTCTCCCAGTCTCAGTATAGCTGCTTATTCATTTTCCTTGACTTTCACTAAACTCTAAATATTAGTAATTACTATATCCCTCATTATCAATACACTACAGCTAATATCCACCAACGATGTAAAAATGAGTACACTATGTCTCAGTAAACATTTCTCTTCCCAGCCCAAAGCTTTTTAATGTCTGATCAGCCATCACGGAATAAATATTTATTGAACTCAGTAGTGTCAGGCATCGTTCTAGGCACTGAGAATCACGTGGTGAAGCAGAAACTGTTCCCACAGAGCTTGAATTCCAATAGGAAAAGACAGGCAATAAATAAAGAAATAAGTGAACATAAACTATATCAGATAGGGACAAATGCTGATTAAAAACTTAAATTGTGATATGATAGAATATAATTAGAAAGGGGTTCTTAAATGTTCTCAACACAGAAAACCATTGATAATTATGTGATGTGATGGAAGTGTTAGCTAATGCTAGTGGGATAATCATTTTGCAATATGTAAGTGTATCGAATCAACACATTGTATAACTTAAACTTACATAATGTATATGTCAATTACATCTCAATAAAGCTGGAAAAATAAATACTTTTTTTAATTTGTAAAAATAAATCAAAAAAGTTTTAAAGACTGGCTGTTCTAATACAGATGGCCAACAGGCACTTGAAAAGATGCTCAACACTGCTAATTATTAGAGAAATGCAAATCAAAACCACAATAAGGTATCACCTCACACTGGTCAGAATTGCTATCATCAAAATATCTACAAATAATAAATGCTGGAGAAGGTATGGAGAGAAAGGAACCCTCCCACATTGTTGCTGGGAATGTAAATTGGTGCAGCCACTATGGAGAACAGTATGGAGGTTCTTTAAAAAACTAAAAATAGAATTACCATATGATTCAGCAATCCCACTCCTGGGCATATATCCAGAAAAGATGAAAACTCTTAACTCGAAAAGATACATGCACCCCAATGTTCATAGCAGCACTATTCAAATAGCCAAGATGTGGAAGCAACCTAAATGTCCATCAACAGATGGATGGATAAAGAAGATGTGGGGCATATATAGACAATGGAATATTACTCGACCATAAAAAAGAATGAAATAATGCCATTTGCAAGCAACATGGATGGACCTAGAGAATATCATACTAAGTGAAGTAAGTCAGAGAAAGACAAGTATCATATGATATCACTTATATGTGGAATCTAAAAAAATGATACAAGTGAACTTATTTACAAAACAGAAACAGACTCACAGACATAGAAAATAAACTTATGGTTACCAAAGGGGGAAGGTGAGGGATAAATTAGGAATTTGGGATTAACAGATGCACACTATTATGTATAAAACAGATAAACAACAATGACTACTACAGCACAGGGAACTATATTCAACATCTTGTAATAACCTATAATGGAAAAGGATCTGAAAAAGAATATAAATATATATATACATATATATTTACACATAGATACATACATATATCTGAATCACTTTGCTGTACACCTGAAACACTGTAAATCAATTATACTTCAATTTTTTTAAAAAAAATGGAAAAAAAAAAAAGAAGCCTGCTGTTCTGGACCAGTGGTGTGTAATAGAACTTTCTGCAATGATGGAACAGTTCAACAGCTGCACCATCCAATATGGTAGCCACAAATGTGTCTAGTCCCTCTGAAGAACTAAATTTTTATTTAAATTATTTACTGAATTTTAGGACTTCCCTGGTGACGCAGTGGTTAAGAATCTGCCTGCCAATGCAGGGGACACGGGTTCAATCTCTGGTCCAGGAAGATCCTACATGCCACGGAGCAACTAAGCCCGTGTGCTCTAGAGCCCACAAGCCACAACTACTGAGCCCATGTGCCGCAACTACTGAAGCCAGGCACCTAGAGCCTGTGCTCTGCAGCAAGAGAAGCCACCGCAATGAGAAGCCCGTGCACCGCAGCAAAGAGTAGCCTCCACTTGCTACAACTAGAGAAAGCCCTCATGCAGCAACGAAGACCCAACGTAGCCATAAAAAAATAAATAAAATAATTTACTGAATTTTAATATACACTTAAATGTAAATAGCTACATGTGGCTAGTGTCTACTGAACTGGATAGGGTCGCTTGCCTAGGGTCACAATACTAGTAAGTGACGAGGTGAAATTTGAACCCAAGGAATCTGGCATCAGACTATATATTCCTAACCACTACATCATATTGCCTCTACTGGGACATTAGCTGAAAGGAGAGATCCTAAGAGGTTTTGCTTTTTTGTTAGTTTGATAATAGAGCCTGTTTTTACTCTGATGGAAATTAGTCAGTGGAAAGTGAAAACTCCATGAAGTAGATGAGAGAGAATGCAAAAGGAAACATCTTGAAAAGATGAGAGGGGATGAGATCCAGAACACAAGGAAGGAGCTGGCCTTCGATAGGAACAGTGAGTTTTGTTCTTAGTAACAACCAAGAACAGGTGGTGGGAGGGGAGCAGAAACTGGGACTGATGTGGTAGGTAGATTTGGAGATAGGATAATAAGAGAGTTTCTCCTTGTTGCTCTGACCTCAATCAAGTGAGGCAAGATTATCTTCTGAGAGTGAAAAGGGAAAGGAACAGGGAGAAACAGGTTTGACAAGAGAGGGAGCGGTACGATAGAGGTAATTTCAGAGAACGGTTAAGTGTAGAGGAATGTTAAATAGTATTGAGGGCTTATTTGAAATCTGTCGTCATGAATTTTAAATGAAACCACTCAGTGTAGTTATTTGGTTTTCTCCAGCAATTATAGCTGAAGAAATTGGGTACAGGCACAGAGAAAGCAACTATGTGGTAGCAGTAAAAAGAAGGGAGAGAGGGACAAGGGAATTAAAGGTATTTGCAAGGGAGTGAGTAAACATGAAATCCAAGTTGGGTGAGGAAGGAAATGAGGACATGAGAGTGAATGACAGTGAAAATGCAGTAATGTCTGTAATTGCAATCAAAACATGAATGAGGAGTTGTTTGCTTTCTTTTATTTTTATGGAACCCGACAGGCTGCTTCTAAAATTTGTATGAAAGCACAAAGGGTCAAGGAGATCTAGGACAGTCCTGAAAACCACGTTGGGGGACTTGCCATAGTAGATATTAAGACTTATTTTAAAGATATATAACTAAAGCAATATGGTATTGATCACAGAGGCCAATGTAGTATTGGTCACAGCTAACAGGATAGAGAGCTCAAGAATATATGGAAAACTGATTTAAGGCAGAGCTGACATTGTACATAACGTTGAATGAGACTGGTAAAGTAGGTTATCCATATTAAATAAATGAAAATTGATCCTTAATTCACACCATGCTTATGAATTGATGTCAATATGAAATCAAAACTATGCAACTTTTCAAAGAAAATAAGAAATATATGTATGATTTCAGGGTAAAGAAGAATTTCTTAAAAAAGAAACAAGCACAACCACAAAAGAAGGAACTGATAAGTTTGATATATTAAAATTAATAACTTCAGTTCAAATGATATGATAAAGAAAGTAAAAAGACGAGCCACAAACTAGGAAAAGGTATTTTTAACACAGAATCCAGGATTATAATCCAGAAAATATAAAGAATTTCTACCAATCCATTGGAATCAATCCATTTAAGGAAAATAAGCAAAAGACATAAATAGGCATTTCACAGAATAAGAAATATGAATTACCTAGAAACATAGAAAAGATACTCAAATTCATTAATATTTATGGTAATCAGAGAAATGAAAATTAAAATCACAATGAAATATCACTTTATACCTTTAGATCATCTTTGGACCCCGAAACTTCTATGAGGGCGCAGGCTGAGAAAACCACTTCATCGCAAACATGAACTGTTTCTTATAGAAAAGGAAGGATGACTCAGAGTTCAGAACCAAGAACCACAAAGAACCATTGTCAGGGAGCAGGATGGACCCATTTAAAGGAACAGGTGGTTTTCAGAATTAGACCAGTGACTACCATGTCCTTTTGCCAGGAGTGTTAATTTATGGTATAGCTATCCTATCCTGTATCACCACAGTATCTTGGGTGTGCAGAGGGCAGATAACACTTGTCTCTTTGGCTCAAGGTCTTCATGTTAACAGAAACCATACTCAAGGTGTGGTACCCAAAGAATTGTATCTGTACCTGATTAGATGAGCAGATCCTAGACTCTGATGCAATGCTGAGATAAAAGGAAGGTTTGGGGATCCTGGGAGAGAATGACTGTAATTTTGCATGTGGGAGGGATGTGAATTGTGGCAAGGGAGACAATGGAAGAAAGTCAAAGATGGCACCATCAATTCCTTCCCTACTCACACATGCATGCTGTTCCTCGACTCAGAAGGTGGAATCTAATTCCCCTCCTTTTGAATCTGGGCTGGCTTTAATGATTTGCCTTGACCAATAGAATACAGTGAAAATGAAGTTCTAGGACATCCATGGATGGGTGACAAAAAGCCTCAGCTTCTGCCTTAGAACATGTGCTTTAAGTCCATTCCTCTTAGAGCCCTGAGCCACCATGTAAAAAGTCCAGGCTACTCTTCTGAAAAAGAGGTGTGTGGAGCAGCACTGAGGTTACCAAACGTGTGACTATCCAGCCCAGTCAAGCCTGCAGGAGACTTCAGTCCCAGTCACTAACTGACTACAACTGCATGTGAGATCCCCAAGAGAGAACCAGCCAGCTGAGCGCAGTCAACTCTCAGAACCGTGGAGAAGGTTGTTATTTAAGCCACCACACTTTAGGATATTTGTTACACAGTGATAGATAACCAGACAACATGGTTTTGAGCCCCCTTATCATCTTCACCCTCATATATACATGTTCTAATTTTTTTCACCTAAGTCAAGGCTGTTATGGAAATCTTTTCCTTTATAATCTTGCCTGTTTTCCAAAGAGGGTGTATCCTGTCACTCTAGAGGGTTCCTTGTTTTGACAAATGCCATGATGGATTTGGGTATATAAACTTGGAGGGAGGAGCTAGAAGTAGAAAGAAGGCTCAAGTTGAACAGCTCTGCTTTATAAAGGAATTCAAAATGCCTAGGGAAAATCGAGGACAGAGGAAAAACAAGAGCCAGGAATGCTAGGCAAAGTATCATAAAAAGTACAGAGAAATAACTCTCAGTGGTGACACTGCAGCAAAGAGACAATAAAACTCAGAAAATCCTGATGGAAGGAATAAGTTGTTAACTTTGGAGTATAAAATATAAAAACGTCTTCCCTGACTTATGAATCTTCAGTAAAATCCACAATGCTCACTTTCTGATGTGAGTGGACTCCTTATCAACAGCATGTAAGCATGATGGAACAGAAGAATGATGGGGCAGTCAATATCTGGGTTATATTTTAGAAAAATGTTGACTACAACAAGTATTTAATCCTGTAACCTGGCATTAAAGAAGTCTCCCAAACTAAAATGGATCCATTAATAAACATTTTGAGATAAAGTTGTTCAATAATTTTGAGTCATTAAACTTACTTCTATCCAGGCTCTTTCCATTTTATTTCAAAGAATATCACAGGATCCAGTTAAACGTCTTCATGAAATCCACATGCTATATATATAAATGTCACTCCTCTTAACTGCCAGTTCATTAACCTTGTCAAAAAGAGTAGATTCATCTGACATCATATGTTCTTAGAATCATGCATCTTCCCTATGTGCTAAAAAAATCCATCCTTTTAATTCATCATTCTACAGTCTTGACAGGAATTGACATTAAGCCAACCAGTAATTGCCTCTTTGAAGGTGTTCATTGCTGCCTGAAACCTGGAGTGCTTATTAATCCAGCCATGTTTGGGAGAGAATCTTCCCTGAATCAGGGTAACGCTGGACTTTCTCTGATGACTCTGGTATATCCCTGTGTATTGTACCAATGGTAACATGTACAGCTATGTGGCATGAACCTGAACCTTAGAGATGTTGCCTCCCCCCAACTTATTGTCTACCTCTACAGATCCCAAATCTTGGTTCTGTATGCATAAAGCAGTATCTTAAAATAAATGCTCCTGGGAAACATCTAACCCTGAAGTTTCTAATCAGAGGTTTTGATAGCCCCAGTGTCAAAGTCTAGCTACCTGCTAGTAGCTTAGCCTTGCAAAGTTTTAAGAAAATCACAGTGATCTGTCAGCAATTTTTGTTTAAGAACAGAGAAGTGAAAAGCTAAAATGACAAGGACTGAGAATTTGTTAGTAGAGCAGTAGGGATAAATTCAAATGTGCCTTTGAGAAAGAAGGGGTGCTGACTAAAGTTGCTGACCTAAGAGAAAGAATTTGACTCTGAAATAAAGCTGGAAAGGCAGAATTGGGGCAAGTGTCTGGACATGATGTCTGGACATGATGACAGATTTAGAAATTCAAATGAAAACTGAATAAAGGAGTAAAAGAAAAGCTGGCATTAAAGCTAGGAATGTCCCTGCATGTCTGGAACTTCCTTCCTGTCAATACACAGACCCTGGTGATCCTTTCCCTTACATCTCTTATTACTTTCTGAAGATAAACTATTTCAAACAGTTTGGCTCTGTGAGTGGTAAGATGAATAAACAAGCTTTTCAGCTTTAACAAAGGTATAGATAGAGACTGTGGGAAGTAAATCACCACTTTAAAAAATGAAGATATTTCCATATGTGTAAAAAGACATCGTGCTCTAAAGGGGGTGCTCTGTAACCCTAGAATGACAGAATATGTTTTAGGTGCTGGTCAGCCACCACAGAATGGCTCATTTATGCCTATTCCCAGCTTCCCTCACTTCTCGCCTACATCTTCTATAAAAGAGGATGCATAGGTCAGAATATCTTTCCAACTCTCCCTTGCAGCAAGTGTGTGTGGGTGTGTGCACACACCCACTATACACTAAAACCTAGAACGTTCCTTGGTATTTAAGTTGTTGAACAAAGTACAACAGATGAAATAGATTCATACTGTTCACTCTAATGCACTCAACAAGAACTCATTAATTTCTTTTTAAAACATTACTACATGGGCTTCCCTGGTGGCACAGTGGTTGAGAGTCCGCCTGCCGATGCAGGGGACACGGGTTCATGCCCCGGTCCGGGAAGATCCCACATGCCGTGGAGCGGCTGGGCCCGTGAGCCATGGCCGCTGAGCCTGCACGTCCAGAGCCTGTGCTCCGCAACGGAAGAGGCCACAACAGTGAGAGGTCCGCATACCACAAAAAAAAAAAATTACTACATGCCAGATACTATGATAGATGGTGGAGCTAGAATGATGAGCAAGACAAAGTCCCAGCCCCAAGGAACTCATAGTTTATTCTGAAAAAAAAAAAAAAAAGTTGTGAATGTGAGGATAAAGGCAATAGGAGGGGTGAATTACAGAGTTCTGTGCTGGAAAGGAGAAGGAAAGCTTCACAAAGATGGTGACTGGTAAGCTGACTCTTAAGAAAGGAATTAAAGTTCACCAGATACACAAGAGAGGGTATGGCTTTGGGAAAAACCACGGTCAAGCTGAATTTGCTCAAGGAGTGAAATAATTTTCAGTCTTTCCTATTTACTGATTTTTACAGACCAGACCAATATTCCCCAGTAACTGATCACCCATTTCCCACATTACTGCTGCAGTTACTCTCATCTAAAGAAACTCGTATTTATCTCTTTCCCCAGAGATATTGCTGCGGTTTGGTCTTCACATATTAAGACAACCTTTGGGATAACTGTCATTGACCTCAGGTTCCTTTACTCAGGCATGGTACAAGTCACTAACAGAAAAATCATTGCCTAATGAAGAATAAATGTAGAAATGTTCTATCATTCCTTTTCTATTCCATAGGCTCTGAAAAATTCTATAACCAGCCTGGAGCTATATTTAGACAACCATAATACATCCCACACAGAAAAGATAAAATTCCAATCGATCAAAATGACATTTCCCCATAATGGAAATAAAATGCAAACAGGCTAAGTACCCAACAATTTGGTTTAGTAAATTATGGTGCATCAACATGACAGAAAATTATTCAGCCTCCAAAAATGATAATTAAAATGATTATGTGTGGTATGTGGGAAAGAAAATGCAAAATAGCTTATACACATGATTGCATTAAAATGCATCTGCTTGTGAAATATTACTTGGAAATAACATGAAAAAAATTAAAATCAGTAATTGCAGTGGGGATTGCAGTTTCTGGCATATGTTTCTTTTCAAATTTTTCTTTAATGCTATCAATGGGTCATCTTTTAATTTTTTAAAGTTTGGTGTTTTTAAAGAGTGCTCTGAGTGTGGCTGCTGAATTCAAGTCTGCCATCTTCTTTGTTCCTCATACTTTGTTACAGTTAACACAGCCTAAGACCACAAGAGCTGTTTCATGCCACTCTCATTGAACTTAGTGACAGCAACAAAAACTCTTATCTTACACTTTGTGATCAAAAAAATTTTAATATAGAAACTTTCCTTTAACTTCACTAAATTTTTCTTTGTTAGAATAGAGCCATCAATTCTTCTTTTTCTTTTTTATACGTAATGAAGTTTTATTTTTCAAAATGTACAGCTGGAGGGACCTGTTCATGCATCCTCACCAGTAGCTGGGGCATCTCCACCCTTGGTGTTTCTAGCGTAAGTTATGTGAGCTCTGTGCTTTGAAACCAGCTTAATAAGTCCTTTACTAAGGAGCTTCTGAAAGGCTGCCCTAGCCAGAGAACTGCTAATCTTCAGTCTGTCAGAGATGACAGTGAGGCTATGAGCTTATAGTTGGAAACTTGCTTACAGAGTTTGCCATATATCTTTTTGTCAAACAAGACTAGGTTATTGAGCTTGTCCCAAACTGTCTTTGGACCACTTCTTCTTTTTGGCCTTTTCAGAGAGCAGCTGCTACCATTCAGCCTCACTACAATGTTGGACAAAAAGCCCATCACTTCTATCTGTTGACATATTTTTAGCTATCGGAGAAAGAATAATGTAATAATTAAGAGTATGGGCAGTCTTCTTTCTTCTGGTTGCATTATCTTGGACAAGTTACTTAGCCTCTCAGTACTTCACTTTTTTGTCAGTAAAATAAGATGACAATAATTGTGATAATATTACCAACTGAATATTGAATTCTAATTTTGATAATTCTTGGGGTTGTCATAAAGATCCAATGAGGTGATCCATGCCAAGCATGGCCTATGTGCTCAATCACCAGTAGCTATTTATTGCCCTTACACTTGACTCATAGTGGGGTACGACTCTTCCTGACACCATTTATGCAGTTCTGGGCCACTCTCTCATCTTCTCTTGGCATATGTCCTTCTTTTTCATCTTTTATTTATATCTTTTTAAAATCTGAGTTTAGGACTTCCCTGGTGGCGCAGTGGTTAAGAATCTGCCTGCCAATGCAGGGGACACGAGTTCAACCCCTGGTCTGGGAAGAGCCCACACGCCATGGAGTAACTAAGTTCACGAGCCACAACTACTGAGCCCACGTGCCACAACTACTGAAGCCCGCGCACCTAGAGCCTGTGCTCTGCAACAAGAGAAGCCACCACAATGAGAAGCCCGTGCACGGCAACTAGAGTAGCACCCACTCACCGCAACTAGAGAAAGCCCACGCACAGCAACAAAGACCCAACGCAGCCAAAAAATAAAGTAAAACCTGAGTTTACCAGAGAACTTTCTAGAAATGATACCTTCTTCTTTTTCTTGTTTTTTATCTGGATCATTTGTGACTACAATGTCAGAATTATATTATGTAAAGAATCCTGTTCCAGGGACTTCTCTGGCGGCTCAGTAGTTAAGAACCCGCCTGCCAATGTAGGGGACACGGTTCGAGCCCTGGTCTGGGAAGATCCCACATGTGCGGAGCAACTAAGCCCATGCACCACAACTACTGAGCCTGTGCTCTAGAGTCCATGAGCCACAACTACTGAGACCACGTGCCACAACTACTGAAGCCCACACGCCTAGAGCCCATGCTCTGCAACAAGAGAAGCCACCGCAATGAAAAGCCCATGCACCACAACAAAGAGTAGCCCCCACTCGCCACAACTAGAGAAAGCCTGTGCACAGCAATGGAGATCCAACACAGCCAAAAAATTAATTAATTAATTTTAAAAAAAGAAAAAAAATTTTTTTAAATTGCTTTAAAAATCCTGTCCTGCTTGAACTATATTTTCTTTGAAGAGTTTCATGTCACAGAATCATGCCCATCTTTTGTATGAACTTTTCCAAACCTGTATTCCTACATGCTCAGGTTCATATGGGATGATTCTGGCCTTCATACTCTTTGGCTTTCCTTAATTGAGGTGAAACCATGCAGCTTTTTATTCTTCTAAATTAAAAAGAAAAAAAGACACACATGGTATACAAAGGAGTGAAAAAATAAAAAGCAAGTCTCTCCCTCTTCTCCCAGAGGCAATCATTATTATGTGTTTTTTGTATTCGGAAATACTCTATGCATGTTCATGTACATTTATATTTGCATACATATACATGTGGGTACATATGACGTTTTAAACCCCAACTGGATCAGACCATACACACTGCCCTACAAGTCACTTTTTACTCAGCAATATACCTTGGAGATTGTTTCATATCAACACAAATAACACTTCATTTTTGTTTACAGCTGTGTAATTTCCATCGTATGGATGAATCCTAATTTTTTCACCAGCCCTATACTGATGTTCATTTGGGATATTTCTATTCTTATGTTATTACAAACATTCTGGAATAAATGTCTTTCACCTATTACATACATATTTTATGTAGTATATAAATAACCATACTGCATAAATAATTTTGTGTTCTTCCTTTTCCACATATCATACATTTTGGAAGTTTTAGAAAGTTATTTTCAGTTTTTCTGTTATAGATACAGCAAAATGACTATCATCCTTAATAATTCAGATGTCATGAGAAATGTCATTTTGATTAATTGTGATTCTAACCTTTGAGGATACAGGATATATTAGAATTGTCCAAACAAAGCTTCTGGCAGATTACAGAACTCTGCAAAACCAATGAAATAAGAAAAAATTGATATAAACATTTCTTCTCCTTAGCAAACTCTTCTATCAGAGACAAGTTCCACACTTAGAGTTGTCAGACAAAGAAACTTAAGGTCACTATCTCTATTACAGCAAATGTGCAAGTAATATTTGTTAGAGTCCTGGAAATTTAAAAGCTGATTCAAATAGTACATGCATTCATTGAAAAGTACAGTCAAATTGTGCCCCAAACAGGTTGTACAAAGTACCTGACTTCCTCAAGTTTCTCATTACCAAAAAATTTTATCTTACAGTCAAAATTTGACCAAGGGCATCAAGTTTTCTATTTGTATCCTTAACATTCTGAGAGGTAAGTCAAGAATTGTCCTCTTCACTGCTTTTAGCCAAACAGGTCTTTGGGAAAAGTGCAGTTCCATCAGTATCCTTCTCACCAACATTCTCTAAGAATTGACTGTCAGATCCTGGATGGCCACCAGTGAACAAATGGAAGACCCGGGAATTTAAAATAAGGGTGGCCCTGACTGTGCAGTGTCATTAGTTCATTCTTCTAATGGTGAATCAGCTTAACCACTTGGATCTGATGTGTTTACTGTCTCTAGGCTGTAATGTAGTTAATAAAAATGAAAAGTGAATTTCCAGATTTGTTACCAGCTTAGCTACTCTTTAATGCCTTAAGATACAGACAGGGAGCTTCTAGGGCAGAAAAGACTTCTTTGGCTCTTTCTGGACTCCAGATCTTAAATTCTGTAGCACTTCAGAGATGATTGCTGCTGCCGACAGAACTTATCACAAACCAGAGGAGCATTTCTCAGTGTAAAGAGTCTCACTTTTCCTCTTTAAGTGTACAGTGTCACTGCATTGAATCATCCTGCACACAGAACCCAGTGTGAGAGACTATACAATTCATTCATTCATTCATTCAGCAAAAAAGTATAAGTATCCACTTTCTCAGACTCTGTCCCAGGTTCAGAGATAGTGATACGAACAAAACAGACAAAAATTACTACCCTCCGGAGCTCACATTCTCGTAAGGTGGAGTAAGTCAATAAACAGAATAAGTAAAATATAAAATATACTGGATGGGGCTTCCCTGTTGGCTCAGTGGTTGGGGGTCCGCCTGCCGATGCAGGGGACACGGGTTCATGCCCCGGTCCGGGAAGATCCCACATGCCGCAGAGCGGCTGGGCCCGTGAGCCATGGCCGCTGAGCCTGCATGTCCGGAGCCTATGCTCCGCAACGGGAGAGGCCACAACAGTGAGAGGCCCGCATACCGCAAAAAAAAAAAAAAAAAAAAATACTGGATGGTAAGAAGTGCTACAGAAAAAAATAAATTATACTTTAAAAATTAAAATGGAAAATCCAAACAAGATCAGTAGATTGCGTCAATGTCAATATCCTGGTTCTGATACTGTACTATAGTTTAGCAAGATGTTACCTTTGGGGGAAACTGAATAAAAGGAATATGGGACCTCCTTGTTTTCTTACCATTGCATGCGAGTCTACAATTGTCTCAGTAAAAATTTCCATTAAAATTTTTAAATAGAATGTACACTTTTAAAGAGCGAGCAGATAAAGGTTTACTGAACAGATAACAGAGAGTAAAGACCTAAAATTGATGAAAGAGCAAGACATGGCCATATGGTGTAAGAGTGCTCCAGACAGAAGGACCAAAGGAACCAGACAGAGCTGGCCTGCAGGATTCAAGAAACTGCTGTCGATGAGGGGAATGGCTAGAAAGAAGTGAATGGAAAGAGTGGAATGAAGGGACAGGTCACTTTATAGACTGTGGCTTTTACTCTGAATGAGAGGAAAAGCCACTGGATGGTTCTGGGCAGAGGAGCAGCACAACCTGGCCTGGTTTTATTAGTGTCATTCTGGCCTCTGTGTTAATATTAGATGGTAGAAACCAAAAGATGAATTACAGTATCAGAATATGCATGGCATTCTGCTAAATCACACAGATGTCAAGGTAAAATGCCTCTGTCCATGCATTCTGAATTCACTGACTCAGTGAGTTTTCTCAGATTCATAAGAAATATTTTCATAGACATATCCCCAGCCCAAAAAAACTACAAAATAATTCAAAGTATCTGACCTCTGTGCATGAACTCCTCCCATGAAGCTTTGCTTAAAATTTTTATACCATCAATATTCAAATTCTATAAAAGGAGAGTAGCTCCAAGAAGTTACAATGGGAAAATGTTCCTTTGAAAAACTAGTATGTTTCTTCTCTTTCCCAAAACACTTTTCATGAAAAATTTTTGGTTTTTGTGTTGTAATAGTACCTCCTGAATTTGACAATTGAAGAATCAGTAAGCATTTGATGGTATAGTATAAAAAAAGTAATAAAGAGAAAACATAGTCTTTCCCTTTGAGGCTGATAACAAATGTTTAAAAGAAAGTAGTAATTGATAATTTAGATAAACATTCTGCAAGAGGTTGGTTTTCACCAATAGTTGTTCTTCAAGATTGGTAGCATCTTGAAATTATTGAAAACAAAGAATGTAAAGGGTGGGTTATACAAGATTCTAGCAACTAGAAATTTCTATCAACTGGAACCTCTATAAACCCAAAGTACAATGATAATTCATGTCCATGTTGGTTCATATGAGGAACTGCAACCCTGAAACATCTTCTGAGTCACCTAACAAAACTTGTGTTCAATACAGTATTTTGAATGTTATTAACTTTGAAGACTTTAGGTTTTCAAATTGTGTGTGGGATGTTTGATGACAAGCCACTAACCAGAATATTTTATTACTGAGAACTATGTATTATTTCTCATCTGTGTTGGTTTACTGTATAAAATTTCATAGGTAGAATTTCTAGACTCAAGATGTAAAATCTAGTCATTGACTTTTTGTAATGAAAATTTCTTAAGACTCATCATTCTAGAGGCAATCATTGAATCTCTGTAAGGAACTTTAGAGATTATCTAATCTAATTCAACAACCCCACATATCCCATATGAGAAAATTGATATCAAAAAAGTTTAATGCATGCAGTTAGTGGTAGATGCCAAAACAGAGCAGTTTTGCCAAGCTGAGGAAAGAGATGGTAGAATTCAAAGCAGCTAAGTCTCCTAAAAGTGGCAGGACAGGATCTCAGAGAAAAGGGGCCTGAATAGAGAAGGAACTCAGAAACTTAAATAGAATCCCTTGAGTTTGGGGCCAAATAATAAGCTGTACATGCACAGGGTGAGACTTCATAAGGCTGGGCTGAGAGGAAACACCAAGAAAAGAACAACTACTGGGAAAAGAACAATTACTGAGAGCTGAACAATTGTGAGAGCTGGAGTTCACACAAGGCTGGGAGAGTCTCTAGATATGATCAGCCAGAGAGCTGAGCCCTCAAGATGGGATTAGTGCCCTTATAAGAAGAGGAAGAGACAGCATAGCTTCCTCTCTCTGCCATGTGAGGATACAGCAAGAAGGTGGTCATCTTCAAGCCAGAAAGAGGGCCCTCACCAAAAACTGAACATGCTGGCATCTTGATTTTGGACTCTTCAGTCTCTAGAACTGAAAATAAATGTCTGTTGTTTAAGCCACCCAGTCTGTGGTAGCTTGTTATAGCAGCCCAAGCTGACTAAGGTGCCTCTGCCCACTTTTTTCCTTCTCCTCTGCAGCCTCAGCCTCCTTGACTTCATATTTAAATGTAGAGCTCCAATCATGATGGCTTTCCTCCTACCCCCTATATTCACCAGGCTCCTTCCATCTAACTCAGGGTCTTTGCACACATTGTTCTCTTTTTTAGGAAAGTTCCTTCCTCCTTCTCACTAGCCTAAATACATATACTTCTTTCACATCTTACTTTAGTCATCACTTCTTCAGGGATCCCTTCTCCTACTTATCTGACTAGGTCAAATCCCCCTATTATATGCTTTCTTAATACTCTGTTATTCTCATGAGTACTAAACACTGTAGCAATTTATGTCTTAAACTTTTTTTATTTAGTGTTTGTCTTTTATACTAGCCTGTGAGCTCCTGGAGGACACATTGAAAGCCCTGAGTAAATATTTATAAAATGAATGAATGAATGAACACCCTCCAAAAATAATGATTTCATAAAATGTTTGCAAAAGATTTTCCTAATGGTCAATAAGTACTTGTTGGAAGAATTAATGAATCTCCCTATTCCCCACTGTTTTACCTATAAAATAGGTGCCTACCCTGCTTACCACATAGGAGTTGTAAACATATAACAAATAATTGAAGTATTTGAGATTAAAATTTTAAATGGCATCTGCGTTAGTTTGGGTAGGCTAAATAAACGTCTGAATCAAATAGATGCAAACATGTAGTGGCTTGAATACAACAGAAGTTTATTTCTTGTTTATATAACAGTTCAGAATAGGTGTTCAGGTCAGAAGGCAGCTTTCCTACATGCAATTGATTCAGGAATCAAAGTTCCTTCCATCCTGTAGCTTCCCTATGGTCTTGTTATTATCTGCATTCAGCCAGTCGAAAAGAGAATGGAGGAAGAATTCCTACTTTCCAAAAAGCCCCATTCAGAAGTGGCACACATCACTTCTATTCATCAGGTAGCTGACTATAATGCCATTACTATGGAAAAAGGAAACAGTGAATTTTGCAGGCAGCCAACAGTCTCTGCCACGACCACCTAAATTCAAGGTCTCTAATTGTTTTAGATTTGCTTTGCTTTTTGAACAGGTGGCAAATACAAGTAGTAACAACACTCCGGGCTAAAATCAGGTCAGACCAGAGGGCAATAAAAACCCTCTCTTATCATTTCCTATTGGCAATGGTACCCCAAGCTTGTTCCACAATAATTTGGTTGTGGAAGTTTAGTCTTTTCTCACTCTCTGTTCTCCAAAGTAAGAAAAGAAAAAGGAAACATTGAGGAAAACATACCTGGGGTACTATTTATTCACAAGTAATTCACATGATCTCTTCCAGTGACAGTTTAATTGTTATTAGGACTAAAAGCTGATTTACTCTTCGAACATAATCAGTTCTTAATTATTTATATGCTGGATATCATCCGTTTGCCCCTCCAGGTCTATCCGGCACCCTTTTCTGTGCCTCACGAAGCTGACTGTATGGACTAAATCAAGTGCCTCTTACCCTCTGACACCCCTTTGGGTTTAGCCAAAGAAAGTCGTCAACAGGGGATCAAAGTAAGAAGGGTCACCATGGACTGGCTACATCCGTAGTTCATCCAAAGGCCACAGTTCCTATCAGGAGGTCCTCCCCATGCAGCTCTCCCTCTACAAGTGCTGCTAATCGCTTCCTGACCCTTTAGAACCAGAGGTGGTGTCTCCTTGTTGGCCAGTCCCGAGGTATTCCAATATTTCCAGTGATTTCTCTAGATTCTATCCACACTTTGTAAATCATTTCTTCATTAAAATCTCTTCAAGTTACTCATCTGTTTTCTGCTGGTTTCTCAAAGTGGTTCCACAGAATCCTAACTCTAATGTTAAAATATACATTAGGTAGGGTTTCCCTGGTGGCACAGTGGTAGAGAGTCCGCCTGCCGATGCAGGGGATGCAGGTTCGTGCCCCGGTCCAGGAAGATCCCACATGCCGCGGAGCGGCTGGGCCCGTGAGCCATGGCCGCTGAGCCTGCGCGTCCGGAGCCTGTGCTCCGCAATGGGAGGGGCTGCAGCAGCGAGAGGCCCGCGTACCGCGCAAAAAAAAAAAAAAAATTAGGTAAAATAAATTTTTAATGCACCTATCAAAAAAACTTTGTAAACAGTAAATGAAACAAAATATAGGCTATCTATATATTATATGCTGCATTTCTCAGACTTTTTAATATTAATTTAATTTATTTATTTAATTTATTTTTTTGGCTGCATCAGGTTTTGGCTGTGGCACGCGGGATCTTTGTTGAGGCACGCGGGATCTTTCATTGTGGTGCACAATTTTCTCTCTAGCTGTGGCATGCGGGCTCCAGGGCATGTGGGCTCTGTAGCTGTGGTATGCGGGCTCCAGAGCGCTTGGGCTCTGTAGTTTGCTGCCACGTGGGCTCTCTCGTTGAGGCGCACAAGCTCAGTAGTTGTGGAGTGCAGGTTTAGCTGCCCCGCAGCATGTGGGATCTTAGTTCCCTGACCAGGGATCGAACCCACGTCCCCTGCATCTGAAGGTGGATTCTTTACCACTGGACCACCAAGGAAGTCCCCTCTCAGACCTTTTTGATCATGGAACTTCTCACTTATTTTGAGAGCATCTGAGGAAATTGGTATTCTAAAGAATACATCTAGACAATTCTGATTTATACCAATAGAAATGAGAAAAGAAACACACATATAACTCTACACAATTACTAAGAATGCTCAAATTGTTTACATTTTCGCTTTAAAATATGGTCAGTCACTCGCTGATGATGGCATGGAACACAAACACACACACACACCCACACACACACATGCATATACCCTGTGCACCTGGCCTGAGTCCACTGCTAAGACCCCAGGACCCACCTGTCTGACTTCAGAGTCATAATGCAGGTCACAGGAGATAACCTACCAAGGAACTTTGTTCTCAGAAATATGCAGTCTTGAACCACTATGACTTACAAGAGCCCCATTGGATTAGGGAAAAACAAACTGTAGACAAATTTTATCACAGAGAAAGAGCATGCAAGCTACAGAATTGTTGGAATCATTTCATTTCATGAACTGTACATGTGATACCTTTATACAGAAATCACTAATTTTCAAATTGAGGATTTCAGAAACACTGACCTCGGGAAAACCCTGCAAGATAAGCTTTCTCACCTTCAGGACTACACTTGAGTCATCCCAGATCGTCAGTAATCTAATTTTTAAAACATATAAATCTCCAAGCAGATAGCGTTTCCCTTTGCCTTCTTTGTTCTCCCTGATTACATCCCTGATAGCACCTACTACCCTACGTCATAATTGTTAGTTTAATCCTTTGTCTCTTGAAGCAGTGTAAGCTCTTTGAGGGAAGAAAATGAGCCTTGTTGTTTTTTAAAGCCTTCACATTTGACACAGTTTGTGCTTAATAAACATTTTTGAGCAGATGGAAAAATACTGGTTGAATGAATAAATGTTTCCTTGGTAACCTGTTTCACTATCAACCCTGTCATAAAGTTTTGCTTAATACCAACTAAAATGCCATCTTGTGATTAGAAGAATTCCTAAAAGATACTAGAGGCTACCCACTCTGGACAGAAGTGCAATTAAAAAAAAATAATAAGATTTTCTTGGCTTTTGTTCATTGTATTTCTTTTTAATCTTCAGAGAAGAAAACTACACAACCATTCTTGCCAATGTATTTCAATTTCAAAAACTATTAGAGTTAGAAAAATTCCTCCTCCTAGATATAGGACTGGGCAAGCCAAGTAAGTGAGTGAAGCATGGTATTTTGGTGTAAGGCCTAAAACTAAGCCCCAGCATTATGTGCCGCCTTGATAGCAAATGAAATCAAGAGGGCCTCAAATGGCCTAACCAAAAGTTCTCCTCCCCACTTTGCCCCGTGGATAAGGTCTCCTAGCCAAGCAACCCTCCTTATCAAGGCCACCTGGCAAAGGTACTGCTCATCCCTGAGCAGCAAGTTTCAGCTTCCCGCCAGCCTGTACAATTATTCAAACTAGTCAACCACACCTTCTCACAGGAACCAGGGGTCGCCTCACCCTTTTGACGTTTAAAAGTCTGCTTGTTCACTCTGTTTCTGAATGCATCCCTCATGTTACCTAGCATGGCTGACAGTATATGTGATTAATAAACTGCTGTAATCTCATCTGTTCAGTGCTGGGTGTTGCGTGTTCAGCCATCCCCATAACCCTAGGGCGAGAATCCCTTCCTCACCAGTGGAGTGAATAGGAGGCCATTAAAACAGATTATGGCCCTGGTATGGGAAAAACAGCTGCCAGAGGAAGAAGTGTAACAATACCCTTAGTGCCTTAGAGCTAGGGAGTGGGGGGATGTGGAGGACAGTATGGGATATGCCCCAACTTAAATAGGCAGCTGCTAGTCAGCACTAGTCTATTGTTGACAGGCAGGAATGAGGACCCAGAATTGCCAAATTTTCCAGTTTTCAAGAGACACTGGAAATCTAGATTTTTATGTCCACATCTCCCACTTTTTAAAGGTCTTTCTTTCTTTCACTCAAACAAAACCTACCTAGAGGGGTTTTGTGATTTTGTGGGGTGCCAGTTTGTAACTTCTGCCCTAGAATTTAACTCCAGTCCCTAGCACACTATGATCCCAACACTTACATAACATTCTGCCATTATGCCTTTCAGTATCCTGTGCTTTTCCTACTAACACATTTTCCTGCTAACATTGCTGATTCAAGTTAGGTTTACCACACCCTTAAAATGCAAAATTTTAGCCATATTTGTCTATAAGTTCCCATTATATATCAGAGTATTCTGTTTTTCCTCCCAGCAATAATTAACTGCACTGAATTTTATTCTGGACGTATTTTACACTCCTTCAATACTAGGTCCATGTTGGATTCTAATAATTTCTTCCAGGTACTTCCCAACTGACTCAGCTTATGCTGTTCTCTCCATTATATCATTCCAAACATTAATAAAAGGATCCAGGATCAAAACTGTAAAATAAGACCCCTAAAACATTTGCTGTTATGTTTCTCCCAGATTGACATAACACAAATAATTACTTTCTTAATTACTTCCAGGAAATGTAATAGAGCATTTTTTTTCCAGGATGTCACTTTTCAAAGACTGGTAAATAGTAGTTTAGAAGAATAAATAGAGTTACTGTGAGGAAAACGAACAGTACTCTTTACCGTGCCACAACATTTTAATGTGTTTGATGAATTTAAACACATATTTTAAAGAAACACTTTTGAAGCACAGTCATCCATTTATTCATTCAACAAATTTTTATTGTGCACCTACTATGTGCCAGTCACTATTTGAGACACTAGGAACATATTAGTGAACAAAACAGAATAAAATTTCTCCTCCCGTTGAGTTCACATTTCATAATATTAGGTAGAATATGAACTTAACTATACCTGTTAATTATAGCTAGGTAAAAATATCTAAGCCAATGGACAGAATCAGAAGAGAATATGCAAAAATTAAAATAATAGGTGGATATGTTAGAGAAGGTACAGACTATTTCTTTCTCTGTTCAACATAAAATCCATGAATTCATAATAAAACAAAATAAAAATTAAAAATAAACAACTCATTGGTCACTTATGAAGGTTGCTAGTATACCAACTCATTCTGAAAACTGATAAATAAGTAGAATGATCATTGTCTTAGTCTGTTCTGGCTGCTATAACAAAGTACCACAGACTGGGTAGCTTGTAAACAAGAGAAATTTATTTATTATAATTCTGGAGGCTGGAAGACCAACAAAGAGTATAAATAAAACCAAATGAGACACATGCCTTCAACATCACTATGAAACAGAATACCATTAACTGCAAATCACCTGAAAGTAGAGAAATACAACAAATTCCACCATAGCTCCCACCACCAATGCAAGCCTATGGATGTAGAGAGCAGTGACACAGGAGCCTTAAGACACTCCATAAAAAAGAGAAGACAGTGGAGAACTTAAGCAAAACACAAACAAAATTAGTCCCTGAAAGACAAGTCCAACATAAATGTCAAAATACTAAACACAGGTCCAAAACTTGGTTGTACAAGGCACCTGATAGAAGAAAGGGGCATGAAAGTGAATAGAACCAGAAGAGACAGAAGAGGAAATAATACTTCCGGGAGAAAAAGAGATAAATAAAGAAGAGGTGGGGACCATTGGAAGGTGACAGTAAAGGGAAATAAAAAGTAAAAGGTAAAAATTAAGGATTCTTCAGAAATAAAAGAAAAATAAAACATGCCAACCTCCCTTTCACCCACTACCAACATCAATACCATCATCTACTAGGGAAAAAAATGCATTTCACTAAAACAAGAGAAGAGGATGCTCATGAACCAGAAATTGTCCAGGAAATGTCTTGGAATATAAAACAAAATCAAACAAATTCCATACAAAGCTATTGTAAGGGAAATATTAAAAAGTCTAGAAGCAAAAATCTAAAACTAAATAATAGAAATAGACCCAGGATGACATATGCAAAAGAAGAAATGCAATGAGAGTAGATAGGACTGGAACAAAAAAAAGACACAACTATCTCAGAAATAAAGAACAAAGTACAAGATATCCAAGGGAGAACATTGATAATGGAAATGTAATTTGAATGGAAATCTAATAAGAAACGATAAACATGAAAATAAGATGAAGAGGGACTTCCCTGGTGGTGCAGTGGTTAAGAATCCACTTGCCAATGCAGGGGACATGGGCTCGATCCCTGGGCCGGGAAGATCCCACATGCCGTGGAGCAACTAAGCACGTGTGCCACAACTACTGAGCCTGTGCTCTAGAGCCCATGAGCCACAACTACTCAACTCTTGTGCCACAACTACTGAAGCCTGCATGCCTAGAGCTCATGCTCTGCAACAAGAGAAGCCGCTGCAAGGAGAAGCCTGTGCACTGCAATGAAGAGTAGCCCCTGCTTGCCACAACTAGAGAAAGCCCACACGCAGCAATGAAGACCCAATGCAGGCAAAAATAAATAAATGTTTTTTAAAAAAGAAAGGAAGATGAAGAAAGAAACAGCATCAGAGAAAGTGGAAAGTGGTTGAAATGGAAGGCATGCAAAGGAGGTCTAACACATATATAATCAGAATTATACATAAGTTGTGTCAGTTCCCTGATAGAGAAAAACAGTGAAGTATAACTAATATTTAACACTATAATTGAATAAAACTTTCTGGAAGTAAGAGAAAACTTAAGCATATTGACAGGGCCCTTCATTTACCTGAGCATATTGGCCTAGAATAAACTCTAAGATATATTCTAATAAAACTATTAAATATTAAAGGCTAAGAATACTCCTCAAAGTTTCCAGGCCAAAAAAAGATCAAATTACTTATAGGAGTAAGAAACTTACACTGGGGCTTCCCTGGTGGCATAGTGAGTAGGAACCCGCCTGCCAATGCAGGGGACACAGGTTTGAGCCCTGGTCCGGGAAGATCCCACATGCTGTGGAGCAACTAAGCCCGTGAGCCACAACTACTGAGCCCACGTGCCACAACTACTGAAGCCCATGCACCTAGAGCCTGTGCTCTGCAACAAGAGAAGCCACTGCAATGAGAAACCCGTGTACCACAGGAAGAGTAGCCTCCGTTCGATGCAACTAGAGAAAGCCCACATGCAGCAACAAAGACCCAACACAGCCAAAAATAAATAAATACTTTTTTTAAAAAAAAAGAAACGTACACTGGCATTAGGCTTCACAGGAGCAACATATAAAGCAAGGGGCCAGTATTTTCAGGAAATTCAAGGGAAGAAATTATAAACCAAGAGTTTTATAGCATGATGTCCTTCAAGCATCAAATCTATTAAAAAACAGTTACGAATGTGCAAGAACTCAAGAAATACAATACTCAAAAGTCCTTTCTAAAGAGCCTACTAAAGCAGAAGTTGGGAGATACAGACCATGGGCCAAATCAGGCCTGTGACCTATTTTTGTGTGGCCTATGAGCTAAGAATGTTTTATATTTTAAAGGGTTGTAGGAGATAGAGAAGGAAGAGAAGGAAGAGGAGGAGGAAAAGGAAGAGGAGGAGGGGAAGGGAGAGGGAGAAGGCAAATAGCAGCAGTAAAGAATATACATGCTATAAAAATACTGAATCACTGTGTTGTACACCTGAAACTAATATAATATTGTAAATATTGTAAAGTATAGTTTACTTCAATTTTTTAAAAGAGTGTATGTGGACCAAAGCCTAAAATATGTACTTTCTGGTCCTTTACAGAAAAAGTTTCTTTGACCCCTGACCTAGAGGGTAAGCTTTATCCAAGCAAAAGAGGAGTGGAGAGGGGCTTCCCTGGTGGTGCAGTGGTTGAGAGTCCGCCTGCCGATGCAGGGGACGTGGGTTCGTGCCCCAGTCTGGGAAGATCCCACATGCTGTGTAGCGGCTGGGCCCATGAGCCATGGCTGCTGAGCCTGCGCGCGTCCGGAGCCTGTGCTCCACAACGGGAGAGGCCACAACAGTGAGAGGCCCGCATACTGCAAAAAAAAAAAAAAAAAAAAAAAAAAAAAAAAGAGGAGTGGAGAAACAGCAGTAAACAGACATGGTGAGCATTTCTTGTATCTATTGGTAGAACTAAGAATAAAACAAAGGTAGGGACAGGGTCATAAGAACAGTATGTGAACATTATATGTTCTGACAAAGTAGAAAGAATGCAACTTCCAAAAAAGGGAAGTAGACGAGAGAAATGGGAATAGTAAAATAAGATCATTGAGTATTATAGAGGGATTAGGTAGGAGTCAAGGGACATCATTTGAAAGTGACAGACCAGCTAGTAAAAAGTAAGAAAAGGGGGATTAAGGGCACTCTTAAGGGATAAACACAAAGATAACCACAGAATAACAATACAAATCTTCCTAAATACCAAAAGAAAAATATATAAAAGCAAAGAAGACACACTACATAGTGAAACACAATGAATATAATTGTATCCAGTAATTATAACACAAAATAATATGACAAAGTTGAGACAAAACATACATATCATAAAATACAGATATCAATTATATCAGATATACATTTCAATATTAATAAATCATATCAATAAATTTTAATGGGCTTAGCTTGCCCATTAAAAGAAAAAGAATTTTAAATTGGCTCACAAATCAAGACTCAACTCTGTGCTTTATACAAGAGACACTACTAAAACACGATCATTCAAAAAGGCTAAAACAAAGGAATAGGCAAAAATATATTAGGCAAATGGAAACCGTAAGAAAGTGGGCATTGCCATCTTGATATCAAAGTAAAATTCAGGCTAATAGGCATTAAGTAAGACAAATGATGACACTTTATGATGCTAAAAGCCACAGTTCACAAAGAGATATAATAGTTATGAATACCCTTACCGCCCCACATACATCTAACATCCCCCATGTCTCATGAGCACAGAATTCCAGGGGACTCCATGTGTGGGAGTTTGGTGAGACTCAGAACGAGGACAAGGTAAGCATGTTTTGTCCACAACTAAGTGGGGGCACTGATAGCCCTAAAAGGCCATGCTTTCTGTTTGAACCAGAACTTACTTCAAACACAGAAAGAAGGAAATGGCATTCAAAGAAACAAGAAGGACCTAGGAAATCTATCATATCCTTTTTTATTTGTGTTACTTCCTTGCGTTAGCCAACCACTTAAACTGAAAGTGGCGACAGAGAAGGAAAGGGAAAATAGAGCAATCCATGTTTTTGCTTTTGCTTTCACTCTTACTCATCAGTAAGTCAAAAGGAAAGAGTGTTGGTAGGGACCTCCCTGGTGGCGCAGTGGTTAAGAATCTGCCTGCCAATGCAGGGGACACCCGTTCGAGCCCTGGTCCAGGACTATCCCACATGCCTTGGAGCAACTAAGCCCGTGCACCACAACTACTGAAGCCCGCGTGCCTAGAGCCCATGCTCTGCAACAAGAGAAGCCACCGCAATGAGAAGCCCGCACACCGCAACAAAGAGTAGCCCCTGCTCACCGCAACCAGAGAAAGCCCGCAAGCAGCAACGAAGACCAAACGCGGCCAAAAATAAATAAAAATTTAAAAAAAAAGAAAAAAAGAGTGTTGGTAAAATGTGACCATATTGAGAAGCAAAATAAAAATAGTTGTGTTCATTGTGTGCAATGTTTCCAATATTCTGTAAGAATGAAACATATATCTATATGAGCTATAAAGTACGAATTGTGTAATGTCAGGTGATTCCACATGTGTTATATGCTCTTATATTTGTATTTTAAACTGACATTGCACTATATAAAAATGAACAGGAAATTTTATGCTAATAAAATTAAATTAAAATTTTTTCTTTAGAATGGTATTAAATAGTAAATAAAAATTAACAAGAAAGGAAGAGCTTTAGTAACTATATAGTGGAGAAACCACAGAATGCCCTAACCAGGTGATCAAAATTAACATCACCAATTAGAAGCAGGCAAATGTGATACCATGAGAAGGATGCAGCATTACTTATGTAGTATTCCAACTGGAAATAAATAAACTGAGTCTAATCATGAGGAAAAAACAGTCAAACATAAGTGAAGAACATTTGTTAAAATAATTTGCCTGTTTTCTTCAAAACTGTCAATGTCATGAAAGACAAAGAAAGGCTGAGGAACTGTGCCATGAAGGACATTAAAAAGACATGACACACACAAAAAAAGACATGACAACTAAATGCATTATGTCATCCTAGACTGGATTCTGTACATAAGGGGGTGGGGTGGGGTGAGGTGGGGTGGAAATTTGCTATATAAAGGACACTATGGAACAATTGATAAAATTGGGATACAGACTGATAAACAATATTGTATCAATGCTAAATTTCCTGAAGTTGGTAACTGTACTGTAGCTATACAGTAGCTACACACTGGTATGTTAAGATTGACATACGTATTTATTTCATCTGCTATATATATATATATATATATATATAGAGAGAGAGAGAGAGAGAGAGAGAGAGAGATTGAGAGAATGAGACTGCAAATGTGGCAAAAGGTAAAAAATTGGTAAATTTGGATAAAGGTCTCGGGTACTTCTCTGTACTATTCTTGAAACTTTGAACTATTTCAAAATAAAAGCTTATTATTATCAGATCATACCTGCTCCCCTCTCATACCCTTCTAATGGTTTTCTACCACATTTTAAGGTGAATGCAAAACCTTTACCCTGATCCTTGTGATCCTTGTGATCTAATTGCCCTGCCTCTATTTTCCCCCTCTCTTTTCCACCATCTCCCCCAGGTCACTGGGATTCAGTTCCACTAGCCTTCCTGCTATTCTTCACCTACACAAGTTCCAGCTTAGGGTCTTCGTAGCAGCTGCTCCTTCCCTATAGCACCTTACCCTGATCTTCACAAGGCTGACTCCTTTGTCTTATTCAAGCATCAGTTCACCCATGTCCTTTTCTAAACAAATATAAAGTGCCTGACCCCCAACCCAACCACTTTCCATCACTTCCCTCTATTTTATTTTTATTATGATATTTATCACTACCCCGTGTCTCATGTTTTTGTTTGATCATTGTCTGTTCTGCTAAAATGTAAACTCCATGAGACCTTATTTGTCTATTCTTCACTGTATTTCCAGCGCCTGGAACAGTGGAACACAATGGACATATTATAAAGTGTTTGCTGAATGAACAGATGTTGCAATAAACATCCTTGTATGTATGTATTTGTGTATGCTCTAGTGTAAATTTTGAGAAGTGAGATTCTTGGATCAAGGCACATGTGTGAATTTTAAATTGCCGACGTCCCTCCAAAATTACCGCACCAATTTATCTTACCCCAACAACCCCTGAGACGGTCTAATATTATTCACTTTTTTATATTTTCAATATGGTTACAAGGGTATTCAGCTAATAATAATTCATTATGTTATATATTTGTTTCATGCAATTTTCTGTATCTGTGTTATATATTACAATAAAAACAGCTTTAAAATATTTCAATATTATAGTAACAGAGAATTTGCTTGTAGAAATTCAGCAAGTAAAAGCCAGAGTGATTATTGGATACAAAAGGTATCCAATGTTATTCTTACATAAGTGAATTATTTTTGCAATTTTTTTGATCATGCCAAGGAAAGGGTTGGATGGTTGAGGACCAGAAAATATGTGAGGTATCCTAAAATTGCCTTATATTTAATCCTAAACCAGCAAGATCTTAATGTACACTTTCTAACAAAAGCTTTAAAGGAAACTCTTTCAAAAATTTTTATTTTAGTGTATCTTTCTTATGGATCTTAGGACTTTGTAATAACTCTTTCTGAAATAAAAAAAGTAAGAGTATATTTACTGGCAAATTAAAAATGCTTAATTTCTAAGGACTAAAGCACTATAACTTTGTTACAATGCCTTCAATAATATTAACAACTCAACAATATTACAACATAATTTTAAGAACCCTAAATATCAGTGAGGCTAAAACTCAGAAGAAGATATACTGACTTCAAGTGAAGGACAAAATGAGAATCTCAATACTTTGGGGTCTAATTACTCTTAAACGAGACAAAGAACATCTATTTTCTTCCACAAGGGTAGTGAAGCTTGCCCTTCTTTTTGTTTTGTTTGTTTCAGGTTCTGTATTTGATTAATTTCATGGCCACAAATGATATATTTGCAAAAAATGTACAGTGGATATTTGAACTCAACAATCTCTCTTTAATTTTTTGCAGTTCTTATAAAATCTTCAAAAAGAAAGCAATAACCTGCTGTATAAAAAAATAAATAAAATTAAATTTTAAAAAAGTTTTAATGTTTATATATAAAAAAAAGAAAGCAATAATTAGAATGGCACCCCTATGAATGCCCAGTGAAATGAAAACTAAAACTTTTGCTGGAGGGAGACCCATGAGGGAAGCAAATTCAACTCAACCAAGACTTAGGCTGCAGGATTCAGTTCTAAAAGTCGGTCAGATCTGAACCACAGAACCCACTAGTTCCATTCCGGAAGCACAAATCAGGAATTCAGGGATCACTTATCAGCACCATTTCTCAGTTTGCTGGCAGTACCAGAATTCTAATAAATTAGTTCAAAAGTTCTTTGAACAAGTTCTTCAGGTAATATATCTGAATGGTTCCCTCCCACAGCTGCTAACAATTGCTGATCATGCAAACAACCTAAGTCCATTGAAAAAATATTTTTCCTTTATATATTTATATGTACACAAACACATAAACATGTCATGTATAATGATTTAGGAAAGTTGTGCTTCTGTTGTTATAAACTATCAATTTTATTTATTGAGGGTTTACTATGTACCATGTTCTATATTGAGGTCTTTACATACTTCCTACTTAATCCACAGAAACTCTGCTAAGTAAGAATTATTTTCCCCCATTTTACAGTCAAGATATTGATGCTAAGAGAAAAATATGACTTGCTCAAGGTCACATGGATAATAATCAGTGGCTCTAGATTCCTTACCCACTACTCCAGGTTAGCTGTTTCCCCCTCATTGAAGTAAACCTGAACAAATATAAAGAAGCTGTCAGGTCAGCAGAAAATGGCAGGGAAGTACTGCATACTTTCCCTTACAGCCATACTCTCATGGCCTAAAAAGGCCACATTCAGGTTTGTAATGGAGAGAGGTACTTCCACCATGATACTCTCTCCCATAAACCACACATGCTCAAACTTGACCAGTGTGAACTAGGGCTGTGAGTCTCATAGAAAAGAGCAGATATCAAAAACCAATGAAGATACCTGTCTATTTTGGAAAAGTGCCCCAAGAGATTCTGATACCCTGGGCCCTGACCTAAAGTTGAGAATTGTTGCACAAGGAATGTTAGAAGAGTTTAGAGAATTTCTTCCACCTATCTTCTGCATTTATCTCCTAAATAGGCAGTTGAGTATTGGCTCATGTGCTGCAAACGCTTCGGTCCAAACTCTATTTTATCTGGCTGAAATTCCCAAAACTGCATAGTTTATGCTTAGCATTATTTCTTAGTTTCAGAACCAATTCAGTTTTGTTCTTTTTACTTCTTTTTGAACATTTGTTCCATTATAAGCTTATTTTTTTAAGCTTATTTTTAATGCCATCACTTTTCCATTGAAGTATATATATGCACATATATACATACACATCTATACATAATTCTTGACATATTCAAAAGAATATAAATAATGTATATGTAAACTTTAAGCAAAATGAGATAAAGGTCACCCTGTATGTATGACTGACAATCTAAAAAAACAGAACATTGTCAAAAACTTGTACCTACTTATGTGCCCTCCCCTTTTGGTGGAGTGTGCCCTCTCCTTATAAGCAGAGGCTCACAGAATATACCTGGCAGTGTTTTCTGATTTCCATGCTAGTGAGTTCTGTTCCTTGTTTTTACTTCCTTTAGCCATTTCATTCAGCTTTGGGTCCTTTGTGTATTCATTATTGACTGATGGATTCAGTCTGTAAATGTGTTAGTAAGTAAGATTGACCTGTAACTTCCTCTGTCATATTGAAATTTGGCTGAATTTGTTACCAAGGGAATAGGGGCCTCATAGAATAAGTTTTCTATTCTCTGAAATAAGTTGTGCAAGTTTACTCCTTGAAAATTTGGTAGAACTCACCTATAAAACAATCTGGGTCTGGAGTTTTCTTCATGGGAAAATATTAACTGCTAGTTGAATTTTTGTTAATAGTTTTAGAACTATTTGGGCTTTCTAATCTTTTTGAAACAGTTTGTTTCTAGGATCCGTGGAGGAGGTTAATTCTGGAAAACTTAAAGCTTACATCTCTTTAAATATTACCTAACCACTCTCAGTCTAATTGGGACTCCAATTAGATATGTATTAGATTTCCTCATACATCTACTTATTTTCATACTTTACAGTTCCTTTTCACCCTCTGTTGTGGTGATTATGGCTGTACCAAATCTGCTGTTAAATCCATTTATTGAGTTTTAAAATTTTAAACAATTGTATTTTCCATTTCCAGAAATTCCCTTTTATTTTCAAGTCTACATATTCATTCCTGACAGTCTTTTGTTGCTTACTTATGTTTTCAACTGCTTACATTATTTCTTTAAACATTTTTAACACAGCTGACAATTCTGACAACTTACGTCTTTGCGGGGAGGGGTCTAAATCTGTTCATTTTTTCTGCTGATTCTGATTCATAATGGCTTACCTTCCAATGTGCAGAGTGACCTTTGATTGCGAATGATTGCTTAACCTGCAAACTGAATTGCTGAAGATTTCCTCCAGAGACAATTGCTTCTGCTTCTGCAGTTGCTCATGTTGGATATCCCAGGCTCAAATTCCTCACCTGCTCACCAGGCCAAGGCCCAATATCTTGGTAGCACTGTGGCTATTGACATCTGCCTCTTGCTTTCATTGTCCCCTGATCTACTGGTTGCCGTATTTGTGGAAAGAGGGTCCTTGGAGACTTCTACTACTTCTTATGAGACCAGAGATGCCTCAAAGAGTGTGTCCTTGAGAGCCACACTACCAGAAGCAGAAATCTGACTGTGATGGTTTACACGGTGTTAACTCAGTTAAGCTGGAACTCTGTTACCCCCAAATCGTCTCCTTCTGTGGTTGTGGGTTTGAGTTCACCAAGAGGAATTTATATAAGATTTACAAAGCAGAGTGAAGCAATGGCCATTACTCTCTGAAAGTTGTTGTAGTCAGACATGCTGACAGAAATACACAAAGGTGCCCTGCAGGATGGAGCTTGTCCTTGCTCTCTCCTGTTCCATGTCCAGTTTTTCTTCCCATTACTCACCCTGTTGACTCACAGCAGCCCCACACCTACGACCAGATACGTAAGTAGTATCAAACAGCTTCCCATAGACCTGCCCATGAGGCCCCCCATCACTGGACGTGTTTGGTTCCTCTGGTGCCTGACTGGTGACCCCTTCTCCAACTGTCAGTCCCCTCCCGGACCTACACTTCCCCAGCCCCTTGTCAACTGCGCAAGATCTAATTCTGATAAAAATCCTTGAACCCATAGCATGCATAATATCTCTTCTCTTCAGACTGAATGCTGCCTAATATACCCCCATGGCTTTTAAATTTAACTTAATCGATTATTTGGGTTGGGGGGGTGGGGAAAGAAGGCCAGAATGTCTATTTGAAGCTCTCATTCAACCAAAAAACCTTTACTGTGCCCCAGCTAAATGCCAGGCACTGTCCCAGTCTCTGAGGGCATTAAAAACTTGCTTTCAGAGAAAAACAAATACATAACAAACACTATGTTCTGAAGTAAAGTAAATGATAGAACTCTGCACAGACTCAGAAGAGGGGCAGCCAATCCAGCTGGGTTTGTCAGAGAAGACTTTCAAATGAAGTAACCCTTGAATGGAGTCTTGAAATAAGTTCCTCAAGCTTGAGAAACATAAGGCCTCTTCTTTAAGAGTGTTTGGTCTGTTTGTGAGCTGTGTATTGACAATTCTTCACCACTTTTCCCTATCCTAACTCAAAATATCCTGTGCAGCAGCAGTCTGTGCTATATTTAGTTTGTGAGTAGTGATTTAGTTTTTTCGAAACAATATCATTTGTCATATAAAATTAAAGTTGTTAATTTTAAATTAACTGGTTTTATAGATCTTTATATTCTATTTGTAAATATGTTTTGGTTTTATAAGACTAATGAAAGAAATTTATACCTAATTTATGTATATACATATTTAAGTAACATATAATTAATTCAAGTCAGCACTAGATGCTGTAAGAATTTTATTTTCTTTAGGAGAAACCTCTATGTTGCTCAGGCTTAAGAAACATGAGGAATCGTCCTTAAGTACTTCCTCCCCTTCACCATCCTAACCCTCCTCCCCCAAGAGACAAACAGTCACCAAGTCATGATGATTTAACATCATGAACCTTTCTTCTTCCCCTCTCCATCTTCACTACCTCTCCATTTTCTGAGTCCCTGCAGTGGTTTAGCATCACAAGATCTACAGCAGCAGATGCAAGCTCCTTCACATGGGGTCGCTGCACTGTGTTCTGATCTTCACTTGGTACAAGTGTCTCATTATATATCAACCTGCCACTGTTTTTTCTCATATATGTATGACAGTTTATCATAAATGCATGACTCCAACACAACCATCATAAGTACAGATGCATATGTGAGCACTGAAATATGACAGCAGAACTTAATTATAAGGTGATCAGCCTGATGACCTAGAATACATTTATATAACATTTTAAAAAATTATCATCAAAATTAAAAACAAAAAACTTTTAAATTCTCACAGAAAACTCATGAACAATACCCTCTGCCCTGTTAAGTAAGGCCCATGTAATACATGGCACAGTACCTCTCAACTCAGGCTATACCCATGAATAAGGGATCCTCAGTTAAAAGTTTAAAAGTTTTGATAGCCAATAATAGTGCCTACTAAGGCAATTATTAGACATGATATAACCCCAAAATAAGAGAAATAACTCAAGAAACTGTATAGGGTAAAAAATAATTATTTAAACAGGGTGAGATATTGCATCAATTTTACAGAGTCTTGACAATAACTATAAGGGGTTCCAATAACTCAGACAAAGCATTCAAATGTTCTGCTTTTTCCCACTCTCTTCCAGAGCTCAAATGACCAGAGCACATGAGCTTGTGCCTACCTACCTCTCCCATCTAATCCCCCTCCCTCCTCACTCATGTACTCGAGCTGGACAAGTTCTTCCCTTCATCATGACAACTAACCTGGCTTTTCTTTTGCTTAGAAAACTCTTATACCCACTCTACCTTGCTGGCTCTTTCTCATCATCCAACCACCTGTTATTTAAACAGAAGGAAACTCAAGGACACTTATCTTCTATTCATTACTGAAAAGCATCTCACTATATCAGGCCTGTTATGCTGAGCAAATAAAATACGGTCTCACCTCTGAGAAAACATTAAACTCAACAACATTCAAATTATAGGGGTCCAAAAAGAAGAAGAGAAAAAGAAAGGGACTGAGAAAATATTTAAAGAGATTATAGTTGAAAACTTCCCTAATATGGGAAAGGAAACAGTTAATCAAGTCCAGGAAGCACAGAGAGTCCCATACAGGGTAAATCCAAGGAGAAACATCCCAAGACACATATTAATCAAACTATCAAAAATTAAATACAAAGAAAACATATTAAAAGCAGCAAGGGAAAAACAACAAATAACACACAAGGGAATCCCCATAAGCTTAACAGCTGATTTTTCAGAAGAAATTCTGCAAGCCAGAAGGGAGTGGCAGGACATATTTAAAGTGATGAAAGAGAAAAACCTACAACCAAGATTACTCTACCCAGCAAGGAACTCATTCACATTTGATGGAGAAATTAAAACCTTTACAGACAAGCAGAAGCTGAGAGACTTCAGCACCACCAAACCAGCTTTGCAACAAATGCTAAAGGAACTGCTCTAGGCAGGAAACACAAGAGAAGGAAAAGAACTACAATAACAAACCCAAAACAATTAAGAAAATGGTAATAGGAACATACATATCCATAATTACCTTAAATATAAATGCATTAAATACTCCAACCAAAAGACATAGACTGGCTGAATGGATACAAAAACAAGACCCATATATACACTGTCTACAAGTGACCCACTTCAAACCTAGGGACACATACAGACTGAAAGTGAGGGGATGGAAAAAGATATTCCATGAAAATGGAAATCAAAAGAAAGCTGGAGGAGCAATTCTCATATCAGACAAAATAGACTTTAAAATAAAGACTATTACAAGAGACAAAGAAGGACACTACATAATGATCAAGGGATCGATCCAAGAAGAAGATATAACAATTGTAAATATTTATGCACCCAACATAGGAGCACCTCAATACATAAGGCAAATACTAACAGCCATAAAAGGGGAAATAGACAGTAACACAATCATAGTAGGGGAATTTAACACCCCACTTTCACCAGTGGACAGATCATCCAAAATGAGAATAAATAAGGAAACACAAGCTTTAAATGATACATTAAGTAAGATGGACTTAATTGATATTTATAGGACATTCCATCCCCAAAAAACGGAATACACATTCTTCTCAAGTGCTTATGGAACATTCTCCAGGATAGATCATATCTTGGGTCACAAATCAAGCCTTGAAAAATAAAGAAAATTGAAATCATGTCAAGTATCTTTTCTGAACCACAACGCTATGGGAGTAGATATCAATTACAGGAAAAAAACTGTAAAAGACACAAACACATGGAGGGTAAACAATACACTACTTAATAACCAAGAGATCACTGAAGAAATCAAACAATAATTTGAAACAAATGACAATGAAAACACAACGACCTAAACGCTATGGGATGCAGCAAAAGCAGTTCTAAGAGGGAAGTTTATAGCAATACAATCCTATCTTAAGAAACAAGAACATCTCAAATAAACAACCTAACCTTACACTTAAAGCAATTAGAGAAAGAAGAACAAAAACACTCCAAAGTTAGCAGAAGAAAAGAAACCATAATGATCAGATCAGAAATAAATAAAAAAGAAATGAAGGAAATGATAGCAAAGATCAATAAAACTAAAAGCTGGTTCTTTGAGAAGATAAACAAAATTGATAAACCATTAGCCAGACTCATCAAGAAAAAAAGGGAGAAGACTCAAATCAATAAAATTAGAAATGAAAAAGGAGAAGTAACAATTGTCACTGCAGAAATACAAAGGATCATGAGAGATTACTACAAACAACTATATGCCAATAAAATGGACAACCTGGAAGAAATGGACAAATTATTAGTAATGCAGAACCTTCCGAGACTGAACGAGGAAGAAATAGAAAATATGAACAGGCCAATCCCAAGCATTGAAATTGAAACTGTGATTAAATACTTCCAAAAAACAAAAGCTCATGACCAGATGGAATCACAGGCGAATTCTATCAAACATTTAGAGAAGAGCTAACACCTATCCTTCCCAAACTCTTCCAAAATATAGCAGAGGGAGGAACACTCCCAAACTCATTCTACGAGGCCACCATCACCCTGATACCAAAACCAGACAAAGATGTGACAAACAAAGGAAACTACAGGCCAATATCACTGATGAACATAGATGCAAAAATCCACAACAAAATACCAGCAACAGAATCCAACAGCACATTAAAAGGATCAGATACCATGATCAAGTGGGGTTTATCCCAGGAATGCAAGGATTCTTCAATATACACAAATCAATCAATGTGATACACCATATTAACAAACTGAAGGAGAAAAATCATATGATCATCTCAATAGATGCAGAGAAAGCTTTCAGCAAAATTCAACACGCATTTATGATTAAAAGCCCTGCAGAAGGTAGGCATAGAGGGAACTTTCCTCAACATAAAAAAGGCCATATATGACAATCCCACAGCCAACATCGTCCTCAATGGTGAAAAACTGACACCATTTCACTAAGATCAGGAACAAGACAAGGTTGTCCACTCTCACAAGTATTATTTAACATAGTTTTGGAAGTTTTAGCCACAGCAATCAGAGCAGAAAAAGAAATATAAGGAATCCAAATCGGAAAAGAAGAAGTAAAGCTGTCACTGCTTGCAGATGACATGATACATAAAGAATCCTAAAGATGCTACCAGAAAACTACTAGAGCTAATCAATGAATTTGGTAAAGTAGCAGGATACAAAATTAATGCACAGAAATCTCTAGCATTCCTATACACTAATGATGAAAAATCTGAAAGTGAAATTAAGAAAACACTTCCATTTACCATTGCAACAAAAGAATAAAATATCTAGGAATAAACCTACCTAAGGAGACAAAAGATCTGTATGCAGAAACTATAAGACACTATTGAAAGAAATTAAAGATTATACAAATAGATGGAGAGATATACCATGTTCTTGGACTGGAAGAACCAACATTGTGAAAATGACTCTACTACCCAAAGCAATCTACAGATTCAATGCAATCCCTATCAAACTATCAATGGCATTTTTCACAGAACTAGAACAAAAAATTTCACAATTTGTATGGAAACACAAAAGACCCCAAATAGCCAACGCAATCTTGGGAAAGAAAAACGGAGCTGGAGGAATCAGGCTCCCTGACTTCAGACTATACTACAAAGCTACAATCAAGACAGTATGGTACTGGCACAAAAACAGAAATATAGATAAATGGAACAGGATAGAAAGCACAGAGATAAACCCACGCACATATGGTCACCTTATCTTTGATAAAGGAAGCAAGAATATACAAGAATATACAGTGGAGAAAAGACAGCCTATTAAATAAGTGGTGCTGGGAACACAGGACAGGTACAGGTAAAAGTATGAAATTAGAACACTCCTTAACACCATACACAAAAATAAACTCAAAATGGATTAAAGACCTAAATTAAGACTGGACACTCTAAAACTCTCAGAGGAAAACATAGGAAGAACACTCTCTGACATAAATCACAGCAAGGTCCTTTCTGACCCACCTCCTAGAGAAATGGAAATAAAAACAAAAATAAACAAATGGGACTTAATGAAACTTAAAAGCTTTTGCACAGCAAAGGAAACCATAAACAAGATAAGAAGACAACCTTCAGAATGGGAGAAAATATATGCAAATGAAGCAACTGACAAAGGATTAATCTCCAAAATTTACAAGCAGCTCATGCAGCTCAATATCAAAAAACAAACAATCCAATCCAAAAATGGGCAGAAGACCTAAATAGACATTTCTCCAAAGAAGATATACAGATTGCCAACAAACACATGAAAGAATGTTCAACATCATTAATCATTAGAGATATGCAAATCAAAACTACAGTGAGATATCATCTCACACCAGTCAGAATGGCCATCATCAAAAAATCTACAAACAATAAATGTTGGAGAGGGTGTGGAGAAAAGGGAACCCTCTTGCACTGTTGGTGGGAATGTAAATTGATACAGCCACTATGGAGAACAGTATGGAGGTTCCTTAAAAAAGTAAAAATAGAACTACCATACGACCTAGCAATCCCACTACTTGGCATATACCTTGAGAAAACCATAATTCAAAAAGAGTCATGTACCACAATGTTCATTGCAGCTCTCTTTACAATAGCCAGGACATGGAAGCAACCTAAGTGTCCATCATCAGATGAATGGATAAAGAAGATGTGGCACATATATACAATGGAATATTACTCAGCCATAAGAAGAAATGAAATTGAGTTATTTGTAGTGAGGTGGATGGACCTAGAGTCTGTCATACAGAGTGAAGTGAGTCAGAAAGAGAAAGACAAATACCATATGCTAACACATATATATGGAATCTAAGGAAAAAAAAATAAAGGTCATGAAGAAACTAGGGGCAAGATGGCAATAAAGACACAGACCTACTAGAGAATAGACTTGAGGATATGGGGCGGGGGAAGGGTAAGCCGTGACGAAGTGAGAGAGTGGCATGGACATATATACACTACCAAACGTAAAATAGATAGCTAGTGGGAAGCAGCCGCACAGCACAGGGAGATCAGCTCAGTGGTTTGTGACCACCTAGAGGGGTGGAATAGGGAGGATGGGAGGGAGGGAGATGCAAGAGGGAAGAGATGTGGAGATATATGTATATGTATAACTGATTCACTTTGTTATAAAGCAGAAACTAACACACCATTGTAAAGCAATTATACTCCAATAAAGATGTTAAATAAATAAATAAATAAAAATTTTTAAAAATTAAATAAATAAAATAAAATACGGTCTCAAATATTATTCAGCCATAAAAATTGAAATCTTGCCATTTGCAGCAACATGGATGGACCTTGAGGGCATTATGCTAAGTGAAATAAGGCAGAGAAAAATATCATTTGATCTCACTTGTATGTGGAATCTAAAAAGCAAAAAAATCAAAAAACCAAAGTCATAGATACAGAGGTGGGGGTTTGGGGGTAGAGAAAATGGGTGAAGGGGGTCAAACGGCACAAACTTCCAGTTATAAACTAAATAAATTGTTACTGTTACAACTATATTCAATATCCTGTGATAAACCATAAAGGGAAAGAATGTGAAAAAGAATATATATATATATGTATAACTGAATCACTTTGCTGTATAGCAGAAATTAACACAACATTGTAAATCAACTATATTTCCCTAAAATATAAAAGAATTTTAACGGTATATATTGTCTTTTTAGATATAATTCTATTGCATACTTAATGGACTACAGTATAAACATAACTTTTATATGCGCTAGGAAACCAAAAAATTGGCGTGACTTGCTTTATTGTGATATTCACTTTACTTGAGGGGGGTGGAACTGAACAAGCAATATCTCTGGCTATGCCTGTATGAGGTCTCACCTCATCAGTTTTAACAGTGGTTGAGATTTGGGGATCCAGTCTGTAGGATTAGTCAAAAGTTATTTGAGTGTGATGATATATTCAAGTCTAACATCTCAGACCCTGGCAACTCCAGGTCTTTCTGGGACACTGACAAATTCCAAGGTATAGTAGATATCACATGGTCAACATAGTCTCCTAAAATTCTTCCATTGGAATGTTCCTAGGTTCTGGTAGCTTATGAACTGATAAGAGTTCCTCTAACTTTCAGTATTGTAAAGACTAGGGGCTAATCTCAGGGACCAATTAAGAAATCCAATTAGAAGACTGGAACTGATATCTATGAAACTTATATCTAAAGCAGTGTTTCTCAAAATGTGATCCCCAGTGGCATCAGCATCATCTGAGAACTTGTTAGAAATGCAAATTACAGGGTCCTGCCCTCCACACAATGAATCAGAAATTACAGGGGTGAGGCCCCAAAATCTGTATTTAACAAGACTTCCAGGTAATTCAGATGCACAATAAGGTTTAAGAACCACTGATCAAAGGCATCCCAAAAAGACATTGTCTTTTATGAAGAAGGAGCATAGTAGTAAACTACCTGATAGACCGCACATCTAAAAATTCCAAGAATGTGGCATACTGATGGAAAAAGTAATCATTAGACCCTTCTTTGTTTTCTAAGAATTGGGCGCCAGGAACACACGGAACCACTTAGTTCTCTGGTCTAAGTAGCTGGCCAGAATCTGGGTCCAGATCTGGACAGAAGACAGGGGTATTAAGAAGGTCAGAGAAGCGACCACCAAAAAAAGTTCCAGAACGGCATCAGATTTTAATATTTTATGGTAGAACTGGCCAATCTCATGCTCCACCCCATATCGTGGCACATTGAAAACATATCCGTCTGCTTTAAGCACATTCTTATCCTGCCTGTAAGATTTTTTTTTTGCTCCCCAAATAAGGTACACATTTAAAAAGACATCATTGAAGTTTATGGATCTGTGTATTTTGTAAATGCACGGCCATGAACTGCATTCACAGCTGTGGCCTTCCCCCTGATAGAACATATTAAGCTGCCAGTAATGCATTCTCTGTGAGAGCCAAGGGGAAAAGCCTCCTTTCGTCCCTCTTTATGTAGTGACTTCCACAAGTTCTCAGACTCCAGCAGCACAGGAAATCTGTTCCCTTGGAATTTTGTCAATAAAAATAGGAAACAGAAAACTACAGACAAAAATCAAGAAATTACATCCTCCAAGATAATCGTCATTACTAATCAAAAGAGAATGGGTGATGCACACGGCAGAGAAATACAGAACTTACAGTCAAACACACCTGAGGCTCCCATTTCAGAACCCTTAGGCTTAGCTACAAGAAAAGTCCCCTTCTAGGCTAATTCCAAAGAGTCATGAAGAATTGGATTCGACAGCTTCGGGCAACTGACGGGGAAAAATCGAAAAGGCAGTGAAATTCACCACTTCTTTCCATAACCCTCTTCCATCTCCACGTAAACCTTCTTTGCCACCCACATTCAGTCAGTCAAATAACTACCTTTGCAATGTCTCACCCATCACCTTGACCCAAATGTCTAAGGCTGTGTAAAAACAGCATTGTCAGATTTCATAAACGTGCAATGATGACTCACGCTGAAGGGAGACATTCTGTCACAAGGGAAACAGAGCTTGTCAAAGGAACTCATATTAAAATTGGGTAGGTCTCAAATTATAGGTTAGAGTGTTTTATTTTTAGAGATAAGTTTTATATTTTGTACTGTTTCTCAAAAACTAAATTTTAATAAATGGTGCTTCATTTTTAAAACCAGGACTAGTATTTTACTATTATGAATCATTTGAATTTTGTATTTGTCAATAATTAAGACAGTTTCTATTTTTAAAGAATTTTAGTATTTAGACTCTATTCTCCTTACTCTTGAAGTTAAATAGAAGTTAATTTTTGGCCTCATAAAACCCTGCATTCTTTTGTCATGTGTGAATACACCAATTTATATGTCTTTTACCTTCAAATACCGGTCATTTAACAGTTGGTAAAACAAGCTGCCTTCAGTAAAATCATTCTCAACACTGTTTAAATATATATCTTTGAATCATCTACTTCTAGGCGTCAAGTTCCCAAGTTTTCTTTGAACGTTCCTCTTCCTACATCTTTTCTCTTTTTTCTCCTTCTGTTTCTCCCTGACAATAAAAGGTCTAAGGAAAATAACCTAAGGGTGAAAATGTTTACAGGGTGTGATTCAAAGAATCTCCATCTGGGACTTGTACTTGAAGAAAAGTGTGAGACTTGGGACTTTCACTAATTTTGTTTTCTCCCTTGCCAGGTGTGGAAGTCCCCTTGGTGCTCTCCTCTTTATCATTTTGCTGGTGGTGGTCACAGTGCTGTGTGGCAACTTCTGGGCTGCCCCAGGAGGAAAATGATCAGCTCCTGAGAACAGGCAGGAACAGCATGGCCTCACAGTTCTGCCAGGAAAGGCAGACAGCAGCCCAGCCCGCCTTAGCTCTCTCCTGTCTCTCTAAATTATACCCTCAGATGACGTTAAGAGGGAAGGAGTAAAGCCCCTTGGGTAGAAGTTTTTCCACTAAGACCTAATAAGGGGAAGGCCTCTCAGCAGTGAGGTACCCTAGCCTAGAGAGGGGGTAGGCCGGGTAGGCAGGGGGAACTGCCAGCCTCCAGCATTTTAAGTAACTGGTAGTTTTCCATCAGATAACATGAGGCGCTTCCCAAAGCGACCTAGCAGTTTTAGCCCGTTATGCCAGAAAAGTAGCAGATTACAATTCCTTGGTATAAAAGGAAATCAGCACAACTTTCTGGGAAGGAAAGATTCCTTTATAGAGAAAAGAGAGGAAGCTACACAGACAATAAGAAAGAAAACAGACTAGGAGGAAAAGTTCAGGAGGCTTGGAAGGAAACTATAAAACTTAGAACTTCAAAAGAATAGAAAACTGTATGCAAGGTGTAAGTATGACTAAAAAGGGAAGGCTAAAAAAAAATGAATGACTGTGTTTAAGTCTTTGAAAACTATTTTACAATTCACTCAAGAAAGTAAGAAGGCATAGGGTAAAGAATGAAAGTCTTCGAGGGTTATACAGGGAAAAGAAGCTTCTGACAGTACAGGTTGATAAACGTCAAAAAGAGTTACTGAGCAGTTGTGGATTTTAATTACTTAGAGAAGTATAAAAAGTGAATTTAAAAAATCTTTATCATATAGCACCTACTACTTGTCTAACCATAACTTTACGGTTATCTGTCCTGACTACTTTGTAGGACTGTTACAGGTACCAAATAAGATAGTAACACTTGGACCAGACTGGGAAAGAGCTCTCCGGTTCTTTCCATTCAGTCAGACTTGTTGAATGACTATTGCCCACTCTCACCTATATTATAAATGGCATCTAGTTTAACCCTCACAATACTCCTGTGAGGTTGGTAGGAGACACAACGGTGTTCTATTTTACCCTAAGGCCCGTGAAAGTCAGGGATGTAGTTCTAGGTCACAGAGGTAGCCACTAAGATGGTGTGAAGAATAAACTGCCTGTAACAGCATTTTCAAAAGATATTAGTGCTGGTTCCCACTTCAGAAAATTCACTCACAATATGCTTTGTTACAACCAGGGTGGGGAAGGGAAGAAACAGAAGAACTCTTTAATCTAGTTCGTTTACTCGGAAGAACAAGTATATCCTGTGACATCTTCCTAACGTTTGCGAATCTGGGGCATCTGTTATGTTTGGGAACAGCTTGCCCAAGTGTTTTCATATAACTACTCTCAACCAACAGTGCTGATAAACTAAGGCATACTGTGTTGTATTGATTTACACTGAAACAAAAAGCTGCCTTTTCACCATGACAGATAACTGAAATATTTTTTGAATAAATATTTTTGGTTTGTTAAGTCACAGTCAGCTTTCATATTATGCATCAAAACAGATAGTCTTTCCTGAGTTTAAAAAAAATCACAGATATTTTGTAATAAAACATTAAGCAAACATGAACCTGTATCTCTGCAGGGCCAACTTAAGACCAAGTTTTGACGAACTGACTCTAAATTCGTCTGTTATCATCAATAAAGGTAATGTCAACGAGGCAACTGAAATTCCTTACATAAGAGTTAACTCTAGATTATTCAGCTTTTGATTATCCAGGTTGCAAGAAACTTCCACCTAAGATAATGGGAGAGGACAAAGAAAACCAATGTTAAATACCCGTTCAGGGTACTTCCCTGGTGGTCCAGTGGGTAAGATCCGTGCTCCCAATGCAGGGGGTCCAGGTTCGATCCCTGGTTGGGGAACTAGATCCCACATGCATGCCGCAACTAAGAGTTCACATGCTGCAACTAAGTCTGCATGCCACAACTAAAAATCCTGCATGCTACAACTAAGACCCAGTGCAGCCAAAATAAATAAATTAATAATAAATAAATAAATATATTAAAAATAATACCCATTCAGGTAGACAGTATCAATAGCTCTGAATAAAAATGCCAGAAGAGAATAGAAAGCAGATAGTGGAGAGAAAGGAACAGACACTGCTGGGGGCCAGGCAGATTCGCTTAATCTGCTTTAGTTTACACGATAGATAATTTTACCCTTACTTTAGTGCAATGAAAATGGATTCACAATGAAATGAAGTGACATATCCAAAATCATAAATAAGAGTAGAAGCCAAGGGCTTCCCTGGTGGCGCAGTGGTTGAGAGTCCACCTGCTGATGCAGGGGACACGGGTTCGTGCCCCTGTCTGGGAAGATCCCACATGCTGCGGAGTGGCTGGGCCCGTGAGCCACGGCCGCTGAGCCTGCGCGTCCGGAGCCTGTGCTCCACAACGGGAGAGGCCACAACAGTGAGAGGCCCGCGTACCGCAAAAAAAAAAAAAAAAAAAAAAAAGAGTAGAAGCCAAGACTTGAATGCAGATATCTCAAGATTCCAGAGCTCAAATGACCAGAGCACATGAGCTTGTGCCTACCTACCTCTCCCAGCTAATCCCCTTCCCTCCTGCTCACATACTCCAGCCTCAGTTACTCCAGCTGGACAAGTTCTTCCCAACTAACCTGCCTGTTCTTTTGCTTAGAAAACTTATTCCCACTCTACCTCGCTGGCTCTTTCTCATCTTTCAGTTCTCATCTATTACTTCCTCAGAAAGTGGTGTCCTAACCCAAAATATGATCCCCTGATATATGTCTTCAGAGCACCCAAGTCTTTTCCATTTCATCCGTCATGATTTGTAATTACACATTTAATTGTGTTTCCTCTTTCCCCACTAAAGTACAAGCGTCAGCAGTGCAGAGATCCTATCTGTTTGCTCTTTACTCTCTATCCAGTGCCCAACACACAGAATGTATATAACAAATATTTTTGAATGAATGAGAAAGTGAGATACAGGATTTTTCTAAAGTTGGCCATTATCTAAAATGCCCCTAATTCTAGTCTATCTAATAAGGTTAAGTTAGCCAAGAGCATTTAGAATTTATGGTGATAGAGGACTTCTCAGGCCATTACTGGTGTGCCACAATGGGATATTAGCAATGAGAAAAGACACTATCAAAAGCTCACTGATCAAAATACACATGAGAAAGCCATGGAAAACACCTCCTGGCCCTGCAGCCCTCACCATGCTGGGAAATCAGCATTGTCCTGGGGATTAATGGTCACTTCCTTGAACAAGAGGCCATGTTTTCCTCGACCAAGAGGCCATGTTTTCCTCATTAGTAACACAGTCATCATAGCGTGGCTGATCTGGGTTCCCAAAAGACAGTCTGATTAAACCATGTGCCTAGTCTCATTGCCAACTCTTCAACATTAATTAATGAAAACTAATCCACACTTACGCCTTTCATGTTTTATACTTAAAGGCGCAAGTCTGGTCTTCCAATGGTGTTCCTGATTTTTGTTCTAGGCTTCAGTTACAACAAAATTTGCTTAGGTAACTTCCTGTGATTGAAAAGCTAATGCATTCTAGTTAAGCAAAGACTGAACAGCAAAGCAAAATACTTCAGTTTTCATTCAGTTCTGTTACTACCTATGTACACTTGGAGGTCAAATAGTTTTAACCCCTGTAATTTAATTATCTTAATATTCCTATCTGTAAAATTATAATCATCACTCTGACAGACCTATAGCTAGTCTGAGTACTTGTAAGATTCTCAGAGACATCTGGGTGACTGACCTTTGCTCTAATTCTGCAGCTCCTCTAAGATCAGAAAAGATCCTAGACCAGACTGTGCTAGCCTGGGGAGAATGAATATGTTAACAGAGGGTGTGGTGCTCACTCCAGCAGCACATATATAATACTAAAATTGGAAATATACAGGGGACTTCCCGGGTAGCGCAGTGGTTGAGAATCTGCCTGCCAATGCAGGTGACACGGGTTCGATCCCTGGTCCGGGAAGATCCCACATGCCATGGAGCAACTAAGCCCGTGCACCACAACTACTGAGCCTGTGCTCTAGAGCCCGCAAGCCACAACTACTGAGCCCACATGTCACAATTACTGAAGCCTGCACGCCTAGAGCCCGTGCTCCACAACAAGAGAAGCCACCGCAATGAGAAGCCCACACACCGCAACGAAGAGTAGCCCCTGCTCGCTGTAACTAGAGAAAGCCTGTGCACAGCAATGAAGACCCAATGCAGCCAACAAATAATTTTTTTTTAAAAAAAGGAAATATACAGAGAAGATTAGAAGATTCTTATCAAAGGAATGAGCATATGAAGCCTTTACCCTGATGGTTACCTAGACCACAATTATTTGGATTTGGGGGAAAAATCAATTTTTAAACTTTGAATTTCTTAAGCAAACTTCTTTTGTACCTTTCTTACTTATAATATCCATCCCTGGACATTCTGTATTACAAATATTTGTGATGCTAAGAAGTGAAGCTCATTTTATGTGATCATCATGCATTGTAATCTACTTTTGGTAGTTAAGAATATTAAACCCTCATTTAAATGTCATGCGCACACCCACACACAGCCTTGTGTGTCATTCTTGGTCCCTGGGCAAGGATGACCCACATATTTGTGAAGCATTTTGTATTTTTAAAACTAGGGAAAAAAAGAGTGTGTGTTGATGCTTGTGTATACTATATTATACCAGTCTCTATGGCATATGGTATAACACCAAGGTGGATGATCTGATCATAAAGATCCAGCTAGGCTTGGGGCGGGGGAGGATGGGTCTGTCCATTGCTCAGATTACACTTCCCAGTGTAATCCTCACTCAGAATTAATCATATACAATGATGCTGAAGCCCTCTTTGGGAGACCCAGAGGCTTATACATTGTGTCTGTCATTGGAGAACATTGTTGACATCTCTACTGTGTATCCTGATAGCACTTTCTTCCATCAGTATCCTTTAGATAAAAACACCTTGACTCATTTCCCAGGTAGTATTTGTGTCTGGCCTCTACCTCATTCAGAACCTACTGTAGATACTTGTCAACGTGGTGGTAGCATCAGTTCAAATGGGCTTTAGAAAAATAAAAAGTATTTCACAAATATGGGTGATTATCACCAGCTGCCTACAAAGCTGAATTTTTTGAGCTCTAATTTCTTTTCTGTAAGAAATAGATGCAATATGGTATTTGCAATAGGCTCCAATTCAGACTCTACTGCTGCTTATAGGCTTTGTATCTTTAGAGAGATCACAGGTTCTCCCAGGACCTATCTTCACCTGAAAAGTGGAAATTCCATAACAGCAGTACCTGTCTCATAAGGTTGTTGTGAGTGCAAATGTTAATGTGGGAAGTACCTAGTGTTATGTCAGCACATTGAAGGTGCTAATATTTGAATCTGAAATCAGAAATCCAAAATTTGAAAGAAGTAAATGAATTATGGGGATTTACTGGCGCCTGTAACTGGCAGGTCTATAGGAAATGTCAGCAACAGGCATTGTTCACGTAAGGTCCAGCTCAGCTTCTCTGCAGTTCTCCTGGCTCTGCCCTACTCTATGAGTTGCCTCTCCCACAGGCTGGCTTCCCCCACTGTTGCAAGATGCCTGCCAACAGCTACCAGGGCAACACACCTTCTCCTTCACATCCAGGGAAGAGAGAATGTGACTTCTTACAATGAACAACAGTCCTCAGCTTTGGAGACCCTTGAACTAGCCCTGTGACTAGGTCAGTGCCATGCCCTGGTGTGTAGGACTGAGGAGGTTGAGTGGAGAGGTGTTACACAACGGGGAAAGGTGAAATGAATGCCACAAAGACAACCAGAATGTAGACTACAGTAACACAATAAATGCTTAGTGGTTGACAATATATTCCAAAGTGTTTTGTTTTTAAGGAAATAAAGTACCTATGAAGAAATGTTGAATTCTGAGCTTTCTAGGATCCTAATAAGCCCAGATGGCAGGCAGTAAGGGGTGGGCAAGGCGCTGGCAGGGCCTCTGAAATGCCCAACAGAAATCCCAGGATGTAACCCTCCAATTCCTACAAATCTGAAATCAACTGGAGAAACAGAAGAAAAACTTCCCAATGCTGGGAAAGTTTTAAACAATGAAAGTTCCTCTCCGTGCTTTCCCACAGGAAATACGCAAACACTCCATCAGTACCACTGGAAAGGCAGAAACCCTGACACAAATGTGGTCTCTACTTAGAAAGAAAGTTAAAGCCCCAGAACCAACCTTTTAAGATGATTTCCTTTTCCCTAAATAAAGCATTTGACTGGGTTTTGGGGTTTATTTGACTGTAGGTATTGAAATCCACTCAAGGTATTTAAGCAAAAAAGGGAATTTACTGGATGAAAACCAAGTATTTCCCAGCCAGGAATTAAAGCTGGCCTCAAAAGGGACTGGATTCACTCGACCAGGAAGTGAATGTCCAATTGCTTTAGTCTTCTCGCTGTCACAACCAGCTTTCCTGGGTCAACCTGTCCGTGGGTCAGCCCTGGTTTTATGTAGTCCTTATTCAAGAACCACTACTACAATGTTGGATAGTTCCTATAAGCCAATGTCAAATTTCTGGGAGAAAGCCCACAGTACACCTAGGGTCAGATGTCTGGCCTTGGCCTATCAGCTATGGCTGGGGAGGGCATGGACACAAGGTTAGGTCTGCTGTACACACAGGAGAGGGTGTATCAGCAGACTCTGAGAAGGGGAGTGAGCCAGAGAGTCAAAATGACTGATAGGTTCGACATGTCAGCCCTTTCCTCCTCTATCACAGTACAGTCAGCATTACATGGTTTCATAAAAACATCAGAGAAATAGAAACCAGTAGAGAAACATGCACTAAGTCTAGGTAGCTAATCTCTCAGCATGGCCCCATTCTACCATCTTATGTATCTTTTATATAGCACAATTTCTTAGTGCTGCATTTTTCTTACCTGCCAAGTACAGATACTCATACTTGTCCTTGTAATTCATAGGACTGGAGAAAGGATAAAGAAATAATAGATGTGAAAGTACTTTAAAACATTAAAATGATGTTATTTACACTCTGCACACTATAAAGCATCTCCTCCGACTTCTAACTCAAACCCCACTGTTTCCATGGAAATACTTATGAGTTCAAGGATCATTCGTCAAAACAGCCCTTTTGGGTTACTTCTCCTAGGTGGACACAGGTCTTACGTCTACCACATAACTGTGCGGCACAGTGTTTTACAAGTTACCCAGCGCACACACAGCATACAGTATGCGCACAGCAGACATGAAAGAGGAGAGCTACAAAGATTACAGAAGGGCAGGAAAGTAAAAACAAACAAACATCCCTCAAATAATAACAAAGTAAAAACAAGAAAGAAAACGTCACCCCTGAGAAAACAAAAATAGATAAATTAATAACAGTCTGCAAAGATATGTATTCCCAGTCCACTAAGGACAAGAAGAATAGAAATAGGGCTTCCCTGGTGGCACAGTGGTTGGGAGTCCGCCTGCCGATGCAGGGGACACGGGTTCGTGCCCCGGTCCGGGAAGATCCCACATGCCACGGAGCGGCTAGGCCCATGAGCCATGGCCGCTGAGCCTCCACGTCCGCAGCCTGTGCTCCGCAACGGGAGAGGCCACAACAGTGAGAGGCCCGCGTACCACAAACAAACAAACAAACAAAAAAGAATAGAAATAGGCTGCACATGAGCAGATATAAGAGCGAAAGCCCTGGGAATGAGAGCTGCTAAGCATTCCCGACTAACAGAAGTATCCAGTTATTCCTTCCTTTGCAGTGGATGGTGCATTCTTTGACGGCAGGATTTTGTTGCATTCCTCTTTGTTTCCCCAGCATCCAGCACGGCACCTGCCCCTGAAGGCACTCAGTTAACGTTGTTGACAACATGAGTGTTCAGAGACTGAGAAGGCAGCAACAGACAGTAGCCATTCTTGTCCCTGTGAGAAAGAAACCAGTTCCTTGGCACCGTGCAGGAGAAGGGAGACATTTCATGTACTTTCTGTCTCCCAATACAAAATATACCAATTGTGAACATGTTATTTCTGTGGACTGAGAGGTGCTCCCCAAGTAGCAAATGTCCCATTATGTTGTCATCTTTTTAGAGTACTATGACACAAAAAATTCATCATCTACCAAAAGCGCCCTGCTTTATATTTTATGTCTCTTGATCTGCCCACAAAGCTTGCGCTCAGGTTTGTCAATCATCAGCAGTCTTTGGTGCTGTGTTCAGGACAGTGATGGAGCTTTAAGTTCTGTGGAAGGCAGTGTGGCACCCTAGAAAGTGCCCAGGAGACTTGGGATAGTTCTGATTTTACCAGTAACTGGTTATCTGGTCTTAGGCACCTCATTCAGCTTCTCCTGATCTGTTTCCTAATTTGTAAAATGAGGGAATTAAACTAGGTACTCTCTAATGCCTCAGTTCCATCAATCTATGCTTCCAAATGGGAAACCAGAGTCTTAAAGAGCTACTGTACCTAGAAAAACAGTTATTTCTCAAAGGGAAGATGAAAGTAAACACAATATTTCTCACATTTTTCACTTCCATATTATCAGCATTCTGAGTACATTTAAAGTCTGAGTCTTATTTAATATCTGAGGTGACATGTTTTCCTCTCTGAGGGGATTGGGTCCATCTTCTTCATTCATGCCCACTACAATGAGGGAGGCAAAAGTGGCAACACAAAAACAAATTTTAAAAATAAAAATAAAGCCAACATTACTACCGAAATGACTGAAAGAAAGAGGTCAATGAAAAAAATTACAACACAAACAAGCAAATGCCAAACAGAAAAATTCCAGCCTGTCAAATGTAGTTATGTGTGATTAACACACCACAGTTGAATTATTTAAATTCAGTCACCTTCAAGTCCAAGCAGACAAACATCACTGAGTACAGAAATCGTTATCCCAATTATGCCACAATCCAAAACAAATTTTTAAACAGAGGGAAAAACTTGTTGCCCCAAAGAGCAAATAGGAACAGTAGATAAATTTCTTTAGCCTTTGTAGGAATAAGTTAGGCTAACAAATGTCCCTTTAATCTTAAACAGCTTCTGCAAAAGGGATTCAAATTTACCAGAATAATCTAAAGCAGCCCTTCCCAATCCATTCCCGAGCCCTAATTAACCTAAAGCATCCATCTAGATAATGAACTGATTTCTCTCCTTTGCATCTAGACAGGAACTTGCTATATACCATCCTCGAGAGAATTGAGAAAACAGTCAAATCATTTTCTGAAACCCCAATTCAGAGAGCTGATTTAACAGACTTAATACTCAGCACTTCTTACACTTCACCTTTTTACAGTAGTTTGTGCTTCTCATAAGCCACAGAAATATGCCATGCTAGCATAAGGGGAGTAGGTATCTGCTTCTATCCATTTATTAAAGTCTTATGGATCTCCTTTAAGCTTAATATTACACACAGATATACAGCTTTATATGTCACATAGTTTTTTCTGGGTTTTTGTTTATCTGTTCACAACTTGTTCAAAACTAGTTGACTTCCATCATGCCTGAGATAATGATTGCACCAATCAAAAAGCAATCATGAATTGTATATGTAGAGTATAATTATTCTGAAATTGCTTTCAGGTACTGTGAGATAAATCAAATTAATAATTCAAGTAGTGCCACTGAGAATTGAGATTTTTCTTTTTTTAATTAATTAATTTATTTATTTATTGTGGGCTGTGTTGGGCCTTCATTTCTATGCGAGGGCTTTATCTAGTTGTGGCAAGTGGGGGCCACTCTTCATTGCAGTGTGCGGGCCTCTCACTATGGAGAATTGATAGTTTTAATTGAAGTATAGTTGATTTACAATATTAGTTTCAGGTGTACAGCATAGTGATTCAGTATTTTTACAGATCATACTCCATTAAAAGTTATTACAAGATAATGGCTATAATTCCCTGTGCTATACAATATATATACAATATATCCTTATCTTTTTTTTTTCAATTTTTAAAATTTTTATTACATTTTGACCATGCCATGTGGCATGTGGGATCTTAGTTCCCTGACCAGGGATTGAACCTGCACACCCTGTGGTGAAAGGGTGAAGTCTTAACCACTGGACTGCCAGGGAAGTCCCTGCTTATCTATTTTATACAGTAGCTGGAATAAAAACACGCTAGAAAGAATGAATAGCAGACAAAGTGATACAGAAGAACACATAAGTGATCTGGAAGATAGAATAATGGGAATCACCCAATCAGAACAGCAAAAAGAAAAACAAATTTTTAGAAATGAAAGCAATCTAAGAGATCTCTGGAATAATATTAAGTTGTTCCAACATTCGCATTATAGGGGTTCCAGAAGGAGAAGAAATAGAGAAAGGGATTGAAACTGTATTTGAAGAAATTATGGCTGAAAACTTCCAAACCTGAAGAAGGGAACAGATATTCAGGAAGCACAGAGGGTCCCAAACAAGATGAACCCAAAGAGACCCACACCCAGACATATCATAATTAAAATGGCAAAATTTAAAGATAAAGAGAGATTTCTAAAGGCAGCAAGAGAAGAACAAAGACTCTTATATTAGGGAATCCTCATAAGGTTATAGGCTGATATCTCTGGAGAATTGAGATTTTTAAGTATGTTTGAAAAATAACAAAGAAGTAAAAATGAATGAGTTTAAGTAAACACCCTATGGTCCTGAGTTGGAATTGGAAGTACCCACATGAAACCATGGATACTTGGTTTACCAAGTCATTTAGAAAGAAAATAATAACTATCCCTATCTCTGTCCACTAAAAAAGGCCTAGAAACGATGACCAACTCAGTATCAATGAGCATGCTTAGCACCTAGATTATAATCTCTAAATACTATTTCCCATTAAAATGAACCAGAGTTCCTTGGTGAACTAGTTAATTCCACGTCTTGGGCAGGAAATTTTCATGATGAGCCTGGAACATATTGTCATACAAGAGAGGAAGGAAGCTATCAAAAACTACTAGAGTCAATGTCAAAAGGACTCAGAAGCAAACTAGAAAAGGTGTCACAGATCAAAAATGTACCAATTTGAGCATGAATGAGGATAATAACTATAATACAACAGACTGAAACACATTAAATATGCTAAAATACATGAGTTCTTAATAACACTTAAACAAAAAAGACAAGAACAAACAAACTCAGTCACCTTTAGAAGGTGTACGGAAACCAACCAATGTTTAAAAAAAACCCTATTACAGGGACTTCCCTGGTGGCACAGTGGATAAGATTCTATGCTCCCAATGCAGGGGGCCCGGGTTTGATATCTGATCAGGTAACTAGATCCCACAGGCATGCTACAACTAGGAGTCTGCATGCCACAACCTAGGTGCTCAGGTGCCAAAACGAAGGAGCCAGTGAGACACAACTAAGGAGGCTGCCTTCTGCAACAAAGGAGCAGGCGGGCCTCAACTAAAGAGCCTGCCGCTGGGGGAAGAGCTGGCAGCCCCTACTAGTTTGTCAGCCTGACAGGAACTGGAACAGCCCCCAATTTCATTTAAAACTTAAGACAATAGTCCAGTTTGTGCATGTGGCTTTCAACCCAACTTATGTAACTTCTGAGTTATTTGTTGTTGTTGACACTATTATTTGGTTCTTTCAACATTCCCCCAAACCTGCTTCTGTTTCCTTGATACATGATAATTATATGATTGTAACATAGATGATCAGGTCTTTGTTATTATTAAAAATATTTTTCATCAGTGAAAAGAGAAAAAAAAGAGCCTGCCTGCCACAACTAAGAGCAAGCGCAACCAAATAAATAAATAAATATTTTTTAAAAAATTTATTAAAATAGGGCTTCCCATGGGCTTCCCTGGGGGAGCACTGGTTGGGAGTCCACCTGCCGATGTGGGGGACACGGGTTCGTGCCCCGGTCCAGGAAGATCCCACATGCCACGGAGCGGCTGGGCCCATGAGCCATGGCTGCTGAGCCTGCGTGTCCAGAGCCTGTGCTCTGCAACGGGAGAGGCCACAGCAGTGAGAGGCCTGCGTACCGCAAAAAAAAAAAATAATAATAGGGCTTCCCTGGTGACACAGTGGTTAAGAATCCATCTGCCAATGCAGGAGACACGGGTTCGAGCCCTGGTCTGGGAAGATCCCACATGCCGCGGAGCAGCAAAGCCCGTGTGCCACAACTACTGAGCCTGTGCTCTATACCCCATGTGCCACAACTACTGAGCCCGTGTGCCACAACTACTGAAGCCCGCATGTCTAGAGCCCACGCACAACAAAGAGTTGCCCCTGCTCGCTACAACTACAGAAAGCCCACATGCAGCAATGAAGACCCAACACAGCCAAAAACAAATATATAAACAAATAAAATTTTTTAAAAAATTATTAAAGTAAAATACACATAACATAAAATGCTCCCATTTTACCCATGGCATTAACTTACATTCACATTATTAAGCAACCATCACCACTATCGATTTCCAGAACTTTCTCACCTTCCCAAATTGAAACTCTATACCCATTAAACACTAACTCCCCTTTCCTCCTGCTCCCCAGTCTCTGTCAGTCTATTATTTTGAATTGGCAAATAAAGTGTAAAAATGAAGCATTTAGGGCTTCCCTGGTGGCGCAGTGGTTGAGGGTCCGCCTGCTGATGCAGGGGACACAGGTCGTGCCCCGGTCCAGGAAGACCCCACATGCCGCGGAGTGGCTGGGCCTGTGAGCCATGGCCGCTGAGCCTGTGTGTCCAGAGCCTGTGCTCCGCAACAGGAGAGGCCACAACAGTGAGAGGCCCACGTACCGCAAAAAAAAAAAAAAAAAAAAAAATGAAGCATTTAGTGCAGAGAGTCCCATACAGGATAAATCCAAGGAGAAACATGCCAAGACACATATTAATCAAACTATCAAAAATTAAATACAAAGAAAAAATATTTAAAGCAGCAAGGGAAAAACAACAAATAACACACAAGGGAATCCCCATAAGGTTAACAGCTGAACTTTCAGCAGAAACTCTGCAAACCAGAAGGGAGTGGCAGGACATATTTAAAATGATAAAAGGGAAAAACCTACAACCAAGATTACTCTACCCAGCAAGGATCTCATCCAGATTCGACGGAGAAATTAAAACCTTTACAAACAAGCAAAAGCTAAGAGAATTCAGCACCACGAACCCAGCTTTACAACAAATACTAAAGGAACTTCTCTAGGCGGGAGACACAAGAGAAGGGAAAGACCTACAATAACAAACCCAAAACAATTAAGAAAATGGTAATAGGAACATACATATCCATAATTACCTTAAATGTAAATGGATTAAATGCTCCAACCAAAAGACATAGACTGGCTGAATAGATACAAAAAGAAGACCTGTATATATGCTGTCTACAAGAGACCCGCTTCAGACCTAGGGACACATACAGACTGAAAGTGAGGGAATGGAAAAAGATATTCCATGTAATTGGAAATCAAAAGAAAGCTGGAGTAGCAATACTCATATCAGACAAAAGAGACGTTAAAATAAAGACTATTACAAGAGACAAAGAAGGACTCTACATAATGATCAAGGGATAAATCCAAGAAGATATAACAATTGTAAATATTTATGCACCCAACATGGGAGCACCTCAATACATAAGGCAAATGCTAACAGCCATAAAAGGGGAAATAGACAGTAACACAATCATAGTAGGGGACTTTAACACCCCAATTTCTCCAATAGACAGATCATCTAAAATGAAAATAAATAAGGAAACACAAGCTTTAAATGAGACATTAAACAAAATGGAATTCATTGCTATTTATAGGACATTTCATCCAAAAACAACAGAATACACTTTCTTCTCAAGTGCTCATGCAACATTCTCCAGGATAGATCATATCTTGGGTCACATATCAAGGCTTGGTAAATTTAAGAAAACTGAAATCGTATCAAGTACCTTTTCTGACCACAATGCTATGAGACTAGATATCAATTACAGGAAAAAAATGTGTAAAAAATACAAACACATGGAGGATAAACAATACACTAATTAATAACCAAGAGATCATTGAAGAAACCAAAGAGGAAATCAAAAAATATTTAGAAACAAATGACAATGAAAACACGACAATCCAAAACCTAGGGGATGCAGCAAAAGCAGTTCTAAGAGGGAAGTTAATGGCAATACAATCCTACCTCAAGTAACAAGAAAAATCTCAAATAAACAACTTAACTCTACACCTAAAGCAATTAGAGAAAGAAAAACAAATAAACTACAAAGGAAAGAAATCATAAAGATCAAAATAGAAATAAATGAAAAAGAAATGAAGGAAATGATAGCAATGATCAGTAAAACTAAAAGCTGGTTCTTTGAGAAGATAAACAAAATTCATAAACCATTAGCCAAACTCATCAAGAAAAAAGGGAGAAGACTCAAATCAACTGAATTAGAAATGAAAACGGAGAAGTAACAACTGACAGTACAGAAATACAAAGGATCATAAGAGATTGCTACAAGCAACTATATGCCAGTAAAGTGGACAACCTGGAAGAAATGGACAAATTCTTAGAAAAGCACAACCTTCCAAGACTGAACCAGGAAGAAAAAGGAAATATAAACAGACCAATCACAAGCACTGAAATTGAGAATGTGATTAAAAATCTTCGAACAAACAAAAGCCCAGGACCAGATGGATTCACAGGCGAATTCTATCAAACATTTAGAGAAGAGCTAACACCTATCCTTCTCAAACTCTTCCAAAATATAGCAGAGGGAGGAATACTCCCAAACTCATTCTACGAGGCCACCATCACCCTGATACCAAAAACAGACAAAGATGTCACAAAGAAAGAAAACTATAGGCCAATATCACTGATGAACATAGATGCAAAAATCCTCAACAAAATACTAGCAAACAGAATCCAACAACACATTACAATGATCATACACCATGATCAAGTGGGGTTTATCCCAGGAATGCAAAGGATTCTTCAATATACACAAATCAATCATGTGATACACCGTATTAACAAATTGAAGGAGAAAAACCATATGATCAACTCAATAGATGCAGAGAAAGCTTTCAAAAAATTCAACACCCGTTTCTGATAAAAACCCTGCAGAAAGTAGGCATAGAGGGAATTCCTCAACATAACAAAGGCCATATATGACAAACCCACAGCCAACCTCGTCCTCAATGGTGAAAAACTGAAACCATTTCCACTAAGATCAGGAACAAGACAAGGTTGCCCACTCTCACCACCCTTATTTAACATAGTTTTGGAAGTTTTAGCCACAGCAATCAGAGAAGAAAAGGAAATAATAAAAGGAATCCAAATCGGAAAAGAAGAAGTAAAGCTGTCACTGTTTGCAGATGACATGATACTATACATAGAGAATCCTAAAGATGCTACCAGAAAACTACTAGAGCTAATCAGTGAATTTGGTAAAGTAGCAGGATACAAAATTAATACACAGAAATCTCTGGTATTCCTATACACTAATGATGAAAAATCTGAAAGTGAAATTAAGAAAACTCTCCCATTTACCATTGCAACAAAAAGAATAAAACATCTAGGAATAAACCTACATAAGGAGACAAAAGACCTGTATGCAGAAAATTATAAGACACTGATGAAAGAAATTAAAGATGATACAAATAGATGGAGAGATATACCACGTTCTTGGATTGGAAGAATCAACGTAGTGAAAATGACTCTACTACCCAAAGCAATCTACAGATTCAATGCAATCCCTATCAAACTACCACTGGCATTTTTCACAGAATTAGAACAAAAAATTTCACAATTTGTATAGAAACACAAAACACCCTGAATAGCCAAAGCAATATTGAGAAAGAAAAATGGAGGTGGAAGAATCAGGCTCCCTGACTTCAGACTATACTACAAAACTACAGTAATCAAGACAGTATGGTCCTGGCACAAAAACAGAAATATAAATCAGTGGAAGAGGATAGAAAGCCCAGAGATAAACCCACGCACATATGGTCACCTTATCTTTGATAAAGGAGGCAGGAATATACAGTGGAGAAAAGACAGCCTCTTAAATAAGTGGTGCTGGGAAAACTGGACAGGCACATGTAAAAGTATGAGATTAGAACACTCCCTAATACCATACACAAAAATAAGCTCAAAATGGATTAAAGACCTAAATGGAAGGCCAGAAACTATCAAACTCTTAGAAGAAAACATAGGCAGAACACTCTATGACATAAATCACAGCAAGATCCTTTTTGACCCACCTCCTAGAGAAATGGAAATAAAATAAAAATAAACAAATGGGACCTAATGAAACTTCAAAGCTTTTGCACAGCAAAGGAAACCATAAACAAGACAAAAAGACAACCCTCAGAATGGGAGAAAATATTTGCAAATGAAGCAACTGACAAAGGATTAATATTCAAAATTTACAAGCAGCTCATGCAGCTGAATAACAGAAAAAAAACAACCCAATCCAAAAATGGGCAGAAGACCTAAATAGACATTTCTCCAAAGAAGATATACAGATTATCCACAAACACATGAAAGGATGCTCATCACTAATCATTAGAGAAATGCAAATCAAAACTACAATGAGGTATCACCTCACACCAGTCAGAATGGCCATCATCTAGAAGTCTACAAACAATAAATGCTGGAGAGGGTGTGGAGAAAAGGGAACCCTCTCACACTGTTGGTGGGAATGTCAATTGATACAGCCCTATGGAGAACAGTATGGAGGTTCCTTAAAAAAGTAAAAATAGAACTACCATACGACCCAGCAATCCCACTACTGGGCATATACCCTGAGAAAACCATAATTCATAAAAAGACATGTACCACAATGTTCATTGCAGCACTATTTACAACAGCCAGGATATGGAAGCAACCTAAGTGTCCATTGACAGATGAATGGATAAAGAAGATGTGGCATATATATGCAATGGAATATTACTCAGCCATAAAAAGAAACAAAATTGAGTTATTTATAGCGAGTCGGATGGACCTGAAGTCTGTCTTATAGAGTGAAATGAGTCAGAAAGAGAAAAACAAATACCATATGCTATATGGAATCTAAAAAAAAAAAAAAGTGGTTCTGAAGAACCTAGGGGGAGTACAGGAATAAAGATGCAGACATAGAGAATGGACTTGAGGACACGGGGAGGGGGAATGGTAAGCTGGGACAAAGTGAGAGAGTGGCATGGACTTATATATACTACCAAATGTAAAATAGATAGCTAGTGGGAAGCAGCAGCATAGCACATGGTGATCAGCTCGTTGCTTTGTGACCACCTAGAGGGGTGGGATAGGGAGGGTGGGAGGGAGATGCAAGAGAGAGGAGATATGGGGATATATGTATATGTATAGCTGATTCACTCTGTTATAAAGCAGAAACTATCACACCATTGTAAAGCAATTTTACTCCAATAAAGATGTTAAAAAAAAATGAAGCATTTATCTTGCCTTTCCCATAAGATCTGTATCTCGGGATAAAAAAAAAAAAAAGAGAGGATTCTCATTTTAGAAGTACTCCACATTATAAATGAAGAAGGAATGCTAAAATTAAGAATATCACCACTTTGTAAGGTCCACTAAATTAATGGATTAAGACAATGCTTACCAATGGCTGATAACATCACAAAAGGAAACATTGTATCTCTGATGTTTTAAAATACAAACTGCCTGTCCTACAGAATATAAATGATCCTCTTACCCACTTGACGACTGCTTATTAAATATTAGCAATAAAGTCCCAAGAGATTTTATTTGTTATTTTTGAAAGAGTCCTATGGTTGGATAAATTTGGCAGTCATTGACTTAAATAAATTTAATCTGATTCACTTGGAGGGGAAAAAAAGTACAAAGTGCCATCTATAAAGTAGTACACATACATACAGCAACAAGAACAACAACAAAATTACCTGATTTGATCAAGCCTCTATAGCTAATTCCGAAATTTATAAGAAATACAGGGGACAGCAGAACATGCTTAATGACACCGTGGAGATACAATCAGCAAAATACAAACCATGAGGAAAGCTGCAGAAAATTATCTGAATTTTTCAATAAAACGCAAACAGATAAAGAAAGAAAATTTTAAAAGAAAGATGGAGAACCTAAATATCAAAAGAGATTTAAGAGACGCATCAAATAATTATAATGTACAAACCTTATTTTTATCTTCATTCAGCAAATGATCCATTTAAATATAAAATTTGTAAGAAAACTGAAGCAATATAAACCCTAAGTGGCTAATTGTTAAAGAATTATTAATTTTTTAGGTATGATAATATTAATATTGTTATATTTAAAAAGAGAGTTCTTACAGAAAGATCTTTAGAAATTCAAGATTATAATGTCTGAGATTTCTTCAAAATAATCAGGGGTAAGGACATGGAAAAAACAAAACAGGTCATAAATTGATCATTGTTCAAACTGGTTAATAGATGGATTCACTGTAATATTTTATCTACTTTTTGCATATGTTTGAAAATTTTCATAACAATTTTTTTTAAGGAAGAAAACCACAACCCCAAATGCAACTCTTGGGCCTAATGCATAATAATTTGAATTAGCTATAGTCATGTAACAGCTTTTATTACAATTAAAAAACTATTGATCTTAAATAACTCAATCTAAAAACAGCTGAAGGGACTTCCCTGGTGGTGCAGTGGTTAAGAATCTGCCTGCCAATGCAGGGGACACGGGTTCAATCCCTGGTCTGGGAAGATCCCATATGCCATGGAGCAACTAAGCCATGTGCCACAACTACTGAAGCCGGCACGCCTAGAGCCCGTGCTCTGCAACAAGAGAAGCCACTGCAATGAGAAGCCCGCGCACCGCATGGAAGAGTAGCCCCCACTCGCCGCAACTAGAGAAAGCCCGCGCACAGCAACGAAGCCCCGACGCAGCTAAAAAATAAATAAATTTATTAAAAAAAGAAATTATTATTTGACTTGAATGTTAATAGTATGAGCCGAACCTGTTGTGTTGTGTTTGGAATGCATAATAATATTTTCTAATTATTTTGTTATGCTAACCTACCAATTATGCATTTCTCTGAGGATGTACTAATTTTATAGCAGATTTCAAGGGCCACACATTCCTGGAAGATGTTACCAGGCACTTCCATTAAAGGATTTATTTCTTCCTTTTCCATATTCTTATAGTCCTTGTCATTTCCCTCACTTTCTGGCATTTATTCAAACGTTTCCATGTGGCTTTATTTGGCTATTACGAGGGAAAAGACGGTATAATCTGGTGGTTAAAGGCATGGGCTTTAGAGACCCCGATTTGGCTCTGCTTTCTACCTGTGTGACTTGGGACATGTCTTCTAATAAACCTGGGCATTAGTATCTTCATTTATGAAATTAGGATGATCTCCACCTCCCAGGTGTGTTACAAAGATTCTATGATAACACATATAAAGAGCTTGTTACAGTGTCAGGATCACTATTATTTTAGCATTTTGATTATACCTTTGCTGAGAACCAAATATGCAACTTTCTGGCCCAAATCTCACAGTGAGAAAGAAGGATAAGCCATCAGCAGAAAATTCCCAGGACTGGAAGCTATGGACCACGCTTTACACTGTTGACTGAGCATCTAGTCTGTACTCCAAAGCATCGTGCAAGTCATTGGGAACATAGAGGAGCACATGGAATGGTCTCCGCCTTCTAGGAGCTTACAGCCTTTTGGAGAAGAAGTGCCATAGATAAAAAACAAACAGTATAGAAATAAACAGGGGAGAAGAGACAAATCTTCCTTGCAGGAGAATTCCCAATAATTTATGTAAGCTACTCTGGCCTCAAGGAGGTTGAATTTAACTCCCTACTGCTTAAGTGTGGGCTACACATAGTGACATCCTTCCAAAGAGGACAACATGGAAACGGGGAACAAAAGAGCAACTTTACAGTAGAGAAACCTGACAAACACTCCTCAGCCAGGTGACCAAGGTCAACATCAACAGTAATGAGTCATGTTGATAGTAGGTGCCCTTGATGTGATGTGTTACATTACCTCTGTGGTCCTCCTTCCCAAAACACATAACCCCAGTCTAATGATGAGAAAAACATCAGACAAATCCCAACTGGGGGACACTGTACAAAATACCTGACTAGTACTCTTCAAAACTGTCAAGGTGGGCTTCCCTGGTGGTGCAGTGGTTAAGAATCCGCCTGCCAACGCAAGGGACACGGGTTTGAGCTCTGGTCTGGGAAGATGCCACATGCTGTGGAGCAACTAAGTCCATGTGCCACAACTACTGAGCTTGTGCTCTAGAGCCTGCATGCCACAACTACTGAGCCCACGTGCCACAACTACTGAAGCCCGCATGCCTAGAGCCTGTGCTCTGCAACAAGAGAAGACACTGCAGTGAGAGGCCCGTGCACCGCAATGAAGAGTATCCCCTGCTTGCCGCAGCTAGAGAAAGCCCATGTGCAGAAACCAAGACCCAATGCAGCCAAAAATAAATAAATAAAATAAATAATTTTTTTAAAAAACTCTCAAGGTCATCAGAACAAGGAACATTTGAGAAAGTGTCACAGTGCAGAGGAGTCCAAGAAGACATGCTGACTAAATGTTATGCAGTATCCTGGATAGGATCCTGGAAGAGAAAAAGGGTATTAGGTAAACACTAAGGAAATCTGCGGAAAATATGGACTTTAGTTAATGTGTCAGTATTGGGACTTCCCTGGTGGTGCAGTGGCTAAGAATCCGCCTGCCAGTGCAGGGGACACAGGTTCGATCCCTGGTCTGCGAAGATCCCACATGCCATGGAGCAACTAAGCCTGTGCGTCACAACTACTGAACTCACATGCCACAAATACTGAAGCCTGTGTGCCTAGAGCCCCTGCTCCGCAACGAGAGCAGCCACCGCAACGAGAAGCCCGTGCACTGCAACGAAGACCCAATGCAGCCAAAAATAAATAAATAAATTTATTTTTAAGAATGTGTCAGTATTGGTTCATGAATTGTGACAACTGTGCCATACGAATGTAAGATGTTAACAGGGGAAACTGGATGTGGGGTATATGGGAACTCTAGTCTTATCGATGTTTCTATAAACCTAAAACTGTTCAAAAGTTAACTTTTTAAAAAACAATATCGCAAATGACAAGACAATGGGATTGACTCATTCATTTAACAAATATTTCTTGAGTACCTATTATGTGCTAGACACTTCACTGGGGACTAGAGGTGCAGTGATGAACATGAGAGAAAGATCCTTCACCTTCAGGAGCTTGCATGGGACGTGTGCTGGGCCTATACAATGAATTTATGTTCCCTGTCACAGCTTTCCTCGCTTAGGAAGGCATTCCGGTGGCATTCTGGTGGCAATGTGACATCCATTACTTCTTGGTAAATAAGGGGCAAACATGATCCAGGCCACGGTTTAGCAGTGAGAGGTGAATAGCAAGAGACCTTCCATAAGAAGGGATGAGTGCTGGGAGGTAGTTGGCACAGTCAGTGTTTCCTAAGGTTTCCAAACCCCAGAAACAGCACAGCCCTTGAAGGCTATATGTGCCCAGGGAGCAACTGCCCAGCCACAGAATTCAGCCAGTCAGAGGTCCCTTCCAATCACTTGGTCTAGTCTCCTTGACTTTATAGGAAAGGCAACTAAGGGCCAGAAAAAGGAAGTGATTGCTCGTGGTCATAAGGCTATCTCTGAGTCAACTTTTTAATATTCACTCCTCAGAGGCTGTGAACATTTATTCTATTGCTAGAAATCATCAAAAACTGAAAGGCTAGATGTACATACTTGCTTAGTATCACATGTGAACAATGGAAAGGAATCGAGCAGGAAAAATGGATACAAAATAAACATCAATGTGGGTCAAATAACATAGGTGATAGGAGTTTACAAACTGCTAATGCTCTATAACTAACCATAGAGACTTATGGGATACTGCAGGACAAACATACACTTCCTAAAAGGGAACAAACTCACTTTAAGATCACCATAACCAAAATAAAATCAAATCACTATGCACTGCATTAGCTAAGTAACAGTTTGCAGGGGAGGTTAAAGGTATAGGGCGTGGGACAGGACTGATATTCCTTTAAAAAATAAAAACAAAATACCAACAACAAAAACATAAAAACTTCTGGGTAACACCAGATTCATACCTAGATAAAAACAGAAGGGAGGGGACCCATAAACTAGAGGTTATCTATGTAGACAATGAGCCAAGTCCACTCAGAGAACCCAGCTATTCTTGAGAAACTCTTTTCAGCCTCATCCTAAAGCTTGAAGATGCCACCTAGGGTATCAGTTTGAGAGGCAGCCCACTCCCTTCCCAATGCCAGCCCATTCTGCACAAAGTTAGAAATGTGATCAGACACTACACTCACGGAAAATTGCTTTTGAAAATGAGTTTACAATCTTTCTGTTAAGGATCGTTTTCAAAGAGCCATCAGGTCAGAAGATGCTTCCATGTTTTAACAGGGGAACGCAGTAGGCACATTTAAGGTGGAATTTTAATGAAAAGATAATGAAAGAAGAATGAAAAATTAGAATTATTCGTTTAACCTCTAACATTGACCTAAGTATTAGGCCCTCTGGGCAATACATTAGAATCACCTGGAGAGCTTTAAAAAATTCTAATGCCCTGGCCCTGACCAATTACATTAGAATCTCTGGGGTGGGACTCAGGATTCAGTACTGTTTTTTTTTTTTTTTTTTTTTTTTGTGGTACGCGGGCCTCTCACTGTTGTGGCCTCTCCCATTGTGGAGCACAGGCTCCGGACGCGCAGGCTCAGCAGCCATGGCTCACGGGCCCAGCCGCTCCGCAGCATGTGGGATCTTCCCAGACCGGGGCACGAACCCGTATCCCCTGCATTGGCAGGCGGACTCTCAACCACTGCACCACCGGGGAAGCCCAGGATTCAGTGCTTTTTAAAGCTCCCCAGGTGATTCCATTGTGCAGCCCAGTTAGGAATCCAACGCTCTACAGAGAGTTAGTCTAAAATTTGAATATCAAATACTCTTATATAAAGCAGGATAAACTAACTAGGCATCCTAGAAGTATAATACCCTGAAATGTTACCCAGTTGAATACAAAACTATAATTTTAACAATTTGTCTTTTTAAGTCAATCGTACCCAGATTTATTTGACTTTCCGTCTCTTCTTCAGATGTTTCCACAGCAGAAGCAACTACCACTTAAGTTCAGATATTATTTTTCTCAATATGCTTATGGTGAGCCTGAGATACAAACTAAGTGAGAAAGAGAAATCTCATCCCCACTCCACATGGTTAGTCTTTCAAACTAGAAAAATAAAGACTAACTTCTCTTAAATGTTTCAAAACAAAATAATTAAACTGTATCTTTGGGTAAACAACCAATGAAACTCAGTGAGGTATTTCCTTTATTTTTTAATAGTCACAGACTCAGGGTCAATGATGGAAATAGCTGCATAGTTCTGACTCTGCTAAATGGCTCGGTGAAATTACATCACAGGAGGGCTGAGCCTTGTGGGAGTTCTGAAGAGCAGTACCTTTTAGCCATTTGGGTTGAGCTGTGGAGTGCTAGCCTTTTTCCTGGAGGTGATCTCTCCCTAATTATATAGCATCACTACAATTTGCCCAGCCTAATTGGAGGAGGTTATCCAAACCTGACTGAGGACACGCAGCAAGCAATAATGATAAAGACAGCTTTAACGGTCCTGAAGGCCTAACATTTCTCCCAAGGAAAATATCAGGGGTGGTGGCTACATTGCTGGGTTTCTAAGAAAAGGGCAACTCTCTCTACCATGAGAGGGATTAAATCTTTAAGGCAGCCATGAAAATAAGAATCAAAAACCTCCTAGTCCACAAATGTTATTCAGTCTCTTTCTCTCCAAAAGACATTCAGATAGTAAAGGGAATGAAATCAACACCGCCGGCCCGCCCCTCCGCAGCTGCCTGGTGCAATACTGACTCATTCCAGATTGAAAGGATAGTTGTAAAACCACTACCATATTTGGCTTCCAGGTGGTGGTGGTATGTTTCCTTCCTAACATAAAACGTATAGGAATACTATTCAGCAATAAAAAGGAAGGAAGAACTCATTCATGTTACAGAATGAATGAAACTTAAAAACATTATGCTCAGTAAAAGAAGCCACATATTGTATCATTCCATTTATATGAAATATCCATAAAAAACAAACCTTTAGAGACGGGAATTACATTGGTGTTGCCTAGGGCTGAGGGCGGGAAAAGGGATTGGCTGCCAATGGCCAGACGGGATCCTTTTGGGGGTGCTGGAAGTGTCCTAAAATTGAATTGTGGTGATGGCTGCGTAACTCTGTATACTTACTAAAAATCGTGGAAATCACCGAAAAGGGATGGATTTTACGGTATATAAATTATTGGTTATTCTTTAGACCTAACTAAAATCCTATTCTTTGGACTAAATAAAACTTTTAAAAAACGAAATCGTGCCCCCTCTCCTGCGTCTGGGGGTGGTTCCTCAGCTGCCTTGCAGGTCCTGTGTCACTTTACACTCCACGTGAATTCTGCTTTCTCCCGTTTCCTCATGTGAAAAGTTACCAGGATGAGAGAGAAAGAGAAGGGTGGAAGAGCATATTACCACATCTGAGATCTGTGCAATCCCAACAGACACCAGGTCTGGGAGTTTGGAAAGGCAGTCATAAATCCTTCCTGATCTAGAAAAGAAGAAAAGGCAAATGTAAAGAAGGGTCCGGGCCACCTCCCAAGCGTGGTCCTACCCATGACAGTAAATGGAGCCCCCGGGGAAAATCCGACCGTGGCAGAAACAAAGTCGGAAGGCTGGATCCCTAAAATCCGAAGAAAAACCAGTCCGCTGATGGGGTTTCTAACAAATACAGGGCATGCGTTTATCCAACCCAGGCTGGCGGGACTTCAGAAATACGAACTTTGTTTCAACGGGAGCACAGATTTGGGAAGTTTGTTCTGAGGCCGCGTGTACCTGGTAGCTCTCCGGGGCCCCGCGTTCCCGGCGCCGCAGCTCCCGCCGCGGGGACTGTGCGCGGGGAACCACCACTCCCCAGCCCGGGTGAGGCCGGCTCCCTCGGGCAGCCACGCCCGGTCGCCGCACGTCGGGCAACCTCCCCGCGCGCTCCCGCCGCCGCCCTACACTCGTCCCGGCTCCCCTGACGCCGGGGCCGGCGAGGTCCCCGGCCCTCCCCCGGGCTTTCGCGTCTCCCCCGGGGACGGACGCGGCATCCAGGTGGCCGAGTCCCGCGCCGCGGGGGTGGCGCCTCGGCGCGGCCTCACCCCGGGACGGAGAGGGGGTGAGGGCGGAGCTGGACGGCCGCCGCCTGGTCCCGGGGGACCAGCTCCCAGCCCCCTCTCCGCGCGCGCCCCCCGCACAGTGCTCATGCGCGCGGCCCAGCCTTTATAGCGGCCGTGGGAGCCGCGCTTTCCGCACTCGGGCGCAGCCGGGCGGATTCGACTCAGGTGCAGAGTCCCCGGCGTCCGGCGCGGGCGTGCGGGTCCCTGACGCCTGCCTGTTCGTGTCTCCCCTTTGTCGCTCCCAGCTTGTCTGTCTGTCTTCAGGGTGCACCCTCCTCCTGGTCCGGGGTTGCACCTCGACTCTGGGTTTGGCTTGATTTGCAGCCGGAGCGTCGCCTCCAGACTGAGAGTGGCACGAGCTCCCGGGCAGCGGCCTCTTCGGTCTCCTCCTCTCCTCGGCCGCCCCTGGGTTTCCGAGGGGTGCGGGATCCCTGAGGGGGCGGGGGGCGGGCGCGGTGTGGTGGGGACGTAGGGATCTCCGTTCTCGGGGAGCCTCCCTTGCATTCTCCCTCCCTCCCAGGTCCGAGCAGCCCCTAGGCTACCATGTCTGCAGCCTGGATCCCGATTCTCTGCCTTGGTGGGTACGCGCCCCTCACTGCCCTCTTCCCCTCGCACCAAGCAAGGTGGAGGTGGAGGCTGGAACCAGCCCTCGAGCTGTCCTCTCTTCGCAGGTGTCTGTCTTTTGCTGTTGCTGCCACAGACCGCGGGCAGCGAGGGAGCCGGTGAGTTGCGGGTTCCCGGGTCCGGGAGCAGGGCTCTGTCCGGGGGTTGCGAGGGGCTGCGGGCCAGCGCGTAGGAACGCACTCAGATGGAGCCCCTGGGCCTTGGCCGGGGGCTGGAGCTATAAGGGTGCGAAGGTTGGAGCTGCTGCCTGGCGCACCCCATTCATACCTACAGCCCATCTACTCCGGCTTACCCATTTCTCCCTCGGGAAGGGGCTCCTGGGGTCCGATGGGGACGTTCTTCACAAGGTGCGGAGAAGGAAGCCTCCCCCCATCCACACCCACAACCCCGGAGCTTCCTCTCCCCCCAGCAAGCCGAACAGCGGCAGCAGAAGTGGGGGGTGTTCGTTGAGCCCCACTGAGGAGCGCCGTAGTCCCGGGTGTTCCGCGGAGTTTGGGGTCAGGGAGAGGCCTTCAGACTGTCAGAGAGAGAGAGAGAGGCTTCGGGAGTGAAAGAGAGGCTTACGTCGTTGTCCCATCTTGTTTGACCCCCTCGCTGTGTTTCCAGGAATGACCCCTATAAAAAAAAAAAAAAAAAAAAAGGTAGCATTTACGGGCCCATTTCATATTCGAGAGAGTCTAAAAGGAGTGTGTTCCACACGTAGAAGTCCGAGTAAGGGTGTGTGGTTCGGTGTGTTTTCTACAACATAAAAATCAAACTCTTTTTCAAAATCTATCCTTTATTTTTCTTGAAAGGAGAAAGGAAGGTAAGTATTGCTGAGGGCTGTATTCAGTGCCCCCTCACACAAACACACACTAAAGTCAGTGTTGGCAGCTAAAGGCAGAGCCTCTGGTGCCTCGAAAATGGGAGGAAAATTAAGGCTGTTTGCTAACAGGTATGAAGCTCATAGGTATGAGGCTACTGTTCTTGGTAAGGATTTTAACTTGCCCAGCAATCTAGAGTGTTTCAGAGCTAGGGAATCAGCATTGTACCTTTCATGGCGTCCTGCCTTCCTTTCCATGGAGGTGTACAGTCCAGGGCTGGGCACAGAGGGCTCTTAGAAGAGGGTCCTTGCTAGTGGCAGGCTTCTCAGTGGGGCAGTATGACCAGACAGCACTACTGTCTTGGAAAAAGAAAAAAAAAATTTTTTTAATGATTAACATCTGTTTCAAAAACGTTTGGAAAACATCTGTTTCAAAAAGGTTTGGATAACCACAATTTCCAGTGTTTGGAAAATAGTATTTAAAAACATTATCCTCAATTTAATAGTCACAGTAAATTGATGAATTAATATGTTGTATTAAGTTATCTTGTTACATGTTGCCAAGGGCTTGTCTCTAACATCTTTTGTAGTAAAAACTATGATTATTAGTTGGGTTGACCATGTAAAACTTGAGAGTATTAACAGTGCTTTCTAAAACTGCATTCACTGCCTGATATATCTCTCTGGACAGATCTGGAGCGGAAATAAGCAGGTTCAATTCAGATTAAAATGCTCCATTCTGAACGGACTAACTTCTCTGTTTCCTGTCCTGCAGGAGTTACAGAATTTTCCTTGGGCTGTGTGACCTTGGGCAAAATAACCCCATGGCTTTAATTACTTCAGCTGAAAAATGAATGATTGAGCTAAATGACGTTCTGTAAAGTGAAGCACCTTTTTACTGGTTTGCTTAAATTAAAATATAATTTTAATGCGCTGCATTTGAAGAAAACTGATATAAATGGCCCTCAGAAGCAACGGATGACTTAGATTTGTGCATGTTTCTATAAAAATGTTCCTCAGAGGTTCAACCCAGATTTAATATCTTCACCTCAGGCAACTATGTACACAGTTGTAATCAGAGTTGAGGTTCTTATATTTCTAGAATGAATTTAATAAATGGTCAGTGACTAATGTTATTTTCTAATTCTGATATATTTCCAATTATGCATCTCCAAACTGATAAGAACTAAAATTCTCCCATTAGACTTTACAATGTCTGAGAACTAGATTAAATTGGAAAACTGATTTTTGGCTTGCTAAAATCTGGAATGGTGTGGAACAGTACCTACATCAATATTCTTAACAAGACGTGTAGAAATTAGGGAAGTAAAATTTCAATCTCATATTCTAGTTCCCCCACCACCACTTCCCTAAATGTCCTAAGAATGGTTTTTACGTCTCTCCTTTCTCTTCAGTTCCCATCGCTATCACATGCTTTACCAGAGGCCTGGACATCAGGAAAGAAAAAGCAGATGTGCTCTGTCCAGGTGGTTGCCCTCTGGAGGAATTCTCCGTGTTTGGGAACATAGTATATGCTTCTGTATCAAGCATATGTGGTGCCGCCATCCACAGGTAAGCTCCAACATGCCAAGGGGAGAGAAATGCAAGTGTGATTATTTCCCTTTCTCTTTAGCCATCTGGACACCCCCTCCCACCTTTTCTTTCTTTTGGTACCAATTTTGGCCATAGAAGATGGATACATTTTTAAGGTTTTCCTGGATATCCTTGAGTCACCAACTACATAAGGGAAGCTTTCTGACTAAAGGCAAATTGCATTATTTCTGGATAGCTAGAGTCCTGTGATTCTAAAAACATTCCTAATCATGTACTATATTACTGAGTTTTTACTGTATGACAGCCATTATTTTAACTTCCACGACGACTCTACAGCTGTACAAGGTAGGTACAATTTTACCCCATTTTGCAGATGAGGAAACTGAATTCAGAGAGTTGTCAAGTATCTTGCCCAAGGCCACCACTGTTAGCAAGTGCCAGAGCTGGGACTGAAAGCCCAGGTCTGCCTCCAGAGCCCATATTCATCACCACTCTTCTGTCCTGTGAGAGAATGGCCAGTATGACACTTTTTTAAAAAAAAATGAAGTTCAAAGACATGTAGTTAGAGTATTTTAGAAGACTGTTTGGCACTCTTAACTCTGATCCTCTGAGCTGTAGGGAACAGGAAACTGCAAGTGTGTCCTTATTAACACTTAAGAAGTTTCACAGCACAAAACTATTTCCCTAGGTGGATTTTGTACCTGGGTAAGCAAGTTTTTAAAAAGGTTGACAGCATCCTTAGATGGCTTCCCTGCTGAACTATTTTCTTGATTAATCAGAATAATAGGTGCAGTATGGCCATATAAGTCAGTCAAATGCCCCTGAAAAAGTGTGGATAGAGTCTCAGCTGTTATTCTTGTGTTGCAGGGGTGTAATCAGCAACTCAGGGGGACCCGTAAGAATCTATAGCCTACCAGGTCGAGAAAACTATTCCTCAGTAGTTGCCAATGGCATCCAGTCTCAGACGCTTTCCAGATGGTCTGCTTCTTTCACAGTGACAAGTAGGTACAATTAAAGTGTTATTACTTTTGTGTAAATATTGTCTCCCCAACCCCCCAAAAAGTTTTCTGCTTTTCTCAGATCAACCTCTTTGACTCTGATGGAAAAACTTGTGATCAAGACTGGAAGGGTCAACTGTGGGTTAGAGTCAGGGGATCCGAAGGGTTAAGGACACACTCAAGCCAAACTTGGGTAAATGGGAGGAAAATTATCTTGCTGTCAGAAGATGGCAATAGAAAATTGAATTGCCTGCAATCAGAATGCCCTGACATTTACCAAATAACCCTAACTCAAAAAAACAGGTGAATGAATGTGAACTCATTTTATGGTGATCTTTTAAAAATACGATACAATAGATGAGAATCCATTTTGGTTCTTTGAAACTAGCATGCAGCAATTACTCTTGCAATTGCCATCACTCTATTACATTTATCATCCTATAGAACCCTAAATTAGATTCATTATGCTTTGATGGTAAGGAAGGAAGAGGAAAAAATAGTCTTCTCTTTATTTTAACAGAAGGCAAAAGTGGTACCCAGGAAGCCACAGGACAAGCAGTGTCCACAGCACGTCCAGCAATAGGTATGAAATATGGAACCTATCTCCTAGTTGCCTGGCACAGCATTAGGAAGTTATAAATAAGTGTTATTGATAAAAGCTTTCCTTTTTTAAAATATTGAAACACAAAGCAAATACCTTTACTGGTATATTGCATAGGGAAACTTTCAATTTTATATTTCAAATTACTTATCCTTCTTTTATTTTCATTTATAAACTCTACTGCTAGACATTCTCTTGAAGTCCTACCATTTCTCCCTGATTTGATAAACTATGCCTAGAAACTGGTCTAAGTAAAAGTACCATGAACTTCTAGTTCCATTTGTCATATGAATAAAAGAAATGAGTGCGTGTCTATTTGAGAAATAGCCAGGGATCTCCCTTTCTAAGACTGTGGCAATTTTAAAGTCAAAGAAATGAAGCACATTAGAATCTAACTCTGAGTTTCCAATCCTACCTCAACTGTGGGTTTGGGATATCAAAGTCCTGATTGGAGGCATATTAAATATGTAGGTCTACTACAGTCCTGACTTGTTTTTTTGTTGGGGCATTGCTTCCCTAGTCCAGAAAATCATGAGGAAATTAATTTTTAAAAAAGTATTTTCAAGAATGATGCTCCTTATCATGAGCTTTTCCCTTGTGGGTCTCCTTCTATGGAACTGTCTTCCTTTTGCTAATGCCAGGTGCTTTTTTTTGTTTCAGGTAAACGACTAAAGAAAACACCGGAGAAGAAAACTGGCAATAAGGGTAAGAGTCCGGATATCCATTTCGGAATATTTTCTCTCTCTCCCTCCCTTCTCTTGAAACTGCTAATGGAAAGACTTGTTTGGGTGTTCACAGACTGTAAAGCAGACATTGCATTTCTGATCGATGGAAGTTTTAATATCGGGCAACGCCGATTTAATCTACAGAAGAATTTTGTTGGGAAAGTGGCTCTAATGTTAGGAATTGGAACAGAAGGACCGCACGTGGGCCTTGTTCAAGCCAGGTACCAACCTTGTTAAAATGGGAGGAGACTTGAATGATGTCTTGAATGATGAAAAATGATCAATCCTTTTAGTGGGTACATACATTTCAGTTCAATATAAACAAATTGAGGTGTGGACAGTCTGGATTCCCAAATTATGAAGTCAGAATTTAAGACTGCCTGAGCAGACTGGGTAGGTATAAGTGCTTCCTTTTTGGGATAAAAGGATTTAGAGAATTATATGCTATCTATTTGAGGACCAGAAGGTAGGCTAAAAGTCTTGTTGCTCATACAGATTACTTCTGCACATCTGCTCTGCTCAATTCCTAATTTCTCTTCCCTGAAGGAGGAAGCAGTGATGTTTATTTCTTCTATTTGGTCATTATTCTTTTTAGCTCTTTCCATATTCCCTTGATTGGAAATCTGAAGCTTAACCTTTTATTTATTGTATAGTAGTGTTTATTCATGTCTTTTAGGATTATCATATGCTCATTAGAGAAAGCTTGAAAAACATATAAAACACAAAGAAAAAAAATTTCCCAAATATACCCCTCTGAGATAATCAATGTAAAATGTTGTATTTCCTTTCAGTATTTTAAGAAAATATTTGATGGTACATATGTGTGTATTTCTTTTTCAAAAGCTCAGATTATATCAAAAGCTCAGATTATATCAAAATACTGATGCTCACAATACTGAGCATTGTGAGCTCAGTATCACAAATATTCTTCAAAAAATGATGTTTCGTAATGTTCCTTAGCATGATTTATTTAACCATTCTATTGTTTTTTCACAATTACACTGTGCATCCTTATGTCATCCTTGTGCCATCTCTGATAAATTCATTCGGCTAGATTCCCAGAAGTGAGATTGAGTCAAAGGGTTCTGACATTTTTTTTTTTTTTTTTTTTTTTGCGGTACGCGGGCCTCTCACTGTTGTGGCCTCTCCCGTTGCGGAGCACAGGCTCCGGACGCACAGGCTCAGCGGTCATGGCTCATGGGCCTAGCCGCTCCGTGGCATGTGGGATCTTCCCGGTCCGGGCCACGAACCCGTGTCCCCTACATCGGCAGGCGGACTCTCAACCACTGCGCCACCAGGGAAGCCCGGGTTCTGACATTTTTAAGGCTTCTGAAATAAACAGTTAAATTGCTTTCTAGAAAGTTGATTCAGTTTAAACTACTATCAGCTGTGTGTAAGGGTGTCACAAGTAGGATTACAAATATTTATATTTCTATTTGTTCTTATCTTGTTTTTTATAATTGGTTCTTAGAATTTTTTTTGGTGTAAGAATCATTAACTTTGTTGATTTATACATAATTTAACCATTGTCCCATATCTTAAAAAAATGAGCTTCTTATTCCATTCATTTGTGATATCAATTTATAACTTTAGACAAATGTTTCTTTGATCCATATGTTAATTCTAACATCTTTTCTACAATGCTTTGATTATTGTAGCTTTATTGTATATTTTAACATCTCATAGGGCAAATTCCCCTCAATATTTTTCTTCTAATATTTTTTCTTTGCTGTTTTTACCTAACTCTTTTTCAAGAGGAAAGCTACACTACTTTGTAGACGCATACAAAGACTAGCTTCTTTATAAACGTCCTGATTTATGATTTTTCTATTTTAGGAAGAACATTAGAATAGATAAACTATGTCAAGAGTTTATATTTAAGTAGAATAAGAGAATATCTCATTAAGGATGCAAAACTAAGACTAAATCTCATAAATAATAATTTGGATAGTTGAAAAGTGACCATAAAAATGAAAAGATTATTGACTCATGAAAACTGATTTTGTGACCCAACCATTACACCAAGTATATAGAAATCATGCCACCAAGTATGCAGAAATACAATGAGTGCTATTTCCTTCAGAAATCTTGACTTAGTGGCAATTGATAATGCTAAGATCTTAAAATTTTGCACTGATGAAATTTTGACTTATCTAAAAGTTGTAAACACAAAAATTGTGCTTTAACTAATTGTTTTCACTCAACATGGTCTCTAATGAACACAGAGTAAGTTATAAAAGCTGAAATTCTTTTACTATTAAATATGAAAAATCCCAAATCTATTAAAATATACATAATTGTAAGATTAGCAAATGTCAATATCATTTATCATAAGAAAAATTCAATATTATAATACTTTATAATTTGTTTCCTTGTAAGTTTTCTCATTTTAAAAATGTTGGCCTTAGTGTCACTGAAATTGCCTCTTCTGACCAGAGACCTGGGTTAATAGACCCAGACTATTCAGGGCTTCCAAGGTTCCCCACTGGAGCAGACCTAGACTCACACCCAGCTATGTTCCAACTATCTGGTGCCCATCTCTGCAGATTTCCATTAAGCCCAGTGCCCTGAGCCACCCGGTTTCAGGTGCTTCATATAGTTTAGGAGCCAGACAAACCTGAATTTTAAAATGTGGTTATGTTTTATTGGGTAAATTACCTAGGTGTTCTGGGCCTCCATTTATGTAATAGGGATAATAATCCCTACCTTGTACAGTTATGATGAAATGAGATTATACATGTAGTATGTATTTAGCATATTACCCAGAATACAATAAACCCTCAAGGTAGCAGTTGTTTTTGTTACATTTTTTGAAAGAACCCTTAAAATTCAAGTAAGGATGCAATATACCCTAGTTGGCTGTATGCTGTGGAATTAAGACACTTAGGTATTGTCCAATTTAAAGACTTTTTTTAAGGTATATAATATTGCTTGTTTGTTTTACATTTCCAATTCTCCCTGGATAACATTTTTTCCCTTTTTTGCCTAGTGAACATCCCAAAATAGAATTTTACTTGAAAAACTTTACATCAGCCAAAGATGTTTTGTTTGCCATAAAGGAAGTAGGTTTCAGAGGGGGTAATACCAATACAGGTAAGTAGACTTCAGCATCTGGGATGTAACACAGAGAGGGTTATGAATGATCAGACATGTAAGACAGTATTATGCTATTTTATATAAGCAGAAGTGAAACTCTTCTTCCTGGCACTGATCTTGGTTAGGTCTGCACTTGATATCTGAGATATTTAATTTATAATGGAAAATGTACCAAAGGGTTTATTGGTATTGCTCATTTTAAAAAATATAAGACGTTGTGACTTATAATCCTCAGGTAGGGCAGATGTCACTTTAGAAAAGTACCTGTTTAGAATATTTAAAAGAAGCAAAGATCAACAGACTCATCTAATGAATGCAGATGTGACAGAAAGAACTAAAATAGAATGTTGGACCTTCTGAGGGGAGACTTCTTGTTCTGAGCCCGTAGAGGTACTCGTCAGTCACTAAGGGGCTAGATAGAGAGCACAAGTACAGAAGTGGGAGTCAGGTTTATGTTTCTGACTGGTGATTGATGTAAGGAAAGGAAATGTAATGCTCTGGGGGGTAGGTGATGGAAGAAATGTGGGTTGTGAAGACAAAAAATAGGCATGATGGATAATTAAACTTTCCCATCTGATGCACGTGTTAAAGAACTGAGTTCTATATGTGTTAAATTCTTAAACTTGGAGGCATCAAGTTCGTACAGGGAAATAGAAGTGTCATTTTAAGCAGTGGTGCCATTCCAGTTTGCTTCTTTTTCAAACCTAGGAAAAGCCTTGAAGCACACCGCCCAGAAATTCTTCACAGCAGACACTGGAGCGAGAAAAGGGATTCCCAAAGTGGTGGTGGTATTCATTGATGGCTGGCCTTCTGATGACATTGAGGAAGCAGGCATTGTGGCCAGAGAGTTTGGTGTCAATGTATTTATAGTTTCTGTGGCTAAGCCTATCCCTGAGGAACTGGGAATGGTTCCGGATGTTGCATTTGTTGACAAGGTAAGGAGTTGAGAGTGTCTTCTGTTATAGTAGTGATTCAGTTTGGGACCTCTAGGCGTAGTGCTGACTGGACCATATCTGGGTTAACTTTGAAGATTCAAGATTTAATGTTTTCATAATTTTAAAGAAACAACTTTTGATTCCTTTGGTTATCTTTTATGTGTCTCTCCCATTAGGCTGTCTGTCGGAGTAATGGCTTCTTCTCTTACTACATGCCCAATTGGTTTGGCACCACAAAATACGTAAAACCTCTGGTACAGAAGCTCTGCACTCATGAGCAAATGGTGTGCAGCAAGACCTGTTACAACTCAGTGAACATTGCCTTTCTAATTGATGGCTCCAGTAGTGTTGGTGAAAGTAATTTCCGCCTCATTCTTGAATTTATTTCCAACATAGCTAAGATTTTTGAAATCTCAGACATTGGTGCCAAGATAGCTGCCGTACAGTTCACCTACGATCAGCGCACAGAATTCAGTTTCACTGACTATAGCACCAAAGAGAATGTCCTAGCCGTTATCAGAAACATCCGCTATATGAGTGGTGGGACAGCTACTGGTGATGCCATTTCCTTTACTGTTAGAAATGTGTTTGGTCCCATGAGGGACAGCCCCAACAAGAACTTCCTGGTAATTGTCACAGATGGGCAGTCCTATGATGATGTTCGAGGGCCTGCTGCTGCTGCACATGATGCAGGTAAGGTCCTTGTCCTTTGTCTGGGAAGGGAACTGGGGAGAGGTTCAGTGAATTTTAGGAGTAAATATAAACTTAAGTGTTTGTTTGATTGAACAAACATCTATAGGATGGCAGTCATTGTTCTAAGAGTTTTACCCAGTATTAACTGATTTAATTGTCAAAGCAGCCCTACTAAATCTTATTCTACAGATAAGGAAACAGACTTTCCCAAATCACACACCTAGTAAGTGGTGAGGCCAGTATTAAAATCCAGGCAGGGACTTCCCTGGTAGGCCAGTGGTTAAGGCTCTGCACTTCCACTGCAGGGAGTGTGGGTTCAATCCCTGGTCGGGGAGCTAAGATCCCCCATGCTGTGTGATGTGGCCAAAAAAGTAAAAAATAAGGATTTTGTAATCCTCTAAAAAAAACCCAAAACAAAACCCAGGTAAGTGTGGCTGAATCCTTACCTAACCACTGCATTTTGGGGAGAATTGCCATGAGAGCTATGTCATATGTCAAGGGAATGTTACAGGTGTTCATGTTTGGCTCAAACTTGGAATATATAACCCCTCAATTACAGTTTATCATTAACTTACTATGAATCTGCTATTTGATAATTTATCCTTTTTTTTAGTAGTTTTCAGTCTGCCATGAGTTTTCTAAGATCACCAATTAAGACTTCAACCCTATTCCACTTAGATTTCCTTTTCAGTGTCTTTTATCCCCCTTGAGATAATGAAACACTTATAAAAGGGTATAAAAAGGTTCTTTCTCTTACCCCAACCTTAATATTACCTTTGGTAAAGGCCACTAGTTCCTGAAGACATTAGCATGTGTGTTGCTGAGATCAACAGGCCAAGAAAAAGCTGAGGTTCCCTTTCCTGGGATAAAAACGGAATGATTGGGAGTCCAATTATATATATAATATATATTATATATAATATATATATAATATATTTATATATAAATATAAATATATATATATATTTTTTTGCGGTACGCGGGCCTCTCACCGCTGTGGCCTCTCCCATTGCGGAGCACAGGCTCCGGACGCGCAGGCTCAGCGGCCATGGCCCACGGGCCCAGCCACTCCGTGGCATGTGGGATGCTCCCAGACCGGGGCACGAACCCGTGTCCTCTGCATCAGCAGGCGGACTCCCAACCACTGCGCCACCAGGGAAGCCCCCAATAATATTTAAAAAAACAAAAATGCTAACTTGGGAGGGGGAGAATGAAGAGCCTTACATTTTTCTATACTCCTCTGTACTTCCTTTTCCCTATTTAATTCCTAATGACTTTTGCTTTTATACATTTATTAGCACCTCTGCTAGTGTACTTGTGTCCTTTTATAGGTATTGATGGAATACTGTTTTTATTAAGTAGAATAGAGAATGGATACCTGCAATTTAAGCTATATATACAATGGCTTATTTTTATACATGTCTTAATGTATTCTTCAACTAACTTATGTTGAAGACCTTTTTGCTATCATACTCCTTAAAAGTGTAGCTTACTGAATTTATGGTTAACAGGATTGGATTCAGGCTACATAAAGTGAACTAAATAAATTCAAATATATTCTCCCTATGTGATTAATTGAACTTCAGGAGGTTGGGCCGCACTATTTTCATGAAAGTTATCCTTTAGTGATAGCAAAGTGAAAGTTAACAAAAGCCAGAAGATAGGATAGGTGTTCAGGGCTAGGGCACAGCTGTTTTGATTTTTTAACTGTAATTATATACTGGGCCTGAGCTTGACAATCTGAGCTTGAATGTAAAATTAAAAGTGAAGAAAACTGAAGGGGAGAAATTTTTTTGACTTCTTTCGCCAGGGAGAGGGGAGGATTAGCTGGTGATGATAAATCAGTAATTGTTTCAAGTAGCTTTTACATCATCAAAACCTGCTTTATTTATGTCTTAAGTATTCACAACTCTGATCACTGTATACCACTAGAAGGGTGATGAAGCTTTGGATAGAAGGGAGTAACTATTTCAGAAACTCTAAAAATTTCATGCGGGATTTCCTCCAGTACATAGATGGTAGTCTACACTTCATAGACATTTTTTGGCGGTTTTTGTTACTTTATTTTGGCTGCGCTGTGCAGCATGCAGGATCTTAGTTCCCCAACCAGAAATCAAACCCCTGCCCCCTACAGTGGAAGCATGGAGTCTTAACCACTGGACTGCCAGGAAGTCCCTGGCTGTTTTCATCATCAGAAAACTTTTGCTTTGGGATTAAAGACTGTCAATTTTTTTAAAAAATAACTTTATTTTTGGCCACATTGGATCTTCACTGCTGTTTGCGGGCTTTGTTTAGTTGCTGCGAGTGGGGTCTACTCTATGCTACAGAGTGCATGGGCTTCTCATTGCAGTGGCTTCTCTTGTTGCGGAGCATGGGCTCTAGGCACGTGGGCCTCAGCAGTTGTGGCTCGCGGGCTCTAGAGCACAGGCTGAGTAGTTGTGGCACACAGGCTTAGTTGCTCCGCGGCATGTGGGATCTTCCCGGACCAGGGCTTGAACCAGTGTTCCCTGCATTGGCAGGCAGATTCCTAACTACTGCGCCACCAGAGAAGTCCCTGTCAATTTCTTACTATTGGCCAGTTTGCTAATGCAACACATAATGAAATGGGAGAAACAATTATCACTCATAGAGGACTTGTCACCGTTCCCCAGACAAGGCAAGAGCCTTAGAAAACTTTCATCATTTATATATCCCATCTTCTGTGTCATTTTTTCTTGCTCTATTATACTGGCTATGACTCCAGTATAACAATTAATTGTGATGATAGCAGGTTGTCCTTCCTCATGCCAAACTCTGAGTAGTTTTCACCATTTCACTAAGTATGTTTGCTGTAGGGTTTGTTCTTATTTGTCTTTAGGTATTATCAGGTTAAGAAAGCTTCCTTCTCCTTCTAGCTTCCTGTGTACTATCATGAATGGATGTTGAACTTTATCAAATTATTTTTTTCTTTCAGCGATCATATGACTTATCTGTTAAGGTGGTAAACTGCACTGATGGCAAAACCTGTGGTTTTGACCCAACTGTTTAGCCATTCTCATCACGATTACTGCTAAAACCAGCCCAACAATTTGGTACAAGGGATTTAGTTCTTCAGGCATTACAAGGCAGTTTTGTCTGCAACTATGTACTAATGTGTGAAAAATATATACACGTAATTTTATACATAAGCTGGAACTTGGTTTTAATTGACTTAAAAATACTTCTATTGTAGGTATCACCATCTTCTCTGTTGGTGTGGCTTGGGCACCTCTGGATGACCTGAAAGATATGGCCTCTAAACCAAAGGAGTCGCATGTTTTCTTCACGAGAGAGTTCACAGGATTAGAACCAATCGTTTCTGATGTCATCAGAGGCATCTGTAGAGATTTCTTAGAATCCCAGCAATAATGGTGACATTTTGACAACTGAAAGAAAAAGTGCAAGGGGATGTATAAGTTGTTTTTAGTAATACTGAAATACTATATAGCATACTAAGATCAGACACAAAACTATTATACTAAAGATGGCAAAAATGTAAGCAAGCATTCATTTAAAGTTGCCTTCTAATTACAGTTCAGACTCCATTGTTCAAAACACTCTGCTGAGGCTTCATAATCACGAACCTTAGAAACTCAGGAAAGAGGAGATACCGTAGATTATAATTTTAAGAGTTCTATTTTAACATGCATATTAAATGTATAGATATGCAAATTCTATAGCTCAATAAAAGCAGCTGATATTTAGACCAAAAGCAACATTCCTTCTCTAATTCTGTATTACACATATAAGGAAAATGAAAGAGAAACACATATAAGGAAAATGAGAAACAAACAGAAAACAGCTCAACTTAGTTCAAATATATATTGACCCAAGCAGATGTTGTCTTAAAACCAGTCAACAATCTGGTTTTAAGATCTTACTTAACATAGTAAAAGTTACTTAACATACTAAAAGTTATAATTACAGACGAAATGGAAGCGATTTAGGTATCAAGCCTCTTTTGTAGTGTACTTTCATAATAACAACAAATATCACACTGAACAAGACTGAAGAATTGCCTGGTATTTTTCTATTTATAGCCTTAATTTTATATGTGTATTGATGTATTTGGCTTATACTCTAAAAGTCAACCATGTATTGAAAAAAATATTAAGTTGGTAAAATTTTACTTACCACTTATAAACACTTAGCTTTAAAGAAAAGCACACCTTTCAAAGAGGAGAACTGCAGGAAAGAATATTCTACTTTGACTATTTAAGCAATAAAACTGCTAGTGACTATTATTCTAAGGTCCCTTACTTATTATTCCAAGTGTCTCCCCCTAGGGCATGGTAAAAATTCTATTGACACATTAACCACTTCGTGTGGAAAGACCGAGTTTTTTTCTTAAAATCATGCAATAAGACTAAATATATTTATTTTCTGTTCCAATTACTTATTGAATGCCTACTGTTTTAGGCATTATGCACAGCCAGTACCAGGTTAAACAGTTGATTACTTGGTTCAACAAAGTTGTTTTGTAATTAATAGTATTTTTACTTAAACATCCTTGTGAAGTTGGTTCCTAAGAAAAGTGATCAAAACTCCCTTTATGTAACTATCATTACCTCACCAAGAACTCTCCTCTCCGACGGAAGTGCTGTCATACCTTATCCTGCCTGTCTTCTCTAAGGACAGGATCTATCCTCTCATTCATCTGCACACTCTATTTCCCATCACACATACACTGATCCTATCTGAAATGGTTTACAACCAGTTGACCTGAAAAAGGTGTTAACTGGCTGGAAAATTTATACTCCAACAAATCTTTTGAGTTTAACAATTTTATAGCTTGTGTAAAAGCTTACGTATCAGAGAGCAGAACCGAAATTGCCTTTGACACTACATAAAAATTTGACCAAAGAGAATATGGGAAGTCATGACTCCCCTGACCGCCACTGCCCCCACCCTTTATAAAGCTACAAATATGACTGATTCATGTAACAAGGAAAATTTTAACAACACAAACGGGTTTAACATGTTTTTTCCCCCAATAAATAGACAACTTTCAGCTGAGAATACCACTCCTTAAAAAATTAAATGAAAACCCAGCCTCTAGTCATTAGCTCTTTAAAAAATTTTATAAAGAACAAAGTTTTGAGGTAACCAGGGAAGCTAATATTTTGACTTAAAGAGCAGCAAGAGAGTAGAAGTGAACACTTTATATTTAAGTTACTGTTAATTATTTTTTAAAACTAAACATAATCAAGATAGAGTTAACAACTAAAAATAGAGTAAAAGGATTTTTTAAAAGATATAATTCAACTTTGCAAGCATGCCTAAATTTGTTATGCTAGCCTATTTATAAGCCTTAATGCATTAAATGAGATGTTGGTCTTCAGTGGATAACTTACTTTGAAATATGGAAAAAGTACATGAATAAATATGAAAAGAGCAGAATATGATTAAATATTGGGAAAGTCGACATATTAAAAAGTTTGTATATAAAAATACTCAAACTTTATGTATAAAGCACCATTTAATAGTCAAATGAATCTAGATAATTTCCCATTAAGTCACAAATGGAAGCACACAAATAAGATATTCTTTTTGCATCCTTTTAGTCTCTTCCAAATGTTTAATATTGTAGAGAAAATACAACCAAAGTAGATAAAAATAAACATATATACTATTTTTATTCATTTCAGTTTTAATACATTTCAAAAAAGATGAATGTTTATGCATTGCAATGATGATAATCACATTTCAGTTCAACAGTAATGCATTGGCTTGGAACAGCTGCCAGAAACAATACTAGCTTTGGAAAGCTTGTTCCTAAATTATTAAAAAAAAAAAAAAAAAGGAAGAGAAAATGCCTCTAATTAATTTATTCATTAAGTTGAATGTTCAATTCAGAAAACCAAAAAAACAATACTTTAAGAAAATTTCTGAAAACTTCTAGTGTTTCACCAGCAATGACTAAAATTGACATTTCGATTTTTATGGTAGGTGACAGAATTTCTCAATGTACATACAATGTAATTTTCTTTTTTTTGAAGTAGGCATTCAAATAGAATTTTGCCACGTTAAGTTTTCTAATGTTACCTTCTAATTGCATTTGCAATTCCCTTCAAAGAAAAAGGATTATTACCTTGTTGAAGGAAAAGTTTGAAGATATTAATACTTAACATTTATGAGGATAACTTTTAATTAATGAACAATGCAATGTTTATTCTCTGCTGAACTTTTCTGTGGGAAACAGGTTTGGCTAGATAGGAAAGACAACACTATTAACTGAAATTCAGATTTAATAAAGTAATAGGGTGTCTTAAGGAAATGATTTAAAACTGCATATCTGCTGGTTTTGTTTTTTGGTTATTTTGAATTATCTAACTTACTTCAGTAGAAGATTTTTAAATCCCCAAATTGGGTGAAATACTTAGAAAGGCATTCTTAACAGTATTAACTGTTCTAATCTTATTAGAATATCAATAAACAGTACAAAGTTTAAAAGAACAGCATAAAAATGAAGGACTCACTGAGAAATCATCTCCATTTCCTACTTTAATGGAGAGTAAAGTATTGCACTTTATTATTCAACACAAAATAATGTAGCCAACAGTAACATACAGGTACACAATTTAATATTTATTATATGCATTTTATATACATTATTTTTCAACAGCTGTACGTTCGCTATGTGGTACAATCTTAAAAATTTGCTGATTCATAGTTTGTAAAACAAAAACCTTACAAAACTCATCAAAACTCGCAAACTGATCAGAAAAGTTTTTTGGAAGACTAGAAAAAATACTTTATTGTCTTAATCATGCATTACACAAACAAAATCTTTAGTTACACCATAAAATTAAGCACATCTGAAAAAATAAAACAGGGATAACTAGTCCAAACACAGCAGATTTCTGTATCCTGATTCAACTATTTTTGTATCCTATTTGTAATGCAAATAAAATTTTACTCCAAATATTTTAAAACAAGATAGTTTTCTCTGGAATCATGGTAAACCAAGATATGTAACTGGGGGGAGTCACCTTGGTTTGTAACTTAAACTATAAAATACTCCATTTTTAGTCTATTTTAGACTATTCAAAGAGTTCCAAAATAGATATACAGGTTCCTTTAGCACATTAATAAAAGGATATAAAGACCAACAAAAAGTGAAATAAATAATAGGCTATTAGCAAGATGGATAATCCTTGATAAATAAACTTGTAAATACAGTAAGATGTACAAAATATCACATAGTGATAGGATGCCAAGATTAGTTTTTTTTTTTCTTTTTTAAGAGTTCATTTGGAGTACTAAACCCCACCGTTTCATTTTAATACACTTAATAGTCCTTGGTTTAAGAAGACAGTTATGTGATGTTGAAGGTGATTTAGCATCTTTATGGAAAGACTTAGCTGACCTGTACTACGCAAAAGGAAAGAGTGTGCTTACATGGCAGCGGGTCAGTGAGATCTCTGTGTTTCAGGGTTGTATAATGCAGAAAAACTTCAATACAATCTTGAGCACTGTTGTGACAGGCTAAATATATAAAAAGACTTATAAAAACTAGAATTTTATCCAAACATTTTGTGCAACTAATGCTAAAATATTTTAAGTTAAATTTTCTTTATTTTTTTTAAAGCAAAATAAGTTTAAAAGGGAATCTGTGGCGTTCAACTGATAAACAGAAGATCACTAAGAGATGAAAAAAAGCTACTCTTGGAGCTCACTTCCCCCCAACAAGAGCACCACATTCCTAACCCTAAGGCAGCACACAGAGTCCAAAATAAAAGTCTTTTTGTAAGATCAGACTCCACACTGGCTTAAAGATACCTAAAAGACAGACATACGCTCAGTTCATATCCAGTACAGGCCACAAATAATGGAGTCCTTTTTTTGTCCCACGAAATACAGTAATTACAATTAAATTAATGAGCCTGATGTTAAGATGTGATTTCCACCAATTTATGCCTGCCCCAGATATAGCCTTCATCAGGCAGATCACATGTAGTGTCATATCAGTAACATTTTTGATGGCAGTGATGCAGACCCTCTGTGTCCAAGCGACTCTGTTGTTATGATGAGTTTTTGTTGATTCACACAAATACTTTGGCAAGGGCATCAGCCCCCGCACTAGCAATATATGCTTTTGATGGATGGAAAGCAACATCATAAATTGATTCATCTAATTTTTTCCTATGTGCTGTTATTTCTTGCACACATGTCTTGCTGTCCAAATTCCACAATCTAATAGAACAGTCATGGCCTGTAAAAGAATAAATGAAAAATGTTACTGAGTAACCGTTCTATTATAAAATTTGTGGGCAGTACAGGAAGTTCAGACTTACTTCCAGACATCAAGTAGATTCCATTAGGATCTACTGCTAGACTTGTAACAGCATCCAAATGAGCTACCATAGAATGGATCATTTTACCTAAATAAAACATAACAGAGAAGATTAAGTTTTTAAATAGTTACTAACTTGAGCGATCAGAAACCAAAATACAATACTGACATAAAATATCACCACAGCAATATTTTTTTATTGTGATAAAATACATTTAACACAAAATTTACCATTTTAAACATTTAAGAGGGTACAATTCAGTGGCTTTTAGAACATTCATAATAATGTGCAACCATCACCATTATCTAGTTCAGAACATTTTCATCTCTGCAAAAGGAAACCCTGTACGCACTAAGCAGTCATTCCCCATTCCTCCCCAAGTCCCTGGTAACCACTAATCTGCTTTCTCTATGGACTGGCCTATTCTGAATGTTTCATACAAATGAAATCATACAATAACACGTGGCATTTTGTGTCTGCCTTCTGTAACTTAGTATAATGTTTTCAAGGTTCATCCACTATAATAATATTCTAAAGACAATTTAATTCTAATGCAGAAGTTTCCCAGCAACTCCTAAAGACATCTGTGTGACATGAATCTGACAGTATATGATAGTGAAAAACATAATGACTACAGGGTTGCATCAAAAGCTTAAGATCGGGCTTCCCTAGTGGCGCAGTGGTTGAGAGTCCGCCTGCCGATGCAGGGGACACGGGTTCATGCCCTGGTCTGGGAGGATCCCACATGCCGTGGAGCGGCTGGGCCCATGAGCCATGGCCGCTGAGCCTGCGCGTCCGGAGCCTGAGCTCCGCAACGGGAGAGGCCACAGCAGTGAGAGGCCCGCATACCGCAAAAAAAAAGGCTTAAGATCATGTAAAGGGGAATTAAAATGAAAATAGAATTCTTCTCATTCAGAGATGTAAAAATTATTGTATATACAGGGTTAATGATAAATAAATCACCAGGGAATATATTCCTCTCTAAAGATTCTAGTAGCAACATTTATCTTCTGAAATGTCAATCATTTAATACATTAGAAACAAGAAAGGGGAGAAGGGTGGGAGTACATCACAGAAATTACTCTGGATTTCCCCAGATAGTAGCAAAAGCACTATTCTGGAAAACATAATTTAGTGAATATCTTCATTAAGATTTGGTAAGCAAATGGATTCAACAGTGAATTGAAATTAAAAAACAAGTTGTGAATACAAAGTTGCGTTGCACAAATACAAGGGCATCAGCCTCTGCATTGGCAATACATGTTCTGATGGTTGGAAAGCAAAATCATAAATTGATTCATCCAAGAAAGGAATAAAACAGCAAGTACCACTAACTTAAAAAATTTCCTCCCCTTTCATTCAGCAGTGAATATTTATTACTCAAATGCCTGGGCTGCTCCTAATGAGAGATGGAGGTCTTTCTCCAGAATTCTATTTACAGTCATTTGCCATGCTCCTTGTCCCCTGATGACATTCCACACTGAGACTTGAAATAGACCTACTTTTGTTATTTGCCATGGGGCTATAGCCCTTAACCTGAATACAAAACCACAACATAATCAAATGTGCAAAAAGTTACTCTGAAAAACATAAGTCTGCCATTTTCTGGCAATACTAAACAATTATCAATTAAGGACAAAATTAGTCTCCTGTCATTTCAACCACATTTGTCTGTTTTTCATCAATATTAAGATTAACAGAGTAATTTTAACGATTTTTCTCTACTATCCTGAGAAACAGAAAAATCATTCAACATACTATTAGTCCAACATAATTCACCTATCAGTTCTAGAATCCATTCCTCTGAATATTCCTATTAAAAAAAAAAAAAACCCAGAGTATGAAATGGCTGGCCTCAAAACATTAGGGGGTTAACTAAGCATCATCAGCTTCCCTTAAAATATCAGCTCTGTGATGGTGACTCTTAATTCATAGATCTCGTTCTGATTTCTCTCCTGAGAATGATCCTACATCTCCTATATTTAACATGTCTTAAACCAAAGAATTCTTTCAACCAAATAGCAGATCTACCCATTTCTTTAAGGGTGCTATAATTTTCCAAGTTTAACTTCAGCTTTCCTGCCTGTGCACTAAACTAACCCTCACTATGATATGTAAAGTCAGTTTAGAATCAACCTTCCTCTACATAGTCACGAAGTCACTTCAGAATGTGAGTGACCTTCAGATTGGACCATTTACAGAGAGGTGCAATGCTGAACCAAGCTGGATGCTGGGTTTCTACTAGTGACCACAGAAGTCACAAAGCTTCTGACCCCTCCCAACAACTAGGACCCCTCCTTCAGCAGCATATACATGCAGCTTCTCACATTTAACCAAATTTACCTTTGCCCCATGGCTCTGCTACCACCCTTCTTCCCCCACCAAGATTAATTCTTTCTTCCTATAACTGAGGAAACAGAGGACATATGCAGTCACCAGTTCTCTCTTCCCCGGCACCTTAAGCTCTTTGACTTAAGATAATCTTATTATTTGGGATAATCTATGAAATGGAGAAGAAACAGACTAATAAAAAAAAAATAGTGGACTCTGGAAGCAAACTGCATGGGGGTTTGAATCCCAAACCTGTAATTTTCTCTGTTTTGTAACACTGAACAAATAACTTCTTTTGATCCTTTATTTCAACTATAAAATGAAGGTAACAGTGCTATATCTACCTTACGGAGCTATTAGAAGAGCAAACATGTTAGTATATGTATATCAAATAGAACAGTGTTTCACTTACAGAAAGCAATATACCACTTGTCTGTAAGATTTAAGAGGACAAGATATTTTATTTTTGTTCACCAAGCATGGAGAAGTGTGCTGAGGATATGGCAGATACTCATAATAAACTTTGCTGAATGAATGAGTCCATAAGCAATTCAGACCCTCTTCCTCCAAGTCCTCCACATTCCTCACTTGTACTACACCTTCTCCCAGATTCACCCACTAGCCAAGTCTCTTGAGCACAGCACATATGCAATTCCTATTTGTCCCTCTACCAAAATTTTAAAAATCATGAGCCCTGAAGATCTCTCTGGAACAAACAGTACAAATTGAAAGTTTTAAAGTCAAGGGTCTACCATATAGTGTGACTTGAATACTCTTTCTAAACCAATATTGCAAACCCCTGCTCAAATATTCAAGTGGTTTTCATAGTGCAAAGTGTAAACAAAGATCCATTATTCTTAGCCTGGCTCTGAAAAGTTCACCTCAATAGTTTCTGCTTTCCTTTTCCAAACTTACGTCTCTGGTTTTGCCTATAAGAAACTTCTGTTCCAGCCCAAGTTCCCACTGCTGTGCCTCTACTCAAAATATGCCCTTATATGGAATTTCCTATTTTCTTCACTTAAAAACAAACAAACAAACAAACACCTTACCATTCTTTCAAGGAAACACCCAAACCTTCACTCTATGAAGACTCCTTTATCCTACTGCATTATGCATGAGTGTGTGCATGTATGAGCGTGTGCACACCCACACACACTATTTTCCCCAGACAATAAGCCCTCAGAAAGCAGAAACAACATCTTATACATGATAGTAGCCAGTGCAGTGCGAAATACTAAATATACTTTCATTGTTAAAATCTAAATACTTACTGAGTCCATTCATACTATCAATTTCTATGTTTCAGATAAAAAAAAATTCAAGGGCTTCCCTGGTGGCACAATGGTTAAGAATCCGCCTGCCAATGCAGGGGACATGGGTTTGAGCCCTGGTCCGGGAAGATCCCATGTGCCGCGGAGCAACTAAGCCCGTGCGCCACAACTACTGAGCCTGCGCTCTAGAGTCCATGAGCCACAACTGCTGAACCTGCATGCCACAACTACTGAAGCCTGTGCACCCTAGAGCCCGTGCTCTGCAACAACAGAAGCCACCGCGATGAGAAGCCCACGCACCGCAACAAAGAGTAGCCCCCGCTCGCCGCAACTAGAGAAAGCCCGTGCAGCAACAAAGACCCAACGCAGCAATAAATAAATAAATAAATTTATTTAAAAAAAAATTTCAAGAAACTTACTATTAATTTCATAGAATAATACCCTATTATTAACAACTTAGCTAACCATCAACACCAGTTATCGGGATATTCTAGTTTATCACATTTAAATAAATTACCACTTTTCAAAGAAGACTTTAAAACAATACATCTCAACTCAATTTACAGTTTAATTTAACTCAAGTGTTGTATGTGTGTGTATCTGTGTGTATGAGAGACAGAAAATGAGAGAGAGAGATTTTCCAGTGTTTAGAGCCTGTTGCTTCAATTATCTTCACATTACAAATAAGGTACTAGCTGGTTAACACCAAGAATTAATTGGTAGAATTTGTAAACAATTTAAAAGGCTATAGGCTCCTTATTTCTGATTTCTGCCAGTAAAACAGCTCTAGAGACTCACTTTTTGCTTTTAATATAACCACTAAAATTCCTGAACCTTCCCTTACAAATATAAATCTTCAATAATTAATGAAAGGAATCTTTTTAGAAATACAGTAAAGGAAATTATCTCTTTGCTCTTGAGGCAGTGGAAGATGTTTAGGCTTCATAAAAATGTTTAAAGAATTGATTTGATAAGGTGTTAACTGAGAACATTCACATGAATATGAATCTTCTTTCCTGTGCAATATATAGACCTGTGAATATCCATTCTCTTCTCAACTTGTCCTACTGAGTTAAAAGGAACCTCTGTCCATGAAAAGTGTTATTTGAGCAAAGATATTTATGTAAGACTGTAAAGACTAAAAATTATGACCATGTCCTATACAACCTTCAAAGAGAAATCTGTAGTTCTAATTTGCTGTCTTGCTTGATAATTTGTTGTCCTGCAAAAATGTTGCAATTAACATTTAAGTTTCTTATTTGAAGTCCTTCAATATCCCTCTAATCATTTTAGCTCCTCAAAGAAGCCTCTCTTAGCTATCAGACTTTTCCTGAAAGAGAGCAAACAGTACTTTATGTAGCATTCTAGGTAATAACAGATGAGACAGAGGCCCTTAAACAAACAATTCTATGGCCAAATTAAAATTTGATTTTTCTATATAATTGGTATGTTTTCCTTACAACAAGAAATAGAGGAGGGCTTCCCTGGTGGCGCAGTGGTTGAGAGTCCGCCTGCCAATGCAGGGGACACGGGTTCGTGCCCCGGTTCGGGAAGATACCACATGCCGTGGAGCGGCTGGGCCCGTGAGCCTGCGCGTCCGGAGCCTGTGCTCCGCAACAGGAGAGGCCACAACAGTGAGAGGCCCACGTACAGCAAAATAAAGAAAGAAAGAAAGAAAGAAAGAAAGAAAGAAATAGAGGAAAGATGACAATAAACAATTGACACTGTATCATCAATTCATCCACTGAGAAATAATTTTAAGGACATATTTGAAATGCCAAATACTAGAAAGAGATCTTTTCTGCTATACTAATTCACAACAGAATATAAAGAAAAAAAATTCAAATGAAAGGGTTTATAACTGTCATGAAATGAAGAAATCATAAGAGGTAAGCAAGGTATTATATATACTTAAGGATAAAAACTAACATATTATAAGTGTGCTACATTAAGTAAAGCAAAAATTTGAGTTAAATCAGTTTAACTTGGCAATTTTGAAGCCAAGAAGTCAATATCTTATATAGAAAATAAGATAACCTACTTACCCGTTTTATTGTCAAAAAATTTGATGTGTCTATCTTCATGAGCAGTTATTGTAACAGGAAGTGTGGGATGACTTACTACTCTGTTAATGTGATTACTGGATTGTAAACCTGAAAAATAAAGAATAATAATACACCAAAATTCAAACCATCAATGTAATGTGAAATCTAAAAAAAGTACAAACAAGACAATATAAAATAAAAACAGGTTCACAGACACAGAAAAGAAATAGGTGGTTACCAGAGGGGAGGGGAGGGAGTGGCAGGGGAAGAGGTGAAGGGGATTATGAGGTACAAACCTCCAGTTATAAAATAAATAAGCCATGGTGATGTAATATACAGTAAGGAATATGGTCGATAATGTTTCAATAAATTTGTATGAGGAAAGATGGTTATTAGATTTATTGTGGTGATCATTTCATAATGTACGCAAATGTCAAATAATATGTAGTACACCTGACTTAATACTGTCCGTCAACTATATTTCAATTAAAAAAAAAAACAACAAATACTTCAATCAGAAGTTAAATGATGGCCTTTTTAGTCTTACCAAAAAATAAAAATCACTAACAACTAAAGCTTTTATACATAAAGCAAAAAATCTAAGAAATAAAACTAGAGCTCTAGAGAGATACAATTTCTTACAATACGTGTAAGCTAGCATGCCCTATAATATAAATGGATAGTACTAGGCTCAAGTTTAGAAAAAAGTTAGAAGTATTTTATTATTTTATTTATTGTTTCTTTTGCGGTACGCGGGCCTCTCACTGTTGTGGCCTCTGCCGCTGTGGAGCACAGGCTCCGGACGTGCAGGCTCAGCGGCCATGGCTCATGGGCCCAGCCGCTCCGCAGCATGTGGGATCTTCCCGGACCGGGGCACGAACCCATGTCCCCTGCATTGGCAGGTGGACTCTCAACCACTGCGCCACCAGGGAAGCCCCGAAGTTTGAAGTATTTTAATTTAGACTGTCAATATAGGTGGTTTAGAATTTTTAAAAGACCCACAAATCATTGCTTTT